>NC_062279.1:36153772-36761355 GCF_902655055.1 Lutra lutra | reverse complement strand
ATCAAAAAGGAGGATTTCAACCAATATCCCTGATGAATATGGATGCTAAGATTCTCAACAAGATCCTAGCTAATAGGATCCAACTGTGCATTAAAAAGATTATCCATCGGGGTGCCTGGGTGGCTCAGTGGGTTGAGCCTCTGCCCTCGGCTCAGGTCATGATCTTGGCGTCCTGGGATCGAGCCCGGCATCGGGCTCTCTGCTCAGAGGGGAGCCTGCTTCCTCCTCTCTCTCTGCCTGCCTCTCTGCCTACTTGTGATCTGTCAAATAAATAAATAAAATCTTTAAAAAAAAAAAGATTATTCATCATGACCAAGTGGGATTTATCCATGGGATGCAAGTGTGGTTCAGCACTCACAAATCAATCAATGTGATAGAACAAATCAATAAGAGAAGAGAGAAGAACCACATGGTCCTCAAAATTGATGGAGAAAAAGCATTTGACAAGATACAGCATCCATTCCTGATTAAAACGCTTCAAAGTATAAGGATAGAGGGAACATTCCTCAACTTCATAAAATCTCTCTATGAGAAACCCACAGTGAATATCATCCTCAATAGGGAAAAGCTGACAACCTTCCCGTTGAGATCAGGAACATGACAAGGATGCCCACTCTCGCCACTATTGTTCCACATAGTACTAGAAGTCCTAGCCTCAGCGGACAGACAACAAAAAGAAATAAAATGTATTCAAATTGACAAAGAAGAAGTCAAACTCTCTCTCTTCACAGATGACATGACACTTTATACGGAAAACCCAAAAGACTCCACCCCCAAACTACTAGAACTCACACAGCAATTCAGTAATGTGGCAGGATACAAAATCAATGCACAGAAATCCGTTGCTTTCTTATACACTAACAATGAAAATATAGAAAGGGAAGTGAGAATATTGATTCCATTTACTATAGCACCAAGAGCTATAAGATACCTAGGAATAAACCTAACCAAAGAGGTAAAGGATCTGTACTCGAGAAACTACAGAACACCCATGAAAGGAATTGAAGAAGACACAAAAAGATGGAAAACCATTCCATGCTCATGGATCAGAAGAATAAACATTGTTAAAATGTCGATACTGCCCAGAGAAATCTATACTTTCAATGCCATTCTGATCAAAATTCCACCAGCAATTTTCAAATAGGTGGAACAAACAATCCTAAAATTTGTATGGAACCAGAAAATACCCTGAATTACTAAGGAAATGTTGAAAAAGAAAAACAAACCTGGGGGCATCACGTTGCCTGATTTCAAGCTTTACTACAAAGCTGTGATCACCAAGATAGCATGGTACTGGCAAAGGCTCTATCTCAGAATCCTGAGATCATGACCTGAGTCAAAATCAAGAGAAAGGAACCCTTGTATACAGTTGGGAATATAAATTGGTTCAGGCACTATTGAAAACAGTATGGAAGTTCCTCAAAATCTTAAAAATAGAACTATCATATGATCCAGCAATTCCACTTCTGGGTATTTACCCAAAGGATTTGGAATTATGATCTCAAAAAGGTATGTCCATTCCTACATGCAGTGCAGCCTTATTCACAATTGCCAAAATATGTAAATAATCTAAGTGTCCATTAAGGAATAAATGTAAAAGAAAATGTGATATATCTTATTCAATGTTATATAATGTGATAAAATGTGATATATATTATTCAACCATGAAAACCAGAGATTCCTGCCATCTGAGACAATCTGGATAAACCTTTAAGGCATTGTGCTAAATGAAATATATCAGACAGAGAAAAATAAATCTTATATGATATAAATATATGTGGAATCTAAAAAGCCAAACAGGGAGAAGTTTGGGGCTTTGTGTAGTAAAAATAGTGAAATGTTAGTCAAGGGTACAAACTTCCAGTTATAACAGTAATACATTCTGGAGATCTAATGTACAATATGTTGGTTATAGCTAATAAATACCATATTATATACTTGAGAGTTGCTGAGAAAATAAATCTTCAAAATTCTCACCACAAAAAAGAAAGGGCAATTATAGTGGGATGGAGGTTTAACCAAGCCATGTGATAATCATTTTGCAATATATGAATGTATCAAATCAATATGTTGCATGCCTTAAACTTACACAGGATTTTATGTCAATTATACCCTAATAATGTTGGAGGGAAAAGATGTATCAGAGAGAAAAAGACACAAGCAACATGGCAGTGTAGGAAGCCCTGGACTCTCCTTCACACTCACAAATTCACTGATTCAGCTTCAATTCATGGATTAGTTTTGTGATGAACTCTAAATTAAATGAGAGAATTCCTTACTCTAGGAGAATGCAAAACCAGACTCATCAAAGCCAGTAGGCAGATTCAAGACACCCTTTCATCAGCAAACTTACCACAGTGCAGTCTTACAAGCAGGAAGAGACCGTCTAGCTTTCTGCTTCACCCAGGAAAGAAGGATTTGCTTGGAGATCCAATATGGGTACATTTTCAAGGGGGCTACCCAAAGACCTGGAATCTATATTGCCAGTTCTGGAAGCTCTGATGATGTCTGGATGTCCAGGCACTATAGGGATGGCAGCTTGAGTTAGTACTCATCAGTGGTACTCCTTCTGCTCACCACCAAGTGAGTGGATAAATAATCCGAGCTCTCAGCTTCCCCCTTGAGATGCAAAGACTTGATCCATTCATCCAGAGCCCCAAGTACCAAACAGAAATCATGAAGCTGACAACACACCAACAACTGAAAAATGCACTAGAGGAGTTCAATAACAGACTAGGTCAAGCAAAGGAATGATCAGTGAACTCAAAAAGAGGTTACTGGAAATATTAAAAACAGCAAACAAGATAAAAGAATGAGAGTGACTTAAGGGACTTAAGGGGCACCATCAATGGCACTAATACATGCATTATGAGAGTTCTAGGAGAGGAGTAGAGAAGGAAAGGATCAGGAAGCATTTTCAAAGAAATAATGGTTAAAGAACTTCCCAGTTGGAAGAAGGAAATGGATATCCAGATGGAGAAAGACCAAAGAACCTCAAGGGCCCAAAGAAATCCATAACAAGACACATTATGATAAAATTGTAGAAATTCAAAGACAAGGAGAGAATTTGACAATAGGGAAAAAAGTGAGTTCTTACATACAATGGAACCCCCATAAGTCTGTGAGGGAATTTTCAGGAGAAATCTTATAGTCCAGAAAGCAGCAGGATGATATTCAAAGCACTGAAAGAAAAAGCCGCCAACAAAGAATACTCTATCAAGCAAAACTGCCCTTCAGAAATTACAGGGAGATAAAATCATTCCAGACTAAAGTTAAATGAGTTCATGACCACTAGACCTCCCTTCCACAAAATGCTAAAGACAGTATTGCCAGCACTATGGTGCATAAGGAATCCCTCCTTTTTGTGCCTCCCTTTAATAAAAAATCCACATATATTTATTATATACCAGGCCAATTTTAGACACTCAAGGAGGAACAGAAGATGGACAAAAATGGTTCCCAATCTTTAAGATATTAAAGATTTAGATGTAAATACAGAAAACATGATGTTAAAAGAGCTAATGGGCTTCAGAGTAAGGAAATACTGAAATGAGTTTAAGTTTAAAAGTTTAAAAAACTTTTAGCTGTGTTGCCTAAGTGGCTCAGTAGGCTGTGTCTGACTTCGGCTCAAGTCATGATCTCAGGGTTCTGGGATCGAGCTCCATGTAGGGTTCCCTGCTCAGCAGGGAGTCTACTTTCCCTCTCCTCTGCCCTTCCCCTGGCTCATGTTTTCTCTCACTCTCTCCCTCAAATAAAAATAAAATCTTTTTTTAAAAAGGCTTTTTAGCTGAGTTATTTTAACTAATATTAAAAATAGATAAGATAATGTCTACATATAAAATGAATTGGTTTTTCTTTCTTTTCACAAATCTTATTGTGTTAAAATACACACGAAATAAAGTTTACCATCTTAACCATTTTTAAGTGTACAGTTTAATGGTATTAAATACATTCATGTTGTGTAGCCATCACTACCATCCATTCATAACTTTTCATCTCGTAAAACTGAAATGCTATACTTATTAAACAATAACTCTCCATTCCTTCTCCTCCCAAATACCATTATATTTTTTATATCTATGATTTTGACTATCAGATAGATCAATAGACTCATAGAGTATTTGTGTTTTTGTGACTGGCTATTTCACTTAGCAAAATTGTCCTCAAGATTCATCCATGTTGTAGAATATTGCAAAATTTCTATCCTTTTTAATGCAGAATAAAATTCCATTGTTTGTATATACCACATTTTTCTTTTTCCATACATCTATTGATGGACACTTGGGTTACTTCCAAATTTTAGCTATTCTCAATAATGCTGCTATGAACATGGGTGTACAAATATCTCTTCCAGACAATGCTTGCAATTCTTTTGGTTATAGTCTCATAAATAGGAATGCTGGGTCATATAGTAATTCTATTTCTAATTTTAGAGGAACAACCATCTATTTTTCACAGCAGCTTATATCATTTTCCATCCCCACCAACAGTGCACAAGGGTTCCGATTCCTTTACATACTCACCCATCTTTTGGGTGGAGTTTTGTGTGGGTTTTTTTGGTAGCCATCCTAATGAGTGTGAAACTGTGATTTTGATTTACACTTCCCTACTGATTAGTAATGTTGAGAGATAGGTATATGGAGAAATACCTATTCAAATTCTTTGCCCATTTTTGAATTGAACTATTTGTTTTTTGTTGTTGAGTTTTAGGAGTTTCTGTATATTCTGGATATTAATTTCTTATCAGATACACGATTCATAAATATTTTCTTCCCATGAAACTACAAAACATCCAGAAAGCAATTAATAAGATGGCCCCTTGTGAGGAGCCAGATAACTCTGTTTTAGGAACTGTTCTGTGTATTGTAGAATGTTTAGTAGAATACCTGACTTTTACTTTCTAGAAGCCAGTAACAATTCTGCCCCAGTTGTAAAAACCAAAAATGTCTGCAGCCATTGTGTCTAGTAAGCAATGGTCATGAATTCTGCTAAATGTACTACAAGGGACAGAACAATTTTCCTTATTCCCACCTCTCACAACAAAGAATTATCTGGCCTAAAATATCAATACTGTTGCCACTGAGAAACTCTGATGTGACTGTTGGGTTTGTACCCACATTCCTCTAGGTGTACCCAACCTAGAGGAATGTGGGTACAAACCCAACACTTTCTGCATGTGTAGAAATAACACTGAAGAGACTACCACAGGAGCTACACTCCTACAAAAACAGAATTTGCTAAGGAACTTAAAAAAGGACACATTTTACCCTATAAGCATATTTTGGCCAGAAACTAATAATTTAGTGGCACATAATGATATGTGTTAGGTCTGTGAATAAAGCAGCAATGTCTACAATAGCCAAACTATGGAAAGAACCTAGATGTCCATCTACAGACGAATGGATAAAGAAGATGTGGTATATATACACAATGGAATACTATGCAGCCATCAAAAGAAGTGAAATCTTGCCATTTGCGACGACGTGGATGGAATTAGAGGGTATCATGCTTAGCGAAATAAGTCAATCAGAGAAAGACAACTATCATATGATCTCCCTGATATGAGGGAGAGGAGATGCAACATGGGGGGTTGAAGGGGTAGGAGAAGAGTAAATGAAACAAGATGGGATTGGGAGGGAGACAAACCATAAGTGACTCTTAATCTCACAAAACAAACTGAGGGTTGATGGGGGGAGGGGGTTGGGAGAGGGAGGTGGGGTTATGGATATTGGGGAGGGTATGTACTATGGTGAGTAGTGTAGTAGTAGTAGTAGTAGTAGTATGCTGTGAAGTGTGTAAACCTGGCGATTCGCAGACCTGTACCCCTGGGGATAAAAATATATGTTTATAAAGCTGTAAAAAAAAAAAAAAAAGAAAAAAGAAAAGATGAATACCCAAGTTTTGTAGCAACATGGACGGGACTGGAAGAGATTATGTTGAGTGAAATAAGTCAAGCAGAGAGAGTCAATTATCATATGGTTTCACTTATTTGTGGAGCATAACAGATAGCATGGAGGACAAGGGGAGATGGAGAGGAGAAGGGAGTTGAGGGAAATTGGAAGGGGAGGTGAACCATGAGAGACTATGGGCTCTGAAAAACGATCTGAGAATTTTGAAGGGGTGGGGGGTGGGAGGTTGGGGGCACCAGGTGGTGGGTATTGTAGAGGGCACGGATTGCATGGAGCACTGGGTTTGGTGCAAAAATAATGAATACTGTTATGCTGAAAAAATAAAAAATTTTAAAAAATAAATAAATAAATAAATAAATAAATAAATAAAGATCTTATTGGCTGTTACCTATAAATCATGTATCATTCTTATCTTGGAAAGCTAATGACTTCTTCAGAATTCTATTAAGCCCTACTCAAGAACATTCTGGTTAATCAGTGTCCATGGCAGATCACAGATGACCTAGTCAAAGAATTTTAGTTCATTTGGATTGAAATACAATTATGGTTGAGGAAAAATGTTCAACTCCAAAATTTTCAATTTCCTTTTGCCCCCAAGCTCTGTACGAGGCTCACAAAATCTGATTGTTTTTCAAAAATAAATACAAAAGCTAATTGATAGTCAGGCCCAGACTTACCATTTCCTAAATGCATTAACACAAGTAGTCACTAGGACTGGAGAGACATTCCTTCAAAATCAAGATGCTTTAGATGTTATACTTATCTCCAACAAATTTTTAATACTTTGGGAGAAGACAACTGTACTTAAACACCTGTAGTTCTCACAGAGAGCTTTAAATCACTCAAAATCACTGCTAATACTAAAGAAACAGTAAACAAGATAAATAACTTGGGGTATACCTAGTTGGCATCCCACTATATGGATCTACATTTATCTGACTAGCACTGCAATTTAGTTTCCCTATTTTACTTAGGTAAAACACTAAATCATGGATCTGAAGTAATTTTGTTTCTCCTAACTTTACTGGCCATTTGCTTGTGTCTCAATTATGTTTTAAATATTAATGTCACCATTGTCTTGCTAGACAACATAACTATGATACTGATAGAAAAGCAGAACAAAATTATAATATCACCAAAACCTCTACCTCATCTCCTCCTTAAATTCCTGCCATTCATATAGATTTGCATAATACTTAGGTAGGTACACAATATCTATGACCTGGCAAAGGAAGGCCTTAAGGGAGGACTGAGAATAAAACATTTTACTCTCTCAAAGAACATGAACTGTATGTTCAGAAAATTGTATATTTCAGTGAAGCTAATGATCTACACATTTATAGGAAGGTATCAAACTGAACTAGACTGGTCATAAACTGAAATATTCATTCATGAGCAAGCCCCTTCGAACAGACCCACACTTGAAATCCACACAATTAGTTATTAGTCCTGCTTTGTTCTAGTAAAAACTTTGTTTCATTTAAGCCTAAACTAAACACCATCACCACCAATTCTATATAATCTGAGAAGTTACAATTCCACTTGAGGTTTCTTCCTTTACAAACAAGAATTCCATATAAATTAAGGTTTTTTTCAGAATCAAGAAAATTTTATTTCCTTTAACACTAAGGAACAAGACTTTACTCATTAACAAATTATATTTACGTTTTGTCCTATAGAATTGAATAATGAAGCTTAGTATAATCAGAATTTAGGAACTAAGAAGAAAGTTTTGGTCCTTACCTCCTCCAATCAAATCTTTACACTGTTTGTTATGTATCCGACATCGTCCTCCAAAACAGTAGGCATCACCCGAATCACAACTTTGTCCATCACGTGCGTAAGTGTCAGGCACACAGTGTGAGGAAACCCCATTGCAATACTCAGGGAAATCGCATTCGTCCAAAGATTTCCTACACTGTATACCAATTGGTTTTAGCTAGAAGGGAAAAAGGAACATAAGAAAAGATTATGCACCAATGATACTCAAATTGTCTTTCCCTTCAGGCTTTAATTTTTCATTTTTTTAAGTTGCTAAAGGCAAGAAGAAAATTAAGTCTTAATAACTACTTAAGCATTGCATAGAAATTTAAATAATTAAATTTAGTTTAAATAATTAAATTTATTGTGGATAAAAGAATGGGTAGTTCTTGTAAGAGAATTGAGAAATTCAAAGTAGACTACCATAATTATTGAAAAAAAAAGAAAGATAAAAACTAAACCTAACAATAGGAGAAAGACAACTATCATATGATCTCCCTGATATGAGGGAGAGGAGATGCAACATGGGGGGTTAAGGGGGTAGGAGAAGAATAAATGAAACAAGATGGGATTGGGAGGGAGACAAAACATAAGTGACTCTTAATCTCACAAAACAAACTGAGGGTTGATGGGGGGAGGGGGATTGGGAGAGGGGGGGTGGGGTTATGGATATTGGGGAGGGTATGTGCTATGGTGAGTGCTGTGAAGTGTGTAAACCTGGCGATTCGCAGACCTGTACCCCTGGGGATAAAAATATATGTTTATAAAAAATAAAATTTAAAAAAAAAAGAAAAAGAAGCACTAAAAAAAAAAAAAAACTAAACCTAAGCAATTAATATAGAAATTACTTTAAAAAACTACTTGCAACCCATCATGGCTATGCTCATGTGGACAGCCTCTGGTTTCTCCTATGCTGTCCCTTCAAGCAGAAACCAGCAAACATTGCAAAATAATAAGTATATATCATAAACATTCAGAAAAAAGTTTGTAAGGTAATTTAAGGATACACAGGAAAAGGTTTATTTCACATATCACGTTGAAAACAACTATTAAAAAAATAGCTTTCCCCATAATATATCTATGATCTCTTCAGCACTTAGTCTAGCCAAGTCCTTCCAGGATTTGCTTTCTGTATACCTGTCTTTGCCAATAAACTTCCAATAGCATTACTGCAAGCCCTTTTCCTCAACCTAAGCCCCAGTTCCTCCTGGCTATCAACATTATCCTACACAAACTAAGTTAAATTTGTTCTAGCTTTCAAAGGTCCTAGAAGCCCAGCTTCTGTAACATTCACCACCCCTGAAAATGGGTTTTCTCTTTACATTTTTCCATGTTGTCAACAAGTATTTTCTATATAGCAATTCTAACACAAATTCTTCAAGTGGTGGGTGGGAAGACAAAACATAATACTTGAGTCACCCAAGCTTATGTAGTTAACATTCAAATCAAAACTAATGATCAAAATTATTTCTAAAGTAAAATACATATAAGTATAATGAAAAGGTATTGATATCAGTTTCTTTAAAATATGCTTCCTTTTATAAATATGTATAAATGGCAATATTACATTCATTATAATTTCTTCTATTGTTTTGTCTATTTTTTATAGTAGTCTAATGGTCACAGAAAATATGAGGGGTAAGTACAGAGATTTCCCATAAAACCCTTGCACTGTACATACAAAACCTCCTCTTATCAATATCTCCACCTGGAGCGGTACATTTGTTACAACTGATGAACTTACATGACACATCATAAACAGTCAAAGTCCATCGTTTACAAGAAAGTTCTTTCTCATTGTTAGGCATTTTATGGGCTTAAACATATGTTTAATGACATCTATCTATTGTAATGGTATCAGGCTGAGTATTTTCACTGCCCTAAAAATCCTTCATGCTCTGCTTATTCATCTCCCCTTTAGTTCCTGGCAACCACTGACCTTTTTACAGTCCTTTTCCAGAATGTCATATATTTGGAATCATACAGTATGTAATCTTTTCAGATTGGATTCTTTCACCCAACTTCTTTTTCAATATTTATAAATACCTTGTTCCTCAAATGTTCTTTGAACCAAGTTATATCGTCCTACTTGCTCCTTTATTAAGAGGTGTTCATGTTTCTCTACTTGGTTCCCTAATTCCAAAATGACCCTAAAGCTTAAAAATGGGTGACTCCCTTTTCTCATTGTTTTCTCCTAAAATCTTTTTGGGTGTGTTTTATTTTATTTGTAATTCATTTTTATTCTTCCCAAGACTGTCAGTGTCTATATTTAAGGTGCAATTCATTGTCAGGACTCTGTCCCTTTACACAACTAAGTGAGGAATGGGTAGGTTAAGTTAATGCCTCTGACCACCACACCAGCCTTGACTGCATAGTAAAGAGAGTACTATATATATCAGACAACTTATAGTTTGGGCCAATTCCATTTTGATAACCAGGCCCAAGGACTAGTGAGAATCATTACTACTACTCCATTTGCAACAGCAGTTGTTCACATATCTCTGTTGATACATGAATCTTGTTTAAATTATTCCTTTTTGGTGCAGCAAGGATGGGCAATTCGGTAGTCTGTTATACTGCTTGTGTTTGATACATTGTTTAATTTTTTTAAAGTTACACTTCATAAGAATTACTATGACTAAATTGTGCCTAGTAATGGAAAAGAAGAGGAGAGAATCAGAGATTCCTGGCTGCATAACCACATAGAAATGCCTATTTTAACAACTACCATGAATAAGATAATCTGGCTGAAAGGTTCCAGTCCCCAGGTCAAGCAAAAAATATGAGAGTAGATGCATTGGAAGATGGTAAGAAGAACAGTTTCACTTTAGCCACATTATTCCCTCCCCAAGGTGGCACAGTTCAACGCCAAGAGAGACCATCTTGGCTGGTGATTTCTCTGACAGAGAAAATAAAAGGGATGAGAACACAGTTTCCCCAGACTTGCAAAGCACTGTGCAAGAGATTACTTTTATCTCATTCCATTCAGAACACTGAGAGACTTGGCATACTTAAATAGTCTGGGGACACCTAGGAATAGGGAAAAGAGATGGGGGTTGACAGAAACCAGTGTGTGGATCACAATAATGAGCCACGTGTCCAATTAACTGCCTTACAGAGTTCAGCAAGAGCCTCACCCATAAAACAATAGGATGCCTCCCCTGAGGATGCCCACAAATAGCCAGCCAATACCCCATTCTCCACACTCACACCCCGTAGCCAGAACCCAAAATTCCCCAGCAGATGGCACACATGAGCCTCCAACAAATGGGCACAATCCTGTAGACAACACGGATATCAACACCTGGCTTGATTCTGCTGAATTGCACAACTTTGAACACTTTAGGGCACTGCATCAGGGAAAATTTATGAGAAGCTCTCCATAGCCAGACTGGCTTTCTGGGATGAAGAGTAGGTGTTTAATCCTAATCTCTGCCACACACCGCTCCTCAGGAGGTGTGGAACAACCCCAGAAGAGGAGTGGAAAAACCACACCCATTAAAAAAAAGTCTGAGGGCGCCTGGGTGGCTCAGTGGGTTAAGACGCTTCCTTTGGCTCAGGTCATGATCTCAGAGTCCTGGGATCGAGCCCCGCATCGGGCTCTCTGCTCAGCAGGGAGCCTGCTTCCTCCTCTCTCTCTGCCTGCCTCTCTGCCTGCTTGTGATCTCTCTGTCAAATAAATAAATAAAATCTTAAAAAAAAATAAAATAAAAAAATAAAAAAAAGTCTGAGAGACCCCCCCAAACTCCAGCTGGGCTGACGGGTCTCTGGCTTCTTTCTCTCCCAAGGCTAGTTAGTAAACATTGGAAGAGACGGCTACTTCTTCAAATGTGAGGGCAGCAATGCAAGTCTTCAAAAAACATAAAGAATCAAGGAAACATGATGCCAACAAAGGAGTAAAACAGAGCTCTTGTGGAATACAGATGAAAGAAATGGAAATGTACAAAATGCCTGACAAATAAATTAAAAATAATCACCTTAAGCTCAGATAAAGAGAGCAGAGATAGACAAATAAACAAAATAAGGAAAATGATACATGAAGAAAATGAGTTTCACAAAGAAATTATTTTTTAAAGTAAGAGAGAACCAAACAGAAATTCTAGATCTGAAGAAAACAATAACTGAACTGAAAAATTCCATTAAAAAACTTCAAGGGCACAGTAGATCAAGCAGAAGAAATAGTGAACTCAAGGGCAATCATTTAAAATAATCCAGTTAAGAGGGGGGAAAATAAAGATTAAAGAAAGCTTATGGTACTTAGAGGACACATCAAAAGAAACACCATATGCACTATGGGAGTCTCAGAAAAAGTGAAAGAGAAATGGGCAGAAAGTTTATTTAAAGAGATAATAACAATTTGCCAAATCTAGAGAGGAAAATGTATAAAAGGCCAAAAGAACTCTTCAATAGAAGAGTCATATTATTTTTAAGCGTCCAACTCTTGATTTCAGTTCAGGTTATGATCTCAAGGGTCATGAGATGGAACCCTGTATCAGGCTCTGAGCTCAGCAGGGAATCTGCTTGAGATTCTCTCTCTCCCTCTTTCCTTCTGCCCCTTCCCCACCACATTGGCACACATGTGCACACTCTCTCTCTAAAATAATGAAATAAATCTTTAAAAGAATACTATAACCAATAGGGGCGCCTGGGTGGCTCAGTGGGTTAAAGCCTCTGCCTTCAGCTCAGGTCATGGTCTCAGAGTCCCGGGATCAGGCCCCACATCAGGCTCTCTGCTCAGTGGGGAGCCTGCTTCCCCTTCTCTCTCTGCCTGCCTCTCTGCCTACTTGTGGTCTCTCTCTGTCAAAATAAATAAATAAAATTCCTAGAAATGACCTATCAAGATTGAATCATGAAAAAAAAAAGAAAAATCTGAACAAACCAATAATGAGTAAAGAGTTCAAATCAGTTATCAGTTAAAAACCTCCCAACATAGAAAATCCAGGATCAGATGGCTTCACAGATGAATTCTACCAAACACTTAAGGAGTACTTAATTCTAATTCTTTTCTATCTCTTCCAAAAAAACTGAATAGGAAGAAAAACTTTGAAACTCATTTTATGAGGCCAGAATTATCCTAATACCAAAGTCAGACCAAGATACCAAAAGAAAGGAAAACTATATGCTAATGTAATTTTGACCTGAAGAACAGGCCTGATGAACATAAATATAATAATTCTCAATAAAATACTAGCAAACCAATTTCAATAGCACATTAAAAGGATCATACATCATGATCAATTAAGATTTATCACTAAGGGGGCGCCTGGGTGGCTCAGTGGGTTAAAGCCTCTGCCTTTGGCTCAGGTCATGATCCCAGGGTCCTGGGATCGAGCCTCGCATCGGGCTCTCTGCTCGGCAGGGAACCTACTTCCTCATCTCTCTGCCTGCCTCTCTGCCTGTTTGTGATCTTTGTCCGTCAAATAACTAATGAAAATCTTTTAAAAATTTTTAAAAAAAAAGATTTATCACTAAGAATCAAGGATGTTTGAACATATGTAATTTAATAAATGTGATGCATCACATTAACAAAGTGAAGGATTAAAAATAATATGACATCCCTGAACTTCAAAACCAATTCAATAATACTAGAGGACTTCAGTGCCCTACTAATACTAATAACATTGGATAGATCAATCAGAAAGAAAATTAGGGAGAAAATAGCAGACCTGAATAAAACTATAGACCAAATGGACCTTAAAGACATATATAGAATTTTATGTCCAACTGGAACAAAATACACACTCTCCTCAAGCACACATGGAACATTCTCCAGAATAAAACATATCTTGGCTCACAAAGCAAGTCGTATGAAATTTAAGGGAATTGAAATAATATCTATTATCTTTTCCATACACAATGGTATAAAACCTCAGGGGAAAAAAATGAAAAATTCACAAAATATGCAATTTAACACCATACTCCTTAAAAACCAATGGACCAATGAAGGAAAAAAAAGGAAATTAGAGAAGTATCTTAAAATAAACAATAATGAAAACAAAAAAACAATATACCAAAACATAGGGACATAGGAAAAGCAGTTCTAAGAGGTAATTTTACAGCAATAAATGTCTATATTTTAAAAATCTCAAATAACCTAATTTTATCCCTAAAGGAATTAAAAAAGGAAAACAAACTAAGCCCCGAGTTAGTAGAAGGAAAGAAATAAAAAAAGTCAGAGCAGAAATAAAACAGAGACCAAAGAGACAAAAGGGAAAAAAAATCAATTAAACCAAGAGTTGGGTTTGAAAAGATAAATAAAATGGCAAATCTTTAGCTAGACTAACCAAGAAAGAGAGAGCAGAAGCAATAATATAAAATTATGGAAAAAAGAGGAGACACTAAAATTGGTACCATAGAAATACAAAGTATCATAAGAGGCTACTATAACAATTATCTACCTACAAACTGCATAATACTTTAGAAGAAATGGATAAATTCTTAGAAAAAGACAACCTATCAAGACTGAATCACGAAGAAACAGAAAACTTGAACAAATCAAACACAAGAGACTGAATTTGTTATCAAACCTCCTAACAAAGAAAGGACCCGAAATATATGGTTCACAGGTGAATTCTATGAAATATTTAAAGGATTAATGCTAATCTTTCTCAATTCTTCCAAAAATTAAAAAGGAGGGAACACTCCCAAACTCATTTTATAATGCCAGTTTTACCCTGATACCAAAGACAAATAAGGAAAGAAACAAGAAAAGAAAATTACAGGCCAATATCTCTGATGAATATAGATGCAAACATTCTCAACAAAATACACAACAAAGGGGCACCTGGGTGGGTCACTGGGTTAAAGCCTCTGCCTTTGGCTCAGGTCATGATCTCAGGGTCCTGGAATCGAGCCCCACGTCAGGCTCTCTGCTCAGCAGGGAGACTGCTTCCCCCCTCTCTCTCTGCCTGCCTTTCTACCTACTTGTGATCTCTGTCAAATAAATAAATAAAATCTTTAAAAAAAACCACACACAAAAATTCAATAGCACATTAAAAGTATCATGTACCATAATCAAGTGAGAGTTATTCCTGGGATGCAAGGATGATTCAACACACAGGAATCAATAAAAGTAATATACCCCATTAATATAAATAGGGGTAAAATTCATGTAATCCTCTAAAGTGACAAAATCCAACACACTTTCATGACAAAATCTCTCAACAGTTTGGGTATAGAACAAACATATATCAATATAATAAAAGCTACATAAGACAAGCCTAAACTAACAATTTTCAATTGGGAAAAGCTGAAATCTTTACCTATCAGATCAAAAACAAGACAAAGTTGTCCATTCTTACCACTCCTATTTAACATTAGAAGTCCTAGCCAGAGCAATTAGGCAAGAAAAAAGAATTAAAAGGCATCCAAACCAGAAAGAAAGAAATAAAACTGTGGGAGAAATGAAAAAATGTTGGTCAAGGGTATGAATTTTCAGCTATAAAATATATCAGTCTGGGGATCTAATGTATAACATGGTGACTAAAGTTAATAATGTATTGCATTCTTGAAACTTTCTTATTAAATGTTGCTATGTAAAGTGTGCTAACCTTATTGCAATCATTTCACAATTATATGAAATTGTTACATTGTACACCTTAAACTTACACAATGTTATATGTCAATTATATCTCAATAAAGTTTGGGGAAAAATTTGAAAGATAAAAACATATTCTTACTCCAGTCTTATGAATATCTGCCATTTACTTTGTTCAGGAGGTTTTTTTTTTTTTTTTTTTTTTTCATTAGGATTCCAGTTAATTGTCTGGGTACAGGGCAATTACTCAGGAATTCTTTAAGTACTTTCAATAAAGAGAGATTGGTTGATTGTAACAATAACTGAATTGCAAAGGAACAGCAGACTTTACCAGAAGATAGTGAAGAGAATTTAGCTAACAACAACAGAAACTAATCTCATTTCCTGACCTCATGTGAGGTATGGTGTTAGAAAATAAGACCTGGGTGATATATGCAATTGATGAATGACTGGACTCTACATCTGAAACTAATAATGTACTATATGTTGGCTAACTAAATTTAAATTTAAAAAAAAGAAAAGAAAAGAAGACCTTAAGAGGGTTGCTTCAAATGTATGTTGATTGCAGAAATATCTCAGTGAGTACAAGTCAGGAGAGAAGAATCATCAGGCATTAAGTACATGAGAATCCTGGAAATGACAGATTACTGAATGCACTGCAGTGTAAGAATTGTCCAATGTGCTTGGATATAATATAATGATATACTGATAAGATATTGACATATTTTGCATCTCTTTGAAACAAGTATTTCAAGAAATTTAATGCTGCGCTACTATAAAATAGATTGCCTCTTACCTTGCAATCTAGTGTACAGCATTCCCCAGAACCACACTGTTTACCCTTTCTCATTAGACATATTCTAGCGTCACAGCAGTCTTTATGTGTACAATTCTGTAAACAAAGAGACAAATTCAAATGGTATCTTTTCTCACATACGTTATGATAATTTGTCTTTTAAGAAACTTACCAATTTCATCTAAATTGCCAAATTCATTTACATAACGTTGTTTAATATTCTTTAAACATACATAGGATGTATAGTAAATAATGTACCCTCTTTCATTCCCAATACTGGGAATTTCTTTTTTCTTTCATTTCTCCACCAGCCCAGCAAGAAGTTTATCAAGTATATGATTATTTCCAAAGCCCTGGCTTTCGTTTTCATTGCTTTTCATTCTCTGATCTCTATCTCATTGATTTCTACCTATATCTTTATCATTATTTCCTTCTATTTACTTTAGATTTAATTTAGACTAATATTTTAGTTACCTTAAGTAGCATTCTAAATAATTGATTAGACCTGTCTTCTTCTCTAATATAAGCATTTATAGCTTTAAATTTTCCTTATAACACTGTTTTAACCAAATCTCATAGATTTTGATGTTATGTTTAAATTTGCATACTGTGAAAAATATATCCTAAAATTGTTTTTGTAATTTTTCTTTGAGCTAAGGGCCATTTAGAAGTAGTAGTTTAATTTCCAAATATTTGGGGACTTTTCAAGTTATTTTATTATTCTTGGTTTCTGATTGAATTTTCAACACAAAATAAATACATTGAGATTTATTTCATGCCTCAAATATTCTATCCTGATTAATATTCCAAGTTCTCTTGAAAGGAATTTTTATAGTTAGGCTGTTAAACATGGTAGCCTATAAATATCATTATATTAAGGTGATTGGTGGTATTGTTCAGGTCTTCCATATCCTTAATGATTTTTGGTCTAGTTGTTCTATCAGTTACTGAGAGATGTGAAATAAATCTCAAATATGATAGTAGATTTGCCAGTTTCTCCCTTTAGTTCTGCTAGTGATTGCCTCATAAATTTTGAAGACTTAATGTGTGTGTATATATGTAAATATATTTGTATAAATGTTTATGTATTTATTATTATTATTATATCCTCATGTATTTATCCTTTTTTTCATTATGAAGTATTATATCTTTATTTTATATATTAGTATAGTCACTATAGCTCCCTTGTATTTACTGTTTGCCTATTA
This sequence comes from Lutra lutra, assembly GCF_902655055.1. Lineage (NCBI taxonomy): Eukaryota > Metazoa > Chordata > Mammalia > Carnivora > Mustelidae > Lutra > Lutra lutra. The sequence goes on along the minus strand of NC_062279.1, from coordinate 36,744,144 downwards.
TATCCTTTTCCATTCCATTATTTTTGTATGATACAGAGTATTAGCGTTAAAACGTGATTTTAGAATGTGATTTAGCATGTGATTATTTCTCAGTTTTTATTTAGTCTGACAACCTTGGCCTTTTGATTAGAGTGTCTGGCCTCTTTATATTTAATGTAATTAACATGTATTTCAATTTGTTATTTTGCTGTTTGTTTCTATCTCATCTTGTTTTTGTTCCTCAATTCTTCCCTTCTTGTCTATTTTTTGTTGATGAAATACATTTAGTATGTAGCCAATAAATCCTCTATTGCCTTTTGTAATTGTATCTCTGCATACTTTTTCAGTATTTGCTCTAGGATTTATAGTAAGTATCTTTAAGACTATAATCTACTTAAAGTTAATACTGATTTTCTTCAGGTAAGTTATAGAAACATTGCAACAACTTATTTTAATGTACCCTTCCATATTTCATGCTGTTATTGTTATAGTATAGATGTAGATACACATATATACACACATGCATGTGTATGTTTATTTGAATTTATATGCATATGTATATGCATCCATAAACACATACATACCCATACATATGTGTACATAATATATACACATGTAAATATACATTTATATGTTCATATGTTTTATGTATATATGAATGCATAGTGAATAAGTATGTGTATTATATATCTATGCATGTATACAATGTTGTTTGTAAAATTAAGAGCAGAAAAGAAAAAGCATACAAATAATTATTTATATCCCTCCACATATTTACCAATTCCTGTGTTCATCCTCTTATAGATCAGACTGATCACCTATTGCACTGGTCCTTCAGTCTAAAACATTTTAAGTTCTTAAGATTTTCTGTAGTGCAAGCTTACTATGACATATTTTCTCTGCTTTTGCTTAACTGAGAATAACTTTATTTCCATTTTAAAGAATAATATCTTTGAATATAGACAGCTTGGTTCTTGACTTTTTTTTTTAAAAAGAGAGGGGTTTTTTTGTTTTTGTTTTTGTTTTTTAGGATTTTATTTATTTGACAGAGAGAGAGACAGCCAGAGAGGGAACACAAGCAGGGGGAATGGGGGAGGGAGAAGCTGAGCGTGGAGCCAGATACGGGGCTCAATACCAGGACCGCTGGACCACGACCTGAGCCCCAACGGAAGGCAGATGCTCAATGACTGAGCCACCCAGGAGTCCTGGTTCTTGACTTTCTTTCCTTCAGCACTTTTAGTTTGTCATTTCAAAGTCTACTGACCTCCATTATTGGTTATAAGAAATCAGCTATATTTTGTATCATTGTATCATGTACCTAATGTGTCTTTCTTTAGGCTGAAATTAAGTTTTCTTTTTATCTTCGGACTTTGGGAGGTTTTATTGATCTGTATATAGAAGTGTGTTTTTTGTGTGTGTCTATCTGCTTATGATTATAATGCTGAGCATCTTGGGTCTGTAAGTAAATGTTTTCCTTCAAATCTGGAAAATAATCAGCATTATTCCTGCAGATTTTTTTTTCTTCCACCTACTCTCTCTTTTCTTTACCTTGAAATCCAACTACACCTACATTTGGCACTTAATATTTCCTCTCAGGTATCTAAGGTTTTGTTATTTTTCTTCAACTCTTTTTCTCTCTGTTCCATAGAGTATATGTTCTTATTGTTCCACTGATCAAGTTCATGGATTCTTCTGCTTCTGTTTTGTTTCATTTATTACTTTTCATTTGTAGACTTTATAAATTTATATTTTTTATGCTTAACATATATCTGTTGAGATTCTCTAGCTGCTCACTCACTAGGATAATTTTTCCTTAAATTATTTGGGCATGATTTCCTTTAATGCTCCTAATATATTCAAAATAACTACTGTGAAATCTTTATCTGCTAAATACAATATCTTGAATTTTTCAGAATCAGTTTTCCTTAACCGCTTATTTTCCTAAATATGGTTCACATTTTCTGTAATAATTCTCTGTCTAGTAAATTTTTGGTTAGTAAGTTAAACATTATAGATACAATGATATAATGCCTGTATTCAGCTATCTTTCTGGATGCTTTTTTTCCCCCTATAGGGAATTAAGTAACCTGGATATAAACTGTAAGCTTTATCTCCCCTATAGTGTGCCATAGCTATTTCTGCTCAACTTATATGTCTTCAAACCTCTGAATTTTTAGCCTGATTCCCTGCCGTAATATGACATTCAGCCAAGGATTTAGGTAGAGATAGCACTTAGATTTCAGAGTACAAACTATTTGTAATTTGTTTCTTAAGATTCCTCTTTAATTTCCAGTTGCAGTCCCAGTCTCAAACTCACAGGGCTCACCTGGTACACCTGTGTCTTTCAAGGGTCTCACCCTACATTTTTTGCCCTATAGGATATGTCTAGGCCATGCATATTTTAGCAGTCAGCCAAATGTGTTTAAAATTTATCATCAGATTTTAGGTTTTACCACTTTCACAATTCTCTCTCTTTCAGGGTTTTCCCCTTAAATTTCCAGTGGTTCTCATCTCTGAAATCTATTCTCTTTCACATTGAATCAGTAGAGCTGCAGTTTTCCACAGCTATTTAATTCTGCCACAGCTGTGGAGTTAGAGGAGCACTCTTATGCTAGAAAGATATAAACTCACAATCCTTATTAATTGCAGCTGCAATTTTCAAGAGTAAACTCTCTTCTGTCTTCTTCTTTTAAATATTTTCCATTATATATAGATATAGAATATATTTTTATATTATAAAATATATTTATAATATATAAATATATATTATATTTATATATTATATATGAAAAATATATAGTATGTAACATATTGTGTATATATAATTATATACATAATATATCTATATATAAATGTTTACATATATAACATTTATAATATAATAATATATTGTGTATTACATATCTTTGTATATTATTTATTTTAATAATACATATTAATTTTTTAATAATGTTTCATATTTTACAATTGCTATCTCTTGAGAGTTTCCATGTGACTACTTTACTTTACTGTCAATAGCTCCTCTATCATCTTTCATCTTTCTTTTGGTTTGATCTTAGTTCTACATTTTTGTATTTTCTCCAGGTGATAGATTTGTTAAAAAACACTTTTAATTGGCATCACATCACCTGTCAACAGAAAACATTTCACTTTATATAGCAAGCAATGCATTTTGCTATTTCACTGGTAATAGACTGTTGCCTTTAGATTTTCCTGTTTTTGTTACTGCTTGTTGTTAAAGGCATATTTCTTTAGCTCCTTAGACCACCTTTGTGGTAAATAATTATGAGTTTGGAGTTGACACTCCAAATAGTACACTAAAGAATGTCAGAAGGCAATCTCTGAAGTTAAATGTTATCTAAAAGGCTTTTGCTGTCCACTTCAAAAAATAGCAAAATTAGGAAACTTAAAGGTTTCCATCTTCCCCAAAGGTCTTTTTCAAATTTATTGTTCTGAAAGACAAAGTCTCACCTTTTTTAGCTATTATACAGATATATACACATACTTTTTATCTATAAACACATACATATAAACACATAAAAAATGAAAAAATTTCTACTAACCTCTATAATGCCACAATCACACTCTTCACCATGTTCCAATTTTCCATTGCCGCATACTTTCCTTTGTGCTTCTTTATAAACTGGCATTTCAGGAAGGATTTTCTGAAGACATTCAAAGCCAGATTGTGAAGCTAAGTATTTAAAGTCATCCAAACTACAGGTGCTAAACTCCTTTACACCCCCAGACTGCCTAAAATATTTTAAAAATGGATACGACAAAAATTATTGCTGTATATCTCTGCATTTCTGCTAATGTATGGGTTTTGAAAAGAGATTTAAAAAGAATTATGGAAAAAAATAAGCACATTTTAAAAAAGTATTCATTGCATTGCAAAACATACTAATGATTAACCATACTTTTTAAATTTTTCCAAGAAAATTCTTGTAATAAAAAAAATCCAAAATCTTTTTATAACATTCTATCCTGTTTTAAACAAGACCTATTATTTATCTATCTTATGAACTTCATTAAATCTTTAAACATAAGAACTGTGTTTATTTACTTTCCCAATGCCAGACCATTGAATATTAAGTTTTTTAAGCCTCAATATTTAACATATTTTGTATTTTTATATAATAAAATTCTTTTATTGACAATATAAACGTGCTTATATTAATTTTAATAATACATTTTAGGGCTTTTGTCCAACATAATTGAACATTTGAAATAAAAACCTGTTGTTTGACACTAAAGAAATACAAAGAATTATAAGAGAATATTATGAGCAATTATATGCCAAGAAATTAGGCAGTATGGAAGAAATGGATTCATTCCTAGAAATATATAAACTACCAAAACTGAAACAGAAAGAAACAGACAACCTAAACAGACCCACAACCAGCAAAGAAATAGAATCAGTAATCAAAGGCTAAAATGAAATAATGAGAAAATATACTAGCTGATCTGGTCACTGTTTACAACATAATTACTGAACATTCTCCTAGGCAAAATGTATATAGTAAAAAGTAGACCAAATGCCTGGTAGGGGCAAAAGGCACGAACATCGGGCAAAAAAATATATGAAACACTGGAATGGTGAAATGATGGGAAAAAACTAACATAATATACAAGGGAATAAAAGATACTACTGTGGAAGAAAAAACGCTTATTAAAGAAAAAAACTATAGTTCATATCATACTTCTCATGAAAAACTGAACGTTTTCCCCTTAAGACTGGGAACAAGACAAAGATATCCACTCTCACATCAATAAAGTTATTGAAATTATTCCAAATTCAATTACATACAAATAGACGAAAAGGAAAAATAAAAGTGTTCTTCATGGATGACAAAATTTTGTTTAGAGAAATTCTTAAGGAATCAACAAATAGAACTGGAAAATTCTAATGAGTTTAGCAAGTTTGTACCACACAAAGTCAATATACAAAAAAGAATTATACTTTCATGAACTATGAATTATGCTTTCATGTATTTGTTAACAATCCATTTTTTAATTTTTAAATCCTTTTTTTTCCTAAGAGAGAGAAAGCAGGGGAGGGGCAGAGGGAGAAGGAGAGAGAGGATTGTGTTTTTAATATGATTTTTAAAATTTAAATTCAAGTTATTTACCATGTAGTGTGTTGTTTCAGGGATATAATTTAGTAATTCATCAGTTGCATATAACACCCAGTCCTCATTCCATCAAGTTCCCTCCTTAATGTCCATCACGCAGTTACCCCATCCTCCCACTCACTGCCCCTCAAGCAATCCTCAGTTTTTTCTCTATAGATAAGAGTCTCTTATGGTTTGCCTCTTTTTTATCTTATTTTAATTTTTTTTCTTTCCTTCCCCTATGTTCATCTGTTTTGCTTCTTAAATTCCATATATGAGTGAAATCACATATTTGTCTTTCTCTGACTGATGTATTTCGCTTAGCCTAATATCCTCTAGTTCCATTCATGTACTTGCAAATGGCAAGATTTCATTCTTTTGATGGCTGAGTAATATTCCACTATATATATATATATATATATGTATATATATATATATACACACACCATATCCTCTTTATCCATTCATCTATTGATGGACATCTGGGCTCTTTCCATATTCTGGCTATTTGGACATTGCTGTTATAAACATTGGGGTGCATGTCTCCCTTCAAATCACTATTTTTATATCCTTTTGGTAAATATCTTATAGTGCAGTTGCTGGGTTGTAGGGTAATTCTATTTTTAATTGTTTTGAGAAACTTCCATACTGCCTTCCAGAGTGCCTGCAGCAGTTTGCATTCCCACCAACATTGTAAGAAGGTTCCTCTTTCCCTGTATCCTCACTGACATCTGTTGTTTCTGGACATGTTAATTTTATCCATTCTGACAGGTTTGAGTTGGTATCTTGTGGTTTTGATTTGTATTTCCCTGATTCTAAGTGAGGTGCAGCATTTTTTCATATCCGTTGGCCATTTGTATGTTTTCTTTGGAGAAATGCCAGTTCATATCTTCTGCCCATTTCTTGACTGGATATTTTGTTTTTGGGGTGTTGTTTGATAAATTCCTTATAGATTTTGGATACTAGCCATTTATCTTATAAGACATTTGCAAAAATCTTCTTCCATTTGGTAGGTTGTCTTAGTTTTGTCAACTGTTTCCTTTGATGTGCAAAAGCTTTTTATCTCAATGAAGTCCCCATTATTCAATTTTGCTTTTGCTTCCCTTGCCTTTGGAGACATGTCTATCAAGAAGTTGCTGCAGCCAAGGTCAAAGAAATTGCTGCATGTGTTCTCCTCTAGGATCTTAATGGATTCCTGTCTCACATTTAGGTCTTTCATCCATTTTGAGTCAATTTTTTTTGTATAGTGTAAGAAAATGGTCCAGTTTCACTCTTCTGTGCGTGGCTGTCCAATTTTGCCAACACAATTTTTTGAAGAGACTATCTTCTTTCCATTGGATCTTTTTCCTGCTTTGTTGAAGACTAGTTGACCATAGAGTTGAGGGTCTATATCTGGGTTCTCTATTCTCTTCCATTGATCTATGTCTGTCTTGTGCCAGGGTCATACTGTCTTGATGATTACAGCTTTGTAATACAGCTTGAAGTCTGGAATTGTGATGCCTCCAGCTGTGTTTTTCTTTTTCAACATAACTGTGGCTATTCAGGGTCTTTTCTGGTTGTATACAAATTTTAGGATTGTTTGTTCTAGCTCTGTGAAAATGCTGGTTTTGTTTTGATAGAGATTGCATTGAGCACATAGATTGCTTTAGGTAGTATAGAATTTTAACAATACTTGTTTTTCCAATCCATGAGCATGGGATGTTTTTCCATTTCTTTGTGTCTTCCTCAATTTCTTTCATAAGTGTTTTACAGTTTTCAGAGTACAGATCATTTATCTCTTTGGTTAGGTCCATTCCTAAGTATCTTATGGTTGTTGTTTTTTTTTTAAGATTTTTTTTTAATTTATTTGACAGACAGATCACAAGTAGGCAGAGAGGCAGGCAGAGAGAGACAGGAGGAGGAGGCAGGCTCCCTGCTGAGCAGAGAGCCCGATGTGGGGCTCGATCCCAGGACCCTGAGATCATGACCTGAGCCGAAGGCAGAGGCTTTAACCACTGAGCCACCCAGGCGCCCCTCTTATGGTTTTTTGATGTAATTATAAATGAGATCAATTATTTGATTTCTTGTTCTTCTTCCTCATTCTTAGTATATTGAAATGCAAGTAATTTCTGTGCATTGATTTTATATCTTGCCACTTTGCTGAATTCCTGTATGAGTTCTAGTAATTTTTGATGGAGTCTTTCAGGTTTTATAAGTTTAACTATGGTATGTCATGGTATTGACTTGTTTTTGCTAACTTTGAGGGGAGTTTTCTGTGCCTCCTAGATTTGAATGCCTGTTTTCCTCCCAAGATTAGGGAAGTTCTCAGCTATGATTTGTTCATTAAACCTTCTGTCCTTTTTCCCCCCTGCTCTTCTTTTGGTACTCTTATGATATGAAATCATCACTTTATGGAATTTTGAGTTTCCTAAGTCTAACTCCATGATCTGATAGTCTACTCTACCCCCTTTTCAGCTTCATTATTTTCTATAATTTTATCTTCTATGTCACTGACTCATTCTTCTGCTTCATCCATCCTTGTGTTTATGGCCCCACTTGGGACTACATCTTGGTTAGCATTTTTAATTTTGGTCTGTCTAGATTTTACTTCTTTTATCTCTATAGTAAGGGATTCTTTAGTGTCTTCTATGTTGTTTACAAGCCCAGCTAGTATCCATATAACTGTTGTTTTAAATTATAGTTCAGATATCTTATATTGATTAAATCTCTGACCATGAGTTCTACCTCATGCTCTTTCTTTTGGGGTGAATTCCACCATCTCATCATTTTGTCCAGAAAAGAAAAAAAAAGAGAGGAAAAAGAACAAAAAATAATAACAGCAAAGTAAAACAAAAAAGGGGGGGGGACAAGAAAAACAAAAACAAAAAAAGAAAAAAATACTGAGTGTGTGTTTTGGTCTGGTTGTTAAACTACATCCCAAAATAAAAAAATTAAATTAAATTAAATTAAATTAAACAAAAAATTGTATGCATATGTAAATATAAATATTAATAAATAATAGAAGATTTTTAAAGGAATTGGAAAATGCAATAAATGAAAATAACAATAAAGGAATAAAAGGAAAAAGAAAGCTATATCCTATTTCCCCTAGAGCTAAAGCTTGCAGCACTCTGTGTTTAATAACGTTGGTGCATGCTAATTGGTGGTGCTGGTCTTCTGGGGGAGAGGCCTGTTATGCTGATTCTCAGGATGACTTGTTTCTGTGGGAATGTGTCCCCAGGGCACAAGGGGGCTGCAGGGCTAGGTGTATGTGGTCATAGCCTTCATTAGATGGTGCTGTGTTGTTGGGTTTTTTTTCCCTGAAGGCTCTCAGCACTGATGGTCAGGATAAAAATTGCTGTGCCCTGTTCTCTAGCCTCTGAGCTGAAAGTTTGCACCCCTACTCTTCAGTAAACCCCCACAGAAGAGCAATAAGTCACCCTATTTGTGTCCTCTGTTTCCATCTGAACCTTATGCTCATGTTTCCCATGTCCAAGCCATTTTATCTCAGGCATGTGACCAAGTTTCAAAACTCCAAATTTCAGGATGTTGCAAAGATGGCAGAGGAGTAGGAAACCCTACTTCAATCAGTCCCCTGAACTGAGCTGGATATCTACCAGACTACTCTGAACACCCAAATCACCCAAATCAACCTGAGATGCAAGAAGATATATCTGGATCTCTACAAACAGAATATCTCCAGCAGTTGATCTCAAGGTCTGAAGCAGGGAGCTACGATTCTGCGGGCAGATATCGGAAAATAAATGGAAGGGGGAGGGAGCCTCCAGGTTCCTGTGCTGTGGGAGCACAAAACCCTCCCATGCTGGGGACCAGGTACAGACTCCTGAACCAGTAGTGATGGGGAAAGTATTTAAGAGCAGCCCCCCCAGATTGAAACCTGGAGCTGCGGGGGCATGTGTGTGAACTGGGGGCGGCTGGCAGTTTTAATAGCACAAAGGACAGAGATGTGCCTTGACCTAGAAGCAACAGCTGGGAGTGCTGCTGTGGGGCACACAACCCAGGATGCTGTAGTTTTTAGCAGCACAGACAGTAACAGAGACAGTGTAGCCTGGAAAGTTTACTGAAGAACAGACTGTGATCTCTCTGTTCTGAGTCAAAGTTCTGGATATGGCCACTTCTGCTCTGACTCTTGGAAGAGACAGGGAAAGCTGCCAGAGAACAAAAGCCTCCAAAAGCGGTTTTCACTGAGCCCATCCCTCACCACAGGGACAGGGCAATTCTGCCCAAACAGGGTTGCCTGAGTAATAATATGGCAGGCCCCTCCCCTAAAAGACAGGCTGGAAGAACAAGAGGCCAACAACCTTAAGGTCCCTATAAAACTCATCTTGCATTTTGCTTGGGGTGTGGTCAACAATTTGGATTCTGTGCATTTCCTCAACCACCCCTCAACAGAACAACGAAGAGGAGGAACCCCAAAAATAGGAAAGACTCAGAGACTGTGACCTCTGCCACAGAACTAATGGATATGGACATAACCAAGATGTTGGAAATAGATTTCAGGGTAACAGTTATGCAGACAATTGCTAGGATGGAGAAAACCATTAATGGCAACATATATTCTCTAAGGGGCAGAACTTGAAAATGCTATCAGTGAGATCCAATCTAATCTAGATACTCTTACAGCTGGGGTAAATGAGACAGAAGAACGAATAGGTGATCTAGAAGAAAAACTGATAGAAAAGAAGGATCAGAAGGGGACCTGGAACAAACAGCTTAGAATCCATAAAAACAGAATTAGAGAAATAAATGACGCCATGAAACATTTCATTCCAATGTCAGAATTATTGGGATCCCTGAGGGGGTGGAGAGAGAGACAACTAGAAGATATATTTGACCAAATTGTAGCTGAGAATCTCTCTAATCAGGGGAATGAAACAAACATTTGTGTCCTAGAGGCAGAGAGGACCCCTGTCCAAGAGCAAGGGGAACAGATCAATGCCCTGGCATGTAACAGTAAAACTTGCAAATCTTAGAACCAAGGAAACCATCTTAATGGCATTCAGGGGGAGGAGACTCCTTACATACAGAGGGAGGAATACCACAATAATGTCAGACCTATCCACAGAGACCCGGCAAGCCAAAAAAGGGCTAGCAAAACATACTCAGTGTACTAAATGAGAAGAACATACAGCCAAGAATACTTTATCTGGCAAGGCTGTCATTCAGAATGGATGGAGAGATACAGAACTTCCAGGACAGGCAAAAACTGAAATATGTGACCACTAAGCTGGCTCTGCAAGAAATATTAAGGGGGGGTCTATAAAAGGAGAAAGACCCCAAGAGTGATATAGAACAGAACTTTACAGGGGCAATCTATAGAAACAAGGATTTCCCAGGCAACATGATGATAATAAATCATATCTTTCAATAATCACTCTCAATGTGAATGGCCTAAATGCTCCCATAAAATGGCACGGGGTTGCAGATTAGATAAAAAGACAGGACCCATCCATATGCTGAATCCAAGAGACTCATTCTGAACCTAAATATACATCCAGACTGAAAATGAAGGAATGGAGAACCAGCCTTCATGGAAACGGACCTCAAAAGAAAGCTGGGGTAGCAATTCTCATATCAGACAAATTAGATTTTAAGCTAAAGACTGAAGTTAGAGATACAGAAGGACAACATATCATTCTTATTTTATTTTTTATTTTTTATCAACATATAATGTATTATTTTCCCCAGGAGTACAGGTCTGTGAATCGCCAGGTTTACACACTTCATAGCACTCACCATAGCACATGCCTTCCCCAATGTCCATAACCCAATGACCCTCTCTCTAGACACCCTAACCCCGGCAACCCTCAGTTTGTTTTGTGAGATTGAGTCTCTTACGGTTTGTCTCCCTCCCGATCCTATCTTGTTTCATTTATTCTTTTCCTACCCCCCAAATCCCCCAGGTTGCCTCTAAACTTCCTCATATCAGGGAGGTCATATGATAATTGTCTTTCTCTGACTTATTTCACTAAGCATAATACCCTCTAGTTCCATCCATGTCATCACAAATGGCAAGATTTCATTTCTTTTGATGGCTGCATAGTATTCTATTGTATGTATGTATGTGTGTGTGTGTGTGTGTGTGTATACGCACAGCACATCTTCTTTACCCATTCATCTGTTGATGGACATCTAGGTTCTTTCCATAGTTTGGCTATTGTGGACATTGCTGCCATAAACATTCAGGTGCACGTGCCCTTTTGGATCACTACGTTTGTATCTTTAGGGTAGATACCCAGTGGTGCAATTGCTGGGTCATAGGGTAGCTCTATTTTCAACTTTTTGAGGAACCTCCATGCTGTTTTCCAGAGCAGATGCACCAGCTTGCATTCCCAACAACGGTATAGGAGGGTTCCCCTTTCTCCACATCCTCGCCAGCATCTGTCATTTCCTGACTTGTTAATTTTAGCCATTCTGACTGGTGTGAGGTGGTATCTCATTGTGGTTTTGATTTGTATTTCCCTGATGCCGAGTGATGTGGAGCATTTTTTCATGTGTCTGTTGGCCATCTGGATGTCTTCTTTGCAGAAATGTCTGTTCATGTCCTCTGCCCATTTCTTGATTGGATTATTTGTTCTTTGGGTGTTGAGTTTGATAAGTTCTTTATAGATTTTGGATACTAGCCCTTTATCTGATATGTCATTTGCACATATCTTCTCCCATTCTATCAGTTGTCTTAAAGGGTCTATCCAACAAGATCTAACAACTGTAAATATCTATGCCCACAACATGAGAGCAGCCAACTACATAAGGCAACTATTAAACAGAATAATAAAAAAACATATTGACAAGAATACATTAATTGTAGGGGATCTTAACACACCATTCTCAGCAATAGACAGATCATCCAAGCAGAAAATCAACAAAGAAACAAGAGTTCTGAATGACACACTAGATCAGATGGTCCTCATAGATATATCCAGAACATTTGACCCTAAAACAACAGAATACTCATTCTTCTCCAGTGCACATGAAACTTTCTCCAGAATAGACCACATACTGGGTCACAAATAAGGTCACAACTGATACAAAAAGATAGAGATTTTTCCCTGAATATTCTCAGACCACAATTCTCTGAAACTGGAACTCAATCACAAGAAAAAGTTTGGAAGAAATTCAAACACTTGGAAGCTAAAGATCATTCTGCTCAAGAATGTTTGAGTCAACCAGGAAATTAAAGAAGAACTTAAACAATTCATGGAAACCAATGAGAATGAAAACACTTTGGTCCAAAACCTACGCGATACAGTAAAGGCAGCCCTAAGCGGGAAATATATAGCCATCCTAGCCTCACTCAAAAAAATGCAAAAATCCTGAGTACACAAACTATCTTTACACCTTAAAGAACTGGAAAATCAACAACAAATTAAGCCTAGCCCATGTACAAGAAGGAAAATAATAAGATTAGAGCAGAGATCAGTGAACTAGAAACCAGAAATACAGTAGAACACATCAACAAAACAAGTAAATCAAGTCAAAAATTGGGCAGAGGACATGAACAGACATTTTTCCAAAGACGACATACAAATGGCTAACAGATACATGAAAAATATGTTCATCATCATTAGCTATCACAGAAATTCAAATCAAAACCACACTGAGACAACATTTTACATCAGTTAGAATGGAAAAAATTGACAAGGCGAGAGATAACAAAGGTTGCAGAGGTTGTGGAGAAAAGGGAATCCTCTTACACTGTTGGTGGGAATGTAATTTGGTACAGCTACTTTGGAAAACAGTATGGAGGTGCCTCAAAAAAATTAAAAAATAGAGATACCCTATGACCTAGCAATTGCACCATTTACCCCAAAGATACAGATGTAGTGAAAAGAAGGGCCACATGCTCCCCAATGGTCATAGCAACAATGTTCACAATGACCAAACTGGAAAGAGCTGAGATGCCCTTCAATAGATGGGAGGATAAAGAAGATATGCTCCATATATACAACGGAATATTACTCAGCCATCAGAAAGGATGAATATTCAACTTTTGAATCTGCATGAATGGGACTGGAAATTATACTAAGTGAAATAACTCAAGCTGAGAAAGTCAATTATCATATGGTTTCACTTATTTGTGGGGTATAAGGAATAGCATGGAGGACATTAGGAAAAGGAAGGGAAAAATGAAGGTGGGAGGGAATGGAGGGGGAGATGAACCATGAGAGACTATGCACTCTGAGAAACAAACTGAGGGTTTTAGAGATGAGGGGGGTGAAGTGATGGGTTAGCCAGGTGATGGGTATTAAGGAGGGCACATATTGCATGGAGCCCTGGGTTTTATACATAACAATGAATCATGAAACACTACATCAAAAACTACTGATGTACTGTATGGTGACTAACATAATATAAAAAAAGGAAGAAAAAAAAAACCCTCCAAATTTCAGGGACTCTTGTGGTGTGGACCTGCACTGTTCCACTTGTGGAAGGTCTCACCATGCTTGCTGGCCAATCCCAGGAAAGTGGTCATGTGACCATAAGGCAGTTCAGATTATAGCAGAAAGCCAGCACAAAGACCAAGTGCTCTCCTCTGGCTTCCTGGCTCCTATGACTGGAAATAGCACATCATCTTGGCACCACCCACTCTTCCTGTCACCCAGAGGATCCTCAGACCACACTGTCACTCCTGGGATTCCACCCATCTTCACAACCTGAGCACATTTAAGCCAAGTACATTCTAGTTAGTAATAAACTTCCAAAGGTTCAGATTTTATGCTCTGCAGTTTCCAATACTTTGCAAAAGCAGCCATAAGTAGGATCCTTCTCCACTGGTGGATCCACAGCTATATCTACCCCAAGAACTTATACACCTCCTACCTTCCAAAAGGTGGTCACTTTTCTACTTACAGGGTTGCAGATTTTTTTTCTCTCAGAACGCCAACTGATTTCTTGGGTGTTCAGAATGATTTGGTAACTATCTAGCTATGTTTGAGGGATTAGACTATCTGAGGGTCCCCCTACTTCTCTGCCATCTTAACTCCTCCCCACAAACACACAATGACTCCTCCCCCAGAGAAAGAGAATCTTATGCAGCTCCACACCCAATGTGGAATAGAACCAGGGTCAATCTCACAATCATGAGATCATGACCCAAGCCAAAATTGAGAGTCAGATGCTTAACTAACTGAGCCACACAAGTCCCTTAATTTTTAAGTTCTTGACATTACAGAACTAAACTGAAATTTATTAAAGATCCACTCTTAAATTTCTTATCAACAAACAAATAAAATTTATGAGCCAAAAACTCAAAACAAAACTAAAACAAGGAAAAGCTTATAAAACTAAATATGGACCCCAGCATCAACTGCTGAACACAGAATGTGACTTTTTAAATTCTTGGCAGATGGTAAAGTTGTGTAGAAACTAAACACAAATTATTTAAAGCCTGGAGCCCCTGGCCAGAAATTACACAGTTGGGTGACGGGAAAACCGCAGAAAGGGATTGTAAGTTAACCTATACTGTTCTGGCTTCACCTCACATTCTTCTCAGAGTTAACCCCAGAATTGATTAGGTATTGGGCCAGACTAATACTGACAGAGGAACAGAGTAATGTAACTTGCCTACCAGAAGACGTCCACTGATTGGCAGTACAGAAAATGAGCTAGCAATGAAAAATCTGAAAATTAAATTAAGAAGGCAATGCTATTCATAATAGTAAAAAAAAAATTTAAGGATATATTTAACAAAACAAGAAATGTAAACTGTAAAAAAAATACATTGCTGAGAAAAATTAAAGAAGATATACAGATATATATATATCTTCTTTAATTATCTATATATATACATAGATAGATATAGATAGAAGAATATATCATATTCAAGGATCAAAATACTTGACATTGTTTAGATGGCTATTCTCCCATTATTAACCTATGTGATTAAACAATGGAATACTTAGAAAAATCTTAGCAGGAATTTTCATAAAAATTAGAAAGCCAATAATAAAATGCATATGAAAATGCAAAAGGCCTAGAATAACCAAAACAATTATTGGACAAATGAAAAATGTGGGGACTTAACAGCACTTCATTTCAAAATGCAGTATAAAACTACTGTAATAAAAACTGTACGCTTTCCCATAAGGGTAGATGTACAGATTAATGATATAAAATAGCAATTACAATAAAAAATCCACACATTTATGGTCAATTGATTTTTACAAATTTGCCAAGACAATTAAGTGGGGGAAAGAATGCTCTTTTCAAAAAATTGCAAGGGATAACTGGAAATCCACATAGCAAAAATAAAAATGAACTTAAATATATATACAAAAATTAACTCACAGTGTATCATAAAACTGAATATAAGAGCTATTAAGCCATGATGCATAAAAAATTGATAAACTATACTTCATCAAAATTAAAATTTTTTCTCCAAAAAGGTACTATAAGGAAGAAATATTTGAAAATCATGTATCTGGTAAAGAACTCATAGCCAGAAAATATAAACAATTCTTACAACACAGTGAAAGTGTGAAACTCTCTATTTTCATTTTTTAAAATGGACAAAATTTTTGAATAGGATGTTCTTCAAAGAAGATATACAAAGCTATTAAGCATGAAAATATGTTCAACACCATTCAATATCATTAGTTTAGAGGGAAATGCAGATTAAAACCAATATAAGGCTACACCACATACCAACTAAAATTATTCAAATTGAACATACTGAGCACACCAAATCTTGGTGTGGATAACCAGGACTGGTGACACAATTTGTGGGAACCCAAGCAAAATGGAAACATAGGCCCCCTATTTATAAAGTGGGTAAAATATATTACTATGGCACTAAAATAAAAAGTTTTTGCCTTTCTTTAGCAGCCTCTCTCTCAATGGGTCATGGTATTATTTACAATTTAATGTCTTTCTGAATAAAAATTTAATTATTAATATGAATTATACTGTCCATCCTTGTATTGTACAAGGCCAGTTTTAAATGCAAATATCAAAACATTTAGCTTTATGCAAAGTCACTGAAATTACACAATTCATATGGCTTTTCCCCTTCAGGTTGCTTTCAATCTGGCCAGGGAAGAAAGATAAAAGCAAGACTACAGAATGTAGGAAGAGGGAAGAGAATTTCACCAGCAGTGGAGAGGACTGGGAGAGTGTTGGACCTATTTTGGCACATATTCCATTTTACTTGAAAAGAATGTATTCTGTAGTTGTTGGGTATAGAGTTCTGTAACTGCTTAATTACTTCAGTTCAGTTAATAGAAGTATAAAATCTCCTAACCAAAAAACAAAAACAAAAACAAAACAAAAACCTTTTTAAAGGAATAGATACAATAAAGAATAAAGGAATAGGTACAATAAAGAAAATTATCTTACACTGCTTTAGGTGACATTGTGCAAACATCTCCTGAACAATAGCAAGTGTCAGGATCATCGTAACTCAATCCTAGATTAAAGCCAAGCAACTGCACGATGCTGGTAGTGTATGACTCCAAGGATAAACCCTCTGGATACTAAATATAAGGAAGAAGAAAAGAGTTAGCTAGGAAGCCCAAACTATACTATAATAAATTTACTATAATAAAAAATTAGTGTATTCTATGCTAAATAATATTATAATAAAAAAATTAGTACATAAAACTCATTTTTTTAAATCAATGCATCCAAGAAGCTTATGTAGATGCATGTGGATCATAGACTTATTAAACATGGATGAGTGAACACAATAGTTTAATTTCAAAATACTAATACTTAGTGACAATACCAGCTACTTTAATCTAATAGTCTCAAACACCATACTATATTGCTTCTTTGAGTTATTTTAAACAAAATGACTTAACTCTTTGGTTTTAATAGTCAATTTTATATTCTCTTTGTAGTAGGCAGCTTCTAGCATGGGTCACAAGGAATCTGCCTCCTGGCATTCATGTTCTTGGTATTCCTATTCTGTTCTGTACAGGATGAACTTATTGACTTGCTTCTAATTAACTAAATGTAGCAAAACAGATGGCCATCATTTCTAAAAATGGATTATAAAAAGACTGACTTCTCAATTTCCTGTGGGATGTAGTAGAAGAAAAAAACTAAAAGAAAAAATAAAAGACTGACTTCTTGGACTCTATGTCTCACTCAAGCTCTCTAGGTGAAACCAGCTATGACAGCATGAAGTAGGCCTGTAGAGAGACACACAGGCACAAGTTTGGAAACAGATTTTAGGAGGTCTGTCACAGCCAAATGACTAAGTCTGAAAGCAAATTCTCTCCATATTGAAGCCTGAGATAACTATAGCCTTACTTGACACCTTAACTTCACCCATTTAGATTCACTACCCACAGAACTGAGTTGTTTTCATCTGCTAAGTTTTGGTATCATTGGTTACATAGCAGTAGAAAATTAATAACTTTCAGTAGGTATTACTGTTTTCCTTTGGATCGTTTCCAATTTCTACACAAAGATGTTTATAGAACCTTCATTCATAATTCCCAAAACTTGCAAGAAACCAGGATATCCTTCAGTAGGTAAACAGATAAATAAACTGTGGCACATTTCAGACAAAGGGATATTATTCAGCACTAAAGAAAATGAGCTATCAAGTCATGAAAAGAAACGGAGAAAGCTTGAGTACATATTACTAAGTGAAAAGGGCAAGGCTACATACTGTATGATTCTAAATACAAGAGATTCCAGAAAAAACAAAATTGTGAAGACAATAAAAATATCCATGGTTGCAGGCAGGGAGGGGAGAAATTGATAGCAGAACACAGAGGATTTTTAGGGCAGTGAAAATATTTCATAAAATAATACCATGATGATTGATACCTATCATCTTTTGCCTAAACTCATGTATAACACCAAGACTGAACCCTAAGGTAAACTATGGATTTTGAGTGATCTTGATGGGTCAATGTAGGTTCATCCTTAGTAAAACCTATATCCTTCTGGTGAAGGATGTGGATAATGGGGGAGGCTGTTCATGTGTGGGGGCAGGTAGTATATGGGTAATCTGTATACCTTCCCTTCAGTTTTGTGGTGAACCTAAAACTGTTCTTAAAAAATAAGTCTTTAAAAAAGTGATAGATTCCTGATGACCCAGGCTCAGCACTGTAAGCAGGTGGAAAGTAAAGAACAGTTCAGAGAAGGCATCCATGATCCATGATATGTCTTGCCTTCATGTATATAAAGAGTCACTATATATGAGGTACTTTAATTTAGTTATGTACTGCCCTATACGGATACCTTATACTTCTAAGTTTCTTTCTTTTACTCTCATAATAAAATGTTTTCTATGCTGTTTAGCACAACTTATGCCCTACTCTGTAAAAGTCTCCTCTTTTATCACCGCTAAAATTTGGTAATATGAATCAAATTGTATTAATGGGGTAATTGTATTAATGATGCCTCTGATCTTCTATATTGTGATGCTTTGATATCTAGGGTCTTTCCAATGCTAGTCTGTCCCTCCCAGAGTTACCCAATTAAGATCATAAAAACTTACCATCAAGTGTGCCTTTTATATGCAAACCAATCAACCTAGAGCCATATGCCATACCATCCTTTTATCAGGCTCACATACTCTAGGCCACTCTCTACTTGCCAAAATCACATCAGAGACAGGTACCAGAAAACTAGGTACAGCCTCTATGCAAGAAAGCTTGCTGAAATTATTCAAACTAGCCAATCTTAAGACAGCTTACTTTGCCTTACCAATCCCTCCCTAAAGAAATAACAGAGGCTCTTGTCCATGTTTCCCCCATGTTCCCTATGCTGCCTAAATAACCCTCATATGGCCCCTCGTATGGACCCTGAAGACATGCCTTCTGTTTCTAGGGAAATGTATGTTAAACTTCTTCCTGCATGACAATCAATACCATGTCTGCATGTCTTCCAATACCAGATGAAAATAAACTAGGTTAGTTCTACTTTAATTCAGTTAGATTAGTCTAGTTAATTCAAACTAGACTACAACTAAATTAGTTGTAAATGTATACTATAAACTCTAGGACTACTGCTTAAGGAGTTTTTTAAAAATATAATTGATATGCTAAGAAAGGAGAGGAAATGGAATACTATGAGATAATACAATTAAAATACGGAAGGCAAAAAAACAAAAAAAGAGAGGAGAACTAAGAAACTAGGGACAATAAATAGAAAATAGACAAAATTCAACATCCATTTATGATTAAAATCTCTCAACAAAGTGGATATAGAGGGAACATACCTTAACATTATAAAAGCCATATTTGACAAACCTACAGTTTACATACTCAAAGGTGAAAAGCTGAGAGCTTTTCTTCTAAGATCAAAAACAACACATGGGTCCCATTCCTACTATTTTCATTTAACATAGTATTGAAAATAAGTAAATAATGAAACTGGAGTCCTATCTCGTACCACTTAACAAAAATGAACTCAAAATGAACTAAATACTTAAATGTAAGAAGTAAAATCATAAATCTTAGAAAACACAATGAAAAAAATCTCTTTTGACACTGTCTTGGTAATGATTTTATGGATATGACACCAAAACAACAAACAACTAAAGCTTCATTAATATGAAAGGTTTTGTACAGGGGCTCTTGGGTGGCTTAACTGGTTGGGCAACTACCTTCAGCTCAGGTCATGATTCTGGAGTCCCAGGATAGAGTCCTGCATCGGGCTCCCTGCTCAGCAGCAAGTCTGCTTCTCCCTCTGGCCCTCCCCCTTCTCATGCTCACTTGCTCTCTCTCATTCTCGCTCTCTCTAAATAAATAAAATCTTTTTTTAAAAAAAGGTTTTGTACAGCAAAAGAACCAACCAACAAAATGAAAAGTCAACCTAGAGATTAGGAAAAAAATATTTTTAAACTATAGATCTGATAAGGGGTTAATATCCCAAATATATTAGAAATTCATATAACTCACTACCAAACACCAAATAAAAATTCTTAATATATTAGGAACTCACAACTGATTAAGAAATGGTCAAAAAGGAGGGCCTGGGTGGCTCAGTCAGTTGGGCATCCAACTCTTGATTTCAGCTCAGGTCATGATCTCAGGGTTGTGAGATCAATCCCGATGTTGGATGTGCTCATCATGGAGTCTGGTTGTCCCTCTCCCTCTGCTTCTCCCCAGCCCTCTCTCTCTCAAATAAATAAAACCTTTAAAAAAAGAGAGAGAGAAATGTTCAAAGGACCTGAATAGAGATGCCTCCAAAGAGGATATCCAAATGGACAACAGATATATGGAGAGATACATGCTCAACCTCACTAATCATTGCACAAGAGATATCACCTCACACCTATTAGAATGACTATTATCAAAGAGACAAGAGATAATACATGCTGGTGGAGAAAATGGAACCCTTGTACATTGCTGATAAGAATGTAAATCGGGGCGGGAGGAGTCAAGATGGTGGAGAAGTAGCAGGCTGAGAATACTCAGGTAGCAGGAGATCAGCTAGATAGCTTATCTAAAGATTGCAAACACCTACAAATCCAATGGGAGATCGAAGAGAAGAAGAACAGCAACTCTAGAAACAGAAAATCAACCACTTTCTGAAAGGTAGGACTGGCGGAGAAGTGAATCCAAAGCGATGGGAAGATAGATCGTGGGGGGAGGGGCCGGCTCCCGGCAAGCGACAGAGCAACGGAGCACAAAATCGGGACTTTTAAAAGTCTGTTCTGCTGAGGGACATCGCTCCAGAGGCTTAACCGGGGTGAAGACCGCGCGGGGTCAGCTTGGCGTCAGGTCCCGCAGGGTCACAGAAGGATCGGGGGTGTCTGAGTGTCGCAGAGCTTACGGGTATTAGAATGGGGAAGCCGGCTACAGAGACAGAGCCGAGGAGTAAGCTCTAAGCTCGGGGTTACCTTGAACCGGTCGCAGGCTCGGTCAGCTCGGAGCGCGGCCGGAGGCCAGGGTGAAGCGAGTAATTGGGAGCTGTTCTCTGAGGGCGCACTGAGGAGTGGGGCCCCGGGCTCTCGGCTCCTCTGGACCGGACACCGGGAGGCCGCCATCTTCATTCCCGCCCTTGGGAACTCTACAGAAAGCGCTCAGGGAACAAAAGCTCCCGAAAGCAAACCCCAGCAGATTACTCACCCCGGCCCTGGGTAAGGGCAGTGCAACTCCGCCTGGGGCAAAGACGCATGAGAATCACTACAACAGGCCGCTCTCCCAGAAGATCAACAAGAAACCCAGCCAGAACCAAGTTCACCTACCAAGGAGTACAGTTTCAATACCAAGGAGAGCAGTGAAATTCCAGAGGAGGAGCAAAGCACGGAACTCATGGCTTTTTCCCCATGATTCTTTAGCCTTGCAGTTAATTTAATTTTTTTTCTTTTTCAATTTTTTTTTCTTCTTCTGCTAAATTTTTTTAACTTTTACCATTTTCTTTTTTAAAGTTTTTTAACTAGTTTATCTAATATATATATTTTTTTCCTTTTTATATTTTTTCCTTGTTGGTTTTATTTTTTTAATTGTTTCTTTTTTTTTTTTTTTCTTTCTGAACCTCTTTTTATCCCCTTTCTCCCCCGTCACGATTTGGGATCTCTTCTGATTTGGCAAAAGCATATTTTCCTGGGGTTGTTGCCACCCTTTTAGGATTTTACTTGCTCCTTCATATACTCTTATCTGGACAAAATGACAAGGTGGAAAAATTCACAACAAAAAAAAGAACAAGAGGCAGTACCAAAGGCTAGGGACCTAATCAATACAGACATTGGTAATATGTCAGATCCAGAGTTCAGAATGACAATTCTCAAGGTTCTAGCCGGGCTCGAAAAAGGCATGGAAGATATTAGAGAAACCCTCTCAGGAGATATAAAAGCCCTTTCTGGAGAAATAAAAGAACTAAAATCGAACCAAGTTGAAATCAAAAAAGCTATTAATGAGGTGCAATCAAAAATGGAGGCTCTCACTGCTAGGATAAATGAGGCAGAAGAAAGAATTAGCGATATAGAAGACCAAATGACAGAGAATAAAGAAGCTGAGCAAAAGAGGGACAAACAGCTACTGGATCACGAGGGGAGAATTCGAGAGATAAATGACACCATAAGATGAAACAACATTAGAATAATTGGGATTCCAGAAGAAGAGGAAACAGAGAGGGGAGCAGAAGGTATATTGGAGAGAATTATTGGAGAGAATTTCCCCAATATGGCAAAGGGAACAAGCATCAAAATCCAGGAGGTTCAGAGAACCCCCCTCAAGATCAATAAGAATAGGTCCACACCCCGTCACCTAATAGTAAAATTGACAAGTCTTAGTGACAAAGAGAAGATCCTGAAAGCAGCCCGGGAAAAGAAGTCTGTAACGTACAATGGTAAAAATATTAGATTGGCAGCAGACTTATCCACAGAGACCTGGCAGGCCAGAAAGAGCTGGCATGATATATTCAGAGTATTAAAAGAGAAAAACATGCAGCCAAGAATACTATATCCATCTAGGCTATCATTGAAAATAGAAGGAGAGATTAAAAGCTTCCAGGACAAACAAAAACTGAAAGAATTTGCAAACACCAAACCAGCTCTACAGGAAATACTGAAAGGTGTCCTCTAAGCAAAGAGAGACCCTAAAAGTAGTAGATCAGAAAGAAACAGAGACAATATACAATAACAGTCACCTTACAGGCAATACAATGGCACTAAATTCATATCTCTCAATACTTACCCTGAATGTTAATGGGCTAAATGCCCGAATCAAAAGACACAGGGTATCAGAATGGATAAAAAAACAAAACCCATCTATATGTTGCCTACAAGAAACTCATCTTAAACCCGAAGACACCTCCAGGTTTAAAGTGAGGGGGTGGAAAAGAATTTACCATGCTAATGGACATCAGAAGAAAGCAGGAGTGGCAATCCTTATATCAGATCAATTAGATTGTAAGCCAAAGACTATAATAAGAGATGAGGAAGGACACTATATCATACTCAAAGGAACTATCCAACAAAAATATCTAACAATTTTAAATATCTATGCCCCTAACGTGGGAGCAGCCAACTATATAAACCAATTAATAACAAAATCAAAGAAACACATCGACAATAATACAATAATAGTAGGGGATTTTAACACTCCCCTCACTGAAATGGACAGATCATCCAAGCAAAAGATCAACAAGGAAATAAAGGCCTTCAATGACACACTGGACCAGATGGACATCACAGATATATTCAGAACTTTTCATCCCAAAGCAACAGAATACACATTCTTCTCTAGTGCACATGGAACATTCTCCAGAATAGATCACATTCTCAGTCCTAAATCAGGTCTCAACCGGTATCAAAAGATTGGAATCATTCCCTGCATATTTTCAGACCACAATGCTCTGAAGCTAGAACTCAATCACAAGAGGAATTTTGGAAAGAACCCAAATACATGGAGACCAAACAGCATCCTTCTAAAGAATGAATGGGTCAACCAGGAAATTAAAGAAGTATTGAAAAAATTCATGGAAACAAATGATAATGAAAACACAACGGTTCAATATCTGTGGGACACAACAAAGGCAGTCCTGAGAGGAAAATATATAGCGGTACAAGCCTTTCTCAAGAAACAAGAAAGGTCTCAGGTACACAACCTAACCCTACACCTAAAGGAGCTGGAGAAAAAAACAAGAAAGAAACCCTAAACCCAGCAGGAGAAGAGAAATCATAAAGATCAGAGCAGAAATCAATGAAATAGAAACCAAAAAAACAATAGAACAAATCAACGAAACTAGGAGCTGGTTCTTTGAAAGAATTAATAAGATTGATAAACCCCTGGCCAGACTTCTCAAAAAGAAAAGAGAAAGGACCCAAATAAATAAAATCATGAATGAAAGAGGAGAGATCACAACCAACACCAAAGAAATACAGACAATTATAAGAACATACTATGAGCAACTCTACACCAACAAATTAGACAATCTGGAAGAAATGGGATGCATTCCTAGAGACATATAAACTACCACAACTGAACCAGGAAGAAAGAGAAAGCATGAACAGACCCATAACCAGTAAGGAGATTGAAACAGTCATCAAAAATCTCCAAAAAAAAACAAAAGCCCAGGGCCAGACGGCTTCCCAGGGGAATTCTACCAAACATTTAAAGAAGAACTAATTCCTATTCTCCAAAACCGTTCCAAAAAAATAGAAATGGAAGGAAAACTTCCAAAGTCATTTTATGAGGCCAGCATCACCTTGATCCCAAAACCAGACAAGGATCCCATCAAAAAAGAGAACTACAGACCAATATCCTTGATGAACACAGATGCAAAGATACTCGCCAAAATACTAGCCAATAGGATTCAACAGTACATTAAAAGGATTATTCACCACGACCAAGTGGGATTTATTCCAGGGCTACAAGGTTGGTTCAACATCCGCAAATCAATCAGTGTGATACAACACATTAATAAAAGAAAGAACAAGAACCATATGATACTCTCCATAGATGCTGAAAAAGCATTTGACAAAGTACAGCATCCCTTCCTGATCAAAACTCTTCAAAGTGTAGGGATAGAGGGCACATACCTCAATATTATCAAAGCCATCTATGAAAAACCCACCGCAAATATCATTCTCAATGGAGAAAAACTGAAAGCTTTTCCGCTAAGGTCAGGAACACGGCAGGGATGTCCATTATCACCACTGCTATTCAACATAGTACTAGAAGTCCTAGCCCCAGCAATCAGACAACAAAAGGAAATTAAAGGCATCAAAATCGGCAAACAAGAAGTCAAACTATCCCTCTTTGCAGATGATATGATACTATATGTGGAAAACCCAAAAGACTCCACTCCAAAACTGCTAGAACTTGTACAGGAATTCAGTAAAGTGTCAGGATATAAAATCAATGCACAGAAATCAGTTGCACTTCTTTACACCAACAACAAGACAGAAGAAAGAGAAATTAGGGAGTCCATCCCATTTACAATTGCACCCAAAACCATAAGATACCTAGGAATAAACCTAACCAAAGAGACTAAGAATCTATACTCAGAAAACTATAAAGTACTCATGAAAAAATTGAGGAAGACACAAGGAAATGGAAAAATGTTCCATGCTCCTGGATTGGAAGAATAAATATTGTGAAAATGTCTATGCTACCTAAAGCAGTCTACACATTTAATGCGATTCCTATCAAAGTACCATCCATTTTTTTCAAAGAAATGGAACAAATAATCCTAAAATTTATATGGAACCAGAGACGACCTCGAATAGCCAAAGGAATATTGAAAAAGAAAGCCAAAGTTGGTGGCATCACAATTCCGGACTTCAAGCTCTATTACAAAGCTGTCATCATCAAGACAGCATGGTACTGGCACAAAAACAGACACATAGATCAATGGAACAGAATAGAGAGCCCAGAAATAGACCCTCAACTCTATGGTCAACTAATATTTGACAAAGCAGGAAAGAATGTCCAATGGAAAAAAGACAGCCTCTTCAATAAATGGTGTTGGGAAAATTGGACAGCCACATGCAGAAAAATGAAATTGGAACATTTCCTTACACCACACATGAAAATAGACTCAAAATGGATGAAGGATCTCAATGTGAGAAAGGAATCCATCAAAATCCTCGAGGAGAACACAGGCAGCAACCTCTTCGACCTCAGCCGCAGCAACATCTTCCTAGGAACATCGCCAAAGGCAAGGGAAGCAAAGGCAAAAATGAACTATTGGGATTTTATCAAGATCAAAAGCTTTTGCACAGCAAAGGAAACAGTGAACAAAACCAAAAGACAACTGACAGAATGGGAGAAGATATTTGCAAATGACATATCAGATAAAGGGCTAGTGTCCAAAATTTATAAAGAACTTAGCAAACTCAACACCCAAAGAACAAATAATCCAATCAAGAAATGGGCAGAGGACATGAACAGACATTTCTGCAAAGACGACATCCAGATGGCCAACAGACACATGAAAAAGTGCTCCACATCACTCGGCATCAGGGAAATAGAAATCAAAACCACAATGAGATATCACCTCACTCTAGTCAGAATGGCTAAAATTAACAAGTCAGGAAATGACAGATGCTGGCGAGGATGCGGAGAAAGGGGAACCCTCCTACACTGTTGATGGGAATGCAAGCTGGTGCAACCACTCTGGAAAACAGCATGGAGGTTCCTCAAAATGTTGAAAATAGAACTACCCTATGACCCAGCAATTGCACTGCTGGGTATTTACCCTAAAGATACAAACGTAGTGATCCGAAGGGGCACGTGCACCCGAATGTTTATAGCAGCAATGTCTACAATAGCCAAACTATGGAAAGAACCTAGATGTCCATCAACAGACGAATGGATAAAGAAGATGTGGTATATATACACAATGGAATACTATGCAGCCATCAAAATAGATGAAATCTTGCCATTTGCGACGACATGGATGGAACTAGAGGGTATCATGCTTAGTGAAATAAGTCAATCAGAGAAAGACAACTATCATATGATCTCCCTGATATGAGGAAGAGGAGATGCAACATTTGGGGTTAAGGGGGTAGGAGAAGAGTAAATGAAACAAGATGGGATTGGGAGGGAGACAAACCATAAGTGACTCTTAATCTCACAGAACAAACTGAGGGTTGATGAGGGGAGGGGGGTTGGGAGGGGGGGTGGGTTATGGACATTGGGGAGGGTATGTGCTATGGTGAGTGCTGTGAAGTGTGTAAACCTGGCGATTCACAGGCCTGTACCCCTGGGGATAAAAATATATTATATGTTTATAAAAAATAAAATTTAAAAATATAATTTAAAAAAAAAGAATGTAAATTGGTACCACCACTATGGAAAACATTATGGAGATTCCTGAAAAAATTAAAAATAGAGCTATCATATGAATCATCAATTCCACTTCTCCTGTATATATATCTGGAAAAAAATAAAACCTCTCTCTCAAGGCTATATTTGTACCCCATGTTCACTGCAGCCCTATTCACAATTGCCAAGATATGATACAGTAAAAACCTAAGTGTCCACTGACAAATGAATGGATAAAGAATTGTGATATTCAGTCACAAAAAAGAAGGAAATCCTTCCATTTGTGACAACATGGGTGAATCTTGAGGGCATTACACTAAGTCAAATTAGTCTGGCAGAGAAGGACAAGTACTATATGATCTCACTTATATGTGGAGTCAAGCACAACCAAACTCCAAGAAACAGAGAACAGATTGTTGGTTGCTAGGGGTGGGAATGAGTGAAAATGGTTAAAGAGTACAATCTGCTAGTTTCTGAGGATACAATGTACAGCATAATGACTGTACTTAACAATATTGTATTTTCTATTTGAAAGCTGCTGAGAGAGTAGAACTTAAGGTTCTTATCACACACACACACACACACACACACACACAAACGGCACCTGTGTGAGATGATGGATGTGTTCACTAACCTAACTGTGAAAACATTTCACAACATACACATATATCAATCATTATGCCGTGCTTTTAAACAATGTTATATGTCAATTATATCTCATTAAATATGGAAAAAAATAATAGATCTCATATATAAACTCAGCAAGGTTATATATACAAAAATATATAAAAATAGACCACATATGTATACGCTAGCAGTGAAAAACTGGAGGATGAATTTTAACAATCAATACCAGTCACAATAACATCAAGATATATAAAATAGCTATGAATAAATTTAGGAGGAGATATGAAAGCTCTACAAATAACTTTTTAAAGACATCAGTAAATGGAGAGATAAATCATGTTAGTAGACACTGGAAGATCCAATGTTGTTATAACAATTTTCCCCTAATTCATTCATAAATTACACACCATCCCTATCAAAATTTAAGTAGTTCTCTGTGTCTGTATGCTTGTATGTCTGCGTATAAACAGAAAATCTGATTTTAAAATCTATATGAGAATGCAAAGTTATATACAGACAATATAGTATTCACAAAGAACAAAGCTGGAGGACTTTAACTATCTTGACTTCAAGATATTTAATATTACTAAAGCCACCATATTCAAGGAAGTAATTCTTTAATTTTTTTCAATTCTTCACTTAAAAAAAGCACTTAGAATATTATGATTGGTAGCTATCTTTCTGAAATTTAATCTTCAAACTGTTGCTGGTATAAACAAAAATAATTTATTTTTACGTTTGTATTTTAATTTTATACTGATATTTTTACAGTATTCTTGCTTAGCTCATATATTTATCTTTTATAATTATAAATTTCTATTGTAAAAATTGTCTTAAGGATGTCACCAGGAAAACACACATACCACTTACATTCAATAATTCTTACAACCTGCTTTATTTGTTTATACACAAACACATACACACACACGGCATGATCTAAAACTTAGTCCTCAACAATGAAACATTATTTTCAAGAATTAACAGTGATGAAGACCTGGACAATTTCTGATGGCCTTTCCTCAAACTTTGGCCGAGGGAAGACCAAAAGCAGGAACTGATAATAAAAACAAATCCCTATGAAATGTCTGATGTTCTCCAGCCATGGTAACAATCCCCAGAACTGGTTTTGGATTTATCTAATCAATCAATTTGTAGTCTATAGGAATGAAAACAAGCACATACTAGAACTGATTTTAAATACTGAATCTGTCAATAACAATTTGCTTCATTGTACATGCTACTAAAACAAAACCAACTATATTCCTGGCTCAGAATAAAAGTGCAGACATTTTTTCTGCAAGTACCCTCAATTAGTTCCTTTCCCTACTATTTATACAAATTGTTACAAAAGGAATATAACTCTGTAGTAGAAGCTCATTCTCAGTTTTGCCAGAAAATAGTAATTATGAATATTTAATGGCTGTTTCTTCCTCCAATGGTCTGCTCATCCCAAACATATAATACAGTATTGAATGCAATAATAAAATAATTATCTTAAAATAGAAAAAAATAATAGTCACATAATTAAAAAGCACATGAATTTATACCAATTATTAATGTTGGAGAAAAGCTGATATGTTTAATAATTAACATTAAAATTACACTGGTTATGCAATATATATGAATGCAAGCATGTCACTGTTTAAAACACTTAAATTTTTACTTGGGTCAAATAAGTTTTTTAAAAGCAATATGCCATTATAATCAATTCAATTTATAATTTTTTTCTTTTTTAAGATTTATTTATTTATTTTAGAGAGAGAGAGGAAGAGGGGGCAGAGGGAGATGGAGAGAGGAGAATCTCAAGCAGACTCCCCTCAGAGCCTGGAGCCCAACATGGGGCTCCATTTCACAACTCTGAGATCATGACCAATGCCAAAATCAAGAGTTAGAGCTTAATGGACTGAGCTATCCAGGAGCCCCTAAATGTTCTATTTTTAAAAGCAATTGCATACAGTTTAATATTTATGCTCCAAATTAGTAATATAAAAACCTATTAAAAGATAAGTGGAATAAGTAATACATTTATTCATGCTCTACAATATTTAGAAAATTCTGAAACATTAAAATAATGAGGAACTGGAAAATAATTACATACCAGAGCAACTCCTACTGCAAAATTTTTATTACATATTTTTCCAGGAAATGTGGCTCCTAAAAAACTAGGATGTTTCTTGAAGCTAAAAAATAATAATTTTCCTCAGAATTGCATATGAGTGATATAATTAATGACAATCATTTTCATAGCAACAAACATTATTAAACAATTAATGTGTCCTAAGCCTTATGCTACTCTGAATTAAACTAAATACATTTTTCTCAAACTATCAATGTTAAAAGTTTTTCAATATTTTGTAAATTTTAAATTCAATAAACATCTGGAAGTATAATAAGAATAAAGTCTAATAATTTATGCAAAAGGCTATTGGACTAATGCTTATCATTTTTATTCTGGTTCCCTATCCATTTACAGCCCTAAAAATTAAATTTTCTGTGATTTCCTTATTCACTTATTCATTAAAGATGAATAGATTTTTCTGTGCATTAGATTCTACAGCATGAAATAATTCCATATATTCATGTTATTAAAAAAATCAGATGAGAGACAAGAATGTAGAGATAGCAAGTAGTATAACTCTCTAAGCAAAGGAAATCAAAGAAATTATATCACTCAAAATTAATCTCCCTTAGTTTTTTCAGTACTTTTATGCAGTTTTACTGAGATCAGGTAATCTATGTCAGTTGACAAAAGTTTTTAACTATTGACCAACATTAGCTCCTTGAAGACAAGGACTTTTGACTTACGTGTTTTTCCCATCCTGTGGTGTCTATCTATCAAATTTATAGAACATAGTATTTACTCATTAAATGCTTATTTTTCATATCTAACATATGAAATCATTCTGTGTTATTCCTTTAATGCTACACAAATATGCAATACTGTACTCACGCAAATAAGTATGCAACCTGATGAGGTCGGAAGATATGTTTGTATTTCCATTCTAAAAATCTAGATAATATATTGTTTGGATTCCCTGTAGTAGAAATTTTGTTTTTATTTGACCAGATTTCTATAGAAGATATTACAACAGTCAGTTTTAACTGGGAAAACATCTAAAAAAAATAATAAATTTTAAATAAATTTGAACACTTTATTAAATGTCCATAAAAATTCATATATTTAATTCAGTATTTGATTATGAGAATTTAACAGCACAGCAAAATGCTATACACATCAATTCATATTACCTATTATTTTACAAAAGTATAAGATACCTAGGAATAAACCTAACCAAAGAGACTAAGAATCTATACACAGAAAACTATAAAGTACTCATGAAAGAAATTGAGGAAGACACAAAGAAATGGAAAAATGTTCCATGCTCCTGGATTGGAAGAATAAATATTGTGAAAATGTCTATGTTACCTAAAGCAGTCTACACATTTAATGCAATTCCTATCAAAGTACCATCCATTTTTTTCAAAGAAATGGAACAAATAATCCTAAAATTTATATGGACAAAATATATAAATATATATAAACAAAATTGCTTTTAAAAACTTACAGTGTTAACAAAACCAATTATCTGGATAATCTTCCGTGTTACAGCCTTTACATCAGAGCCCATGTAATCAAACTGAAAAAGAATAATTATTTTTAGAAACTAGTGATGCCATCAAAAATATACTACATACCCTTTACATGTACAATGTGCTATATTCTAAAATAGCCATAGGGCTACATTCCAGTTGAAATTTAGGAAATCAATAATGATGTATAAATAATGACTTACAAAAATTAATAAATAAACTCAATTTGTAACTTAATGTATATAAGAAGTAAATAAAATATTTAATAACATGATTTTAATGTTTAATGCACTCAATTTGTGGCATTACTTATTGTTTATGAAAACTTAGTTTCGGTACTATCCTCTGTGGTAGGCATTCTCTCTACTTAGCAATATCCAGCTCTATTCTAGTTCAGGAGCCCTTCCTTTCTAAATATAGGCATGGCCAGTTTATTCACTTTGGACAATGAAATAAGACAGAAATAAATGTCACTTCTGAGAAGAAGTGTTTCTCTACTGTCGCTCATGCCTGTCTGGTCTGCTCTTCTCTGGGCTTAGAATTTGGGGGAGAAAACCTATCAATATAGAAATACCAAAAATCCTAAGCATTTGGAATGCTGAGCCAACACATGGAAGACAGCTGCCTAGAGAGTCACCCAGATCCATGGCCAACATCACATGAATAAAAAATAAACAGTATTTAGGCATTAAGATTTTGGTTTTTTTACTTTTGGATGTCTGAATAATATTCCATGGTATACATATACCACATCTTCTTTCAGATGTCCATTTATCAGTTGATGGACATTTGGGCTTGTTCCACAGTTTGGCTATTGTTGATAATGCTGCTGTAAACATTGGGGTGCAGGTGCCCCTTCAAATCTGTATTTTAGAGCTAGAGTGTATTTATGCTAAATCAGTCAGAGAAAGATGTTATCTTACTCATATGTGGAATTTAAGAAAGAAAACAGATCAACATATGGGAAGGGGGAAAAGAAAAAAATTAAAGAGGGAAACAATTGATAACTGACTCTTAATGATAGAGAACAAGGGGTGCCTTGGTGGCTCAGTTGGTTAAATGTCTGCCTTTAGCTCAGGTTATGATCCCAGGGTTCTGGGATTGACCCCACAGCAGGCTCTCTGCTCAGCCTGCTTCTCCTTCTCCCTTTGCCCAGCCCCCCTGCTAGTGCTGGCTCTCATGTTCTCTCTTTTTAGGAAAAGAAAAAAAAGAAACAAAGGATAGAGAACAAACTGAGGATTGATGGAACGAGGTGGTGGAGGATGTGCTAGATGGATGATGGGTATTAAAGTGTGATGAGCACCGGGTGTTACATGCAAATGATGAATTACTGAATTCTGCTCTAGAAACTAATATTGCATTGTGTGTTAACTAACAAAATTTAAATAATTTCTAAAAATGCAGAGAAAAATAAAAGGACCACATTAATTACCAAAATCAGAAAAGAAAAAGGAGACATTATAGTGATCCAGTAGTATGCTATAGCAGGCTTGTACTGGTTCACTACAGCTGATTTTTAAATTTTCAATCCAATTTTTAAACAACTATTATTAAATTAAGTTATATACATTTTTAACTAAGTAAGTTAAATTAAAAAGGTAATAAATACTTTTTTTAAAAAGATCATTTTTTATTATAGTGCAACCTAGTCTGCTGTGATTAATACTTATGCTTCAAGTTTTTAAATTATTGTATAGAATTCATTAATTTCTAAATAGCTTATAATTATAGTTTTGTGTTTCTACTTTGAAAAATTTACTCATGGTAGTATTTAAAACTTTTTATTCTATTATTTTCCTTATCTCTTTCTATTCCTTATTGTATTAGTATATTATGATAGAGTTTTGGCATATTGGTTTTTACTTTTACAAAATTACTGTTGTCTACTTTGTGACCTGGAAATGACTACCCATGCATGTATTTCCTATAGACATCCTCAGATACTTGAATATATGTGGCACCCGTTCAGAAGATACAAAGGTAAATAAGTGTTAGTAAAGTGGGTAATAAATAATTTGATCTTTATATTGTTAACATTTTCTGTCATATGTTAAAGGCTAAGAAAAATGCCTTAATGTGCTCCACTATAATTCTGGGTTTTGTTACTTTCTTCTGAACATATCCAGAGGTTTTGTTTTTATAGTTTCTTCATAACTCACTTGTTAACTAAGTGTTCATTATTAGAAATGCATCTTCAACATGAATTATGTCTCTCTACATAAATAAGCTCATTCTTCTACTTTAGGCTTTGTATCCTGAATTTTACTATCCGTTAGTAATACCATCTTGGTCATCTTTTTAACAATCCTGGCATATTTTTGATGGTTTTATTTTAATGTTTTTTTTAAGATTTTATTTACTTATTTGATAGACAAAGATCACAAGTTGGCAGAGAGGCAGGCAGAGAGAGAGAGAGAGAAGCAGACTCCCTGCTGAGAAGAGAGCCCATTGTGGGGCTCGATCCCAGTACCCTGGGATCATGACCTGAGCTGAAGGCAGAGGCTTTAACCCACTGAGCCACCCAGGTGCCCCGTTTTATTTTAATGTTTTATACTGAACACTGCCATTTTGTTTAAGCTCTCTCACAAATATCATAGAATCTGAGAATCTTTGTACTTTAAAAGAGATAAATAACCTAATTACATTACTGTAATCAATGAAGCTGATCTATAGATTTTTTTATTTTCTTATTCATATCCTCATGGTATTTCCTTTTGACTTTTTTGTTGTTATTATGAGAATATTTGGGGACTGATTTCAAAGTTACGTATTTGAGACTGTATATTCAGATATTTTTAAATATTGTAAAACAAGTTTCTCCATTTTTATCCAAAAGACCCACCTCCACAAGACCTCTTGTGAGGTAAAAATAAAAGATTTCCAGATTAGGACTTAACAGGATTCAACTGTTTTTGTTTTTGTTTTTTTTCTAAAATGCTTAATTACTCTTACTAGGAATTTGATGATTATGACTATGAAAATGAGGCAACACCACATTCTGCCAAGTGATTAGAGTCAGCAGAGTCTTTCTCTTTCTTTTTCACTTAGTGATAATGTGTAAGTGATTTTTTGAAATACCTATTTGTCGTTACTATACTCCAAAAATTTCAGATCAACTTTATTGAGGTATAATTTACATATGATTACATTAAGAAGTCACTAATTTTGGT
The DNA here is from genome assembly GCF_902655055.1 of Lutra lutra. Lineage (NCBI taxonomy): Eukaryota > Metazoa > Chordata > Mammalia > Carnivora > Mustelidae > Lutra > Lutra lutra. Next base: position 36,709,983 of record NC_062279.1, on the reverse strand, counting down.
AAATACCACTTACTTTTTATGATGAAAAAACCCAACCTACAGAAAACTTAAAATTCAAAGACTACCTCTAAATCATTCAGTTAGATTAATCTACTATTAATGTTAGACACATTTCTTTATATATAACTTTATCTGTCTATGGAGGTAGATCTGGGCATACAATGTTCATTTTTCTGGACTTTTTGAGATTAAGTTACAAACACTTCAGCATGTCATTCCTAAAAATAAGGATTTTCACCTGTTTGCCCACTACACCATTATCATGTGCAAGAAACAACATTAGTTCAATAATACCAAATACATTATTTATATATTAAAATCTAATATTGAATACATAATATTCCCAGAGAGTGAAGCTAATCTGTAGTTCCACCCATCACTGAATACAGCTTCCATCCAACCCTGCTAACAAAGAAATCCTAACTAGAGTTTCCAGAAATCTTGGTAGTCCACCCTGCAGGCCCAATTAACAACACTTGAACAGAGACCTCAGCAAGTGCCTCTGCATCTACAGAGCCTGCAGAGTCTGCAGCCAAAACTGGGCATGAAACTAATTTACCATCCTCCCCAAATGTGAATACAGTCTCCATCCCATCAGAGAATAAAACATAATTGGAGCTCCAGGAATCCATGTATCCCATCTTGCAATTCCAATTAGAACAACTCTTGAGCAGAGAGCCTACCTTGTGGTCCTACCCATCTGCATAGCTAGGACGGTGGCCCATCAAGCCAGGGAATTTAGTGCATATTTCTGTCTAATTTGATTCTCAAACAAGAGGCAGAACATAATTGTGTTCTGTATTAGCACACTACCACACCTGGAAACTAATCCATATCCCAGCTCACTGATGAATACAGCCTTCATTCCACCCAACCAGGAATCTACCAGAGCACACAAGATGCTACATAACCCATCCTATAGCCCTGCTTACAATAGTACTTAAATAGAGAACATAACATGGCTTTTGGCCTTCCATATCTGTAGAGCAAAACAAGTAGCCCAATCTGGCCAGGACATAGAGCTGCCTGACTTGGGTCCACAAACATGAGCTGTAAAAGCCATGAGACTCATTCTGCTGCCACACCAGGGCAAGAACCTAATTCATAACCTTGCCTAATACTGAGAATATATCCAGTCCTGAAATCTAGGAAGTCCGATTAGAGAATCCAGGAAACTGCAGAGCCTATCCTACAGATTCACCTGGGCAAGTAACTAAGCCAGTGTTCCTACACAACTGTTCTCAGCCAGCAGCACCTACCCTCAAAGCTCAGTTAGTAGCTTCACCCAAAAATAGATACTGATAGTGAACACCACCTGCCCAAGGATGCTACCAGCTGATACATGCAGAGCTCAATTTAAGCCAAATGGTGAATGGCTATCTATGCCAAAGCAAACCTGTAATGCCTCGGAAAAAAAGACTATTTACTCAAATGGGCAGATGTTGACATAAAGAATTGAGGATCATAAGAATTTGGGAAAACATGATAGCACCAAAAGAAACTAATAGAACTCCAATAACTAACCACAATGATATGGAGATTTATAAATTATAAGAGAATTTAGAATAGTCACCTTAAAGAAGCTGAGTGAACCATAAGAACATACAATTAAATAAAATTAGAAAAACAAAGCCTTAACAAAATGAGGAGTTCAACAAAAAGAAACCATCAAAAAAAAAAAAAATTAGACGTCTTTGACCTGAAAAATACAACTGAAGAATTCAATAGAGAACACCAAGAGCAGACTTGACCATGAAGGAAAAAAAAACAATGATCTACAATATAGGGCATATTAAATTATCCAGAGGAGCAAAAAAAACAAAGAATGAAAAAAGTGAAGAAAGTCTTATAGGATTTATGGGAACAGTTAAAACACACACACACACACACACACAATATCTGCTTATATAGGAGACCAGAAGGAGAAGATTAAAGAAAACAGGACAGAAAATATATTTAAATCAATAATGGCTGAGACATCCCAGATCTGGGAAAATGGACATCCAGATCTATGAGGCCTAAAAGATGCAAAAATGGTTGACTCCAGATAGAGTTACCTCCAGAAACATTATAATTAAATTGTCAAAAGTCATATCCACAACAGCCAAACTGTGGAAGGAGCCGAGATGCCCTTCAACAGATGAATGGATAAAGAAGATGTGGTTCATATATACGATGGAATATTACTCAGCCATCAGAAAAGATGAATACCCAACATTGGCACTGACATGGATGGAACTGGAGGGGATTATGCTAAGTAAAATAACTCAAGCAGAGAAAGACAATTATCATAAAGTTTCACTCATATATGGAACATAAGGAATAGCACAGAGGACATTAGGGGAAGGAAGGGGGGGAATTCAGAGGGGGACACAAACCATAAGAGACTATGGACTCTGGGAAACAATCTGAGGGTTTCAGAGGGGAGGAGGGAGGGATGGGATAACCTGGTGATGGGTATTAAGGAAGGCATATGCTGTAATGAGCAATGGGTATTATACTGAAATAATGAATCACTGAACACTAAAAAAAAAAGTCACAAAGAAATAATTTTGAAAGAAGCAGTATAAAAGCAACAAATCACATACAAAAGAAGCTCTGTAAGACTATAGCAGATAATTCAATAGAAACTTTGCAGGCCAGCAGAGAATGAAATGATACAATCAAAATATTGAAAGAAAAAAACTATCAACCAATAATATGACTGGACAAGCTGTCCTTCAGAAATGAAGGAGCAATAAAGACTTTCCTAAACAAACAAAAACTGAGGGAATTCTTCACAACTAAACCTGACATACAAGAAATGGTTAAAGAGTCCTTTGAGTGCAATTGAAAGAACACTAATTAGCATCATTAAAAATATAAAGGCAATATAAAACTATCTGATAATGATAAACATATCCTTAAAGTCAGATTCCATAACATGTTAATGGTGGAGTGTAATCACTAACAACTTTAGTTTAAAAATTAAAAAAATATATGAAATATAAGCATAACTAAAATACTCTGTTACAGGATATACTGCATTTAAAATGTGTGAAGTGTGGGGGGTCTGGAGGGCTCAGTTGGTTAAGTATCTGACACTTGGTTTTGGCTCAGATCATGATCTCATGGCTCGTGGAATTGACCCCAATATCAGGCTCCACACTCAGCCAGAGTCTGCTTGAGATTCTCTCTCCTCTCCCTCTGCCCTTCCCTTGCTCAGGCTTACTCACTATCAAATAAATAAATAAATCTTTTTTTTAAATGTGTAAAGTACAACATCAACAACCTAAACTTTGAAGGGGAAAAGTAAAACTGTAAAGTTCAGGAATGCTATCAAAATAAAGCTGTTATCAGTTTAAAATAGGGTGTTAAAATTTTAATATACTTTATGTAAACTTCTTGGTAACCACAAGGGAAAAATATGTAGTAGTTACACAAAAGAACATGACCAAGAGGTCAAAGTGGACTTTTATCAAAAGTCATCAAATCACAAAAGAAGACAGGAAGAAATAAGGAATAGTATATCCACAAAATAGCCAGAATGCAATAAATAAATGGGCAATAATAAGTCCTTACCTAAAAATAATTACTTAATCAAGTTCTCCAATCAAAAGAAATGGAATGGTTGATGGATTTTTTTTTAAATGATCCAACGATATGCTGCCTACAAGAAACATGCTTTACATGGGGCACCTGGGTGGCTCAGTGGGTTAAAGCCTCTGCTTTTGGCTCAGGTCATGATCCCAGGGTCCTAGGATCGAGCCCCGCATCGGGCTCTCTGCTTGGCAGGGAGCCTTCTTCCTCCTCTCTCTCTCTCTGCCTGCCTCTCTGCCTGCTTGTGATCTCTATCTGTCAAATAAAATAAAATCTTTTAAAAAAAAAAAGAAACATGCTTTACATTATAAACACAGACCTACTGAAAAGATAGAAAAATAAATTTGAGGTTAATGGTAACAAAAAACACAAACAGGAATATCAACACTTATATCAGACAAAATAGAATTTAAACTAAAAATGGTAAAAACAGACAAAGAAGTTCATCATATAATGACAAAGGAGACAATCTATAAACAAAATAGAACAATTTTAAATATTTATGCACCAAACATTGGAGTACTTAATATATAAAACAAATACTTAAACAACTAAAAGAAGTAAACAGAAATACAATAATAACTGGGGACATTAATATCCCATTCTCAACCATGGGAAAATCATCCAGACATAGAATCAATAAGGAAATTCAGATTTGAAAACTATAGGCCAAACCTATCTAATAGATATGTACAATATATTCTTTCTGATAGCAGCAAAATATACATTCTTCTCAAACAGAAATTAAATATTCTCTAAGACAGATCATATGTTAGGTCACAAAATAAGCCTCAACGAATTCAAGAAAACTGAAATCATACCAAAAACTTTCTCAGCCAAAGGAAAGTTTTTAGTTTTGAAGAAACAGGAAGAAAACTGTAAAACTCATAAACATGAAAATTAAACAACACTCCTGAACAATCAATAGATAAAAGAAAAAAATTAAGAGGGTAAAAAGTATCCTGAGGCAAACAAAAATGGAAACACAATTATGGGATGTAGTAAAAGCAGTTCTAAGACAGACATTTATAACTATAAATGCATACATCAAAAATACTGAAAAACCTCAAATAAACAACATAATTTTACATGTAAAATGTCCATCAGTTTCTAGCCATGCTGCCAGGGTGGTCCCAGTGCAAAGAGTTGCAAGATCCCATGAGCCATACACACTACAGGTCCAGAAATGCAGCCAAACCTGCTAGACAAGTGCAGTCCATACAGGGGACATTCCCATACAAGGCCATTCCTTCAAGACTGAGAGAGGTAGCTGTTTTGCCTAATTCACACAAGATTAACTAAAATGAGGAGACAGAGGACTGTGCTCCAAAAATAAAAAAATAAAAAGAAAAGAAAAAAAAACACTTCATCAAAAGAACTAAACAAATGGACATAAGCAAATTCAGTGAGAACTTCAGCAAATGGACAGAAGATAAAAGAATCAATCAGAGATGAAGAATAACTGAAATGAAAAATACACTAGAGGGAATCCACAGCAGATTAGAGGATGCAGAATGGATCAGCAATCCAGAAGACAGGATAATGGAAAGCAATGAAGCTGAAGAGTAAAAAGTAAGAATTTTTTTTAAATGAGTGTAAATTAAGGGACATTTTGGGATGACATTAATGCACTAACATTCACATTATAAAGGTCACAGGTGGAAAAGAGGAAAAGGGGGCATAACTCTTATTTAAAGATATAATAAGTGAAAATTTTCTTAACTTGGGGAAGAAACAGTTCCAGGAATTACAGAGAACCCCAAACAAGATGAACCCAAGGAGGTCCACATCAAGAAATAATTAAAATTTCAAAGATTAGAGATAAAAACAGAATCTTAAAAGCAGCAACAGAAAAGCAACTAGTTACATAGAAGAGAAACCTCATAAAGCTATTAGCTGATTTTTCAGCAGTAACTTTGTAGGCCAGAAGAGAGTGGTATGATATATTCCAAATGCTGGAAGAAGAAAACCTACAACCAAGAATACTCTACCTGGCAAGATTATCATTCAAAATTGAGGGAGCTATCAAGAGTTTCCCACACAAACAAAAGTTATAGTCATCACCAATAAATTACCTTTATAATAAATGTTAAAAGGACTTCTTTAATTGGAAAAGAAAAAGCCATAACTAGAAGCTAGAACATTATGAAAGAAAAGTATTTCACAAGTAAAAGCAAACATATGGTAAAAGTAGTGGAACAATCACTTAAAAAGACAGCATAAAGGGTAAAAGACTAAAGTAGTACAATCAAGTGTATCCAAAAATTAGTTAAGGGACTTCACAAAATTTTTTTTAAAAAGTGTAAAATGTATCATATACATAAAACATGGAGCAGTAGTAAAAATGTAGTGCTTTTAGAATGTAGTTGAACTTAAGCAGCCAACAACTTAATATAGACTACTACCTATATAAGATGCTATATATGAACCTAATGGTAGCCACAAATCAAATATCTATAATAGATATACAAAAAAAAAAAAAGAGAGAGAGAGAGAGAGAAAGGAATCCAAATAATAACACTAAAGAAAGACATAAGTCACAAGGAAAGAGAGCAAAGGAAAAATAACAGAGAAGAACTACAAAAACAACCATAAAACAAATAACAAAATGGCAATAAGGACATACTTATCCATAATTACTTTAAATGAAAATGATTTAACTGCTCCAATCAAAAGACATAGGGCAACTGAATGGATTTAAAAAACAAGACCCGTCTATAGGCTGCTTAGAAGAGACTCACATTAGATCTAAAGATATATGCAGACTGAAAGAAGGGATGGATTCCATTCAAATGGAAGTAAGAGAAAAGCTGGGTCACAACACATATATCAGACAAAATAGACATTCAAACAATGACTGAAATTATACAAAAAGAAGGGTGTTAACTTAATGATAAAGGTATCAATCCAACAAAAGGATATAGCCATTGTAAAAATCTATGCATTAAACATAGGAGCACCTAAATATATGAATTGTTGAACACTACATCCAAAATTAGTCATGTACTATATGTTCGTAAATTGGACATAATAATAAAAATATATAAAGCAAATATTAACAGATATAAGGGGATAAATTGAGAATAATACAATAGTAATAGGAGACTTGAACACCCCCTTACATCAATGGATAGACCATCCAGACAGAAAATCAATAAAGGAACAGTGACTGAATGACACATTTGACCATATAACTTATAACACATAGAAATTAACACATATATATTTCATATATATGAACATGTTCCATGTATATATATATGTGTTCATATATATGTATATATATATGAAATATATATATACATGGGACATTCTCCAAGATAAAACACATGTTATGGCATAAAATAAGTCTTAATAAACTTGAGAAGACTGAAGTAATATAAAGTATTATTTTTGATCACAAAGGTATAAAAGTTGAAATCAATTACTAGAAAAAAACACAAATGCATAGAGGCTTAATAACTTGCTATTAAACAACAAAAGTGTCAATGAAGAAATCAGAGGAAATTTTTTTTAAATACCTGGAGACAAATGAAAATGGAATTACAGTGGTTCAAAATCTTTCATGCACAGTCAAAACAAAGAGTGAAGTTTATAGTGATCCAGTCATAACTAAAGATGCAAGAAAAATCTCAAATAAACAACCTAACCTTATACCTAAAGGGACTACAAAAAAAAGAACAAAACCCAAAGTTAGATGAACTAATAAAATAATAAAGATCAGAACATAAATATATGAAATAAAGGCTTACAAAAGGAAAAAGAAAAACTCAATGAAACTAACGTTTGATAAACAAAATTGATAAATCTTTAGCCAAACTCATGAAGAAAAAAAGAGAAAGGACTCAAATAAAATAAAAAATAAAAGAGAAATAACTTATACCACATAAATACAAAGCATAATAAGAGACTACTACAAAATTATGCACCAACAAACTTGACAACCTAGAAAAAAATGGATAAATAACTAGAAATAAAATCTTGATACTGAAATAGGAAGAAATATAAAATCTGATAAACCAATTCCTAGTGATAAAATTGAACTGATAATGAAAAAACTCCCAATAGACAAAAGTCTGAGATCAGATGAATGCTACCAAATATTGAAATACATAATACCTTACTCTCTCAAACTATTCTAAAAATAAGGAGAGAAAGGATGTTTCTAAATTCATTCATGAAGGCTGATATTACCCTAATATCAAAACCAGACAAAGACATTACAAAAATAGAAAACTGCAGACAATATCCTGGTGAACATAGATGAAAAAATCTTCAACAAATATTAGCAAACTGAATTCAACTATACATTAAAAAGATTTTTTACCATAATCAAATGGGATTTACTCCATGATGCAAGGATGGTTAATCCACAAATCAAATCTATCAGCATGATACACCACATTAACAAAGTGTAAGGTAAAAATCAAAAAATATTTCAATAGATGCAGTAAAAACATTTAACAAAATTCAACATCTGTTGATGATTAAAACTCTCAATAAAGTGGGAATAGAAGGAACATACCTCAACATAATAAAGGTCATACATAAAAAAACTCACAGCTAATAGCAGACTCAGTGGCAAAAAACTGAAAGCTTTTTCTAACATCAGAGACAAGACAAGGATGTCCACTCTTGCCACTTTTAATCAACAGCACACTGGAAGTCCTAGTCATAACAATTGGACAAGAAAAAGAAATAAAAGGCATCCAAACTGGTAAGTGAGAAGTAAAACTCTATTTGCAGAGGGCATGATAGTCTACAGAAAACTCTAAAGATCCACCAAACTAATAGTATTAATAAGTGAATTCAGTAAAGCAGCAAGATATAAAATTAATATACAAAAATCTGTTGCAGTTCTATACACTCATAATGAGGTAACAAAGGGAAAAATGTAAAACAAACAAAAAAAACCCAAAAAAAACCATGTACGATTGCATCAAAAATAACAAAATACAGGTGGGTGGGTGGCTAAGATTGTGGCATTGTAGGAGTACTCTAGGCTTGCCTCCACCCTTGAACACAGCTAGATAAATATCAAATCATTCTGAATATCCAAAGAATTGATCTGAGGGCTGACAGAACAAACTGCACAACTAGAGGGAGAGAAGAGGCCACATCATGGAAGGTAAGAGGTGCAGACATGTGGTTTGGGGGGGAAATGGATTACAGGTGCTGTGGAAGGGAGGGAGTCCTGGTCACTGAGAGAGGTGAGAGAGAAGTAGAGAGAGAGAGAGGAGGGCACAGGGACAGGAGAAAGAAAACACTTCCCCAAAGTTACTGAATGGGAAAACGAGAGGGGCTGATTTTTGTGTTTTTACAACCAGCGAGGTTATAAGATTAGGGTTTTATAGGTCTACAGCATGGCCAATGTGGAGGTCTGAGGGTGCCGCAGTACTTATGTGGAGAAGGAATGCAGATTGCCTGGGGACATATGGTGTGATCTATGGATGTCTTGGGACATACTAGGAGAGTTGGTTCTTCTTGGAATGCAACTGAGAGAAGTGGCATTGCCCTTCTGGGGACAAAAGAGCTGGTGGGTGCCATTTCTCTCCCCATAGGTGCAGAAATATCTGCGGACAGCAGCTAACCTGGACACTGGCTTTTTGCTATGCTTTATTCCAAACTCCATGCTTCTGTGCTTTGGTGCAACTGCCCTTCTTGGGCAAACCAATATCAGTCCCAGGATGGCAAGATCGTCCCCCAGAGGACCAGTGCCAGTCACCATCATGCCAGATCCCTAATGTTTGGAGTTTTAAAACTCAGTTAGCCTGCCTGGGATAGAGTCCAAGGTGTACTGCATTACTGTGCAGGCGGGTAGCCCAGACACAATGTGAAGACAGAGATCTGAGGGACACCTGGGACACACAATGGGATAATGTTCACTCTTCTGAGAGGGCTTCCCAGACAGCAGCGAGCATGAATTTCCCTCTCCACAGACAAAGACACTGGTGTCATTTTGATCCCTTGCCCCTCAGCATAAACTAACTTTAGTAAGTAGCACAATAACAACAGTGGTGGCCTAAAACAGTAACACCAGCCCTGCCCCCCTGTACTCTGCAGGTGCTGTTTTTCTTGGGCAAGTGTGCATAAGAACCAACACAGTGGGAGAGCATAGAACTTTCCCCTGCAGACTGGCTCAAATCACCCCCATGCACCATGTCTACTGAACACAGGGTTCTACAAAGCTTCAGGTCCAGTGGAAATAGCATCAGGTCTCCTTTAACAAAACCAAAGCACACCTAGTTAAACTTGCCACATACTGGATAAGGTCCATACACTCCCCACTACAGATAAGGAAAAACTCTGCAGAGGACTGACTTGAAGGAAAAAGCAGCCAAAACACAGCAGCAGAGTGCACAGAGCATAAACCAGAGATACTTCCTGAAGTGCCAGGTCCTGGACAGTATATGACCTCTTCTTCATAAAGCCATTATTCTTAGTAGCAGGAAATATAGCAGGATTTCCTAATATACAGCAAAAAACAGAGACCTATACAAAATGCCAAGACAGAGGAATTCACCCCGACTGGAAGAAGAAAAGGTCACAGCCAGGGATCTAGTCAAAATAGATGTAAGTAATATGGCTGATGTAGAATTTAAAGTAATAATCATAAGGATACCAGTTTGTCTTGAGAAAAGCATACAGGACACCAGGGAGTCCCTTACTAGAGATATATAACATCTAAAAATTAGTCAGGTTGAAATGAAAAATGCAATAACTGAGATTTGAAACCAAGTGGATGTAATGACTACAAGGAAGGAAGAAGCAGAGGAACAAATAAGTGAACTCATTGATAATAATACAATAGTAGTAGGGGACATTAACACCTCACTTGATCCAATGGACAGATCATCAAAGTAGAAAATCCACAAGGAAACAAAGGTTTTGAATGACACAAGGGACCAGGTGGACTTAACACATACATTCAGAACATTTCATCCTAAATCAAGAGAATATATACATTCTTTTCCAGTGCACATGGAACAGTCTCCAGAATAGATCACATGCTAGGACATAAACTCAGCCCTCAGCAAGTCCAAGAAAAAGATGGAGATCATCCCATGCATAAAATCAGACTACAGTGTTATGAAACTTAAAGTCAACCATAAGAAAAATTTTGGAAAGACCATAAATACATGAAGGTTAAAGAACATCCTACTAAACAATGAATGGGTTAACCAGGAAATTAAAGAAGAAATTTAAAAAAAAAAAAAAACATGGAAACAAATGAAAATGGAAACACAACAGTCCAAAACCCTTGGGATGCAGAAAACATGGTCCAAGCCTACCACAAAAATTAAGAAAAATCTCAAATACACCATCTAATCTTACACTTAAAGGAGCTAGAAAAAAGAACAAAAATTAAAGGCTAAAGCCAGCAGAAGAAGGGAACTATTAAGGAATAAAGCAAAAATAAGTGATATAAAAAACAACAAAAAATGTAGAACAGATCACAGAAACCAGAAGCTAGTTCTGTGAAAAAATTAATGAAATTGATAAACTCCTAGCCATCCTTATCAAAAAGAATAGAGAAAGAATGCAAATAAATAAAATCATGATTGAAAGAGGAGAAATCACAACCAATACCACAGAAATACAAACAATTATAAGAGAATATTGTGAAAAATTATATGACAAAAAATTAAGCAATTAGGAAGAAATGGATCAATTCCTAAAAAACATATAAGCTACCAAACCTGAAACAAGAATTAGAAAATTTGAACAGACTGATAACCAGCAAAGAAATCAAATCAGTAACCAAAAATCTCCTAATAAACAAAAATTACAGAGCCAGATGGTTTCACAGGGGAATTCTACCAATCATATAAACAAGAGTTAATACCTATTTTCCCGCAAACTATTCCAAATAATAAATGCAGAAGGAAAACTTCCAACTTCAATCCCTGATTCCAAAACCAGACAAAGATTACATTGAAAAAGAGAACTGCAGAACAATATCCCTGAACAATATGGATGCAAAAATTCTCAGCAAAATACTAGCAAATTGAATCCAACAGTACATTAAAAAAAAATCATTCACCACAGTCAAGTGGGATTTATTCCTGGGCTTCAGGGGTGGTTCAATATTCACAAATAATGTGATACTCCACATCAGTAACAAAAAGGATAAGAACCATATGATCCTCTCAATAGATGCAGAAAAAACATTTGACAAAGTACAACATCCATTCTTGATGAAAACCACCAACAACATAGGGATATAAAGAACATACTTCAAGATCATAAAGGCCATATGCAAAAAACCCACAGCTAATATCATCTTCAATGGTGAAAAACTGAGAGCTCTTCCTCTGCAGTCAGGAATAAGACAGGGATGTCCACTTTCACCAGTTATTTAAATAATACTGGAAGTCCTAGCCTCTGCAACCAGACAACAAAAAGAAATAAAAGGCATCCGAATCAGCAAGGAAGAAGTAAAACTTTCACTGTTTGCAGATGACAAGATACTCTATGTAGAAAACCCAATAGACTCCACCAAGAAATTACTAGAACTGATATGCAAATTCAGTTTAAGTCCCAGGATACAAAATCAATGTACAGAAATCTGTTGCATCTCTATAAATCAATAACGAAGCAGCAGAAAGAGAAATCAAGGAATCAATCCCATTTACAATTGCACCAAAAACTGTAAGATACTCAGGAATAAACCTAACCAAAGAAGGAAAATATCTATACTCTGAAAACGATTAAAAACTTATGAAAGAAACTGAAGATGACACAAAGAAGTGGAAAAACATTCCATGCTCATAGACTAGAAGAATAAATATTGTTAAAATGTCTATAGTACCCGAAGCAATCTACAAATTTAATGCTATCCCTATCAAAATACCACCAGCATTTTTCACAGAGCTGGAAAAAATAATCCCAAAATTTGTATGGAACCACAGAAGACCCTAAAAACCCAAAGTAATCTTGAAAAATAAAAGCAAAGCTGGAAGCAATTCCAGATTTCAAGTTATATTACAAAGCTGTAGTCATCAAGACAACATGATACTGGCACAAAAATAGACACAGTGATCAATGGAACAGAATACAAAACCCAGAAATGGACCTACAACTATACGATCAACTAATATTCAACAAAGAAGGAAAGATTATCTAATGGGAAAAAGACAACTTCAACAGTGGTGCTGGGAAGAGGACAGCAACACTCAAAAGAATGAAACTACCACTTCCTTACACCATACCAAAAAAAAAAAAAAAATTCAAAATGAAAGACCTAAATGTGAGACAGAAAACCATCAAAATCCTAGAAGAAAACACAGGCAGCAACCTCTCTGACATCAGTTGCAGCAACTTCTTACTAGATATGTCTCCAGAAGTGAGGAAAATAAAAGCAAAAATGAACTATTCATACTTCATCAAAATAAAAAGCTTCTGCACAATGAAGGAAACAATCAAAAAAACTAAAAGGCAACTTCCAGAATAGGAGAAGATATTTGCAAATGACATATCTGATAAAGCATAAGTATCCAAAATCTATAAAGAACTTACCAAATTCAATACCCCAAAAATGAATAACCCAGTTAAAAAAAGGGAAGACATTAATAGACACTGTTCCAAAGAGGATATTCAGATGGCTAACAGACTCATGAAAAGATGCTCAACATCTATTATCAACAGGGAAATACAAATCAAAACCACAATAGATACCACCTCACACCAATCAGAATGGCTAAAATGAACACTCAGGAAACAACAGATGGCAAGATGCAGAGAAAGATGCCCTATCACACTGTTGGTGGGAATACAAACTGGTGCAGCTAATCTGGAAAACAATATGGAGGTTCCTCAAAAAGTTAAAATAGAACTACCCTACACTTCAGCTATTGCACTACTGGGTATTTATACAATTATATACAAAAATACTGATTTGAAGGGATACTGCATCCTGATGTTTATAGCAGCTTTATTGACAATAGCCAAATTATAGAAAGAGCCCAAATGTCCATCAACTAATGAGTGGATAAAGAAGACTATTGAACTATTACTCAGCCATCAAAAAGAATGAAATCTTGCCATTTGCAATGATGTGGATAGAGCTAGAGAGTACTTTGGTAAATGAAATAGAGTAAGACAAGTATGGTGTCACTCATATGTGCAATTTAACAAGCAAAGCAAATGAACATGGTGGGGGAAATAGAGGCAAACCATAAAACAAACTCTTAAATATAGACAACAAACTGAGGGATGCTGGAGGGGAGGTGGGAGAGATGGGTTAAACTGGTGATGGGTATTAAGGAGGGCACTGGTTGTGATGAACATTGAGTGTTGTATGTAAGTAATGAGTCACTAAATTCTCTACCTGAAACTAACATTACACTATATGTTAACTAATTAGAATTTAAATAAAAACCTGAAAAAAATTACCTAAGAATAAATTTAATGAAGGAAAAGAAAAACCTGCATACTCTGAAAACTATAATATACTGATGAAAAAAATTGAAGACAAAGGAAATAAATGTTAACTTATAGCATGCTCTTGGGTTGGAAGAATTAATATTGTTAAAATGTCCATACTACCTAAAGCAATCTATAAATGCAATGCAATCCCTATCAAAATACTGATAGTGGGACGCCTGGGTGGTTAAGCAGCTGCCTTCGGCTCAGGTCATGATCCCAGCATCCTGGGATCGAGTCCCACATCGGGCTCCTTGCTTGGCGGGGAGCCTGCTTCTCCCTCTGCCTCTGCCTGCCATTCTGTCTGCCTGTGCTCGCTCTCTCTCCCTCTCTCTCTGACAAATAAATTAAAAAAAAAATACTGATAGTATCTTTTACAAAAATAGAACAAATTATCTTAATATTTGTATAGAGCCATGAAAGACTCCAAATAGCCAAAGCCATCTTGAGAAAAAAGGACAAAGCTGGAAGTATCACAATCCCAGATTTCAAGCTGTACCACAAAGCTACAGTAATCAAAACACTGTGGTTGTGGTAAACACACACACACACACACACACACACACAGAAGACACATAGGGCAAGGGGAAAAAAAAGAACAGAAAACCCAAAACCTACAATTATGTGGTCAATTAATCTGGAACAAAAAAGGCAAAAAATATGCAATGAGGGAAAAGACAGTCTCTTCAATCAATAATGTTGGGAAAACTGGACAGCTATGTGCAAAAGAATTAAACTAGACCACCTTCTTATACCATACACATAAATAAAAATAAATGGAAATAAACTCAAAAAGATTAAAAACTTAAATGTAAGGTGTACAATTACAGTACTCCTAGAAAAAGAAACAAAGGGAACATAGCGGGCACCTGGGTGGCTCAGTGGGTTAAAGCCTCTGCCTTTGGCTCAGGTCATGATCCCAGGGTTCTGGGATCGAGCCCCACATCAGGCTCCCTGCTCAGCAGGAACCTGCTTCCCCCTCTTTCTCTCTCTGCCTGCCTCTCTGCCTACTTGTGATCTCTGTCTGTCAAATAAATAAATAAAATCTTAAAAAAACAAAAAAGAAAGAAACATAGGGAGTAATCTCCAGGATATCAACCTTAGCAATATTTTTCTAGATCTGTCTCCCCAGGCAAGTGAAACAAAAGCAAAAATAAATTTTTGGACCACATCAAAATAAGAAGGTTTTGCATAACAAAGGAAACAACCCAAAAGGCAACCTATCAAATGGAAAAGATATTTCCAATGATGTATCCAATAAGGGGTAAATATGCAAAATATATAAAGAAATCATGCACCTCAACACCAAAAAATCAGATAATCTGATTTAAAAATGGACAGAGGACCTGAATAGACTTTTCTCCACAGAAGACATACTGATGGCCAAGAAATAAATGAGCAGATTCTCAACATCAGTAATCATCAGGGAAATGCAAATCAAACCACCATGACATATCACCTCACATCTGTCAGAATGGCTAATATCAAAAAGATAAGAAATAGCAAGTGTTAGCTTGCTATGGGATGTGGAGGGAGCCCTCATGCTCTGTTGGTAGGAATGTAAGCAGCAGCTTACATTGAGGTTGTAACCTTAAAAACTTATTAACAGGAATACCATATAATAGTTCCACTGCTGGGTATTTACCCAGAGAAAATGAAAACACTAATTTGAAAACATAAATGCACTCATGTTCACTGAAGCATTATTTAAAATAGATAAGCTGTGAAAGTAACCCAAGTGTCCACTGAAAGATAAATGGATAAGAAGATGTGATATATATATATAAACAATGGAATTTTAGTCATAAAAATCAATGAAATCTTGCCATTCGTGACAACATGGGCAGATCTACAGGGTATTATTCCAAGTGAAATAAGTCAGACATAAAAAGACAAATCTACAAGATTTCATTCATATGAGGAATCAAAAAAAATAAAAAACAAACAAAAAATAGAAAAAGACTCATAAATATAGAGAACAAAACTGATAGTTGCCAAAAAGGAGGAAGTTAAAGTACATGGGAAAAATATGTGAAGGGCATTAAGAGGTATATAATTCTCATTATAAAATAAATAATCCATGGGGATGAAAAGCACATTCTAGAGAATTTAGTCAATAATTCCATAATAACTTTGTATGGTGACAGATGGTCACTATACTTACCATGGTGAGCACTGTATAACGTACAGAATTCTCCAATATCTCTGTTGTACACCTGAAATTAATATAGCATTGTATGTCAACTATACTTCAATTAAAAAAATACAACTCATCAAGACTTAATCAGGAAGAAATAAAATATCTGAATAAAGCGATTACTAGAAAGGAAACTGAATTAATAATTTTTTAGAATGTTCCAATGAAGTAAAGCTCAAGAGTAGATGACCTCACTAGTGAATTTTACCATATTGAAGAATTAACACCAGTTCTTCTCAAACTCCACCAAAAAAAAAAAAAAAAAAAAAAGTAAAGGTGCTGGAACACTCTCAAATTCATTTTATAAAACCAGCATTATGAACTCCAAAAGCAAAGCCAGAAAAGGGCACCACAAGAAAGTACACACCAATATTCCTGATGAACATTGAAGGAAAATTGACAATAAAATACTAGCAACTGAATTCAGCAGCACATTAAGATATCATTCACCATGATCAAGTTATAGCTAAAACAACCAGACTGAAATCAATAAGGAAACAGAAGACCTGAATACACTATAAACCAATTGATCTAACAGACATATACAGAACACTCAACAGCAGCATATACATTCTTCTAAAAGACATTTGGAACAATCTGCAAAACAGACTACATGTTGGGCCATAAAACAAGTCTCAACAAATTTAAGACGACTGAAAAAAAAAACCCAAGTATCCTCTCTGACCCCAATAAAAAGAAACTAGAAATCAACAGGAGGAAAACGAAAATCCACAAATACATGGAAGTTAACTCACTCTTAACTAATCAGTGGGTCAAAGAAGAAATCACAAGGGACTAAGAAAATATCTGGAGGTTAATGAAAGCAAAACACAACATTCCAAAATTAAAGGATTAAGTGAAAACACTACTGATATGGATATTTATAGAGAAAATGCTTACATTAAACAATAATAAAGTTCTCAAATCAATAACCCAACTTTTTACCTCGAGGAACTCTAAAACATAAAAAAAAAACGATAGATGATTCTCAATTTATGACAGTTTGTCTAACGATTTTTCTACTTCACAATGATGCAAAAGTGACATACATTTAATAGAAACTGTACTTTGATTTTTGAATGTGGATCTTTTTCCAAACTAGCACTACGGAGTACATACTCCCCTGTGATGCTAGGCAGTGGCAGTGAGCCATGGCTTCCAGTCGGCCATGTTATCACAAGGGTAAATAACTTATACATATATGTAGCCATTCTGTACCTATACAATCATTCTGTTTTACCCTTTTAGTACAAGATTTAATAAATTACATGAGATATTAGATACTTTATTATAAAATAGGCTTTGTGTTTGATGATTTCGCCCAGCTGTAGGCTAATGGAAGTGTTCTGAGATGTTTAAGGTAGGCTAGGGTAAGCTCTGACGTTTGGTAGGTTAGATGTAGTGGATGCATTTTTTACTTACATTTTCAACTTACAATAGGCTTATCATGCCATAGCTCCACAGTAAGTTGAAGGAGATCTGAAACCAAAACTTAACAGAGGAAGGAAATAATAAAGAACGTAACAGAAAAATGAAATAGAAAAACAATTTTTAAAACCAATGAAAACAAGCAGGGAGCCTGCTTCCCTCCGTCTCTCTGCCTGCCTCTCTGTCTACTTGTGATCTCTCTCTGTCAAAAAAAAAAAACAAACAAACAAACAAAAAAAAACAATGAAAACAAGAATTGTTTTTCTGAAAAGATCAACAACTTTTAAAAAATTCTTAACTAGGGGCGCCTGGGTGGCTCAGTGGGTTGGGCCGCTGCCTTCGGCTCAGGTCATGATCTCAGAGTCCTGGGGTCGAGCCCCGCATTGGGCTCTCTGCTCAGTGGGGAGCCTGCTTCCTCCTCTCTCTCTGCCTGGTTGTGATCTCTCTGTCAAATAAATAAAAATAAAATCTTTAAAAAAAAAATTCTTAGCTAGACTAATAAAAAAGGTACAGATAAATAAAACAGAAATAGGGGCACCTGGGTGGCTCTGTCAGTTAAACACCTGCCTTCAGCACCTGTCATGATTCCGGGGTCCTGGGATGAAACCCCACATCAGGCTCCCCTGTCAGCAGGAAGCCTGCTTCCCCCCATCCCTCTGCCTGCCACTGTCCCACTGTTTGTGCTCTCTCCCTCTCTGTCAGATAAATAAAATCTTTTAAAAAAAGAAAGAAAGAAAAGGAATGAAGAGAGGACATTTCACTTAATGTCATAGAAATAAGAAGAATTATAAGACTACTAAGAATAATCATATGCCAACAAATTGGATACCTGTAAGAAGAAAAAGAAAAACTACTACCAAGACTAAATGCATATCAAAACTAAATCACAAAGAAATTTTTTAAATGTGACCAGACAAATAAAGAGGAAGGATATTGAATCAGTAATCAAAAACACCTCAATACAGAAAAGCTCAGGACCAAATGAATTCCCTGGAGAATTCAACCAAACATTTAAAGAAAAATTAACACTAATCTCCCTCAAGCTCTTACTAAGAATTGTATAGGAGAAAACACTTCCAAACTCATTCTATGATGTCAGCATTATCCTGATCCAAAACCAGATAAAGACACTACAAGAAAAATAGAAGTCAATTATCATTGGTGATGACTAATGCAAAAATCATTTATAAAATAATAGCAAAATGAATTCAAAAAGTTCATTAAAGGGATCATACATTATGACCAAGTGGGATTTATTCCTGGAACATAAGAATGGTTTAACGTATTAAAAAATCAATCAATGTAGTTCCACACATTAATAAATGAATGACAACAAAACCCCACATGATCATTTCAATTGATGCCCAAAAAAGTGACAAAAATTCAGCACTATTTTATCATTAAAAACACCCAACAAACTAATAGAAGTACCTCAACATAATAAAAGCCATACATGATCACAGACAATATCACACTCAACAGTGAAAGACTGTCTTCTTTTTTTCTAAGTACAGGAAAAAAGACAACCATGTCCACCCTCACCACACTATTCGGCATAGTACTATAGGTCCTAACTACAGGATTTAGAGAACAAAAAGAAAAAAGGTATTGAAATGAGAAATAAGTAAAATCATGTCTGTTAACCAATGATTTCATATGCAGAAAACCCTGCAGATTCCACCAAAAAAAAAATTGTTTGAGCTAGGAAACAATTTCAGCAGTTATAATATAAAATCAACACACAAAAATCAATTGTTTCTGTACACAAACATGATCAATCATAAAAGGGAATTAAGAAAATGCTCCCTTTTACTATAGTATCAAAAAGGATAAAATACTTAAGAATAGACTTAGCCAATGAGGTGAAAGTCTTGCACACTGAAAGCTGAAGGCATTGGTAAAAGAAATCAAATAATATACAGACAAATGGAAAGACATCTCATGCTCATTAACTGGAAGACTTTGTAGTGTTAAAATAATGTTAAAATGCCCAAACTACCAGATGAAGCTATCTACAAATTCACTGCAATCTTTATTAGAATCCCAATGGCATATTTTTCAGAAATAGAGAAAAATAGCCTAAAAGAAAAATGTTACAGTGCCTCATTTCCCAATTTTGAAACATACTACAAAGCAACAGTAATGAAAACTATATGGTAGTAGCATAAAGACAGATATATGGAACAATGGAACAGAATAGAGCATCCAGAAATAAAGCCCTGAGTATATATGGCCAAATGTTTTTCAACACTGATGCCAGCATACACAGTGGAAAATGATCAGTGTCTTCAACAAATGGCACTGGAAAATCTATATCTACCTACATGTCAAAGAATGAAGTTGGACTCTTACTTTAAATCATATACAAAAGTTAAGTCAAAATTGGCATAAATGTAAGACCTAAAATTATGAAACTCCTGGAAAAAAGCATAGGAAAAAACCTTCAGTACATTGGATTCGGCAATCACTTGTTGGATATGACACCAAACACACAGGCAACAAAAGTACAAATAAACAAATGGGATTACATTAAACTTAACTTTTCTGCATCAAAGAAAACAATCAACAGAGTGAAAAGGCAGCTTACAGAATGGGAGAAAGCATTTACAAACCACATATCTGATAAGAAGTTAATATGTAGAATATACAAAAGAAATCCTATAGCTTAACAACAACAAAAAAACTTTAAAATTCTTTATTAATAGAAATATTAATATTAATAATGAAAAACAGTACAGCAGTTCCTCAAAAAATTAAACATAGAATTAACATATGTTCTAACAATCCAGCTTCTGGGTATACATCCAAAAAATTCAAAGCAAGATCACAAAGAGATATTTACACATTCATGTTCCTTGGAGCATTATTCGCAATAGCCTGAAGGTAGAAGAAACCCAAAGGCCCGTTAATAGAAGACTGGGTAAAGAAAATGCAGTGGGGGGGCGCCTGGGTGGCTCAGTGGGTTAAGCCGCTGCCTTCGGCTCAGGTCATGATCCCAGGTCCTGGGTTCGAGCCCCACATCGGGCTTTCTGCTCAGCGGGGAGCCTGCTTCCTCCTCTCTCTCTGCCTGCCTCTCTGCCTACTTGTGATTTCTCTCTGTCAAATAAATAAATAAAATCTTAAAAAAAAAAAAAGAAAAAAGAAAATGCAGTGGGTATATTCACATGCAATGGGATAGTCACAGCCTTAAAAAGGAAGATAATCCTGTCGTGTGCTACAATATGGATGAAACCTGAGGACATTATGCAAAGCAAAATAAGCCAGTCACAAAAGTTCAAATTCTGTATAATTCCACTCATATGTATTATCTAAAGTAGTCAGAATCATAGAAACAGGAAGTAGAAAGGTATTTGCCAAGGGTGGGGCAGGGGATGCAGGGGGGAGGGGAAATTAGTGTTCAATGGGCATAGAATGTTGGTTTTCAGGATGAAAAGATTCTAGAGATTGGTTGAACAACAATGTGAATATACTTAACACTACTGAACTATACATTTAAAAATGGTCAGTATGGAAAATTTAATACTAAATGCTTTTTACCACAATAAAAAAAAGAATGAAGGCAATTGGGATTCAATGCTAGATCTCTCTGACTTCAAATTATGTACTTATAACTGCTAAATTTAGCTTACTATGAAACAAATTTAATGTATAATGTTTTCTTTTCCCTTCACTGACTTATTTTTGTTGAGTATCCTTAAAATTCTGTTTTCCAATTTTAATTGCTTTGTAAATTTACAGGAATATGATTTTAGAATATGTATTGGCATTGTACTAAGTCAGCGTAACCATGTGTAAAACAAAACAAAACAAAACAAAAAAAACCTTCCCACTCTTTAGTGAGTCAATGGACTTCAATTTTTGTAACCTCTGCTAATATTTAGCTCAGCTTCCCTGCCTCATACCCACCTCTTTTGGAGTCAACAGACACTCTATGGAATGAAACATTTTTAAAACATATCTTAAAATTTTCCTATCTGAAAGTTTCCTATATCTAAATCTATTTTATTTATTTATTTATTTATTTATTTATTTATTTATTTATTTATTTTGCTAACCCTTGTTTATGGTAGCTAATTTTCTTTTGAATTTTGAGGTCATATGTGGCTGGAAATAATCTGTGGGAATACCTGCTTGAAGTGCATTCCTACAGAGAGAAATATTCTTTGCCTCCAACAGGTGCCCTTGGATCTTACCAACCAGGAATAAATGTAGCCTCATAGTTCAGAATCTCCTAACTACCCATGTTGTACAAATTAAAAACCTAAACCCATACAAGATCAGAAATATAATCATGAATCCTCAATATGAAAATTTTATTCGTTTTTCTGTTATTTCATTTATCTAGAACCGAGAACAAAACAGATAACTTGTTTTATCCCTTCACTTAAAAGTAGCATATTTGTTTTTTAGACTATTCTTTCAACGAGGCTGAAGCAGTTCAACATCATATGTAGGGCTTGAGGGTTTCACTGAGGATGTAGTTCTTTTGAAAAAAAGAAAAATAGACTGACAAGCTTTAAAAATATAAAAAATGCTTTACTTTACAAAGACATGTAGAGAAACTCATATATAAAATAAATGAATTGAACACTTGGCTTATGAACAATTTTTAAGAAGTTATTAACTGCAAAAACAAAATAAATATTTATCAAAAATGGTTTTAAAATTTTTATTACATCATTGAAATCAAGTTAAATACAAAGGTTAAATCACTTTAAAATAGCAATACATAAAAAAGGACCTACCAGAATTTTATCCACAACAATATATATTTCAAGATATTGAGGATGTAACTTGAAAAATTCAGTTCTCTGGAAAACACACAACATGAGTCCTGAGGAATTTCCAAAAATTTACCTTCTATTGAAATTATATTCAGAAACTGAGAGATGTGGTGCTACTGACTACATAATAAAGCGGCATCCAAATACAAAATTTAGGTACTATTCAGAAAATTCCAGTCCAGAAAGTTCCTGTGGTTAATAAAGGTGTTCAATGAGATCCCAAGCTACAAGATACAAGAATCCAGGTATCTGTTGATTTTAGCAATAGTTGCAATTGGAAATTTTAAGATTACAACATAAATCTTTTCTTTCTTCCCTTGTGATAGTTTTCATAGTAGTCTTCCATGTGGACAGATTTTCTGCTACCAATTATTAGGAAACTACTTCTGGCAAACAATAAAGTTAAGAAAATTATTACTGAAGTTTACAACCAATGGCAGTTCACTGGAGCCAGAAATGCTATTTATGACATTAAAGCAGTTTACTAGCCTTTGTGGAAGAAGAATTCATCACATTGCTTTACATGTACCTTATATAGGCCACTAATAGTATTTCTGAACTCTCTTAAAACAAAGACTTAATTAGAAATGCAGATTATGTGATATTTTCACCTAATTTATCAGCCAAATTGAGGAAAAGGAGTAATTTACATTAGCTATTCAAATGTCCACATGCAAAAATTAATTTTTTGGTTTCTGGAATCCTATATTCACATGTGTCCAAGATTAATTACCTAAGTCTTTACTAAACTTTAATCTAATGACAAGCTTAATGGGGAACTTAATTTTATTCTTTACCCATTTTAAAAGCCAAGCAAGGTCCTCATGAAAAAGGAAAACAATCTTAAATCTGCAGGTCATCAAATTTTGCTCTGAAAGTAGTTTTCATTTCATGAAATTATAAGGAATAAGTTAAATTTAAGTCAACACTTACTTCTGAACTTTTCCTGATATGATAATATATGTTATTATAGCTGTAAGTCTTAGTTTCTCCTAAGAGAGGTACAACAATGTCATATTTTTCTTCATAAATCATGTGCACAAATCCTGATACAGCCTCCATTGGTTCAATTCCATATGAGATGTTTTTAAGCTGTAATGTTCCCCTGAGTATTAAAAAATCAAAACAAGTCTGAAATTATTCTACCAAAACTATAATATTCTAAGGAGTAATTTTGGC
Source organism: Lutra lutra (assembly GCF_902655055.1). Lineage (NCBI taxonomy): Eukaryota > Metazoa > Chordata > Mammalia > Carnivora > Mustelidae > Lutra > Lutra lutra. Next base: position 36,686,391 of record NC_062279.1, on the reverse strand, counting down.
AAAAAAAAAAAAATTTTTTTCTTACATTTTTTTTGGTTTCTCTAGTTATTCATTGAGGTGTTAAACTCAAGACTGAAACAGTAATACCACAGGATGCATACTGCCTTATATTACAAATATTCTAAGAGAAATATTTTTATTATCTTAAAGAAAGCATATAAGTGGCATGGATCCATGTGATTAAACAGGTTAGGAACCCTTCCTAGAGTACAGATTTTCTAAGCCAGCTTGTCAGATCTTTAGGCACTCTCTTCCTTAGTGTTAGGTCCTTTCTTCTTTTTGAGATAACTACTCTTCCCTGAGACTTAATGTCACACATCATTTTTTTGTGTGAACTTAAATGAAGATATTATCTGCCTAAAAATGACTGGAAGCAGAGCTAAAATACCTATCAGATCTAGGCATTCTACAATTTTCAACCATGCTAGGAAATTAAGAAATCAATAAAAATATTAAAAATCTAGAAAAAATAAAGTATGGAGAGACCAACAAACACCCTCTACACTCAAGGCCACTCAAAGCCTCAAGCAAGATCCTGTTAGAATCAACAAGTACATAAACAATGAATCGTGAAACACTGCATCAAAAACTCATGATGTGGGGCACCTGGGTGGCTCAGTGAGTTAAGCTTCTGCCTTCAGCTCAGGTCATGAACTCAGAGTCCTGGGATCGAGCCCCACACTGGGCTCTCTGCTTGGCAGGGTGCCTACTTCCCCCTCTCTTTTTGCCTGCCTCTCTGCCTACTTGTGATCTCTCTCTCTTTCTGTCAAATAAATAAATAAAATCTAAAACAAAACAAAACAAAACAAAAAACCACCTCATCATGTATATTATGGTGACTAATATAACAAAATAAAAATTAAAAAAAAAAAGAATCAACAAGTAGTCTTCCAACAGGGACAAATGCTGCCAAGGTGACCAATATTTTATTTTATTTTTTTTTTAAAGATTTTTTTTTTAATTTATTTGACAGAGAGAGATCACAAGTAGACAGAGAGGCAGGCAGAGAGAGAGAGAGAGAGAGGGAAGCAGGCTCCCTGCTGAGCAGAGAGCCCGATGCGGGACTCGATCCCAGGACCCTGAGATCATGACCTGAGCCGAAGGCAGCGGCTTAACCCACTGAGCCACCCAGGCGCCCACCAATATTTTATTTTGCCAGTAATTCTGAGTCACTCTTTAGGGAACTGAGATAACAAAGTTGAATATAGAACTAGAAAAGATAAACGGAGGATCAACTCAGGTTAACAGGATTAATACTGGCAAATGGAATATCTTTAAATAGGTTACAACCTGAGTCCTGAACAAGTATGGAGTGACACAAGAGAATGTGGAAAACCTGCAACATATCCATGGTAACTGCAATCCACCTGAAAAAAAATATACAAGAATAAATGGAGAATTTATTTTTAAAATGGACATCCCACCTGTATCATTTGTATTTATTACTTTATCTATCCTAGTACTTTAACATGCATAGGCAATTAGCCAATGAAATTTTGCCAAGTAGGAATAAGAATTAGTCCAAGTTATTCAATTTCAGTGAATGTGTAAAATAATATTCTAGAAATTTCAGAATATTTACATCTTTAAAGATAATCCAGAGTAAGAAGTCTGTAAGAAAAATCTCAGTCTTACCTGCGCTAACAAAGGCTGAGAATGTTGGATGTCATCGTTGTCATAAAAGTAAACAACAGAAACTGAAGATAAAAATAATCTAGACAAAAAAATCACAAAACATGCTCAAGTTGTGAAACAGAAAACATAGAAAAAATTATTCTTCATAATACAAATTGTTCTTTCACTGAGGAATTATAGTGCCAATTACCTTTACATAGTCAATCGTCCAAATACTTTTCTGTCATTTACAATAAACCAGGTGCTGAAGAAAGTATTTTAACTACAGTAACATACAATACTAAAATACATGTCAATGAACAACCAAAACAGCTAGAAATAGTAAATAGTAAAATAACATAGGTCCCAAGTTCCAGCATAGAATTTGAAAATTTTTGTGTTTATTTATTTTTGTGTTTAAAAATGTTGGGTTAAATCTGGTTCCAGATCTTAAACCTAAATCTTAAAGGGTTAGAACAAAATTTTTAAAATATTTTCTTGAGGAGGAGGGGCAAGATAGCAGAGAAGTAAGAGACCCTGTTTCAACCAGTCCCCTAAAGTGAGCTAAATATCTACCAGAACACTCTGAACACCCATGAAATCGGCCTGAGATGTAAGGTTACACACTTCTGGATCGCTACAGGGGCAGAAGACAGCAGTGAAGAGGTAAATCAGAGTGGGAATGCTGGGACTGATATTGGAGGATAAACAGAAGAGGAGGGAGCCACCAGAAGGGACACATTAGAAAGTAATACCCCAATATGAAAGTGCCCTGTGATTGGGGACAAACAACTTGGAGTCTGGTTAAAAGCCCTCAAAAAGAGCAAAAGATCTTAAGAGGCAACTGGTGGAATCTGGTGGTCAAGGGCATGGGCCCAGGACGGTCACCTCTGGTGACCACTCATGCCAGAGAAAGTCTGGCGGGGCCACCAATCTGTGGTCCTTGAGCCCATGGCTTTCTGCTGCTTGCACTACCACTCAGGTTGGGCACACTCCCACCTGAGACAGCCTGGTGTGGGCACCAGTGGGCGGCCTCTGGGCCTACAGCCTTCCTGGACCTGCGTGACCGCGGGGTCTGAGCATGCCCAGCCCGCACCTAAGAGAACCCAGTGCCAACTCAGGTTGGGGTCTCTCAGCCTGCAGCCTTTGGCGACCTGCACCTCCCATGGCATGGACCGGAGATAGCATTCCCAGCAACAGCAGTAACTGGAATCAGGCTCACCCAGACCAATATTGCTTACAGTTTTAGTGGCACCAGGGTGCAGAGACAAGCAGGGGCCTCGGGCAACCACTGGGAGAGTGGCTGGGGGTGCGCACCACCAGTGGGAGGTTGTGGTGTCTAGCACAGTTTGCAGAGAGGGAGTCTGTGTTTTCTGGACCATCCAGAGGGGAGCAGACTGAGGCCTCTCTCTGAGGCAGAGGTCTGGGGGTGGACAGTTTGTTTTCCACTAAACCTCTGAAAAGCCAAAAAGCCACCAAAGAACAAAACCCTCCAGAGAACATAATCCTGAAAAGCAGTTTCCACAGAGCCCAGTCCCTTGAAAGCAGGCAGGGTGACTCAACCCAAGCAGTACTGACTGGAAAACAATGTGGCAGGCCCCTCCCCAAGAAAACTAGCCAAAGGAACAAGAAGACAATAACCACAGGGTCCCCAGACATCAGGGGAAAACAATAAATTAAGCTCCCAGTATTGTCCCAATGCCTATATAATTCATAGATACAACTTTTCTTTTTTTATTAGTTCTCACACTTCTTCTAATTTTTTTAACCTACTTACCATTACAACCAGAGGTTTAACACAACACATTGCATAATAACTTTTTAACTTGAACTTTTATCATACATATATTGTGTTTTTCTTCCTTTTTTTAAATACATATAGACATAAGCTTCAAGGTAATCATTTTTCCCTATTCAATACTACCTCTATATATAGACCAGTTTTAATTTCCCTGTATCTATGGAAAGTTGAGTCCTTTAACAAAGATAACAATATTCATCCAGGAAGATCCAAAATAACCTTCCTCGCTCACATCAAGGGTTTATAACCACCTTCCCATCTTATTCTTCTGTGGGTGTTTCTCTGTATTTGTATTTGTTTTTGTACTATATAAATATTATCCTTGGAGTTCCTTTTGGCTGGATTTTTCTTCCTTTTTTTTTCTTGTCTTTTACTTTTGTCAGTCTTTTTAATTGTTCATTTTTGTTTATGTACCTTATAAATCTTACTTTTGGGGATCATTTTGGCTGGGTTTCTCTCTTTTTTTTTTTTTCTATTTTTCTCTCTCTTTTTTCTTTCTTTTTGGTGATGACTTCCGATTACTCTGAAACTTTTCAGGGTGCACCTTGCCTAGATTGTGGTTGATATATTCAGCTAAACAACCCCTCAAACTCCTGACCCCTCAAACTCCTGACCCCTCAAACTCTCTGACCCTTTGGAAGCAATTCCCTGGCCAAGGGAAGTTGTGTCTCAGAAAGGTGGCTCCTGTGTGTGCCTGGGTGTGGTTACAAGGTGGCCCAGAGCCTCCCCTGGAGCTTTCAGTCCAGGCAAAGCCAAGAGCATCAGAATGAGTCTCTGACTTCCTAGTGGCTGTAGGTAGCTCAGAGTCTGACTTTAGTGAAACAGGGTGTAGTTCTTCTCCACACTCTGTATGGTCTGGCCGTGCAGGTGGGAAGAAGTCAGTCTAATTAAAGATTGTGCAGTTCCTAGTGACAGGTGCCAAGAGGTTATGATACAGGTTTCTTGGGTCTGATGTACAGTGTGAATAAATGCTTGCAGCTCTTAGCCCTTTTCGTTCAATGAAGCACTTTTTTATTAATATTTTTCTTTGTATGTAAAGGAGGAACCGTAACTCTCCGTAGCTGTACATATAACCCTTTTCTCCTAAAGAGGAGTCAGTCAGTGCTCCTATATTTTTCATTTTTTGTCAAAGCAGGAAGTAAATACTTTAGAACTGTTAAATATATAAATAAAGTGAATAAAGTTTAAAAAAAAATGACTAGAAGGAAGAACACCCAACAGAGTAAATATTCAGAGACTGTGCTCTCTGCCACAAAACTACTAGATATGAACATAAACATATGTCACAAAGGGAATTCAGGGTAACAATTATCCAAGCAATGGCTAGGATGGAGAAGACCATTAGTGGCAACATAGAAAGTCTAAGGGCAGAAATGAGATCCAATTGAATCTAAATACTCTAACAGCCAGTGTAACTGAGGCAGAAGATCGACTTAGTGATCTAGAAGACAAACTGAGAGAAGAAGGATCAGGAGGACACCTGGAATAAACAGCTTAGAAGCCATGAAAATAGAATTAGGGAAATAAATGACACCATGAAACATTCCAACATCAGAATTATTGGGATCCCTGAGCAGGTTGAGAAAGAGGGAAGACTAGAAGATATAGGTGAACAAATTCTGGATGAAAATTTCCCCAATTTGGGGAATGGAACAAGTGTTCATGTCCTAGAGGCAGAAAGGACACCCCCCAAGACCAATGAGTCTAGAAAGACATCCAGATACTTAATTGTTAAATTCATGAATCATAATTTTAGGCAAGAGGTCTTAAGGGCAGCTAGGGGGAAGAGATTCCTTACATACAGAGAAAGGCCCATTAGAATAACATCAGACCTGCCCACAGAGACCTGGCAAGCCAGAAAGGGCTGACAAAACATATTCAGGGCACTAAATGAGAAGAACATGCAGCCAAGAATACTTTATCCAGCAAGGCTGACATTCAAAATAGATGGAGACAGAGAGAGCTTCCAAAACAGGCAAGGTTTTAAAAAGTCTGTGACCAACAAGCTGGCACTACAAGAAATATCAAAGGGTTTGTTTTTTTTTTATAAAAGAAGAAAGAACCCAAGAATGACATAGAAAAGAAGATTACAGAGACAATCTATAGAAACAAGGACTTCTCAGGCAACATGATCTCACTAAAAACTTAAGTTTCAATAATCACTCTCAACGTGAACAGCCTAAATGCTCCCATAAAAAGGCACAGGGTTACATATGCTGTACCTGTCCATATGCTTTCCACAAGAGACACATTTGGAACCTAAAGATACATCCAGACTGAAAGTGAGGGGATGGAGAAGCATTCTTCATGCAAATGGGCCTCAAAAGAAAGCTGGAGTAGCTATTCTCATATCAGATAAATTAGATTTTAAGCTAAAGACTGTAGTAAGAGATACCGAATTAGGTATCTTGAAGGGTCATCATTCTTAAAGTGTCTATCCACCAAGAAGATCTAACAATTCTTAAAGGGTCTATCCACCAAGAAGATCTAACAATTGTAAATATTTATGCCCCCAACATGAGAGCAGCCAACTACTAAGCCAACTGTTAATTAAAGAGTCATATTGATAGGAATACATTAATTGTAGGAGATCTTAACACGCCACTCTCAGTAATAGATCATCTAAGCAGAAAATCAATAAAGAAACAAAAGCTTTGAATGACACATTGGACCAGAAGGAACTCATAGATATATACAGAACATTCCACCCTAAAACAACAGAATACTCATTCTTCTCAAGCGCTCATGGAGCTTTCTCCAGAATAGACCACATACAGCGTAACAAATCAGGGCTCAGTTGATACCAAAAGACTGAGATTATTCCCTGCATGTTCTCAGATCATGATGCTTTGAAACTGGAACTCAATCACAAGAAAAAAGTTTGGAAGGAATACAAACACTTGGAAGCTAAAGACCATCCTGCTCAAGAATGCTTGGTTCAACCAGGAAATCAAAGAAGAACTTAAAACAATTCATGGAAACCAATGAGAATGAAGACACATCAGTCCAAAACCTATGTGATATAGCAAAAGCAGTCCTAAGGGGGAAATACATAGCCATCTAAGCCTCACTCAAAAAAAACTGAAAAATCCAGAATACACCAGCTCTCTTTACAGCTGAAAGAACTGGAAAATCAACAACAAATTAAGCCAACCCCACACATAAGAAGAGAAATAATTAAGATTAGAGCAGAGATCAATGAGTTAGAAACTAGAGATATAGTACAACACATCAACAAAACTAGAAGCTGGTTCTTTAAAAGAATCAATAAGATAGATAAACCACTGGCCATACTAATTCAAAAGAAAAGAGAGAGGACCCAAATTAATTAAATTATGAATGAAAGGGGAGAGATCATGACCAACACCAAGAAAATAGAAAGAATGATCAGAAATTACTATCAACAGTTATATGCCAATAAGTTAAACAACCTAAAAGAAATGAATGCATTCCTGGAAAACTTTAAATTTCCAAGACTGAAACAAGAAGAAGCTGGCAGCCTGAATAGACCAATTTCTAGTAACGAGATTGAAGCAGTGATCAAAAACCTCCCAAAAAACAAGAGCCCAGGACCGAATGGATTCCCTGGGGAATTCAATCAAACACTCAAAGAAGAAATAATACCTATTCTCCTGAAGCTCTTTCAAAAAAAGAAACAGAAGGAAAACTTCCAGACTCTTTCTATGAAGTTAGCATTACCCGGATCCCCAAACGAGGCAAAGACCCCATCAAAAAGGAGAATTTCTGACCAATATCCCTGACAAATATGGATACCAAGATTCTCAAGAAGATCCTAGCAAATAGGATCCAACAGTACACTAAAAAGATTATCCACCATGCACCCTGGGATGCAAGGGTGGTTCAACATTTGCAAATCAATCAATGTGATACAATCAATAAGAGAAGAGAGAATAACCACATGGTCCTCTCAACTGATGCAGAAAAAGCATTTGACAAAATGCAGTACCCGTTCCTGGTTAAAACTCTGAAATACAGGGATCAAGGGAACATTCCTCAGCTTCATAAAATCTATCTATGAAAAACCCACAGTGAATATCATTTTCAGTGGGGAAAAGCTCACAGCCTTTCCCTTTTGAGATCAGGAACACGACAAGGATGACTATTGTCGCCACTGTTGCTTAACATAGTATTAGAAGTCCTAGCAACAGCAATCAGACAACAAAAATAAATAAAAGGTATGAAAATTGGCAAAGAAGTCAAACTCTCTCTCTTCACAGATAACATGATACTTTATATGGAAAACCCAAAAGACTCCACCTCCAAACTACTAGAATTCATACAGCAATTCAGTAATGTGGCAGGATACAAAATCAAGGCACAGAAACCAGTTGCTTTCTTATACACTAACAAAGAAAATGTAGAAAAGGAAATGAGAGAATTTATTCTATTTATGATAGCACCAAGAACCATAGGACCTGGGAATAAACCTAACCAAAGAGGTAAAGGATCTGAACTCAAGGAACTACACAACACCCATGAAAGAAATTGAAGAAGACACAAAAAGATGGAAAAGTGGAGGAGGAGTCAAGATGGCAGAGAAGTAGGCTGAGACAACGTCAGGTAGCAGGAGATCAGCTAGATAACTTATCAAACCATTGCAAACACCTACAAATCCAACAGGAGATTGAAGAGAAGAAGAGCAACAATTCTAGAACAGAAAATTGACCACTTTCTGAAAGGACCAGCGGAGAAGTGAATCCAAAGCAACTGGAAAATAGACCACAAGGGGAGGGGCTGGCTCCCGGCAAGTGACTGAACAATGGAGCACAAAATCAGGACTTTTAAAAATCTGCTCCACTGAGGGACATCACTCCAGAGGCTAAACTGGGGTGAAGTCCACGCGGGGTCAGCATGGCTCCAGGTCTCACAGGGTCACAGAAGGGTCGGGGGTGTCTGAGTGTCACAGAGCTCGCAGGTATTAGAGCATGGAAGCCAGCTACAGAGAGAGAGCTGAAGAGTGAGCTCTCAACTCAGGGTTACCTTGAGCTGTAATCCATGGCACAGGCAACTGCTCTGTGAGTGGGGTCCCCACAAGATCCGGGGAGACACCCCTGGAAGAGCTCAGGGGTTTGCGGAGTTCAGAGACTCCAGGTGGAGCTGTGTGCCAGAGACAGAGACACTTGGTCACAGGCTGGGTGAGCTCGGAGTGCGGCCAGAGGCCAAGGAGACGGGAGTGATTGAGCGCTTTTCTCTGAGGGTGCACTGAGGAGTGGGGCCCCGAGGTCTTGGCTCCTCTGGAACAGAGACTGGGAGGCTGCCATTTTCATTCCTGTCCCCCGGAACTCTACAGAAAGCGTTCAGGGAAGAAAAGCTCCCAAAAGCGAACCCAAGATGATTACTTAGCCTGGCCCCTGGCAAGGGTGGTGCAATTATGCCTCCAGCAAAGAGGCTTGATAATCACTACAACAGGTCCCTCCCTCAGAAGATCAACAAGAAATCCAGCCACGACCAAATGCACTTACCAAGGAAAACAGCAGAATTCCAGAGGAGGAGAAAGCAAAGCATGGAATTCAAGGCTTTCTCCCAATGATTCTTTAGTCTTGCAGTTAATTTATTTTTTTCTTCTGCTTAATTTTTTTAAACTTCTACCCTTTCCTCTTTTAATGCTTTTTAACTAGGTTTTCTTTACAATACTTTCATAAAAAAATAATAATCTTTTTTGAACCTTCATTCTTAGAGTCATATTTTATCTTTCATTGTATCTAACTTTCTTTTTGTATACACATAGGGTTTTTTCTTCTAAAAAATTTGGGGTACAACTTCTTCTAATAGATCAAAATATACCCTAAATCTTGCTCCGGGCTTGTTCTAGTCTCCAGCCCAAGCAAATTATCTCCACTTTCTTTTTCTTTATTCCCCCAACCAACTTACTTTATCAACTCCTTTTTTAAAAATTTAAAAAAAACCTTTTTTTTCCATCTTTATAGGCATATTCTATCCCTTCATTGTGTTAATCCTTATATATGTTTTTCATTCTTTAAAATTTTGGGAAGTAGTTTCTTCTAAGAGACCAAAATTCTCCCAAAGTTAAGTGGGTGACCCTATTCTAGTCAACAGTCTAATATATATATTTTTTTCTTTTTTATATTTTCCCTTTATTTGTTTTCTTTTTTTAATTTTTTTTCCTCTGAACCTTTTATCCCCTTTCTCCCCCCCATGATTTGGGGTCTCTTCTGATTTGGTTAAAGCACATTTTCCTGGGGTCTTTGCCACCCTTTTAGTACTTTATTTGCTCCTTCATATATTCTTATCTGGATAAAATAACAAGGCAGAAAAACTCACCAAAAAAAAAAAAAAAAAAACAAGAGGCAGTACCGAAGGCTAGAGACCTAATCAATACAGACACTGGTGATATGTCAGATCTAGAGTTCAGAATGATGATTCTCAAGGTGCTAGCCAGGCTCGAAAAAGGCATGGAAGATATTAGAGAAACCCTCTCCAGAGAGATAAAAGCCCTTCCTGGAGAAATAAAAGAACTAAAATCTAACCAAGTTGAAATCAAAAAAGCTATTAATGAGGTGCAATAAAAAAAAAATGGAGGCTCTTACTGCTAGGATAAATGAGGCAGAAGAAAGAATAAGTGATATAGAAGACCAAATGACAGAGAATAAAGAAGCTGAGCAAAAGAGAGACAAACAAATACTAGACCACAAGGGGAGAATTCGAGAAATAAGTGACACCTTAAGACAAAACAACATTAGAATAATTGGGATTCCAGAAGAAGAAAGAGAGAGGGGAGCAGAAGGTATACTGGAGAGTATTATTGTAGAGAATTTCCCTAATATGGCAAAGGGAACGGGCATCAAAATCCAGGAGGTGCAGACAACCCCCCTCAAAATCGATAAGAATAGGTCCACACCCCGTCACCTAATAGTAAAATTTACAAATCTTGGCGACAAAGAGAAAATCCTGAAAGCAGCCCAGGAAAAAATGTCTGTAACATACAATGGTAAAAATATTAGGGGGCACCTGGGTGGCTCAGTGGGTTAAAGCCTCTGCCTTCAGCTCAGGTCATGATCCTAGGGTCCTGGGATTGAGCCCCGCATCAGGCTCTCTGCTTGGTGGGGAGCCTGTTTCCTCTCTCTCTCTCTCTCTCTCTCTGCCTGCTTCTCTGCCTACTTGTGACCTCTGTGTCAAATAAATAAATTTTTTTTTAAAATGTAAATGTGCTACTAAAAAAAAATATTAGATTGGCAGCAGACTTATCCACAGAGACCTGGCAGGCCAGAAAGAACAGGCATGATATGTTCAGAGCACTAAACAAGAAAACATGCAGCCAAGAATATTATATCCAGCTAGGCTGTCATTGAAAATACAAGGAGAGATAAAAAGCTTCCAGGACAAACAAAAACTAAAAGAATTTGTAAACTCCAAAGTAGCTCTACAGGAAATATTGAAAGGGGTGCTCTAAGCAAAGAGACAGCCTAAAAGTAGTAGACCAGAAAGGAACAGACACAATATAAAGTAATAGTCACCTTACAGGCAATACAATGGCACTAAATTCATCTCTCAATAGTTAACCTGAATGTAAATGGGCTAAATGCCCCAATCAAAAGACACAGGGAATCAGAATGGAGGAAAAAAAAAAAAACATCAATATGCTGTCTACAAGAAACTCATTTTAGACCCAAAGACACCTCCAGATTTAAAGTGAGGGGGTGGAAAAGAATTTACCATGCTAATGGACATCAGAAGAAAGCAGGAGTGGGAATCCTTACATCAGATCAATTAGATTTTAAGCCAAAGACTATAATAAGAAATGAGGAAGGACACCATATCATACTCAAAGGGTCTGTCCAACAAGAAGATCTAACAATTTTAAATATCTATGCCCCTAACATGGGAGAAGCCAACTATATAAACCTATTAATAACAAAATCAAAGAAACACATCAACAATAATACAATAATAGTAGGGGACTACAACACTCCCCTCACTGAAATGGAAAGATCACGCAAGCAAATGATCAACAAGGAAATAAAGGCCTTCAATGACACCCTGGACCAGATGGACATCACAGATATATTCAGAACATTCCATCCCAAAGCAACAGAATACACATTCTTCTCTAGTGCACATGGAATATTCTCCAGAATAGATCACACCCTAGGTCATGAATCAGGTCTCAACCAGTATCAAAAGATTGGGATCATTCCCGGCACATTTTCAGACCACAATGCTCTGAAGCGAGAACTCACAAGAGGAAATTTGGAAAGAACCCAAATTCATGGAGACTAAACAGCATCCTTCTAAAGAATGAATGGGTCAACCATGAAATTTAAAAAATTTATGGAAACAAATGATAATGAAAACACAATGATTCAATATCTGTGGGACACAGCATAACAGTGTTCACTGTTTCTGTACCAGACCCAGTGCTCCATGCAGTCCGTGCCCCTGAGAGGAAAATATATAGCGATACAAGACTTTCTCAAGAAACAAGAAAGGTCTCAAATACACAGCCTAACTCTACACCTAAAGGAGCTGAAGAAAGAACAAGAAAGAAACCCTAAACCCAGCAGGAGAAGAGAAATAATACAGATCAGAGCAGAAATCGATGAAATAGAAACCAAAAAAAAAAAAAAATAGAACGAATCAACGAAACTAGGAGTTGGTTCTTTGAAAGTATTAATAAGATTGATAAACCCCTGGCCAGACTTCTCAAAAAGAAAAGAGAAAGGACCCAAATAAATAAAATCATGAATGAAAGAGGAGAGATCACAACTAACACCAAAGAAATACAGACAATTATAAGAACATACTATGAGCAACTCTACGCCAACAAATTTGACAATCTGGAAGAAATGGGATGCATTCCTAGAGACATATAAACTACCACAACTGAACCAGGAAGAAAGAGAAAGCATGAACAGACCCATAACCAGTAAGGAGATTGAAACAGTCATCAAAAATCTCCAAAAAAACAAAAGCCCAGGGCCAGATGGCTTCCCGGGGGAATTCTACCAAACATTTAAAGAAGAACTAATTCCTATTCTCCAAAACCGTTCCAAAAAATAGAAATGGAAGGAAAACTTCCAAACTCATTTTATGAGGCCAGCATCACCTTGATCCCAAAACCAGACAAGGATCCCATCAAAAAAGAGAACTACAGACCAATATCCTTGATGAACACAGATGCAAAGATACTCGCCAAAATACTAGCCAATAGGATTCAACAGTACATTAAAAGGATTATTCACCACGACCAAGTGGGATTTATTCCAGGGCTGCAAGGTTGGTTCAACATCCGCAAATCAATCAGTGTGATACAACACATTAATAAAAGAAAGAACAAGAACCATATGATACTCTCCATAGATGCGGAAAAAGCATTTGACAAAGTACAGCATCCCTTCCTGATCAAAACTCTTCAAAGTGTAGGGATAGAGGGCACATACCTCAATATTATCAAAGCCATCTATGAAAAACCCACCACAAATATCATTCTCAATGGAGAAAAACTGAAAGCTTTTCCGCTAAGGTCAGGAACACGGCAGGGATGTCCATTATCACCACTGCTATTCAACATAGTACTAGAAGTCCTAGCCCCAGCAATCAGACAACAAAAGGAAATTAAAGGCATCAAAATCGGCAAAGAAGAAGTCAAACTATCCCTCTTTGCAGATGATATGATACTATATGTGGAAAACCCAAAAGACTCCACTCCAAAACTGCTAGAACTTGTACAGGAATTCAGTAAAGTGTCAGGATATAAAATCAATGCACAGAAATCAGTTGCACTTCTTTACACCAACAACAAGACAGAAAAAAGAGAAATTAGGGAGTCTATCCCATTTACAATTGCACCCAAAACTATAAGATACCTAGGAATAAACCTAACTAAAGAGGCAAAGAATCTATACTCAGAAAACTATAAAGTACTCATGAAAGAAATTGAGGAAGACACAAAGAAATGGAAAAATGTTCCATGCTCCTGGATTGGAAGAACAAATATTGTGAAAATGTCTATGCTACCTAAAGCAATCTACACATTTAATGCAATCTCTATCAAAATCCCATCCATTTTTTTCAAAGAAATGGAACAAATAATCCTAAAATTTATATGGAACCAGAGACGACCTCGAATAGCCAAAGGATATTGAAAAAGAAAGCCAAAGTTGGTGGCACCACAATTCCAGACTTCAATCTCTATTACAAAGCTGTCATCATCAAGACAGTATGGTACTTGCACAAAAACAGACACATAGATCAATGGAACAGAATAGAGAGCGAGCCCAGAAATAGACCCTCAACTCTATGGTCAACTAATATTTGACAAAGCAGGAAAGAATGTCCAATGGAAAAAAGACAGTCTCTTCAACAAATGGTTTTGGGAAAATTGGACAGCCACATGCAGAAATATGAAACTGGACTATTTCCTTATACCACACATGAAAATAGATTCAAAATGGATAAAGGACCTCAATGTGAGGAAGGAATCCATCAAAATCCTTGAGGAGAATACAGGCAGCAACCTCTTCGACCTCAGCCTCAGCAACTTCTTCCTAGGAACAGTGCCAAAGGCAAGGGAAGGAAGGGCAAAAATGAACTATTAGGATTTCATCAAGATCAAAAGCTTTTGCACACCAAAGGAAACAGTTAACAAAACCAAAAGACAACTGACAGAATGGGAGAAGATATTTGCAAACGACATATCAGATAAAGGGCTAGTATTCAAAATCTATAAAGAGCTTAGCAATCTCAACATCCTTAGAATAATCCAATCAAGAAATGGGCAGAGGACATGAACAGATATTTCTGCAAAGAAGACATCCAGATGGCCAACAGACACATGAAAAAGTGCTCCATATCACTCGGCATCAGGGAAATACAGATCAAAACCACAATGAGATACCACCTCACACCAGTCAGAATGGCTAAAATTAACAAGTCAGTAAACGACAGATGCTGGCGAGGATGCGGAGAAAAGGGAACCCTCCTACACTGTTGGTAGGAATGCAAGCTTACGCAACCACTCTGTAAAACAGCATGAATGTTCCTCAAAAAGTTGAAAATAGAGTTACTCTATGACCCAGCAATTGCACTACTGGGTATTTACCCTAAAGATACAAACGTAGTGATCCGAAGGGGCACGTGCACTGGAGTGTTTATAGCAGCAATGTCCACAATAGCCAAACTATGGAAAGAACCTAGATGTCCATCAACAGATGAATGGATAAAGAAGATGTGATATATATATACAATGGAATACTATGCAACCATCTAAAGAAATGAAATCTTGCCATTTGTGATGATGTGGCTGGAACTAGAGGGTATTATGCTTAGCGAAATAAGTCAATCAGAGAAAGACAACTATTATATGATCTCCCTGATATGAGGAAGTTGAGAGTCAACGTGGGGGGTTTGGGGAGTAGGAAAAGAATGAATGAAACAAGATGGGATCGGAAGGGAGACAAACCATAAGAGACTCTTAATCTCACAAAACAAACTGTGGGTTGCTGGGGGGAGGGGGGTCGGGAGAGGGTGGTGGGGTTATGTACACTGGGGAGGGTATGTGCTATGGTGAGTGCTGTGAAGTGTGTAAACCTGGCGATTCACAGACCTGTACCCCTGGAGCTAATAATACATTATGTTTATAAAAAAATAGAAAAAAAATTTTAAAAAGAAAAAAGAAGATGGAAATGTATTCCATGCTCATGGATTGGAAGAATAAATATTGTTAAAATGTCTATACTGCCCAGAGCAATCTATACTTTCAATGCCATCCCGATCAAAATTCCACTGGCATTTTTCAAAGTGCTTGAACAAACAGTCCTAAAATTTGTATGGAACCATAAAAGACCCTGAATTGATAAGGAAATGTGAAAAAGAAAAACAAAGCTGAGGCATCACATTGCCTGGTTTCAAGATTTACTACAAAGCTGTGATCACCAAGACAGCATGGTACTGACACAGAAACAGACACATAGACCAAAAATACAGAGTAGAGCCCAGATATGGACCTGCAATGCTAAGGTCAAATAATCAACAAAGCAGGAAAAAATACGCAGTGGAAAAAAGACAGTCTCTTCAATAAATGGTGCTGGAGAAATTGGACAGCTATGCATAGAAGAAAGAAACTCAACCATTCTCTTACACCATATACAAAGACAAACTTGAAATGGATAAAAGACCTCAATGTGAAGCAGGAATCTATCAAAATCCTAGAGGAGAACATAGGCAATAACCTCTTCAACATCGGCCACAGCAACTTTTTCAAGACATGTCTCCAAAGGCAAAGGAAACAAAAGCAAAAATGAACTTTTGGGACTTCAATGAAGATAAAAAGCTTCTGCACAGCAAAGGAAACAGCCAACAAAACAAAGAGGCCACCCACAGAATGGGAGAAGAGATTCGCAAATGACACTACAGACAAAGGGCTGATATCCAAAATCTATAAAGAACTCCTAAAACTCAACACACACAAAACAGATAATCATGTCAAAAAATGGCAGAAGGCAAGAACAGGAACTTCTCCAAAAAGGACATACAAATGGCTAACAGACACATGAAAAAATGTTCATCATCTTTAGTCATCAGGGAGATTCAAATCAAAACCACACTGAGATACCACCTTAAACCAGTTAGAATGGCCAAAATTAACAAGACAAGAAACAAGTGTTGAAGAGAATGTGGAGAAAGGGAAACCCTCTTACACTGTTGGGGGGAATGCAACTTGGCACAGCCACTTTGGAAAACAGTCTGGAGATTCCTTAAGAAATGAAAAATAGAGCTACTCAAGGACCTGCAACCGCACTACTGGGAATTTACTCCAAAGATACAGATTTGGTGAAAAGAAGAGCCATATGTACCTCAATGTTCATAGCAGCAATGGCCACAATCGCCAAACTGTGGGAAGAGCCAAGATGCCCTTCAAATGTTGAATGGGTAAAGAGGATATGGTTCATATATACAATGGAGTATTATGCCTCCATCAGAAAGGATGAATACCCAACTTTTGTATCAACATGGATGGGACAGGAAAAGATTATGCTGAGTAAAATAAAGCTGAGAGAGTCAATTATCATATGGTTTCACTTACTTGAGCAGCATAAGGAATAACATGGAGGACATTAGGAGAAGGAAAGGAAAAGTGAATTTGAGAAATCAGGAGGGGAGGAGGAACCATGAGAGACTGTGGACTCTGAAACAAACTGAGGGCTTTGGAGGGGAGGAAGGTGAGGGTTATGGGTAAGCCCGGTGGTGGGTATTAAGCAGGGCAGGTACTGCATGCAGCACTGGGTGTGGTGCATAATCACTGAATCTTGGAACACTGAAAAAATAAAATTAAATTTTAAAAAAGGAAAAAAAATGCTCCAACATAAAAAAACAAAATAAAATTAAAAAATAAAAAGGTTTTCTTGGCATTACTACATATTCATATTCGCTAAGCTTAAGTAAGTACCAAGGTCCCAATAACCATTGTCAGATTTTCCTTCATTCTCCTCAGTAACAATTAAGAATCTTGACACTTCTCCTGCCAATCATCCCATGTAACCTACAAGTCACTTTGGTTTCAGATCACCTGTACCCATCCTCATTCCTTCTCTTTATTTCCAGAAAATAACTACTTCTGTTGTTGAAAGCACACCCTTACACTTGTGCTACCTATCCCATCTATGCCATATATTGAAAATACTTTTCCAATCCTGTTATTTCAAACTATTCCTCTCTATTGTTTTTTTTTTACTTTAGTCCTATTAAAAGGTTTATTATGAAACCATCACCTTCATAAATAATTCTCCCTTGACCTTGTTTCCTACTCTCACTGTTCTTTATATATTTTCAATTCTCAACGGATTCTACCAAAAGAGTAGTCTACACATAGTTTATCCACTTTATCAATTCTTATTCACCCTGAAACCACTCTGGAAAAGATTCAAAGCCACCACAATGTCAGATCCAAAAGGCAATTTTAAAATCATTGCCTTGGACTTCAGCCATTATTTTGAAAACTCTGACCAGTTAGTCTAATCACTTAATTTATATCACACATCACTCTTCTGCTTCTCTTCTTACCTCCCTAACCCTTCCAGCTTGATCTTCCATGTTGGCCACTCTTTTTTATTATCCTTATCTCAGAAATATTGATGTTTTTTAGGATTCAGTCTTCAGTCACCAGTCTATAAGCACTCTATAAACTCTTTTCCTATATTACAGCCAAACTACTGATTACTGCTAAATCTATATCCTTTTGTCATCCTCTCCTCGGAGATTCAAATTCCTGTATTCATATAGTTAATGGAGAAAATCCACTTGGATATCTTTTTTTTTTTTAAGATTTTATTTATTTATTTGACAGAGAGAGAACACAAGTAGACGGAGAGGCAGGCAGAGAGAGAGAGAGAGAGAGGGAAGCAGGCTCCCTGCTGAGCAGAGAGCCCGGTGGGGGACTCGATCCCAGGACCCTGAGATCATGACCTGAGCCGAAGGCAGCGGCTTAACCCACTGAGCCACCCAGGTGCCCTCCACTTGGATATCTTATAAGGCACTGCAAACCAAACTCTCCCCTTCCTCACACATATATTTCACTTGTTTCTCATTTAATTAATTATAAACTACCCATTTTCTTAAGCAACAACTAAATTATCCACAGTTTTTCTCAATCACTCTAACAAATCCACCTTTGAAGTCTACTGAATTTTTCTTTCCTGTTCTATGACCAATGCCATTGTTCAAGCCACCATCATTACTCATGTTTATAATCAGATACCTTACCTCAACTTCTGCTTCCTTAAAAACCACCTAAACTCTCAATGAGACTGTAAAGTACATGCTTCAAAACATTTTTGGCTTCCAATATCCTTATCATAGCATTACAGATCTTCTACAACCTGGCTCCTGCCTATTTTCCAAAATCTCTTATTTCTATCCTCCAGAAATACACTCCTTAGTAATTCATGTGGACTTCTTGCACACCACAGAATTCACTGTCTCAAACCCCCATGTTTTGCAGATGATTTCCTCTAAACAGAGGAAATCTCTGAACTACCTCATTTCTTTACAGAGCTCACAAGGTATCTTCTGTCAAGCTACAAATTATCTTTTACCTCTTTCCAAAAAACCTTCCTTGATTTCCAAAGAATATTATTTACACATTTATTACAATACTATATTATAATAAAATTCCCCCTTTCTCCATTAGTTTGTCTGAATATGCAAATTCACTGTTTACCTTGGTTTACCTTTGTATACCTGTGCTTTTACCCAAAAATCAGTAAACAATTAGTAACACATACATACAGATATCAGTACACGTTTCAATTGAAATGATTATATTCATACCTATTTTCAAAAATCAAGAAACCAAACAATTAAAATTTGAAAGGATAAAATAGTTACTTACTGTTTTGTGAGATGGACAAAATATGGCTTTCCTTTTATTGTAATGATATAAGCAATCTGTAACATGAGTATCCAAAAAATCAGAATAATACTTGCAAATAATTTATCCTAAATAATGTATTTTCTGAGTTATGCTTTAAAAAATACTGATAAAATTAATAATTATTGTATAACCATTATATATGCTTCCCTTGCTGTGTGATATCCAAAGCTTTAGAATTCTAAATTGAGAACTACATACTAGTCCCCACAGGCCTATTATTCACCCTAACATTTCTTAGGGAAAAGTTTACCTGATGATTATTATCCTTTGGCTTAGACATATATCACCCTTCACTATGCCCGAAGCAAATACCAAAGATAGTACGTCACTTGAAAGAACATATTACTTGTTTACTCCCAGACCTACCAAAAAGTAAATTGGAAGAAATACTACTCCATGGAAGAAATACTCCTAAAAGAGAGCACTATAAGAAATGCACTATACCTCTAGCAATATAACATAGTAAGTACCATTGCACTTTGCTTATCCACATAAGCAATGGCATGCCTCTGGAATAGAATGTAGGAGACGAGAGAGGAGGAGCAGAGACATATCCAGAGAACCCACCATAAGACAAGAGAAAATAAAAGATTCACAAAATTATTTATTTTGTTAATTTTAAAAAATTATTTTAACAAGAGAAATAGCCATTGAAAAGTTTTCAGGTCCTCAACTTTGTATTATAACACCACAAGAGTCTTTGCAACAGATAAATGTTCTGGAGAGTCATTTGAATGACACTGTAGAAATCTGGTGAGGATCCTGAGAATTGTCCCTCTAAAAATACCATTATTAAACAAATATGATGAAAAATAAAAGGGAATATGATAGCATCAATAAAATTTTAAATCCACATAGCTTACAAAACAAAACAAAACAAAACAACCCAGAATGTAAATAAGAAATGTACAAAATTGTCAGGAAGAGAAAAGAAACTTCAAAGACATCATCTAGAGCTTCTATAATGTTTCAAACACAACATCCAAATGTTTGGGTTGAATTGTCTCCCTCCTTCCAAATTTATTTGTGAATTCTTAACCAAGGACCTTGGAATATGATTTTATTTAAAGATAGCATCCTTATAGAAGTAGTTAAGTTAGGTTACTAGGTTGGGTCTTAATCCAATATGAATGGTGTCCTTATAAAGAGGGGAAATTTAAACACAGACATACACAAAGGGGAATGCCATGTGAAGATATGCAAGGAGAAGACTCTATCATAAGCCAAGGAGAGATGCCTGAGGCAGATTCCTCCTCCCAGTCTTCAGAAAGAACCAACCCTGCCAACATTCTGATCTTGGACTTCTACCCTCTTTTGTTGAACTGTGAGACAATAACATTTCTGTTGATTAAGCCACATGGCTTGTGTTACTTTTTAAGCATTCCTTTGAAAGCAATACACCTATTTTCAATAAAAAATTATAAGAAATGCACAATAACAGGATCAAATTACCAAAAATCAAATAAAAAAAATAGGGAGTTATAACAAAGCTACAGGTAATATGTATATTAACCATGACTTGTGAGAAAAATATGGAGAATTTCAGAAAGGTAGAATATCTAATAAACAAACTGAAATTCTAGAGCAGAAAAAATGTAATACCTGCTACTAAAAATTCAATAGAAAGGGTTTGACAGAAGATCAGATGGAGTAGAAGACAGAATTGGCAAACAGGAATACCAATAAGTAGAAAATATTCAGATTGAAGTACAAAGAAAAAAATGCCAAGAAGAAAATAAGAGAAGTGTAACCCATTAAAAACCTCTAACATTCATGTAATTATAGTCCAAGAAAAACAAGAGAAGATAGAGACCAGGAAAGAAAAATTTGAGGAATTAATCCCGAGATTTTCCAAAGCTTATTATGAAAGGTATCAACCCACACTCTCCTACTCTTATTAATCCAAAACAGAATGAATACAAAGAAAACAAACCTAGGCATATCATACTCAAACAACTGAAACAAAAAGACAGAAACACATATTTAAACAGCAACAAGAGAGAAACGGAACATTATTTCCAAAAGACTTTTAAATAAGTATGCCTAAATCTCCCACAGAAACGACGAACACTAGCAGGCAAAGGAATGACATCTTTAAAGTCCTGAAAGAAAATGATAGTCAACCAAGAGCTTATATCCAGGAAAAATACCCAGCAGATGTGCAAGCAAAATAAACATATTTCTTCAAAAAGAAAATGAGAGAATTCATTGCCAGCACACCTGCACTGAAAAAAATACTAAAAATACTGTGTTCTTTTTATAAATAGGAAATTGCTTCAAGATAGAATCATGAAAAATGTAAGAGAATGAAAACCATAGGAGAAAGTAAGTTGCCGGTAAATTTAAGTGAATATCATTTGTTTTGAATAGTGATAATAAGTGCTTTTGGCATTAAAAAATACATAGTTGTAAAGTAGATAATAATGGCACAAATGACAAAAAGAACATAAATAAGGAGTAAAGTTTTAAGGTCCACGAGTTATTCAGGGAATGGTAAAAATATAAATTTAGTAATCACAAGGGTAGTCATTAAAAGAGTAATAAAAGAATGCATCAATAATAGCCTAAAAAGATAAATTAGGATAATAATCACATCATGGATTATAAACAACAGAGGAAAGGAAAAATTAAGAAAAACAAAGTGGGTTTAAAAATAATAATTATATGGGGTGCTTCTGGGTTTTAGTCAGTTAAGCGGGTAACTCGATTTCAGCTGGGGTCATGATAGCAGGCTCATGGAATCCAGTCCTGCATTGGGCTCCACACTCAGCACAGACTCTGCTTGAGATCTCTCTCTTCCAATTTGCTCTTTCTCTCTCTCTCCAATAAATAAGTAAAACAAACCTTGAAAAAAATTGTTAATATTATACACTTCATAAATAGAAGCATTTTAAACATAAAAGACTGAAAATAAAAGGATTAAAAATTCTACTATGCAAACAATACCCAAAAGAAAGTGTGGCTATATTAATAGCAAGCAATATAATAAAATTGAAAATGAATTATAAGAAACAAAGGTGGACATTTTATAATGACAAAAGCATTAATTAAAAGTTAAAATTCTATATCTTAAACATTTCACACAATTAATATTATATCCCCAAAATATATAAAACAAAAATTGATGAAACTAAGAAAAATTATATTCAATTCAAAAGTATATGTGATTTTATAATTACATCAGTTACGTTAAGGACCAAGAGAAATATCAGTAGGGCTACAAAGATTCGGACAGCACTGTCAATTAAAATTCTCTGACATATAATGCAACACTACACATAATCACTTAAAAAGAAATATTCAAATGCACATATAACATTTATCAAAATATCTCACATGAAGGATAATAAAACAATTCTCATCAACTTTTGATAATCCAGCTTTTATTCATAGATAAGTAGCAATTAGAAAATTAATGAAGGAAACACCACCATATGTCACAGCATTAAAATATGTCAAAAAAAACTGAGAATAACTATAACAAAAGGTTTTCAAGACATCTACACCAAAAATTACTAAGACTTATTGAAAGAAAACCTAAAATACATGGAAAGATATATAGGTACATGAATTAGAAGACTCAAAATTGTTCAATTTCCCCTAAGTTGATCCATAGATTCAATGAAAACTCAGTAAAATCATAGCAGGTCACTTGTGGATATGAACAAGTTAACTGAGCTTAGAATAGTCAAGACAAGAATATATTTAAAAAAAAAAAAGTAGAGGTGTCTACACCAACCTGTATGGACTTATAAAGCTACAGTAATTAAGGCAGTGGAATATGGGCCAAAGTTTTAAACAAAAGTCCAATGGCACAGAATAAAAAATCCTGAGAGTGCCACAAATATGTATTTATCTGATCTTCAGTAAAGTCACCACTGTAATCTGAGGAGGATAAACACTCTTCCATACATGCTGCTCAGTATCCATACAGAAAAAACAATGAACTTTGACTTCTCTATCTCACGATAGGAAAAAAAAAAAAAAATCCAGATAGATCACGGTCTAAATGTTACAAGGAATATAAAGCTCCCACAAGGGGCACCTGGGTGGCCCAGTGGGTTGAAGCCTCTGCCTTCAGCCCAGGTCATGATCCCAGGGTCCTGGGATGGAGCCCCGCATCATCAGGCTCTATGCACAGGGGGGAGCCAGCTTCCCCCTCTCTCTCTGCCTGCCTCTCTGCCTACTTGTGATCTCTGTCTGTCAAATAAAAATAAATAAATAAATAAAGCTTCCACCAAAAAAAAAAAAAAAAAAGTAACAAATGCAATGACCACCCTATCATATCTAGAGGTCTCACTGATCCTCAAGAGGAGGGAATTATACAGGGTGCACATCAAGAAGTAGGACTCTTGAAGAACATCTCAGAATTCTGTCTACTGCAATATAATACAAATGTATATACAGATATAAAGAAATATATCAAATACACGGATATGGTTATCATTAGATGGAAAAAGGAAATGGGAAGGGGGACCAGGAATAAGGGAAAAATTACAATAATAAGGGGCTTAATGGGACCATTAATCATAGTGTGCTATGAAATTGAAAGAGTGTTGTATATATCTATGCCTAAGGTCTAAAACATGCTCTCTGCCGTATTTCAAAAACACTAAATTTCAATCAAATTAATCACAGAAACTGAAATATAAATTCCTCTTATGAACATATTACATCATTGCCAGAAGGAATTGGCAGACATTCTGCAGCACACTGATAATTGTTCCTAACTAAGTAGAAATTAATGAATTTCCCACCTTCACTCTTTTATATGGGGGCAGGGTGGTTGGGGGGATGCAAGGATCTCAAAAACATTCTAGGTCATATTTTGTACATGGATATGTTTTCTTTAGTTTGCTCTATTATCAAAACTTATAGTTTCAGGAATGATGAAAAAGATTTTTCATATTATTCATTTTGGTTGTTCTTGTGGAAGGAATTATGTATATCACCATCATTCACAAAATTCATCTAAAATAGAACAAGGAGTCTGGTGGTTGTGGTGGGAAAAAGTATCCAAACATTATTATGTAAATAAAACTCAGCAACATGTAAACACTACACCACCCCCATAAGATACCAAGACATGAACACCAAAGAATATTAAAAGAAATCAAGTTCCGAGGGGCTGTAAAGAGCAGCTTTGGTTGGCATACATTTGGCATGTTGGAGAATACCCTGCGACTCTACCTTATTGTTCCAATGTTCCCTTAAATAGCCTTGGCTCAGTCAATTTGGGCTTTAAAAGGAATCATCATTTTACCAACATTTGTTATTAATATGTTTCTAGGGCAAAATGTTTTACCCTAGTACTTTTCAGCCCAGAAACCAAGGAAGAAAAAACAAAAGGAAAAGCACTTAGTATTACTTCTTTCCTTGCCCACTAAACTAAGTGGGCCCCTTTTTAGTGTAACAGATGGTGATGAGTGTTTTATTTGATCAAATCATGTGAGGATTTGGAACAACAAGCCTTGGCTGCCATTAATTCCTTTATCTAACTCAAAGAAATCATTTAGGAGGGGCACCTGGGTGGCTCAGTGGGGTAAAGCCTCTGCCTTTGGCTCAGGACATGATCCCAGTCCTGGGATCGAGCCCACATCAGGCTCTCTGCTCAGCAAGAAGCCTGCTTCCCCCCTCTCTCTGCCTGTCTCTCTGCCTACTTGTGATCTCTGTCTGTCAAATAAATAAATAAAATTTAAAAAAAAATCATTTAGGACACTCAGAAGTGTGCAAGTAAATTATTTCTTTTTCATTCCTAAATAGAACTTGGTGTGTGTTTAGAGTTGCAGGGCATCCTGTCATATGGATATGTCCTTAGTTTAACAATTTTTATCCTGTGCTCTGTACTGACCTTGTCAGAGCACCTGAAATATTCTATATTCAGCTTTTTTCAATAAATTATAAAACTTTCATAGTCTGAGATCTTTTCCACTACAATATCTGGTGTTTAAATCATTTAAATGGCAATACAAGCCAAAAATCATCCCTTCAGAAATAAAGATCTATGTGATCTCTCAACTCTCCATGTAGACTTGTCTGAGGGAAATCCAAAAGGAAAGACTCAGAATTAAAAATATTTGTTTTTCATATTCAAGAAAGAGAAAGGCTTTCTTTGGCCAAAGTCCCAAGTCGTGGACAAGTAAACACTGTTAGAATTGGGCAGAGCACACAATCAGAAAACCAGCCAGTCACCAACAGCCACACACAAATAACTAGCTTCTGGAAGTCAGCAAATCAGTAAGAGCCCTAGACCCTAGGGAAGCACCAGTAAATGCCTCACTCCCCTGAAGATGTGTTCAAGAAGAGCCTTACTCCACCAAGTATATTAACACAGTTGAGAGTATGCCCATACCTAAACATTCTCCCTTCTGAAAGCCCACTAATCCCTGAAAATGAGCCTTTCCAAACCTTCTGTGAGATTAGCTCTGGGTTTGTTCAGGAAGGCTATGTTTACAACTGGCCCTTACAGGTAAACTGGAAGCTCATTATTTTTTTGAATCCTATCAAGTTCAGTGTATTGTCTGTTTTACAAGTTTGCAACCCTTTCAATGGTTCAACTCGTTTATGATTATCTATGAATTTGGACTTGTGACAGATTCACTGGCACAGCTTGTGAGATCATCAAATTCAATATTTTCATTTCTTTTTTAAATATCTTGGACTATTATCTATTTTTCATGTATATTTTAAATCCCAAATGCCAAAATTCTACACAATTTTATCAACGGGGTAAAGGGTCCCTTAGAAGTTCTTCGTACGTGTGTTTAACATCAAAAATGGTGGAAAGTCAAATATAAACCCACACATACCAATGGCTAAGCAAAAGAGATGAGTGATTTCCTCATACAGTACCAAAGAAGGTGATACAACACCTTCTTTGAGGGTTAAGAATTGGAAAGATACAAGAATTGCAACATATACTATAATGGTTTTGCACACAGTGTGTGATCAATCATTCTACTTAGATAACTATTTGAATGTATAATTACCAGAAGTATTTTCTGACTCCAAAATTGCAAGCAAAATTTCAGGTGCCCAGTTGAAATCCACTGTGATAATTAAAGAATTATAATGGCTTCCCATGCAATTATGTAAGTCATCAGAGATCTACACACGTTAATTGTTAGGGCACAGCCTCAGATGCAAGTAACTACAATGCAGAAAAAATATTTCCTTTGCTTGTGCAGCATTTTTCAAAGGATAACAGAGCCTGTTTATAAGGCTATTTGAAAGTAAAATCCCTTCCAAAGAAGACCTCAAAGAAAACAGCAAACTTGTTGCTGAGACTTGTTGCTGAGACTCCCTTACTGAGTTAATGAGAAAAACTGTACTGCTTTTGTGGAGGTAATATAAGTAAAAAAAAAAAAAAAAAAAAAAAAAAAAAACAAAAAACTTTGTGGGTGTTTGTATAAATATGCAGAAAATGTTTATTTGAAACTGAAGCTGGGCACCTGGGTGGCTCAGTTGGTTAAGCATCTACCTTCAGCTCAGGTCATGACCCAGGCAGTGTCCTGGGATTAAGTCCTTTATCAGGCTCCCGGCTTGACGGGGAGTCTTCTTCTCCCTCTGCTCCTCCCCTTCACTCGTGCTCTCTCTCATGCTCTCTCTCTCTCTTGCAAAAATAAATTAAAAAAAGAGAGAGAGAGAGAAACTGAAGGAAAACATGAATGATTCTAAGGTGTTGTCTGTCCTTGCCATATCAAAGAGCACCTGATGCCCTTTCCCTTGACAGTGAGGTTACTGTCAAGGTATTGCTCTTTTGCTTCATCATCTATGCTGTTTGAAGTGAGTGAAAGGTTTTTATGATACGATTTTGCTGATGTTCAATATTCTTCAATTCTCTTGCATTAACCAAACTTGTTGGCTCTCTTGAACAATTGCAGTTGGGAGAATCCTCGATTTATTTGAAGCACTGAAATCATGCTTTAATTCTAAAACAAGGCCCAAAATATTCTTGTTGACTTTTAAAATAATCTCTCAGTGAGTGAGGCCTATGTCCTTCTTGTTCAGAGTTATCTCTTTAGCAATAGGATTTCGCAAACTGAAAGAAGAGCAAACAGTGATACTGGAGTGCTCCCCTGTATAAAATTGTGCTGAAGAGAGAATTGAGCCCTGTCCTCAAAATGCACCCCTCTGGTGTCAAGTCTGTTCTCAAAAGGGAAAATATTCTTTAGGACTAGGAAGAGAAACTCCAATTTGAAGTGGATAATTGGTACAGCACTTGCTCTATCTTTGGAAATGTTCTAATCCCTTGAAGGACTCAGTTCTTTTATCTGGATGTTATTAAATAGTTTTCCAGCATGGGAAGAAGTAGAATCATCCTGTGTAGTGTTGAAGAAGAAGGCAATAAAATTTGATGACAATATTCTGGTTTTGTCAATAGGCAACATTTTAAAAGATGGTCTTAAAATTAAGAGATACAACATAATGGTGAAGAATGCAAAAGCAAGCTAAGAAGAACAATGATGAGAGTTGTTAACTTCACAGTGCTAATGCCCAGTGGGTTTTGTTTTGTTTTTTTTACCACTAAATGTTCATTGAGAAAAAGAATGAAATAAATTTTATGTGACCACTGTAGAAACTATGTTACAATTTAGATGGAATAATTTCAAGGAGTTTTATAAGCAAATTCTGTAAAACAAGGAACTGATAAGGCAAGTCAAATCATCAGGGAAATACAATTCAAGAAAGAAGTACATATTTAGATACTGTGAAAGGTGAAATCAAATGGAGTCACTTATGTCAAGGGGCTTTAAAATGGATCCAGGAAGACATTAAGGAAATGGGATTTATGCATATCTTCACAGGGTGGAACCATGAATGTCTGAACTAGGCCACAGCTGTGAACAGGGCCAAACTGCTGATATTCCAATAACTCAGATCAAACACTTGCTGTAGGAAGAGGCTTTGCTTAGTGATGGTCTTAGCAACCAATTCTATTCAGCCAAGATTAGTTTTCTGTCATTAACACTAATCAAAATTCTTTGTCAACAATATATAGGAGCAACCCTTTTTGTCTTAAAAACCCTTTTTTGTTGTTCCCTGGGGGGACACAATTTGGGTTGCTACTGAATCTGTGCTTCTTGAAATGCAATTCTGAGACCCCAAATAAATGCTTTTCTTATGGTTCAATTCCACCTCTTTTCTTAATCAACAATACTTATAATTTGCTTCAGATGAACAACAAATAATTTTTAGTATTTAAAATTATTTAGTATGCCCCATGCAATACTTCTTTATCTTTTTGTACATATGCATAGGCAATTAGAAATAATTCAGAATTAATTGGGTACCCATGTTCTTATTTCTTAAATCTGGGAGGTCTCTATGTGCCTTCCAGGCATTCTTAAACTTTTGCAGGTCCTCCCTCATGTTATATTGAATATATTAAAATATAATCACATTCCACATTAAGAATATTTTTCTGTTGCAAAAATATTAAAAGCTTTTAAAATTGTTAAAGTTAAAAGAAACACATTGAACTTTCATATTATTAAATTTAAAATGCTAGAGATTGGACAAGTGGTGAACTCAAAGATCATCTGTCCTCAGTGATAAATAAAAGAGAGAGAAGGTTGGGATTATTAATATCAGGAAGAAGGAAACTAAACAAGAAGTCCAATGGAGCTCCTTCTTTCCAATCAGAAAAAAACAAAAAACAACAATAACAACAACACAAAACCCCCTGGAGTGGCACTCATATACTTTGCATGACTGAGAATTCACTTGGTGCGTGGTAGGTGGGGGCAGGGGAGGGTGGGTGGTAATTAAAACCCCCTACTCAGAAAGAAAACGTAGAGAAATAGAATATGGGGAGGAGAGTTTTACCTTCAGAGAACTAGAGATAATAGGGGAGGGAGAACCCTGATACAGTGTATCCTTATGTAAAACACAGAAGGAAGGTTTTAAAAACCACGAAAAAGAAAAAAATTAATTTGGGGACCTGCAATTATGACTAGCATTAGATTATCCTATGGTAGAAGGAACCATGTGAGAAGTAGATTTTCCTGGGGAAATAGAGAAGAATAATATCCAGGCTCTTCTATGAGCTAATTAACAGATCATCTTTCAGGCTCCTCACAGACTCTGAAAGCTGAGGCAAGTAGTTGAAGGAAATCATGAGGGCTAGGAGTAGAGGACCGCAAAACTCAATTAAAAAAAAAAAAGAATACTATTTCAATACTATATTTTAGACAATCAAAATTAGAGGGAAAAAATCCATGATGAACTAGTGATCAAGTTTTAAAGAAAGACAGTATCTGACTCTGACTTACTCCACTGGCTATACCTTAATCCTGGTCCCGGGGAAATTCATTTTTTGCCATTCCCTTAAATTTTCTGAGTCAAGTGCTGCTTCTCCCTCATTCTGGCCCTGATGGATCCTATCCTTAAAATCCTTCACATCTACAGAAACACACACATAGAAAGTCACACATATTCATACACTTCAAATTGCTCCTTGTTGTGAACCAAGTTCCAGCTGCCAGCTCTACCTCCAAGAATTCTGTTCCTGCCTCCATTCAGCAACTTTGGTCTTGATAGTAAAGGCAACTTAACACAATTTAAGATATAAAAACATTTCCCAATTACATTATTTTCTGGATTTCCTTCTGTATCAAATGATGAGAACTTCTCTGGAACTGTGGTCTGCAGAAATGTTTTATGAGGACCTAAAATAAAAATAGGCAGTTATTTTCAACCTACTCCTACATTATCCATTTCTAAATTCAATCCCACATTTCTTTTTCTACATTACCAAAATATTTTGGTATAGTCTATGTATCTACCCTTCTTTTCCACTGTGTGTCTGATCTGGTGGTTCTTATCCACAAATTTCTTGGCCCTCGTCAAGATGTCAAGTTTTTATTTTCTCTCTCTCTCAATCTCTACACACAGATAGGCCCACACACATAGAGAGAGAAAGAGAAAGAGAGAGAGATACCCCCAGTTAGGCAATTTTGACAGTTTGGCTAGGTAACACCGAATAACAAATTATGATATTGTAAAAGAGGTGTGGAAAAGAGAAACACAGGTTCAAGAAAATGGGATGTTTCGCAGGGTAAAGGTACAGGATACCAAATGCAATAGTCATGTGCAATTTTCAATGGAGCGGGTGGAGGACAGCAGTCACCAAATCAGGGAATCACTAACAAATAGGTTTTTTATGGCGATTCAATTATTTCCAGAATAGCAAAATTCTGTCTGTGTTAATGACCCCATTATTTCATTTTTGTCCATTTTATAGACAAGAATACCATCCCAGAGACGTGAAAATATTTTCTGCCTGGAGGCTACCTCTGCTTTTTTGGCCATAGACGCCGAGGAGGGCCTAGAAGAAAGTGGGTAGGAATAGCGTGGGGCCGGGGTAAGGTCTGGGCCTGTGGCCTGGACTAAAGCATACAGTCTCTAAGCGAAGGCAGTCCGCCCCGCCCCCGCCCTCGCCCCCAGCCCCTGCAAGCCTGGCTAGCAAGAGGTAACAAGCATCTGGATTTACCGGGATCTGCGTGCAGCTCTCCAAGTCGGGTGAGAAGGACCAGAAGAAGGAACATGGCTTCGCTGTCTTGGGAGTCGGGCTGGCGTTGTAACAACAGTTGAAGCGTTGCGGAGCTGGAGGCGCAGCTCGCGCAGGACCACGGAGCGCGGCTGCCAGTGCGCTCCCGGAGAGGGAAGCGCCTGCGCTGCCTCTGGAAAGCCCAGGGCTCTGCGCTCGCTCTGCTGCTCCTGGAGGTGGCTTAGCTCAGTGGCCGCAACTTCAGGCCGACCGGGGAGAGCTTAAGGATGGACTGTGAATGCCCACACTCTTTGAGCTTACTGTTAAGGAAGAAAAGACTGAAATTTTCGATTCTCAGATGAGAGTCGTGCCTGGTTGAGGCTTTCGTTTATATGTTGTAGTTAGACCAACGATTTTTGAAGTAATTTCTAGCTTCAGCGAAGAGAAAGAACAAAGATAAAAATGATAGCAAGTTAGTCTCTTCCTATTACATATACATATCATCCAAACAAGTGAAATATTTATATTTGGAGGAAGAAAAAAAAAACCGTTGCCTTTTAATAAACTCAAGTTGGTTCGATAAGCCATTATGGGACAGCTGTTGAATACAGAAGACCCCAGTATAATCTCTTGTCAAATACAGACTCTTCCAAACAATCTCCTTTACTATCTCAAATTATTATTGATACACTAGTTTTCCTGAAGCCCCTAGTTTTTACCACTTTGATTAGACCTTACTGCATCCTGCCTTTATGAGGAGCAAGAACAGTTTGATATTTGGAGTCTATAGGCATTCTTTCCTTCACAGATTCTAACCCACATGATAGTAAAAACATTACAGCCACACCCCACACTAAGTACAATTTTGCTCTAATATATGTCAAAAACATGTCTGTAAATTCACTTTAAAATTGTTTCACTATCCCAAAAACTAAGGGAAGCTATTTGCAGAATACAACAGTAACAAACGATCGTTAAAAAGAACCACGTGAACAAGAAATAAGTCACAATAAATAGGAAAATAGCAGGATGGATATATACTACTTAATGAATTAGCAACTTGTAATAGCAGATTGACAAACTCTCCGAGGAAAGAATAAAAAAGAATTAAAAAATAGAAAGTGAAATAATAAAATTGAGGTTGAAGAGTAGAACTGTCATTATCTAGATATTAGCATTTCCTGAAGGAGAGAAAAATTAAAATAGAAGAAAATATTTAAAAGGATAATAGGAAAGTTTCTCTTGATTTAAAAAATAAGAAAATGACCTTAGAAAGGACCCATATGTTTAAAATGGGGCATTAAAGGAAAAGCAAATCTGAAATTGAAAATTACAGTGAACAGAAAATTCTGAAATCTGCAAGAGAACACCTATCAAGGAAAAAGAGCCCAACTGACAGCAAGAGCCATACTGGATGGGTGAAATCAGTGGGTTATTCAAAGTGTTGACTGAAAAGAACTTTGAAATATTATTCAAATGCCAGGACATGATTAAACTTTTTTATTTTCTAAATTTTTTATTTAAATTCAATTTAATTAACATATATTAGTTTCAGGGGTAGAATTTAGTGATTCATCAGTTGTATATAATACACAAAGCTCATTCCATCAAGTGTCCTCCTAAATGTCCATCACCCAGTTACCCCATCCCCTCATCCACCTCCCCTCTAGCAACCCTGTTTATTTCCTATACTTAAGAGACTCTCATGGTTTGTCTCCTTCTCTGTTTTTGTCTTTTATTTTCTCTTCTTTTCCCCTATATTCATCTGTTTTATTTCTTAAAGTCCATATCTGAATGAAATCGTATGGTATTTGTCTTTCTCATACTGACTTATTTTGCTTTGTCTAAGACCCTCTAGTTCCACCCACATCGTTGCAAATGGCAAGATTTCATCCTTTTTGATGGCTGAGTAATATTCCACTATCTATATATTTTTCACATTTTCTTTATCCATTCATCTGTTGATGGACATCTGGACTCTTTCCATATTTTTGCTGTTTCAGACATTGCTGCTAGAAACATTGGGGTGCAGGAGCCCCTTCAAATCACAGTGTTTGTGTCCTTTGGATAAATACCTATTAGTACAATTGCTGGGTTATAGGGTAGTTCTATTTTTCACTTTTTGAGGAAACTCCATACTGTCTTCCAGAGTGGCTGTACCAGTTTGCATTCCCACCAACAGTGTAGGAGGGTTCCCCTATCTCCACATCCTTGCAAACATCTGTTGTTTCCTGAGTTGTTAATTTTAGCCATTCTGACAGGTGTGAGGTGGTATTTTATTGTGGTTTTGATTTGTATTTCCCTAATGCCAAGTGATGCTGAGCATTGTTTCATGTGTCTGTTAGCCATTTGTATATGTTCTATGGAGAATGTTCATGTCTTCTGCCCATTTCTTAGCTGTTTTTTTTTTGTTTGTTTGTTTGTTTGCTTTTTGGGTGTTGAGTTTAATGAGTTCTTTATAGATTTATCTATAAAATGTCTAATAAGACATTTGCAAATATCTTCTCCCATTCTGTAGGTTGCCTTTTAGTTTTGTCAACTGTTTCCTTGGCTGTGCAGAAGCTTTTCTTCTTGATGAAGTCCCAGTAGTTTATTTTTGCTTTTGTTTCCCTTGCCTTTGAAGATGTGTCTAGCAAGAAGTTGCTGAGGCTGAGGTCAAAGAGGTTGCTGCCTGTGCTCTCCTCTAGGATTTTGATGGATTTCTGTCTCCATTTAGGTCTTTCATCCATTTGAGTTTATTTCTGTATATGGTGTAAGAAAGAGGTCTTGTTTCAATCTTCTGCATGTGGCTGCATGTGGCTGTCCATTAAATTTTTTATTAAGTATATAAGTTCAAAGAAGGTTTGACATCAAGATCCATATTGGAAAGGTATTTCACAGAAGCAACCAAATGATAAGGGAAATAGGAGATACTGGTAAATGACATTGGAAGTAATCATAATCAAATATCTTGGGAAAGATTTTTTAAATGTAGGAAAAATTGACTAAATGAAACAATGACAGTGTGTATTTCTAATAACCCAGAATTAAATTTAACTTAACAGTATTTGCCAATATTAATATTATGGAAGTCCTGAAGATGGGAGATGTCAAAATAACAATTTCCTCAGTTTCATTCTAAACACATACTTATATAACCAAGTATACTATAAATATATCAACAAAAATTGTAGGAATGTAGGGGAAAATTGACATAAGCACCACCAGAGTTGGAAATTTGAACACACCTTTTATAATTACTGATGGGTCAAAATTCAGACAAAATATAATAAAAATATAAGATAACTGAATGACTCAAATAAGTTTGACCCATTAAACATCCATACAATTCTAAATTGACTATAGAGAACTTAACATTCTTCCCAACCATTCATGAAACATTAACAAAACCATCATGTCCTAGGCCTTAAAATATTCCAACTAATTTCAAAGAATATCATTTGGTTTATATTTATTTGCAATTATATTAATAATCTCTGTATTTTAAGGGGGCCTTTTAGTCAACTTGAAATTATTAATATAGCTGGGTTGTCACATATCATCTTCCTATTGACTTTCTGCTTGCCTAGTCCCTTTTATGCCAGTTTTTCTCCTTTATTGCCATCCTTTGGATTGATCTTTCTTTCTTATTCCATTTTCTTTTATTGTCATGACAACTATGTACTTTTTACATTTTTCTTTTACTGGTTATTTTAGAATTTAAAAATGTGCCCAGGATAATTTCTCAATCTTAATATTCCCTGATTAGCAGCCTTAGTTTCATCTGCAAAGTCCTTTGCAGGAATACCTAGATTAATGTTTAATTGAATAATTAGGGGACAGGAATTTTGGAGGAACATCTTTAGAATTCTTCCTACAGAGGGAGGAGCAAGATGGCAAAGGACCCTGAATATTGTCATGTCCCAGGAGTTCAGCTACATAGTTATTAAACCATTCTGAACACCTAAAAACTCAATAGGAGATAGAAGAGAAGAGCAGCAATTCTCGGAAAAGAAAATCAATGACTTTCTGGAAGGTACCACATACGGAAAAGTGAATCTGAGGTGATATATGGGAATAGAGACCACAGGGGGAGGGGCCAGCTCCCAGCAAATGAGAGAGCAGAGGAGCACAAAATCAGAACTTTTAGAAGTCTGCTCCACTGAGGGATGTCGCTCCAGAGGCTAAGTGAGGGGTGAAGCCCTCATAGGAACAGTCTGGTCTCAGGATCCATGGGGTCACAAAAAGACCAGGAATGTCTTAGTGTGGCAGAGCTCCCAGGTATTGGAGCAGAGAAGCCGGCTGCAAAGATGGAGACAAGGAGTGGACTCTCCGCTCAAGGTTACCTTAAACCATGATCCAAGGCACTGCTCTCCAAGCAGGGACCCCAAATGTGGCAGATCTGGGGAGATCCCCACCTGCCTCCCCCAGGGGGAGTGGCATAGGAGAACATTGCAGGAATCTGCTGGATTTGGAGACTCCAAACAGGGCCATGCACCAGAGATAGAAATGTTCTGTCACAAACTGGGTGACCATGGAGCACAGCCAGAGATGAGGGAGATGGGAAGATTGACTGCTTTTATCTGAGGGCACACTGAGGAGTGGGGGTTTGAGCTCTCAGCTCCTATAGGGCTAGAGATTGGGCCACCACCCTTTTCATTCCTGTCCTCCAAAGTGCTATGGTAAGCATTCAGGGAACAAAAACTCCAAGAGTGAACCTGAGCAGATTACTTAGCCTCGTCCCTGGCAAGGGAGGTGCAATTCGCCTTGGGCAAAGACATTTAAGAATCACTGCTATGGACCCCTCCCGCCAGAAGATCAGCAAGAACATCCAGCCAAGACCAAGTTCACCAATCAATGAGAACCATAGACTCCAGAGCTAGGGCAATGCAACACATAGAATTCATGGCTCCTTTCACATGATTCTTTAGTCTTTCAAAGTTAAATTTTTTTAAATTATATTTTTTCTTATGCTATTTTTTAAAATTTTTCCTTTCTGATTTTAACATTTTTAAGTATTTTATCTTATCAATATCTTTTTAAAATATTTTTTCAAATTTTCATTGTTATACTCACATTCTATCCCTTCATTATATTTAACCTTATTTTTTGCATATATTTTTTTTTCTTTAAAATTTGGGGATTCAGTTTCTTCTAACAGATCAAAATACACCCTAAATCTAGTGCATGGCTTTGTTCTACTCTCCAGCCAATCACGTTCTTTCTTCCTTTTTTTTTGTTTTTGTTTTCCAACCAACTTCTTATCAACACCTTTCTTAGAATCTTTTTAAATTTTCATTTTTACAGCCATATTCCATCCTTCATCGTATTTACCCTTATTTTTGTATGTATATATAAGTTTTTCTTTAAAATTTTGGGAAGCAGTTTCTTCTAACACACAAAAATACACCCAAACTCAAGTGATCAAGTGCATGGCTCTGCTCTCTTCACCAATCTAAAATATATTTTTCTCTTTGTTTTTTTTTTCTCCTTTCTTCTCTCCCTAATTTCAGGTCTCTTCTAATTTGGTTAGTGTATATTTTTCAGGGATTGCTGCTACTAAAAGTATTTTGTTCTCTCATTCATCTACTCTTATCTGGATAAAATGACAAGGTGGAAAAGCTTACCTCAAAAAAAAAAAAAAAGAACAAGAGGCAGTACTGATGGCTAGGGACCTAATCAATACTGACATTAGTAAGATGTCAGAACTAGAGTTCAGAATAATGATTATCAAGGTGCTAGCTGGGCTCAAAAAAGGCATGGAAGATATTAGAGAAACCTTGTCTGGAGAAATAAAAGTCCTTTCTGGAGAAATAAAAGAACTAAAACCTAACCAAGTTGAAATTAAAAAACCTATTAATGAGGTACAATAAAAAATGGAGACTCTTACTGCTAGGATAAATGAGGCAGAAGAAAGAATGAGTAGTATAGAAGACCAAATGATGGAGAATAAAGAAGCTGAGAAAAAGAGAGAGAAACAACTACTGGATCATGAGGGGAGAATTCGAGACATAAGTGATACCATAAGATGAAACAATATTAGAATGATTGGGATTCCAGAAGAAGAAGAAAGAGAGAAGGGGACAAAAGGTATATTAGAGCAAATTAGTAGAAAATTTCCCTAATTTGGTGAAGGGAACAAGCATCAAAATCCAGGAGGTGCAGAGAACCCCCCTCAAAATCAATAAGAATAGGTCCACCTGCCGTCATGTACTAGTAAAACTTACAAGTCTCAGTAACAAAGCAAAAATCCTGAAACCAGCTTGGGACAAGATGTCTGTAACATGCAATGGTAGAAATATTAGACTGGCAGAAGACCTATCCACAGAGACCTGGCAGGCCGGAAAGGACTAGGATGATATAGTCAGAGCAATAAAAGAGAAAAATATGCAGCCAAGAATATTATATCCAGCTAGGCTGTCACTGAAAATAGAAGGAGAGATAAAAAGTTTCCAGGACAAACAAAAATTAAAAGAATTTGCAAACACCAAACCAACCTGACAGGAAATACTGAAAGGGGTCCTCTAAGCAAAGAGAGAGCCTAAAAGTAACAGACCAGAAAGGAACAGAAACAATATAGAGCAACATTCACCTTAAAAACAATACAATGGCACTAAATTCATATCTTTCAATAGTTACCCTGAATGCAAAAGGGCTAAATGCCCCAATACAAAGACACAGGGTATCAGAATTGATACAAAAAAAAAAAAACAAAACAAAAAAAAAAAAAACAAGACCCATCAATATCCTGTCATCAAGACACTCACTTTAGATCCAAAGACACCTCCAGATTTAAAGTGTAGGGCATGGAAAATCATTTACCATGCTAATGGACATCAGAAGAAAGCTGGGGTGGCAGTCCCTATATCAGATCAATTAGATTTTAAGCCAAAGACTATACTAAGAGATGAAGAAGGACACTGTATCATACTTAAAGGGTCTGTCCAACAAATAGATCCAACAATTTTAAATATCTATGCCCCTAACATGAAAGCAGCCAACTATATAAACCTATTAATAACAAAATCAAAGAACCACATTGACAATAATAACAATAATAGTAGGGGACTTTAACACTCCCCTCACTGAAATGGACAGATCATCCAAGCAAAAGATCAACAAGGAAATAAAGGCCTTAAATGACACACTGGACCAGATGGACATCACAGATATATTCAGAACATTCCATCCCAAAGCAACAGAATACACATTCCTCTCTAGTGCACATGGAACATTCTCCAGAATAGATCACATCCTGGGTCATAAATCAGGTCTCAACTGGTACCAAAAGACTGGGATCATTCCCTGCATATTTTCAGACCACAATGCTTTGAAACTAGAACTCAACCACTAGAGGAAATTTGGAAAGAACTCAAATACAGGGATGCTAACGAGCATCCTACTAAAGAATGAATGGGTCAACCAGGAAATTAAAGCATTAAAAAGATTCATGGAAACACATGAAAATGAAAACACAGCTGTTCAAAATTTTGGGACATGGCAAAGGCAGTCCTATGAGGAAAGTATATAGTAATATAAGCCTTTCTCAAGAAGCAAGAATGATCTCAAGTATACAACTCAACCATACACCTATAGGAGCTGGAGAAAGAACAACAAAGAAAGCCTAAACCCAGCAAGAGAAGAGAAATAATAAAGATCAGAGCAGAAACCAATTAAATAGAAACCAAAAGAACAGTAGAACAAATCAATGAAAGTAGGAGCTGGTTCTTTGAAAGAATTAATAAGATTGATAAATCCCTGACCAGACTTATCAAAAAGAAAAAAGAACCCAAATTAATAAAATCATGAATGAAAGAGGAGAGATCACAACCAATACCAAAGAAATACAAACAATTATAAGAACATATTATGAGCAACTATATGCCAGCAAATTTGACAATCTGGAAGAAATGGATGCATTCCTAGAGACGTATAAACTACCAAAACTGAACCAGGAAGAAATAGAAAACCTGAACAGACCCATAACCAGTAAGGAGATTGAAACAGTCATCAAAAATCTCCAAAAAACAAGAGCCCAGGGCCAGACAGATTCCCAGGGGAATTCTACCAAACATTTAAAGAAGAATTAACTCCTATTCTCCTGAAACTGTTCCAAAAAATAGAAATGGAAGGAAAACTTCCAAACTCATTTTATGAGGCCAGAATTACCTTGATCCCAAAACCAGACAAAGACTTCTTTAAAAAGGAGAATTTCAGGCCAATATCCTTGATGAACACAGATGCAAAAATTCTCAGCAAAATACTAGCCAATAAGATCTAGCAGTACATTAAAAGGATTATTCACCACGACCAAGTGGAATTTATTCCTGGGCTGCAAGGTTGGTTCAACAACTACAAATCAATCAATGTGATACAATACATTAATAAAAGAAAGAACAAGAACAGTATGATACTCTCAGTAGATACAAAAAAGCACTTGACAAATATAGCATTCTTTCTTGATCAAAACTCTCCACAGTGTAGGGATAGAGGGTATATAACTCAATATCATCAAAGCCATCTATGAAAAACCCATAGCAAATATCATTCTGAATGGGGAAGAACTGAGAGTTTTTCCCCTAAGGTCAGGAACACAGCAGGGCTGTCCACTATCACCACTGCTATTCAACATAGTACCAGGAGTCCTAGCCTTAGCAATCAGACAAGAGGAAATAAAAGCATCCAAATTGGCAAAGAAGTCAAACTCTCACTCTTTGCAGAGGATATGATACTTTATGTGGAAAACCCAAAAGACTCCATTCTGAAACTGCTAGAACTCCTACAGGAATTCAGTAAAGTGTCAGGATATAAAATCAATGTACAGAAATCAGTTGCATTTCCATAAACCAACAGCAAGACAGAAGAGAAATGAAAGAGTCAATCCCATTTACAACTGTACCCAAAACCATAAGATACGAAGGAATAAACCTAACCATAGAGCAAACAATCTGTTTTCAGAAAACTATAAAGTACTCATGAAAGAAATTGAGGAAGACACAAAGAAATGGAAAAATGTTCCATGCTCATGGAATGGAAGAACAAATATTATGAAAATGTCTATGCTACCTAAAGCAATCTACACACTTAACACAATCCCTATCAAAATACCATCAATGTTTTCCAAAGAAATGGAACAAATAATATTAAAATTTATTTGGAACCAGAAAAGACCCAGAAAGCCAGAGGAATGTTGAAAAAACAAAAACAAAACAAAACAAAAAAAAAAAAAACAAAGTTAGCAGCATCACAATTCCAGACTTCAAACTCTATTACAAAGCTGTAATCATCAAGACAGTATGGCCCTGGCACAAAAATAGACACAGAGATGAATGGAACAGAAGAGAGCCCAGAAATGGACCGTCAACTCTATGGTCAACTAATCTTCAACAAAGCAGGAAAGAATATACAATGGAAAAAAGACAGTCTCTTCAACAAATGGTGTTGGGAAAATTGGAAGAAGAAAGAAAATGAAAATTGGCAGAAGAATGGAACTGGACCATTTCCTTATACCATACACAAAAACAAACTCAAATTGGATAAAAGACTTCAGTGTGAAACAGGCATCCACCAGAATCCTAGAGAACACAGGCAGCAACCTCCTTGGCCTCAGCCACAGCAACATGTTGTTAGATACATCTCCAAAGGCAAGGGAAACAGGCACCTCATCAAGATAAAAATATTTTGCTCAGCAAAGGAAACAGTCAACAAAACCAAAGACAACCTACAGAATGGGATAAGATATTTACAAATGTCTTATCAGATAAAGAACTAGTATCCAAAATCTATATAGAATTTATCAAATCCAACACTCAAAGAGCAAATAATCCAACTGAGGAATGGGCAAAATACATGAACAGACACTTCTCCAATGAAGACATACAAATGGCTAACAGACACACGAAATAATGTTCAACACCACTCGGCATCAGGGAAGTGTAAATCAAAGCCACAATGAGATACCACCTCACATCTGTCAGAATGGCTAAATTTAACAAGTCATAAAATGACAGATGACGTCGAAGATGCAGAGAGAGGGGAACCCTCCTATACTGTTGGTAGGAATGCAACACTGGTCCAGCCACTCTGGAAAACAGCTGGGGGTTCCTCAAAAAGTTGAAAATAGAGCTACCCTATGACACAGCAATTCACTACTATTAGGTGTTTACCCCAAATATAAAAATGTGGTGATCTGAAGGGGCACCTGCACACCAATGTTCAGAGCAGCAATGTACACAATAGCCAAACTATGGAAAGAGCCCAGATGACCACCAATGGATGAATGTATAAAGAAAATGTGGTATACCCGTACAATGGGATATTAGCCATCATAAAGATGAAATCTTGCCATTATAATGATGTGGATGGAACTAGAGGGTATTATGCTAAGTGAAATAAGTCAATCAGAGAAAGATAATTATCATATTCACTCATATGTGGAATTTAAGAAATAAAACAGAGAAGCATAGGGGAAGGGAGGGAAAAATAAAACAAGATGAAATCAAAGACAGAGACAACCATAAGAGACTCTTAACCATAGGAAAAAAACTGAGGATTGCTGGAGGGGAGAGGAATGGTGGAATGAGGTAACTGAGTGATGGACATTAAGGAGGGCATAGGATGTAATGAACACTAGGTATTATACACAACTGATGAAACACTGAAAGCTAGGTCTGAAAATAATAATATACTACATGTTAATTGAATTTAAATAAAAAATAAAAATTAAATAAAATAAAAAATGAATTCCATGGGGCACCTGGGTGGCTCAGTGGGTTAAAGCCTCTGCCTTTGGCTCAGGTCGTGATCCTAGGGTCCTGGAATCAAGCCCCACATCAGGCGCTCTAGTCAAGAGGGAGCCTGCTTCTTCCTCTCTCTGCCTGCCTGCCTACTTGTGATCTCTGTCTGTCAAATAAATAACATCTTTAAAAAAAAAATGAATTCCATAAGAAAATATACAAAAAGTGCTAAAAGAAAAAAATGACAATTTAAAAATTCTATGTGCAATTAGACATATCTTAAGAAAATGAAGATTAAAATAATTTTTCAAACAAAAAAAAGTGAACAAATTTATCACCATCAGTAGCACACTATAAGGAATACTAGAAAGTTATTCAAGCGTGAGAAGTGATCTCATATGAAAGCACAACTCTTATACCTAGTACCTAAAAGGTTAAATATGTGCATAAATATAAAAGCCTAAATTTTTTGAAAATATTATTGATTTCATGTTATTCTTTCATGTGAAAATAACAGTGACAAATAGGTCAAATGTGTATAATTAAATATAGTAACACTAAGGGCAGGAGGAGGTAACAAAAATTATACTGTTGTATTTTGTTGTTTGTTAAATACCATAATACTAATTCAAGGTAGACTATGATAAATGAAGGATACATAATATAATTTCTGGTGTAGCCACCAAAAAATATTAATAATGTAAAAAGGACAGCCAGAAGAGCCAATAGGGAAGAAAAACAGAGTAAATATCCATTAACCTAAAAGAAAGAGGTGGAGGGAAAGAATGAAGAAATGTGGAAAAAATAGAAAACACATAACAAAATGTCAGACTTAAAATCAACAGTATTAGAAATTATATTAAATGTAAATGCTTTTAACACTTCAATTTAAAAACATTCACCTGGATTTAAAAAAATGCAAGACTCAAATGTTATGTTGTTTACATCAGATACATCTTAAATTTAAGGAAAGATACACTGAAAGTTAAAGGATGAAAAAAGATATCCCTTGCAAAGAATGCCTGTAAAAATGCTGGCATGGCTATATTAATACCAGAAAAAAGTAAAATTCAAAACTAAGAATATAATAGAGATAATAAGAATTATATCATGACAAAGGGTCAGTTCATCAGGGAAACATACCAGTCCTAAAGATATATGCACTAAATATAACTTGAAAATACATGAAACACTAATATACCAAAACAACACATCAACAACAATAATAGGCAATTTTAACATATCTCTTTAAGGGAATAACAGAAAAACGGCAAAAAATTTTAAAGATTTCAAAAACCCTAGTAATAAACTTGACTTGACATTTATATATTAAACAACTGCAAAATCCACATTGTTTTTTAGTACACCTGGAGCATTCACCAAAATAGGCCATAGGCTGGACCATAAGCAAAACAATAATTTCAACAGATTGAAATTGTGTATGTATATTCTCTGACCATGACTGAATTAACAATAAATCAATAAGAAAAGACTAAACAGAAAATATCCAAATATTTGGAAGTTAACACACTTCTAAGTAATCCAAAATTCAGAGATCAAAGTGAAAATTGGAAAAAATTTGACCTGAAGAATAATAAAAATACAACATATAAAAATTCACAAAATGAAGCTAAAGAAGTACATAGAACAAATTTATACTTTTAAAGGAATTAGAAAAGGTTTAAAATAAATTATCTAAACTTCCAATTCCAAAAGCCAGGAAAAGAGCAAATTTTTAAAAAGGCAGAAATCAATGAAGCAGAAAACAGAGGCAATAAAAAAAAAAAGACAAGAGGTGGTCTGAGGGATTAAGGGATTCATTATTGTGAAAATTCTGTTATCAAGACTGATCAGAAGAGAACTACAATTACTATGATTAGGAATGAAAGAAGGGACCTAGGGGCTCCTGGGTGTCTCAGTGGGTTAAGCCTCTGCCTTTGGCTCAGGTCATGATCTCAGGGTCCTGGGATCAAGCCCCGCCTTGGGCTCTCTGCTCAGCAGGGGTTCTGCTTCCCCCCGCACCCCACCTGCTCTCTGCCTACTTGTGATCTCTCTCTCTTTCTCTCTCTCTGTCAAATAAATAAATAAAATCTTTTAAAGAAAGAAAGAAAGAGGGGACATAACTACAGACACTAAAAAATGTTACTAAGAACAACTTTATGCCAAAAGATCAGCCACTAAATGAAATGGGTAAACTCCTTTAAGATTACAACATTTGAAAAAACTATTGCAGAAAAAATCTAAATAGTCCTCTATTAAAGACATTGAATCCATAATTAAGATCTACTCACAAAGAAAACTCCAGCTACCTTGGTGAATTTTATCAAATATTTATTTGGAAAACGAAACAACCTCATACAACCTTTCAGAAAATGGAAAATGACAGAAACTTTTCCCAACTCAGTTCATCAACTTTTTCACTAAACTCTGATAGAGGTTAATCTTTACCCCTGAGATCCAAGTCCAAGCTCTCTGGGTCCTTCTGTTTTCTGGGATTCATCCTGTGGATCACCTAGTCAAGGAACAAGGGAAGGGTGGTGGGTAGAGCAAGAATCCTGGACGGTAATGTACAGTCCTCAAAGTGAACACAGCTTCCTTCAGAAGCCTAGACTGGGGTTGTTGGGTGGGTAAAATGGATATATATCGGATTAACTGAGATCTGTATGCCCCAGTCAAGTCCGGTGAGAAAACCAGGAGGAGGACCATGGACTACCTACCACCCATGAGCTCTTCCTGAGTAAAAGTTGATGCAGATTTCCAGCACCTGGGGCCCCAGGCAGGAAAGCAGCAGTGGGTGGTAGGAGAGCTGGGAAAAAGAGCTCAGTGAGTCTGGTCAGGATGGGGATGCTTGAGTTGATGTATCTTCAGTTAAGGGACCTGATATGACAGAACTGAAGCCTCAGGGGTAGAGGAAGAAAGAAATACAGATGCACATGCAAATAGTTCCACATGCAGTTTATTGTTTCCTTTGACTGTGACCAAGGGAGGAAAGGTGGAATTTTCATTTCAGTGAGACACTCTGTAATATCCATTGTCCTCTGAAGGAATTATTAGTTACTATGGAAAAGAAAAGAGACATATTTTTAAGGTACCAACAGCAAATAAACTCCCCTCCACTGTAAAATATATAAACAACTGGGGGTACTGCCAAGCAAAAAAATTCAAATGTCAGAAAAAAGCATTCTAGAAAAACTTTTTGCAATTAACTTGTGAAATTATTTGCCTTAGATTAATGTTTATGCTACAATTTCCTGATTTCTGGAGAAGCA
The DNA here is from genome assembly GCF_902655055.1 of Lutra lutra. Lineage (NCBI taxonomy): Eukaryota > Metazoa > Chordata > Mammalia > Carnivora > Mustelidae > Lutra > Lutra lutra. Next base: position 36,642,092 of record NC_062279.1, on the reverse strand, counting down.
TCATATTTAATCAGAAGTATTGCAAATGAAAAACTTACATTTTTCCACATACAGTGTTTATGAATGTAACAGTTAAGAGTTGGCATTTTTTTAGAAATTGAAATATATTATTAATTTTACTTTTTCCATATATTGGAGCTAATCTATTTGGTTTTTCATGTTGTAAACAGTGTTTTGTTTTTGGCAGTTAGAAACTCGTAGGCCTTAAATATTATGCCTATAATACCTAGTGGATAAAGTGGCCTTGATTATGAATTTATTTTATAGACTAATTTACATATTTATATATTGTATCTTATTAGATATCTTATTGAATTCAAACTCTTTAATTCCATTCTGTCCACAAGAGCAAGTTCCCAACAGAACTTTATTAAACTGAAGAAAAAAGACTAAATGAATAAATACTCATTAATAGCAAGATTAGTAAAGATTAATATGTTGTTTCTGATATAGTACTTAACTAATTCATCTACCTAATAAATACCTAGGATTTAATTATAGGTTATAAATTTTGTTTCAATTTTAGAAACAGCTCCTAATGTACTTACCTGCTGTTAGGTGTTTGGGGTGCTTTCCTGTGATTTGGATCTAAGTAAATAAGGAAATAATACTTTCATTTTGATAAAATGCAACCTGATAAAGTTACTTTTTTTTATTTTTAATGAAAGTTTCTTCCTCTTTCCTTCAAAATAATAGTAAGAAAGAAATATCTACCAAACGTCTATGTTTATACTCTTTATTACCAAAGTCAAAATAAAATTCTTGGGACCCTTTTCTAATTTTTATATCTATAGATTAATCTCTAATCCTCTAACCAAAAGAATTAGAGAAAAAAGAATAAATTAAAGAGAAATTTAAAGAGGTTTATTGACAGAGAAAATAATATAGATAGTAAGATTAGTGAGATAATTCAGTGATAAGTGATATAATTTTACTCTTCCCATCCTTTCCTTACCTCTGCTATCTTGTATCTTCAGAATGTAAAGTAGGTTTTTCCTACTACTCTGTGAAACACACTTCTTAAATATATGGTTGACCCCTGAACAACACAGAAGTTAAGGTTGCCAACCCCCACACAGTCAGAATCCATGTATAACACTTTGACTCCCACAAAATTTAATTACTTAATAGTTTACTGTTGACTGGAAGCCTTACTGATAATATAAAGTCGATTAACACATACCTTATATTTTATATGTATTATATACTGTATTCATATAATTAAGTAAGCTGGAGAAAAGAAAAATTATTAAGAAAGTAATAAGGAAAATATATTTGCAGTATTGCACTATATTTATTTTAAAAATCCATTTTAAGTGGATCTGCTTAGTTCAAATCCATGTTGTTCAAAGGTTAACTGTAGTTAGTTTTCCCCCAAGCCAATTTAGAAATCTAGACTTATGAGTCTACTGACATGCACAACCCATTAGATATCCATCATTTTAAAAAATTCTTATTTTAGTAATGTTATAACACAAAGAGCTTGTTCTACCAATATCTCCCACCAGCTTTTCAACTGAAAAAAAAAATATTTAAAATAGAAATTTAAAAAGAACAGAAGAAAAAAATCTAATAGGCGCTATAATAATAAAAGCACAGCAACTATACCTAGCTTATTAAATTTAAATGAAAGAATATTCAAGGATGTTTTTCTGGTATATACTAAACACAAACTGGATGAATGGATTAATGTTCCAAATTATATTCTTCAAATGCAATATATAATGTCCTATGAATGATGTCCTTGACTATCCCTCAATCCAGTTGAACACCATTTCTAGAAGAGGATGATTACGTGAACTTCATATTCTATGAGAGAGGGGACTCCAATTAGAATAGTTATAATATTAATTGTGTATGTGAAGTTCAAGAGAATCACTTATTCAATAAGTTAGTATTTTTGCACATGTACTCTGCTAGGTGCTAACGCTAAATTGGTTAGCAAAGACACATGGCCATTACCTTCAAGTGGTATCAGAGTATAGAGGGAAAGTAATGCTTCTAGGTAAGCAAAGGGCTGGAAGAATTACAGTGTTTGAGCATTATATCACAAATCCCATGAAAGGGAATGGAGATAATAAAATCAGCTCTTTTTCCATAATTAGTTGAGAAAATGTAACTAACATCTATAAGAGGTTATGATGTTAGAAGACATCTAAAAATAACAGAGAGAATCAAGGATGTAGAAATTCCATAGCTTCTCTAATGGAGGAAAGGACTTCATCAGAAAGGATAGAAACTATAAATGTTATGGTATAGCCTGAAAATTTAACCCATGGCTATAAAGGATTTTCTGGAAAACTAGTGGATTGAAAGTAACTAAAAGAAGACACTTGGAAAAATATCAGACCGTATGAGAAAACTAAACTCTCTAAGGAAGAAGGAAAGGTGAGCAGACCAGTATTTGATGACTTCAGAGGGATCACAAGGCCACAACTGTGGAGCATGGGAAACTGAAAACTTAAGAAAAATTCAGAGAACCCTTGTTAACACAACTTTGGGCTGTTGAGGGGCTATGAGAAGCAAAGAATTTTAGTGTGCTTATGACACCATCTCTTTGATAAACTCCTCCTAAATGGAGTTCACTCAGTTGTTTATACTGAGGTTATAGAGGCAAATGTAATCTGAACCAAAAAAAATTTCCCTTTATGCATCTCAACAGAAAGGATGTATAAATCCTCTGCTTATGAGTTAGTTCCACCAAATAGTTATAGAGACCTTGTCTCATTAGATTTAACTAGTTTTTCCTATGTACCAATAAAGTAAGCAATCAATAAAAATTCAGTCAGCTGAAGAAAAAAGACTCATTCCTAGAATGGAAAATATTAAAAAATTATCTTTAGGGCTTTATCAATTGTGGGTGCTCAAAAAATATTAAGCAATTATTTATTTGTTCATTCTTATTTTCAAGGTACACTTATTTATGAGAAACACTTCCTAAATTTCTTACCTGCTGGTATATGTTTGAGCACTACTTTCTGACCTGGATCTAAATAAAAATATAAGATAAAAATAATGTCTAACAGTTATATTAAGAAACTTGACTATATTAAAAATGAAGATCAGGACATTTTACACCAAAACTAACTTAACACCTGGGACATGCAAAAAAATATTATTCTTATTTACCCAACATCAAGTGCAACATATAACGCAAAACTTAAGTTTCCCAGTGGGGAAAAGTATCTACATAGCAGAGATGCATTTTTTTCTTAATCACCTCTAAGCATAATATGTAAGTTTGATGATGAATGCCTAAATTCGGCTGTCAGGCTTCAAGTTAGCTTTTCAAATTCACTGATATGTAAATTGTCACATTTTGCAAATTAAAACACATTTATTTACTTCTGGGCAATCCATCAGCATGAAATGACAGGAAAAACTTCCACTTTCTATTCCGTAAGTAAAGCTTTCCCTCTCCATTCCACAGAAAAGCTGAAGAAAATAGTATAAAAATCTAATAGCCAATGGAGGTTGACAGCTAGAAAGGCTTTTCCTTCTGTTAGTAAAAAAATGAAGAAACTAGAAGTTCAGAGGGAAAACAGGAGCAAAAGCTGAATGATTACAAGGGAATATGAATTACTCACACCCTAATAAACATGGTTTTACTAACCCTAGCTTGGAAGGAGTTGAAGCAGGTATTTAGACATTAGAAAGCTAAAACAAACCCCAGGACCAGTAGTCCTAAGTGGGGATAAGAAAAGTTATGGCTACTGGGAATGCAACAGGTAAGTTGTCTTAGTTACGTGGATGAAAAAAGATTACCTAGAGATGTAAAACCTCAGGTCTGCAATATGTATAAAGCACAGGACCTCAATTCCTTAATTCTACTACCCACGAATTTGAACCAATTATGTATAGAAAATTCTGAAACAGTCATGCTTCAAGACAGGCAAATCTAAAACATTCCCCTCTTCCTAATGTATGCCTACAACTCAGAACATGCATAATTCCCATGAGACCATTGTTCCTGAGGATGACACTGCTTACAAGTGTAAATTACAAACTACTGGGTAAAAAAGGAAATTGAAATCAAAATGAGAAAACAGTTCAAGAATGAATAGTGAACAAACTAATTGATAAATATGTTGTTAAATCCTAGTAAGTATTCATTTAATGCAATAACAATAACAATGACTAATGAAAAGGAAATCATGTAGGTAAAGAATCTAGAAGTTAAAAGTCAAATGACAATATGTGAGAGATTAATAATTGAATTTCTCTATTAGATGACCTAAAATCCTTCTGTATTTTAGGAAAAGACTGGAAATATTAATTGAATTGAAGTATTTAAAAATTAATTATGGGGCGCCTGGGTGGCTCAGTGGATTAAGCCTCTGCCTTCGACCCAGGTCATGATCTCAAGGTCCTGGGATTGAGTCCCGTATCTGGCTCTCTCCTCAGCAGGGAGTCTACCTCTCCCTCTCTCACTCCTGCCTCTCTCCCTACTTGTGATCTCTCTCTCTCTGTCAAATAAAAAAAAAAAATTAATTAAAAAAATAAAAATTATGTTTAAGTGACATTAATATAACCATTCTGGGATTCACTCCTTTCTGCATTCCTCGACTTCAACAGCCTTTCCCACTAAATTTCCACCAGATAAAGATCATTCCAAAAAAAAGAACTGACCTGAAAACTATAGTGTAGATGTTATGTTAGTAAAGTACAGCAACAGTATCAAGTGACATTATTAAAACTTAAGTGAAAACTTATCCAGAAATATTTCCCTAGTACACATCAAGCCAAAAGGCTAGACCAGTAGATTAAAATCCCAAATTATACTACACCAACTGAAATGTACTTTTTCCTGTAATTAATGGTATCATTCCTCACTCAGTCTAGGCAGATAATGATCCTAGAAGAGATGAATTATGTCAACAGGTTTTTAGGATAAGACATATGAAAAAAGAAATGAGAGCAATTTTTTTTAACTTATTTAATTATTTGACAGAGAGAGAACAAGTAGTCAGCACAGCAGGCAGAGGGAGGGGGAGAAGCAGGCTCTCCACTAAGCAGCAAGCCTGAGATGGGGCTAGATCTGGGGCTAGATCTGGGGCTCAATCGCAAGACCCTGGGCTCATGACCTGAGCCCAGTGCAGCTGCTTAACTGACTGAGCCATCCAGGTGCCTCGAAATGAGAGCGGTTATAACAATAGTTATATGGATGTGTATGTGTGTGTATAGGTCAATGTATTTTATGTTTTTAAGTTTTTCTATTTGTCAGTGTGAGTGTGTGTGCACACACAAGTGCACACCCCTGGGCAAGGGAGAGGAGTGGAAATTAAAAGTAATCATTTATTCATTCATTCAGCAAATATTTATTGAGCATTTACCGTATGCCAAGAACTCTACTACATGCTGGCTATACAGTGCTGAGCAAGATAATCATAGCTTTTATTTTCTAAGATAACAGTATAAGACTTATGTCCAAGATGAGGAAAAAGTAACTGAGACTTGCTGTATTTGAGTACCATATGATAAGTCCCTGACATACAAAGGAGATGTTGTTGTTGTTGTTGTTGTTATTAAATGAAAATCAATTTTTTAGTTTGGTGATAGTAACTCATGACTTCAAAGTGTCATGATAAAGAGAAGACCATAATAGTAAAAGAGAGATAAAGGATAAGAAAGGGAGGCATTCTCATTGAAGAAGAAGCCTTCTTCTAGAATAAGACAAATTATATAACCATGTTGTGCAGCCTAGAAAATTTACTCTGTAGATTTGGAAGTGTTTTAGACTAGCAATGGACTTAGAAGAACATACAAGGAATAACACCAGCTCCCCATACAAGTAAATAAAGCCTTAAGTCAGAGAGAGAGGAGTGAAAACTCCTACTAAACATTTCATATCTGCAGAAAGACCCCAAACCCCAAAATTATAAGTGTGGGAAACTAAAGACTTACTGTTTTATTATACGGAAATATCAACCTTTCAGGAAATGGACAGAAATCTAATTAAAACTACTTTGTGATCCTGAGAGGCTATGGAAGATGTAGAATTATTGTTTCTTTATGATGTTTCTCTTCAGCAAAATTTTCTTAAGTGACCAGGATAAGGATTCATTCAGTTGTTCATGAATTTTGTACTAAATTTCTAGTTGCAAAATCTCCAAATACAGAAGTAAACTTCCCTAATTATGAGTTAGCTCTGTAACCATTTCACCAATCATTTATTCCTTCGTTTCCAAAAAATAAACTCCCAACATACATTAACAAACTGAAAGGAAGAAGACATTAATTTTTCTACACAAATAGTCATTAGTTACTAGACTGGCAAATACTAATGGGTTAATTTTGGTGTAGTACCTTACCAATTGTTACTGCTCAATTAATATCTAGCAATTTATTATTGATAGTTTGTTCATCTTATTTTAACACATACTTATTTTAAGAAATACATCCTAATTTACTTACCTGACTGTATCTGTTTGGCTGCTGCTTTCTGATCCGGATCTAAATGAGAGTGAAAGTAATGCTTCCAGGTTAATACTAAAAAAATTTGCCTCCATAGATAATAAATGAACGTTAGACTATTTTGTGACCTATGTTAACTCTTTTATACCTCTAATTACCACTAATGAGTAATTTTAAAAGACTACTAAGTTAGGCTATGCAAAGAAATAATCTTCTAATTTATACATGTACCAATCCATAAAGAATATAAATTTCAAATCTCCAATAGGGAAAGGAGCAAGAAAACAGCTTAGTTTTTCTCCTTACTACTTCTCAGCATAGAATATATGCTTGACTTTGAATGCCTGATTCTGGTCTGCAGGTTCCAATCAAATGCTTTAACAACAGATAAATTACAGGTCATGATTTAAAACGCTCACTGACTCCTGGACAATTATGCAGACTGGGCTGACAGGGCAGTTTCCCCCTTCTATTCCACACAAAGAAATAGTGAAAAAAAATAAGAATAAAACCCACAAAATTACTAATCAAAATTTAAGAGAAGAAAATGAAATTTCTGATGATAGTTTTAAAAAGAAAGAAATTAGAAACATGAAATGTAAATAGGAACTAAAGCTGAGTGACTCTGGAGAGCTATGTGAGTTAGTCATCCACATTAGCCTATAAGGAGTTGAGATCTCCTGGAAAGCTGGGATTGACTTCTTTCCCTAAAATTGGAAGCCATGAAAGGAGGATAGTAAAAGCTATTACCATTAATCTTTGAGATGCAGCAGGGAAATTGCTTCAGAAGAAGACATACAAATGGCTAACAGACACATGAAAAACTATTCATCATCATTAGCCATCAGGGAGATTCAAATCAAAACCACATTGAGATACCACCTTACACCAGTTAGAATGGCCAAAGTTAACAAGACAAGAAACAACAAGTGTTGGAGAGGATGTGGAGAAAGGGGAACCCACTTACACTGTTGGTGGGAATGTAAGTTGATATAGCCACTTTAGAAAACAGTGTGGAGATTCCTTAAGAAATTAAATATAGAGCTACCCTATGACCCTGCAATTGCCCTACTGGATATTTACCCCCAAAGATACAGATGCAGTGAAAAGAAGGGCCATATATACCCCAATATTCATAGCAGCAATGGCCACAATCGCCAAACTGTGGAAAAAGCTGAGATGTCCTTCAAAAGACAAATGGATAAAGAAGATATAGTCCATATATACAATGGAATATTATACCTCCATCAGAAAGGATGAATACCCAACTTTTGTATCAGCATGGATGGGACTGGAGGAGATTATGCTGAGTGAAATAAGCCAAGCAGAGAGAGTCAATTATCACATGGTTTCACTTACTTGTGGAGCATAAGGAATAATGGAGGACATTAGGAGAAGGAAAGGAGAAGTGAGTTGGGGGAAATCAGAGGAGGAGACAAACCATGAGATACTGTGGACTCTGAGAAACAAACTGAAGGTTTTGGAGGGAAGGGTGGTGGGGGGATGGGTGAGCCTGGTGGTGGGTATTAAGGAGGGCACATATTGCCTGGAGCACTGGGTGTGGTGCATAAACAATGAATCTTGGAACACTGAAAAATTAAAATAAAATTAATTTTTAAAAAAAGAAGTGTAGATAGAAAAGGATCACCTAGAGACATAGAAACTCTTAAGTGCTTAAAATGGTTTAGGGATGTGGATATAAAAAATATCACATAGAAAAACAGGAACCTCAAGCCTTACCAACTTTAGGTTAGGATACCAGTCCATACTTCCTATGAATTCTAGATCTCCAGGTGTAACAAGTGTAAAAATGTATGACTTAGGAGTGTAACATATGAAATAATCTCCACAAGGAAGATTTTATAAAGCAGGACACATAGAAATCTCATGAGATAATCATTGTTGCTTAGGCAACCTTAAAATCAAGAAGAAAGCCACTAAGAGTTAATGTCCACAGCTAGAGAAAAGTAAAGAATTCATATATGAAAAATTATAGGTAACAAACAAACTTTAAAAAAAGAATGTTTAGGAGTTCCATAGAGATCAATAAAGGAGAAGAATTCATTAAATAAAAAATTAAAGAACTAGGAAAAAAAATTGCTGATTTTTAAACTGTTTAGGGAAATCACCCAGAACACTTGATAAACAGAAATGTAATAGAATATAAAAAGACAAGTTAAGAAACATGAAGCAATTCAGACAGAGAGGATTTATTATGAAGGAGGTTCAATATTTGAAAAGAAAACATCTAGGACTTTTCTAAAATGAAGAAAGTTGTGAGTCTTCTCACTGAAAGAAAATACTGAGTCCAGTTCACAAGTTAAAAAGAAAAATCTCTACCAGAATATATTATAATGAAATAATAACACTAGGGACAAGAAAAAAACACAGAAGCTTTGTTAGGCAGAATTCTAGAGATTGCTTCCTAAGATCTCCATTCTTTGGTTATCCAAACATTCTTCCGAGTACTTAAAAGTTTTGCAAGTGTAATTATAGCTCCAAATCAATTGACTTTAAAATACAAAGATTATTTTTGTGGGTCTGACACAATCAGGTGAGCCTTCAAAAGTAGAGTTAGTCTCCTGCTGGCAGAGAAGGAAGGAAGAGGAAGTCAAAGCCTAAGGAAGAGCTGAATGCCCTATTTTCTTTGAAAATGAAGGGAGAAACAATGCAGGCAGCCTCTGAGAGTAGACAGGGGCCCCCAACAGACAGCCAGTAAGGAAACAGATAGTTCAGACCCATAGTTGTAAGAAATTTGTTTCTGTTTACAGAGCTAGGAACACAGCCTGGCCTTTAGGCCTTCTGGTCAGGCTTGTGACAACCCAGCCAAATCTGCCTGATTCCTTTTTTTTTCTTTTTCTTTTTTTTTTTTTTTTTTAAGATTTTATCTATTTATTGAGAGAGAGAAAGGGAGAGCACCTGCATGCATGTACAAGTACAGGGAAGACCAGAGGGAGAGAGACTCTCAAGTAGACTCCCTGCTGAATGCAGAGCCCAACCCAGGACTTGATCTCACAACCGTGAGATCATGACCTGAGCTGAAATCAAGAGTCCCATGTGTAAGGACCTATTTAGAAACTGTCCCTGCTCCCCTTCTCCCAGGGGATTTACTTGGAGACAAGTCCCGGAAACCAGCTTCAGGTAACAAAGCCCAGATACAAGGGTGGGTCAGGCCAGGTGGAGACATCCGATCAGTGGGGGGATGCATACTGTCTCCCTGGTTACCAAGGAGTATGGGCCCCGCCCTTTGGGTGCCAATCCCAATCAAGATGTTCAAATGGGCTGGTTCAAATGTCTACTAGGGTAAATTGTAACTCAATTGGTCACCTAGCATCACTGTGGAGTTTCCTGTGTGTGTTACGATCTCATTGGCCACCTGTGAGTGGCCAGGCCCAACCGCATGGCCTTTGCCCTTAAAAGCTAGACTGTGAAACAGAGAAGGGTCGCCCTCTCTTGTAAGAGGTGAGGGCCTGGACGTTCGGTTAGATTCTTGATGCTTGGCGCGAAATAAAGCTTGACCTTCGCTTTGTATCAGTCTCGCTCCTTTAATCATGGACCCATTATTGGGGCATAACACCATGCTTTATTGACTGAGTCACCCATGTACCCCATCCACCTGGATTTCTAACTTACAACATCTTTGACAGAATAAGTGAATATTGTTTTATGTCACTAAGTGTGTGGTAATATTAACATATTACGGCGAAATACAAAGAAGAATACAAAAGAAATACAAAGAAATACAAAGCCTACTTCATATAAAATCCTATTAACCACTAAGGAATAAATGAATAAACACACTGACAGATGTTTATCATCATCATCATTATCATCAGTAAGGCCAGGCTACACTGACATACCTTCAAACAGCTGAGGCAAACTGATCTCAATTAGAAGTCCACACTATATAGACACATTCAAGAGTGAAAATAAAGACAATTTCAGGTGGATAAGAAAAACAGCTTAATACACAGAGACTCACTGATGGAAATTCTAAGAGTTGTACTTCCCCAAATGGGAGAGTGAACATAAAAAGATGGAGCAAAATTCAAAAGGGAATAGTGAACAAATAAAGTGGTAAATATGTAGTGAAATCCTGGTATGTTTTGACTAAATACAACAATGACAATGACAATGATAATGATGACTTGTTTGCAGCAGGTTAAAATTCAGGAGTAATTAAATACCAAATAATAATAATATGGAACAGTTGGGAAAAATGTATAGGGATAAATGGGCGAACATCAATATGTGGTTAGAAATTGTAAGTGTTGACATGCCTGGTCAAGATGGCGGAGAAGTAGCAGGCTGAGACTACTTCGGGTAGCGGGAGATCAGCTAAATAGCTTATCTAAAGATTGCAAACACCTACAAATCCAACAGGAGACTGGAGAGAGGAAGAACAGCAATTCTAGAAACAGAAAATCAACCACTATCTGAAAGGTAGGACTGGCGGAGAAGTGAATCCAAAGCGACGGGAAGATAGACCGCGGGGGGAGGGGCCGGCTCCCGGCGAGCGGCGGAGCAACGGAGCAAAATCAGGACTTTTGAAAGTCTGTTCCGCTGAGGGACATCGCTCCAGAGGCTTAGCTGGGGTGAAGCCCAGGCGGGGTCAGCGCGGCCTCAAGTCCCGCAGGGTCGCAGAAGGATCAGGGGTGTCTGAGTGTCGCAGAGCTTACCGGTATTAGAACAGGGAGGCCGGCTACAGAGACAGAGCCGAGGAGTGACTCTCAGCTCGGGGTTGCCTTGAACCGGTCCCAGGCTCGGTCAGCTTGGAGCGCGGCCGGAGGCCAGGGTGGCGGGAGTCATTGGGCGCTGTTCTCTGAGGGCGCACTGAGGAGTGGGGCCCTGGGCTCTCGGCTCCTCCGGGCCGGAGACCGGGAAGCCGCCATCTTCACTCCCATCCTCCAGAACTCTACGGAAAGCGCTCAGGGAACAAAAGCTCCCGAAAGCAAACTCGAGCGGATTACTCAGCACGGCCCCGGGTAAGGGTGGTGCAAATCCTCCTGGGGCAAAGACTCTTGAGAATCACTACAACAGGCCCCTCCCCCAGAAGATCAACCGGAAACCCAGCCAGGACCAAGTTCACCTACCAAGGAGTGCAGTTTCAATACCAAGGAGAGCGGTGGAATTCCAGAGGAGAAGAAAGCAAAGCACTGAACTCATGGCTTTCTCCCCATGATTTTTTAGCCTTGCAGTTAATTTTTTTTTCTTTTTCAATTTTTTTTTCTTTTTCTCTTCTTCTGCTAAATTTTTTTAACTTTTACCGTTTTCTTTTTTAACGTTTTTTAAATAGTTTATCTAATATATATATTTTTTTTTTCCTCATTTTATATTTTTTCTTTATCGGCTTTCTTTTTTTTAATAGTTTCTTTTTCTTTTTTTTTTTTTCTTTCCGAACCCCTTTTTATCCCCTTTCTCCCCCCTCACGATTTGGGATCTCTTCTGATTTGGCTAAAGCATATTGTCCTGGGGTTGTTGCCACCCTTTTAGTATTTTACTTGCTCCTTCATAAACTCTTATCTGGACAAAATGACAAGGCGGAAAATTTCACAAAAAAAAAAAACAAGAAGCAGTACCAAAGGCTAGGGACCTAATCAATACAGACATTGGTAATATGTCAGATCTAGAGTTCAGAATGACGATTCTCAAGGTTCTAGCCGGGCTTGAAAAAGGCATGGAAGATATTAAAGCAACCCTCTCGGGAGATATAAAAGCCCTTTCTGGAGAAATAAAAGAACTAAAATCTAACCAACTTGAAATCAAAAAAGCTATTAATGAGGTGCAATCAAAAATGGAGGCTCTCACTGCTAGGATAAATGAGGCAGAAGAAAGAATTAGCGATATAGAAGACCAAATGACAGAGAATAAAGAAGCTGAGCAAAAGAGGGACAAACAGCTACTGGACCACGAGGGGAGAATTCGAGAGATAAGTGACACCATAAGACGAAACAACATTAGAATAATTGGGATTCCAAAAGAAGAAGAAAGAGAGAGGGGAGCAGAAGGTATGTTGGAGAGAATTATTGGAGAGAATTTCCCTAATATGCCAAAGGGAACAAGCATCAAAATCGAGGAGGTGCAAAGAACCCCCCTCAAAATCAATAAGAATAGGTCCACACCCCGTCACCTAATAGTAAAATTTACAAGTCTTAGTGACAAAGACAAAATCCTGAAAGCAGCCCAGGAAAAGAAATCTGTAACATACAATGGTAAAAATATTAGATTGGCAGCAGACTTATCCATAGAGACCTGGCAGGCCAGAAAGAGCTGGCATGATATATTCAGAGCACTAAATGAGAAAAACATGCAGCCAAGAATACTATATCCAGCTAGGCTAACATTGAAAATAGAAGGAGAGATTAAAAGCTTCCAGGACAAACAAAAACAGAAAGAATTTGCAAACACCAAACCAGCTGTACAGGAAATATTGAAAGGGGTCCTCTAAGCAAAGAGAGACCCTAAAACTAGTAGATCAGAAAGGAACAGAGACAATATACAATAACAGTCACCTTACAGGCAATACAATGGCACTAAATTCATATCTCTCAATACTTACCCTGAATGTTAATGGGCTAAATGCCCGAATCAAAAGACACAGAGTATCAGAATGGATAAAAAAACAAAACCCATCTATATGTTGCCTACAAGAAACTCATCTTAAACCCGAAGACACCTCCAGGTTTAAAGTGAGGGGGTGGAAAAGAACTTACCATGCTAATGGACATCAGAAGAAAGCAGGAGTGGCAATCCTTTTATCAGATCAATTAGATTGTAAGCCAAAGACTATAATAAGAGATGAGGAAGGACACTATATCATACTCAAAGGAACTGTCCAACAAGAAGATCTAACAATTTTAAATATCTATGCCCCTAACGTGGGAGCAGCCAACTATATAAACCAATTAATAACAAAATCAAAGAAACACATCGACAAGAATACAACAATAGTAGGGGATTTTAACACTCCCCTCACTGAAATGGACAGATCACCCAAGCAAAAGATCAACAAGGAAATAAAGGCCTTCAATGACACACTGGACCAGATGGACATCACAGATATATTCAGAACATTTCATCCCAAAGCAACAGAATACACATTCTTCTCTAGTGCACATGGAACATTCTCCAGAATAGATCACATTCTTGGTCCTAAATCAAGTCTCAACCGGTATCAAAAGATTGGGATCATTCCCTGCATATTTTCAGACCACAATGCTCTAAAGCTAGAACTCAATCACAAGAGGAAATTTGGAAAGAACCCAAATACATGGAGACTAAACAGCATCCTTCTAAAGAATGAATGGGTCAACCAGGAAATTAAAGAAGAATTGAAAAAATTTATGGAAACAAATGATAATGAAAACACAACGGTTCAGAATCTGTGGGACACAACAAAGGCAGTCCTGAGAGGAAAATATATAGCAGTACAAGCCTTTCTCAAGAAACAAGAAAGGTCTCAGGTACACAACCTAACCCTACACCTAAAGGAGCTGGAGAAAGAACAAGAAAGAAACCCTAAACCCAGCAGGAGAAGAGAAATCATAAAGATCAGAGAAGAAATCAATGAAATGGAAACCAAAAAAACCATAGAACAAATCAACGAAACTAGGAGCTGGTTCTTTGAAAGAATTAATAAGATCGATAAACCCCTGGCCAGACTTATCAAAAAGAAAAGAGAAAGGACCCAAATAAATAAAATCATGAATGAAAGAGGAGTATCACAACGAACACCAAAGAAATACAGACAATTATAAGAACATACTATGAGCAACTCTACGCCAACAAATTTGACAATCTGGAAGAAATGGATGCATTCCTAGAGACATATAAACTACCACAACTGAACCAGAAAGAAAGAGAAAGCCTGAACAGACCCATAACCAGTAAGGAGATTGAAACAGTCATCAAAAATCTCCAAACAAACAAAAGTCCAGGGCCAGACAGCTTCCCGGGGGAATTCTACCAAACATTTAAAGAAGAACTAATTCCTATTCTCCTGAAACTGTTCCAAAAAATAGAAATAGAAGGAAAACTTCCAAACTCATTTTATGAGGCCAGCATCACCTTGATCCCAAAACCAGACAAGGATCTCAACAAAAAATAGAAAAACAGACCAATATCCTTGATGAACACAGATGCAAAAATTCTCGCCAAAATACTAGCCAATAGGATTCAACAGTACATTAAAAGGATTATTCACCACGACCAAGTGGGATTTATTCCAGGGCTGCAAGGTTGGTTCAACATCCGCAAATCAATCAATGTGATGCAACACATTAAAAAAAGAAAGAACAAGAACCATATGATACTCTCCATAGATGCTGAAAAAGCATTTGACAAAGTACAGCATCCCTTCCTGATCAAAACTCTTCAAAGTGTAGGGATAGACGGCACATACCTCAATATTATCAAAGCCATCTATGAAAAACCCACTGCAAATATCATTCTCAATGGAGAAAAACTGAAACTTTTCCGCTAAGGTCAGGAACACGGCAGGGATGTCCGTTATCACCACTGCTATTCAACATAGTACTAGAAGTCCTAGCCTCAGCAATCAGACAACAAAAGGAAATTAAAGGCATCCAAATCGGCAAAGAAGAAGTCAAACTATCACTCTTCGCAGATGATATGATACTCTATGTGGAAAACCCAAAAGACTCCACTCCAAAACTGCTAGAACTTGTACAGGAATTCAGTAAAGTGTCAGGATATAAAATCAATGCACAGAAATCAGTTGCATTTCTCTACACCAACAACAAGACAGAAGAAAGAGAAATTAAGGAGTCCATCCCATTTACAATTGCACCCAAAACTATAAGATACCTAGGAATAAACCTAACCAAAGAGACTAAGAATCTATACTCAGAAAACTATAAAGTACTCATGAAAGAAATTGAGGAAGACACAAAGAAATGGAAAAATGTTCCATGCTCCTGGATTGGAAGAATAAATACTGTGAAAATGTCTATGCTACCTAAAACAATCTACACATTTAATGCAATTCCTATCAAAGTACCATCCATTTTTTTCAAAGAAATGGAACAAATAATCCTAAAATTTATATGGAACCAGAAAAGACCTCGAATAGCCAAAGGAATATTGAAAAAGAAAGCCAAAGTTGGTGGCATCACAATTCCGGACTTCAAGCTCTATTACGAAGCTGTCATCATCAAGACAGCATGGTACTGGCACAAAACCAGACACATAGATCAATGGAACAGAATAGAGAGCCCAGAAATAGACCCTCAACTCTATGGTCAACTCATCTTCGACAAAGCAGGAAAGAATGTCCAATGGAAAAAAGACAGCCTCTTCAATAAATGGTGTTGGGAAAATTGTACAGCCACATGCAGAAAAATGAAATTGGATCATTTCCTTACACCACACATGAAAATAGACTCAAAATGGATGAAGGATCTCAATGTGAGAAAGGAATCCATCAAAATCCTTGAGGAGAACACAGGCAGCAACCTCTTTGACCTCAGCCACAGCAACATCTTCCTAGGAACATCACCAAAGGCAAGGGAAGCAAGGGCAAAAATGAACTTTTGGGATTTCATCAAGATCAAAAGCTTTTGCACAGCAAAGGAAACAGTTAACAAAACCAAAAGACAACTGACAGAATGGGAGAAGATATTTGCAAATGACATATCAGATAAAGGGCTAGTGTCCAAAATCTATAAAGAACTTAGCAAACTCAACACCCAAAGAACAAATAATCCAATCAAGAAATGGGCAGAGGACATGAACAGACATTTCTGCAAAGAAGACATCCAGATGGACAACAGACACATGAAAAAGTGCTCCATATCACTCGGCATCAGGGAAATACAAATCAAAACCACAATGAGATATCACCTCACACCAGTCAGAATGGCTAAAATTAACAAGTCAGGAAATGACAGATGCTGGCGAGGATGCGGAGAAAGGGCAACCCTCCTACACTGTTGGTGGGAATGCAAGCTGGTGCAACCACTCTGGAAAACAGCATGGAGGTTCCTCAAAATGTTGAAAATAGAACTACCCTATGACCCAGCAATTGCACTGCTGGGTATTTACCCTAAAGATACAAACGTAGTGATCCGAAGGGGCACGTGCATCCGAATGTTTATAGCAGCAACGTCTACAATAGCCAAACTATGGAAAGAACCTAGATGTCCATCTACAGACGAATGGATAAAGAAGATGTGGTATATATACACAATGGAATACTATGCAGCCATCAAAAGAAATGAAATCTTGCCATTTGCGACGACGTGGATGGAACTAGAGGGTATCATGCTTCGCGAAATAAGTCAATTGGAGAAAGACAACTATCATATGATCTCCCTGATATGAGGGAGAGGAGATGCAACATGGGGGTTTGAGGGGGTAGGAGAAGAGTAAATGAAACAAGATGGGATTGGGAGGGAGACAAACCATAAGTGACTCTTAATCTCACAAAACAAACTGAGGGTTGATGGGGGGAGGGGGTTGGGAGAGGGGGGTGGGGTTATGGATATTGGGGAGGCTATGTGCTATGGTGAGTGCTGTGAAGTGTGTAAACCTGGCGATTCGCAGACCTGTACCCCTGGGGATAAAAATATATGTTTATAAAGCTTTAAAAAAAAAAAAAAAGAAAGGATGAATACCCAAGTTTTGTAGCAACATGGACGGGACTGGAAGAGATTATGCTGAGTGAAATAAGTCAAGCAGAGAGAGTCAATTATATATGTTTTCACTTATTTATGGAGCATAACAAATAGCATGGAGGACAACGGGAGATGGAGAGGAGAAGGGAGTTGAGGGAAATTGGAAGGGGAGGTGAACCATGAGAGACTATGGACTCTGAAAAACGATCTGAGAATTTTGAAGGGGTGGGGGGTGGGAGGTTGGGGGCACCAGGTGGTGGGTATTGTAGAGGGCACGGATTGCATGGAGCACTGGGTGTGGTGCAAAAATAATGAATACTGTTATGCTGAAAAAATTAAAAAATTAAAAATTAAAAAAATAGAAATTGTAAGTGTTCATTATATCTGAAATTGTAAAATTAACATTGAATTTTAATTAAATAACAATAAAATAATTCAATCATTAAAGAATATCACTTAAAGACTATAACTAGAACACATAATGACTAAATTAATCGAAACAAAGAAAAAACAATGAAAGTACAATTGATGTAATAGACTACAAGATAGTGGAAAAATAATATATTGACCAAGTATGATAAATAGAACAAAAAGTAAATAAAATGGTAGAATTTAGTCTAAATATATCAGGAAACATATAAGTATATAACCATATTAAATTCAACTATTGAGAAACTCTGGAGATTATACATTTTTAAATTCCATTGGCAGGTTGTTTTTAAGAAACTAACAAAAGTTTGAAAGTAAAAGAACTGAAAAGTTGCATTATGTAAATCTAACAAATAGAATGTTCATATAGCAATTATAAAACAATAAGGACTGAATTCATGGTTAAGAAACAATAATAGGGACAAAATACTAACAGCACAGTTAGGTTAATATAATTATTTCTTCCCAATCCACAATTACTATAGATTTTACCTGAGCATTGTCACATACAATCTGTGAAATGCCAGCTATTTGCTTATTTATTTACCCAAGCAAACATGAATATAACCCAAGTTGGGCCATTTCTAGGCAATATATAGCCTTTTCCTTTATTAATTATATACATCCTATTTCTTAGTAGAGTTGGCTATTTTCATCCTTGTTTCCTGAGTAGACTTCCAATAAACATTAAGTGAATAAAAGACTACTAAAAATTAATTGCTATAAATTAGTAGTCTGCTTCTCAGTGCATTACTTTACCACTTGTATCTGTTCAATTGATATCTAAAAATTATGAATTATTAATTCATTCTTAATTTATAACATGTGTTTTATGATAGTTTCTAATTTACTTACCTGCTAGCAAATGTGTGAGTGCTGCCTTCTGAGCTGGATATTAAAAAAATGAAAAATAGTACCTTATGTTAGTTCTAAAAATGTCTTGCCAACTACATGAATAAAAAGGTCATTTTATAAGCAGTGTTACCTCTTTTACAAGACTAGTTACCAATAAAGAAAATAATGTTGAAGATCACTGAACAAAGGTAGAAATAAATAATGTTCTTATTTCCCCATATACCTCATCCACAAAGAGTGTAAATTTCAAATCCTACAGTGAGGAGGCACAGATTTGCTTTTTCCTTATCTCTTCTGAACACAGAATACAGAATACAGATATCAAAAAGGCACAGATTTGCTTTTTCCTTATCTCTTCTGAGCACAGAATACAGATTTGACTCTGAGTCCCTGATTCTGAACCGCATACCCCAACTTTTAACCCTTTTTCATTGATCTTGAAAAAAAAATGTTACATTTTATGAATTTAAAAAACCCATACTGGCTTCTAGACAATTGGCAGAGTGAGTGGGCAGTGCAGTTTCCCCTCTTTACATTCCTCATAACACAGAGAAGTGCTGAAAACAGTAACACAAACACTGAATACATAACTGGGGTTAACAATAAGACTTCTCCTGGTGCTAGTAAAAATGAAGAAACTGAGAACTGAAATGGTAAACAGGAGCTAAAACTGAATAACTGCCAGGGCACCTAAATCAGTAATAACACCTTTCAAGCTAGAGATTTAATAGCTCTTCCTCAGAAGGAGTTGAGGTTCCAGGCCTTTGCATGTGGGGAAACTGAGTTCCTTAATTAAACCTGGGAGCCATGACGAGCCATATCACCCTTGAAACATGGATAATAAAAATTCTGACCTGTGGCCTTTGAAATGCAACAGGATAATGAGGATATGTAGATGGGGGGAAATGCATCACTGAGAGAAGTAGGAATCCCAAGCCTCCAAAAAGTGTAATTTTAGGATTCTAGTTCATACTCCTACAAATTCTTGAACATCATGCATAGCAATTATTTTTAAATATTTTTGATTGATGAAGAAAGCAAAAATGAAACAATCCACATGTATTTATATTCAACACAGAACATGCAGAATTCTCAAAGGAAAATCATACACACTGAAGATAAAAGAGTCTATGATTACAAACCACTAGGAGTTAATGTCAACACCCACAGCAAAATAATGAATTCACACACCAAAAAACCAAAAATGATTAATAAAAGTTTATATAAGAATATTTTAAATCTCCATAGAGCTCTTTGCAAGAACAGAATCCACAAATCTTAACAGAATAGTGATGGCAGAACTAGTGTGATGAAAGAAAAATCTAACACAATATAAGATTTAGGTAAACATGAATGCGGTTACAAACCATAAAGGCATACTTCCAATTCTGACCAAAATGGAGTAACAGACACAATTTACCCTCCTGCCTAACACAACTGAAAATGCAGACAAAATTTATGAAACAGTGATTTTCAGACATTGAATAGTAGATAACACAGGATAGCGATTTCTGTAAGAGGGAAATAAAAGAGCTGAGACACTTATGATTGACCCTTCTTATTGCCTGGTGAGAGCTTCCAGGCTATCACACAGCCAGAAGGACCAAGGAAAAACCCAGAAATCTCCTTAAGTTGAGCTAATAGAACTGGGGTTCTAGCAAGGACAAAGCATTAGAATTCACAGAGAAAATACCAGGGAAGGAAAGAGCTGCCTAGAGAGAGCTCCTGTGATATGTGGAGGGTCCTTCTTGAGTCTTCTGCAAAGTACTGATCACTGAATGCAAGTGAGGAAACTACTTAAGCCAGAGAAAAATTATTTGAAATTGAGCAATCTTTTGTGCTTACATGGGGACAAGAATACCTTGTGTTCCCACCACCTGACTTTTAAAATACCATGTTTTGAAGAATTGGGTAGAGTTTACTCAAAAGGGTATCGCCTCAGTAGTGGTGACTATTGTGATCCCACTTAGCAAGGCATTAAAAACAATAGTGTTAGAACAACTGGATATTCTTATGCAGAAAACAACAACTCTATCCATACATTTTAACCTATACAAAACTTAATTCAAATTAGATATAGGTCTAAATGCAAAACCTAAAACTATAAAGACATTGAGAAGAAAGCATAGGAGAAAATTTGTATGAATTTTGGTTAGGCAAATATTTCCTAGATAGAAAACTAAAATCATGATCAATAAAAGAAGAAATTCACACAATGGATTTCACAAAAATTTAAAATTTTTGCTCTTTGAAAGAATAAAAAGAGAAGCCTTGGACTATTCCTAGTGTACCTACTTGCAAATCATATATAAGACTTATACCCAGAGTACGTAAAGAACACCCAGAGTGCAATACTAACAACCCATTTTTAAAACAACCACAAGATCTGAACAACTCAGTAATAAAAAGACAAGTCAGTTAAAAAATAGGACCTTTCAGCTGGAACTATCATCTTCCAGCAATTTGTCAAAAAGACCAATACAAATGGAAAGAAGAATGGCACTAGCTATACATTCTTTAGGCCTTTTAGAAAACATGAAGTTGTTCCGTTAGCCACATACATGTGAATCTACAATTAAGATATTATTAACATCAAGGAAATGGCCACTGTTCAAAAAGGAACGTCCAACAAATGTTACCACGGCAAAACTGAGAGTCTACAATGTTACACATCCCACTCAAATTAAGGGCAAGATTCACGCCAAGAGAATTAATGTTCATAATGAGTTATCAGGCACTCTAAAAACTGAGATCGTTTCCTAAAATGTGTGAAGGAAAATGATCAGGAAAAGAAGGAAACCAAAAAGAATGGTACTTGGGTTTAGCTGGAGCACCAGTCTGTTCCACCTAGAGAATCACTTTGTGAGATTCAAATTGAAACTGCTGGAACCCATTTCCTATGAAATCATGGCATAACAGGTACAAAAATAAATGAGTAAAAGACCTCTGAACTAATTAATTAATTTTAAAATGGGCAAAAAATTTGAACACATATTTCTCCAAAGAAGAGGTACAGATGACAAATAACCACATGAAACAAAGAAGTATCATTAGTCATTAGAGAAACGCAAATTAAAAACAATGAGATGCTACTGCACACTATCGGAATTGCTAAAATTTTAAAAATAAACATATTACCATACCAAACATTGGTGAGAATGTGGACGAACTAGAATTCTCATGTACTAGTGGCTGGGATATAAGATGGTACAACTGTTTTGAGAAACAGTTCAGCTTTTTCTTTAGAAGTCAAATATACCTACCATATTATCTTACCATTCATTCTTAGGTATCAACCTAGGAAAAAGAAAGCACATATTCACAGAGACTTGCATATAAATGTTCATAGTGGCTTTATTCATAACAGCTAAAATATGGACACAACCAATACATCCATCAACAGATGAACAGATGAACAAATTATGCTATATTTGTACAACTGAATACCTATCAGCAATAAAAAAAGTAACTGATATACATAAGAGCATGGATGAATTGCAAAATAATTATGATGAGTGAAATAAACCAGACAAAAATAAAGAGCGCATATTATATAACTCTATTTATATAGAATTCTAGAAAATGCAAACTGAGCTGTAGTGACAAAGCAGATCAGCAGTACTGTGGGGATAAAGGAGATGCCAGAGAAAGGAGTAGGGATTACCAAGGAACACAAGGAAGCTTTTGGGCATGATAGGTATCTTCATAATCTTGACTGTCATGATGGTTTCATGAGTTTCATGAGACTACTTTTCAAATTATCAAAACATACCAGATTATGTACTTAAAGAATATGCACTTAAAGAATATGCAATTTCCAGTATGTCAATTGTACCTCAATGAAACTGTATGTTATTTTTAAAAAAAGAACAAACTATCACATAACAACATGGATAAATCTCAAATGTGGGAAAGAAGGCAGACTCAAAAGACTACACACTGTATTCCAGTATACAAAATTCTGCAATAGACAAAACTACAGCAAAGAAGACAGATCTGTCAGCACCGGGAGCTGGAGGTGGGGTTAGAGGGAATCTGGGGAGCAATGGGATTGTTCTTTATTTTATGATAGTCACAGTATATGTATATATTTGTTAAACTCATAGAAATTACACACACTAAAAATATTAATTTTACTATATGTAAATTATAGCTCAGTTTTTAAAAGCCTGATTTGATGAGCACTATTATATGCAACTAATGAATCATTGAACACTGTATGAAAAACTAATGATGTACTATATGTTGGCTAATTGAATTTAAATTTAAGAAAAAAGTCTCACTGTAGTGTCAAAAGAAAGAAAAAAAAGGAGAAGCAAGAGGAAAAGGTCACTACCACCATGGATTGAAAAATCCAGAATTGAAAATCCTAAAATAAAGGAATTGCAGAAAGATAAAAGAGCTAGAATGGTAAGTGGAAATCATTGAATAGATAATTAGAATTTTCTAGAATTAAAGAAAAACTTTATAATTAAAGATTATGTTGAGTTCAGTGCCAGATAAATAAAAATGAACTCATCAGAACAGGTAATAATTTAGTAACAAGACTTTGGATAAAAGAATACTTGGAAAGCTAACTTAAAGAAGAAACATAGTTTAGCATAATTCATAAAAACAAATTAATTAAACTGGCAGCAGTCATCTCATCGCCAACAGTAAATGACAGAATTCAATGGAATGTCACAAAAAGACTTAGAGACATAATTGTTCACATAAAATGCTATACCCATATAGTGAGAATGAAATAAAGCCCACCCCAGGCATATTAAGTCAAGCAGATTATTACACATGGACTGTCACTGTAGTAACTACTAAGACAATGCTTCCTAAGAATAAAGTTGAACCCAGAATGAAAAAAGCAGGATTCTAAAAGAATTGTGATAATTATGGTACCAAAAATCATGTGATTAAATTTCTTAATATTATATACACACATATACTCAAAAATGAGCACAAAAAAAGACTGCATGTAAATGCTGATGAATATGAATAAGGTCTGTAGTTTAATTATTAATATTGTACCAATACCAATTTCCTACCTGTGAAAATGTACTATTTTTTTAAAGGATTTTCTCTCTTTTTTTTTTAAGATTTTTATTTATTTATTTGACAGAGATCACAAGTAGGCTGAGAGGCAGGCAGAGAGGGATGGTGGGGAAGCAGGCTCCCTGCTGAGCAGAAAGCCTGATGTGGGGCTTGATTCCAGGACCCTGGGATCATGACCTGAGCTGAAGCCAGAGGTTTTAACGCACTGAGTCACCCAGGCACCCCAATGCACTATGTTAATGTAAAATGTTACCATTGGCAAAACCCAAATGAAAGGGATAAGGAAAATCTGTGCTATTTTTGCAATTTTTTATATTTCTTAAACTATTTCAAAACAAAAGTTTAAAAGAAAGGAATAATAAGCAAAGACCTAGGAAATATAATAAGTAATCCTAGAAAGTACTAACTAAATATAACAATAACAAAACAACACTAACTTATTTGGGGCCAAGTGAAAAGCCAAATTACAAACAAATACATGAAGAGAGGCTAGTGTTAGTAAGATCCTGGTGTAATTCAGATGACCATATAAAATGATTAAATTTAGACACTGTATAACATTAACTATAAACACTAAAATTTAAAGAAAATCATTTGAAAATAAAAACAACATAAAAATATGCAAAGTAAAAGAAGATAAAGAACAGAAAAAAACACAATTAAAAAATGGATTTAGGGTTCCTGGGTGGCTTAGTCGTCGGCTCGGGTCATGATCCCAGGAACCTGGGATCAAGGCCCACATCAGGCTCCCTGCTCTGCGGGAGGCCTGCTTCTCCCTCTCCCACTCCCACTCCCTCTCCCACTTCCTCTGCTTGTATTCCTTCTCTCACCGTCTGTCAAATAAATAAAATCTTTAAAAAAAAGAAAGAAAATGGATTTGAGGAAAAGGAAAAAAAATGTTAAAAGATAGCAAATAAGAAAAAATAAAATGGCAATTTTCAGTCTAAATATATGCCATTATATACTAAGCATATATGCATAACAAACTCCACTAATGTATTCCATATAAGGCTGTTTATATGAAAACAACTAAAGACAAAGAAAGATTGAGAATAAAGGATGAAAAAAGATATACTAGGTAAGTCTAAATTTCAAAGAGCAAGTTGATATAGTAATTTAAAACAGTGTGAATAGAATTTAAGATAAAATTAATGATAAAAAGATAACATGTCAAGAAAGCGTAACTAAATTGAGCATTAATGAATTGTCATTCCCTCAGAAAAATAAAGCTGAAGTTTCAAAAATCAAAGGGGAAAGCCATGAAATTGAAATACGGAAAAACTTTAGTTTGCTTCTCACAGAAAATAAATTAATGAGCAGATGGGGATGAAATCCCAATACATATAAAATGATTTGAAACAACATAATTAAAAAGTTTGTTTTGAAACATCTTGGAACACTGAAATAAAAAAACAAATGTTGCAATAATTAAAGTATACCCACAAGAATACATTTTTACAAAAATTGACTTCCCTTCTGGTTCCAACATTTAAGAATAAATCGTAGAAACATGTCTCTCCCAATAAGGTGATAAAATTAGAAAATAATTTTTTCAGCAACAAAAATAAATTATCTAATTGGAAACTAAAGACTATAATTTACCCATAATTCAAATAAGAAATCATACTAGAAGTTTCTAATTTTTTGAACTGAATGTCAACTATATATTAAAAACTGAAGAGTATACATGAAATGATATATAAAAGGGAAAGTTTTAGCTTAAAAGCACATGTTGGAAATAAGAAAGACTGAAAATTAATTTTAGAAAGAGCTTTAGACTCAAGAAAGCTAGAATTAAAACAGAGCAAAAGTAAAGAGAACAGAAAGGAGGAAAAGAGCAAAATTTAACATCCTTAAATAAATAAACAAACACTAAGGAAATATAAAGACATCAACAAACCCCAAAGTTATATTTTTCAAATTACCAATAAAACCTCTGAGAAGACTGCTCATGAAAAAGGGAAAAAAGAAAACACACAAACAAAATTAAAAGAGGAACTGTATCTATAAAGAATGTGTAAATACGTAAAATTATATACAATTCCAAAATAAAATAAATAAACTTTAATTCCAGATATGGCACTCTGATACAGCCATATGTGGCAAAAATATGTAATACATACTAACTTTCAGTGTAGAAGTTGTTCTCTGCAGAGAGGGAGATAATAACAGAAAGATACTACAGCTGTAAATGTAATGGTTTATTTCATAAAAGAAACAAGAAAAATATTAATATTTGTTTATTTCTACTGGTGGGCAAATGAATATTCATCACTTTGTTCTCTTTGTGTTTAAACTATTTTTTTAAAAAATTAAAATATGCTCGGGGTGCCTAGGCATCTCAGTCAATTAAGCATCTGACTCTCAGTTTGGCTCAGGTTGTGACCTCAGGGTCATAACATCAAGCCCCCGTCAGGCTCCATGCTCAGTACAGAACCCGCTTCAGACTCTCTTTCCCTCTGCCCCTCACCGCTGCACACTCCTCTTTCTCAAAACAAATAAATCTTAAAAAAAAAAAAAAAAAATTCTCTCTCTCCCTTTCCCTCTGCCCCTTTCCCCTCCTTGTGCACACTCTCTGAAAAAAAAAAAAAAAAACTTAAACATGCTAAAGTCTAAAGTATAAGTTTGCCTTCTGAACACTTTACCCAGAGAATACGCTTACAGTCATTTCTTCAATAAGGCCACAAATATTTTCATCCGTGATAAGGTATAGAAATCTAGATTTTTAAAAGACTTTATTCATTTATTTGACACAGGGGAAGAGAGATCACAAGTAGGCAGAGAGGCAGGCAGAGAGGGGGGGAAGCAGGCTCCCTGCTGAGCAGAGAGCCCGATGTGAGGCTTAATCCCAGGGCCCTGAGATCATGACCTGAGCCGAAGGCAGAGACTTAACCCACTGAGAAGCCCAGGCACCCCCAAATCTGCATTGCTAATAAATATTTCTAGTGGTTCTCCTGCAAGTGACATAGATCACAATTTGAGAACTTCTAAAGTATTAGAAAGCAATAGATAGGACACATTTAAATTCTTTCTCTCTCAATTTCTAAGGCAATAACTTTAGCAAATTATTTAAATTATACTCCCAAATTTTGCATCTTTAAAATGGGGATATTCAAAACTACCTCACAAAATTAAATGAGATATTTATATAGTACTCAAAATCACTGTAAAATGTATGGTTGCTGTTCATGATACTGCCTTATACATGACTAGAGTCAAACGGTACTAAAGTTTTGGAACACAAATTCAATTTACTCGCTACTTAGGGACTCCTCTTCTTTGGCAAACCACTTTTTTGAACTATTCCATGAAACAGCTATTATGGTTGCTATGATGATAACAGGTAAAGCAATGTAGAAACCTAGAAGCCACCGGTTCTTTTCAGCCTTTCTAAGAGCTCTTCCCATGGTTAAACCTAAAAATAGAAATATATTAAAAATCAGAATAAACTGAAGCCATCTACTTTACTTTCAAGTTGCAGCAAACCAATTACAATGTTCTTAATTTTTGTTGTTATTCAAAGAACATAGAAAAATAATAATAGAATCATAATACTTAAAACCATCTCTACAACCTCTCTCTCTAAAAGATTAGAAAAAAGTTCCAGAAAGTTCCAACATACTCTACATTATACTATAGCTATAGCAAAATCTCACTACAGCACCATTAAATTGGACCCCAAAATGTCAATAATATATAATGTGGAATCATGTAAACCAATAAATTTATAGGACAACCTAATGGAGAAAGTCAATGATATCATTAAATAAAAATTTAAAAGATACTCTCAGTTTCAATCATGATATTGAGAGTTAATATTAGAAGAGTAAGATTAAGAAGACATACTTGGTTTTCATTTCTTGAAAAGAAGACGGTTTACCTTTTAATTGTAAATATTGCCTTCTAGGCATCAAAAATCTACCTTTGTTTTTATGAAGATAAACAATTTGAGAATTTATTAACTGAATATGTAAAGATATTAGATACTTGCCCTCCTGCTTCCCAGACAAACTAGAAACTTCTCTGCCACGCCTTTCACAAAATGGAGGCCGGTAGCCCTCAAAGCAATGGCACGTTTCATTGGAATTGCATACCTAGGATCATTTTTAAAAACTTAAATGATCATTTAAAACTATTTTCTCATAAAAAGTAAAATTACCAGATGGATCATAAAGCTTACTTTTGTATTTTCATTTAGTGTAATTTTATTTATTTACAGAGATAATCCTACAAATCAAATGTTTGGTTTCTAATGCACACACCAAAAACATGACACACAGTTTTTTAAAAAGCTATAGAGGCTCATAGAATTTACATCAAGAAAATTTAACTTTCAAATATTCACCTGAAAACTTAGTTTGCAATTTCAGAAACATATCCTTAAATTCTAATGAGAATGAGACCCATCCAGTGGTACCCTGGAGCCAGCTAGGACCACCTCCAGAACTGGTTGTGCACATCTCTTCCTATCTCCAAGTTCAGTGACATTATGTGCTAGCTTGAAATATTTGTACCTACAATCCCACTGTCCTTCACCAGGATTGGGTTGTGGGTTTTTTGGTTTTATTTTTTTTTAAGATTTTATTTATTTGAGAGAGAGAAAAAGAGAGAAAGAGCAGGGGGAGGGGAATGGGGAGAAGGAAAAGCAGACTCCCTGCTGAGCCCTGGGATCATGACCTGAGCTGAAGTCAGATGCTTAAAAAACTGAGCCATCCAGGTGATCCTATTTGCTCGATTCTTAATTCAAGGGTTTTTGTATTCCAAGAGGCCATCAGATACTTAGATTAGGAACTGACAGTTTCTGTAATTAATATATAAATAAATGAAATAGTAATAGCAAACACCTTTATGGTACTTACTATGTGTTAGTCTCTATTCTGAATACTACTTAGATTTACTCATTAAGTCCTCACAACAGTCCTGTGAGGTTTGAGACTATTACTATATCCACTATATAGAAGAAGAAACTGAGGCATAGATATTTAACTTGTCAAAAGTCAAACGGCTAGTAAGTGATGGAAAAAGTATTTAAACCTAAGTAATCTGGTTTCAGGGGCCCTGCCCTTGACCTCTTGCTATTCTTCCTCTCAAAATAATATAAAATATCTCTCTGTTTCTAAGATCTCTATTCAACAACTTGAATCTAATTCCATGACTTAAATGTACAGAGTGTTCTATTCAGGGTATCCATTGTCCCAGCTTTTGTCACACTACCTTTATGCTGTGCTATGTGTGTGTGTGTGTGTGTGTGTGTGTGTGTGTGTGTGTACTTTTACTTTGAAATACTTCACAGAGGGGATGTTGTCCTTCTCAGAAGATACATGTTGTCAGTTTGTCCTAATATTCTATTGTTACTTTTGGATCACTTGGTTAATTGCTGTCTTCCAGGTTTTTCCACTGTAAGTTTCTATGCTTCCATTTGCAATTAATAAGTAATCTATGAGGAAACAGTTGTGAGATTCTGTAAGCATCTGGATCCTCATAATAATTTCACTGATTAGTCTGAATATCCATTCATAATTATTTAAATTCATTATTCCTTCTATATTGATAACACTCTAAGGAAGAATTTTCCCTTCTATCCACTTTTTTCATTTATTTATTCAGTTATTCAATTATTGTGATCAGTAATATATTAATTATATGGTCAGATGATCTATGACAAGGATGCCAAGCCCACTCAATGGGAAGTCTTACCTGCAAATGAAAACTGGATATCCAATGCAAAAGAATGAAATTAGATCTTTATCTCACATCATGTACAAAAATAAACTCAAAATGGATTAAAGACCTAAAGTAAGACCTCTAAGATTATAAACTCCTAGAAGAAAACATAGGGAAAAAGCTTTATGATATTGGACTTCACAATCATTTCTTGGACTAAAAGCACAAGCAACAATAGTAAGAATGGACAAATGGATCTACAACAAACTTAAAAACTTTTGTAAATCAAAGGATACAATCAAAAGAGTGACAAGGTAATCTATAGAACAGGAGAAAAGACTTGCAAATCATATATCTGACAAGAAAGTAATATCAAGAATATGAATAGAGTTCATACAACTCAACAATAATTTTTTTAAAAAATCAGATAACCAACTTAAATGGGCAAAGGACTTGAATAGAAATTTCTCCAAAGATGATATACAAATGGCCAGTAAGAATATGAATAATGTCCAACATCAATAGTCATAACAGAAATACAAATGAAAACTACAATATCATCTTATACCCATTAGGATGACTATTATAATAAAGAACTGAAAGCAGAGTCCCAAAGTATAAATTTGCACACCTATGACCCCAGAAGTATTATTCACAAGAGTTAAGACGTGTTAATGACCCAAATGTCCACTAACAAATGACTGTATTAACCAAATATGGTACATATATACAAGGGAATATTATTCAACCTTAAAAAGGAAGGCAGTCCTATCACATGCTAAAACATAGATGACTGAAATGAGTCATCAATAAAAGACAAATATGGTATTACTCCACTTATATGAGGTATCTAAAGTAGTCAAAATCATCAAAACAAGTAGAATGGGGGTTTTCAGAGACTGTCGGAATAGAGGAAAGAAAAGTTACCATCTAATGGGTATTGCAATATTGTGATTTATAAGAAATAAATATTTCATCATTCAGATGATTGATGTATTTTTCATATGTATTTGGTCTTTGTCCACAGTTTCTGGTTTACAGCTCCCAAAACCCTTATAATTTCCCGTGTTGAGAGAGATTAAAGTGTCTTTTGTTATGTAAATGAAGTTAAGTTTTGAAGGCATCTAAGGATGGGAGCTGGTTGCCAGTGGAATCCACATGATTCCATGTGGCTTTAAGATTAGATGGTTGGAAATTTCAGTCCTGCTCTACCCCTCCCCCAACCTTCAGGGAGGTTAAATCAATTGTCAATGGCCAATGACTCAATCAGTTGTACCTATGCAATGAAGCCTCCATAAAACACAAAAGGACAGGATTCAGAGAGCTTCTGGGTTGGTGAACACGTAAAGACTTGAGGACAGTGTGCATACAGAGAGGGCATGAAAGTTTGGCACCCTTTCCCTATACATCTCTCTTCTACTTGGCTGTGCCCGAATTATATATTTTTATAATAAAAGAGTAATCTAGTAAGCAAAATGCTTCTCTAAGTACTGTGGGCCACTTAGCAAATTAATTGAATCCAAGGAGGGAATCTTGGGAACCTCTGATTTATAGCCAGTTAGAAGTACAGGTAACAACCTGGGCTTGCAATTGATGTTTGACCTGAGTTGCCAAGGAGGAAGTCATTGGAACTTCCAATCTATAACCAACTGGTCTGAAGCACAGGTGATAGCCTAAGCTATCACCTAGGATAGAAAGTGGCATATGTACGGGGAGGGGACTGTGCATGCAGTCTTGTGTAGGACAGGACCCTTAACCTATGGAAACTGATGTCATCTTTGAGTAGATAGAATTGAATTGAATTCTGCTAGTGTCCAAGAATTGCTTTTTGGTATAGGAAGAATCCTATCACCCACACTGGAAACTGGGTGCTCAGAATACCAAAAAGAATATTAGCATTTCATATTTCCAAGATAAAAAAGTTCTGGAGATCTGTTTCACAACAATGTAAATATATGTAATACTAGTGAACTGCACATTTAAAAATGTTAAGATGGCAAATTTTGTTTTTTTACCACAGTAAAAATCATTCAAAACAGCTTTATTCAAAACAGCCAAAACTTGAAACTATCAAATTATCACCAATAGATAAATGAATAGTTTAATATCCATAAAATGAGATATTAAAAACAACAGAAACTATTTTGTCTATGTATGTTACAAATGCCATGATACATTATTATTGTTTACTTGAGATAGTCAATTATCTTTTAAAAAACATTTAAAAGGGGACGCCTGGGTGGCTCAGTGGGTTAGGCCTCTGCCTTCGGCTCGGGTTGTGATCCCAGGGTCCTGGCATCGAGCCCCACATGAGGCTCTCTGCTCGGCGGGGAGCCTGCTTCCCCCCTCTATCTGTTGCTCTGCCTACTTGTTCTCTCTCTCTCTGCCAAATAAATAAATAAAATATTTTTAAAAAAACATTTAAATGAAATACAGTATTTTATCCACTTATTTTTCATTCCATCACTCTTCAATGCTTTGTTTAGATCCACATTTCCATCTGACATTATTTTCCTTCTACCTATAGTTTAGTATTTCCTTTAGTGCATATTTTCTACTGATAAATTCTCTCAGATATTCATATCAAAAAGAGTCTTTTCTACCCTTAATTTTCAAAATATTTTCATTAGTTATAGAATGCTTACTTTACAGTTTTTCCCTCACATTTAAATAATGTAATTTAATTGTTGTCAGACTTACATATTTTCTGATAAAAAGTCTGAAGTTATTCTTACCATTGCTCCTCTGAACACAATGTGTCTTTCTTCTCTGGCCACATTTAAAATATTATCATTAATGCTGGTTTTCAGTAATTTGATTATAATGTGCTTTCACATGTGTATTTCTTTGTGTTTTTCTGGCTTAAGATTTATTGACTTTCTCTGAACTTTGAGTTTATGGTTTTCACCAAATTTTGAAAATTGTAAAAAATTTTTCTAGCATCCTCTCTCTCTTTTTCTATAACTCCAATTACAGATATACCAAACCATTTGATATCATCCCAGGAATTATTGGTTCATGTTTGTTTGTTTTTTTCAATCCTTTTAAATCCTTTTCCTTCAGTTCAAATAGTTTCTATCAGGTTATTTTTAAATTCACTGAAATTATCTTTTGTGTCTATTGAGTTGTTAATCCCATCCATGGAATTTTCATTTTAATTATATTATTTTCCCATTTCTAGAAATCCCATTTGTGTTTTATATCTCTTCTTTCTCTTATTATGTTAATATTTGTTAAGTCCCTGAGAATAATAATCACTTTAAAAAGTCCCTGTCAGTTAATTATATCATTTTAAACATTCTAGGGTCTATCTTTATTGGCTAATTTTTTTTCTGATTGGGTCACATAATTCTCCCCCTTTGCATATTACCTTACTTTTAAAAGTTTTACACTAGATATTGTGGATATTATATTGTAGAATGTATAGATTTTGTTGCTTTCCTTTAAAGATTGCTATACTTTGTGCTGGAAGGCAGCTAAGTTACTTGCAAAACAGATTGATCAAGCCTTTTAAACTTTGATAGGGAAGATTTAGAATATCCTTTTCTCTAGGACAAATTTACTGTTCCTAGTCAAGTAATGACTTTTCTGGGGTTTCTAGTGATAAGTTTAATAAGTTACATGAATAGAAATGAATATGCAGACATTATTAACTTTCTTACACTCTAAACGTAATGGGAAAAGATCCCTAAATACAATAATAGTAGGGGATTTTAACACTCCCCTCACTGAAATGGACAGATCATCCAAGCAAAAGATCAACAAGGAAATCAAGGCCTTCAATGACACACTGGACCAGATGGACATCACAGATATATTCAGAACATTCCATCCCAAAGCAACAGAATACACATTCTTCTCTAGTGCACATGGAACATTCTCCAGAATAGATCACATTCTCAGTCCTAAATCAGATCTCAACCGTTATCAAAAGATTGGAATCATTCCCTGCATATTTTCATACCACAATGCTCTGAAGCTAGAACTCAATCACAAGAGGAAATTTGGAAAGAACCCAAATACATGGAGACTAAAAAGCATCCTGCTAAAGAATGAATAGGTCAATCAAGAAATTAAAGAGAATTGAAAAAATTCATGGAAACAAATGATAATGAAAACACAATGGTTCAAAAATCTGTGGAACACAGCAAAGGCAGTCCTGAGAGGAAAATATATAGTGATACTAGCCTTTCTCAAGAAACAAGAGAGGTTTCAAATACACAACCTTAACTCTACACCTAAAGGAGATGGACAAAGAACAACAAAGAAAGCTTAAACCCAGAAGGTGAAGAGAAATAATAAAGATCAGAGAAGAAATCAAAGAAATAGAAAACAAAAAAACAACAGAACAAATCAATGAAACTAGGAGCTGGTTCTTTGAAAGAATTAATAAGACTGATAAGCCCCTGGCCAGACTTATCAAAAAGAAAAGAAAAAGGACCCAAATTAATAAAATTCATGAATGAAAGAGGAAAGATCACAACCAACACCAAAGAAACACAAATAATTATAGGAACATATTATGAGCAACTATAGGCCAGCAAATTTGACAATTTGGAAGAAATGGATGCAAACCTAGAGACATATAAACTACCAAAACTGAACCAGGAAGAAAGAGAAAACCTGAACAGACCCATAACCACTGAGGAGATTGAAGCACTCATCAAAAATCTCCAAACAAACAAGAGCCCAGGGCCAGACAGATTCCCAGGGGAATTCTACCAAACATTTAATGAAGAATTAACTCCTATTCTCCTGAAACTGTTTCAAAAAATAGAAATGGAGGAAAACTTCCAAACTCATTTTATGAGGCCAGCATTACCTTGATCCCAAAACCAGACAAAGACCTCTTTAAAAAGGAGAATATCCGGCCAATATCCTTGATGCGCACAGATCCAAAAATTCTCAGCAAAATACTAGCCAATAAGATCTAGCAGTACATTAAAAGGATTATTCACCACGACCAAGTGGGATTTATTCCTGGGCTGCAAGGTTGGTTCCACAACTACAAATCAATCAATGTGATACAATACATTAATAAAAGAAAGAACAAGAAACATATGATACTCTCAATAGATGCTGAAAAAGCATTTGACAAAGTACAGCAAACTTTCCTGATCAAAACTCTTCAAAGTATAGGGATAGAGGGTACATACCTCAATATCATCAAAGCCATCTATGAAAAACCCACCACGAATATCATGCTCAATGGAGAAAAACTGAGAGCTTTTCTGCTAAGGTCAGGAACACGGCAGGGATGTCCGTTATCACCACTGCTATTCAACATAGTACTAGAAGTCCTAGCCTCAACAATCAGACAACAAAAGAAATTAAAGGCATCCAAATCGGCAAAGAAGAAGTCAAACTATCACTCTTCACAGATGATATGATACTATATGTGAAAAACCCAAAAGACTCTACTCCAAATCTGCTAGAACTTGTACAGGAATTCAATAAAGTGTCAGGATATAAAATCAATGCATAGAAATCAGTTGCATTTCTTTACACCACCAACAAGACAGAAGAAATAGAAATTAAGGAGTCAATCCCATTTGCAATTGCACCCAAAACCATAAGATACCTAGGAATAAACCTAACTAAAGAGGCAAAGAATCTATACTCAGAAAACTATAAAGTACTCATGAAAGAAACTGAGGAAGACACAAAGAAATGGAAAAATGTTCCATGCTCCTGGATTGGAAGAACAAATATTGTGAAAATGTCTATGCTACCTAAAGAAATCTATACATTTAATGCAATTCCTATCAAAATACCATCCATTTTTTTCAAAGAAATAGAACAAATAATCCTTAAATTTATATGGAACCAGAAAAGACCTCGAATAGCCAAAGGATATTGAAAAAGAAAGCCAAAGTTGGTGGCACCACAATTCCGGACTTCAAGCTCTATTACAAAGCTGTCATCATCAAGACAGCATGGTACTGGCACAAAAACAGACACATAGATCAATGGAACAGAATAGAGAGCGAGCCCAGAAATAGACCCTCAACTCTATGGTCAACTAATCTTTGACAAAGCAGGAAAGAATGTCCAATGGAAAAAAGACAGTCTCTTCAACAAATAGTGTTGGGAAAATTGTACAGCCACATGCAGAAAAATGAAACTGGACCATTTCCTTACATCACACACGAAAATAGATTCAAATGGATGAAGGACCTCAATGTGAGAAAGGAATCCATCAAAATCCTTGAGGAGAACACAGGCAGCAACCTCTTCGACCTCAGCCACAGCAACTTCTTCCTAGGAACAGTGCCAAAGGCAAGAGAAGCAAGAGCAAAAATGAACTATTGGGACGTCATCAAGATCAAAAGCTTTTGCACACCAAAGGAAACAGTTAACAAAAACAAAAGACAACTGACAGAAAAGAGCTTTTCCTCTAAGACTAAGAACAAGACAAGGAGGTCTACTCTCACTACTTTTATTCAACATAGTACTGGCAATTTCAGTCACATCAATCAGACAAGAAAAAATAAAAAGACTGCATCCATATTGGTCACTATTTGCAGATAGTAAAATACAATACATATAAAATACTGAAGACTCCACCAAAAAACTATTTGAAGGTATAAATGAATTCAGTAAACTTTTAAGATACAAAATTAATACGCATAAATCAGTTGTATTTCTATATAATAACAAGGAGCAGAAAGAGCAATTTAAAAAAAATCCCATAAGAATTGTACTCCTCCCCCCCAAAAAATCTAGGAATAACCTTAACCTAATTGATGAGAAAGCTATACTCTGTAAACTATAAAACACTGCTGAAAGAAACTGAAGACAACACAAGTAAATGAAAAGATATTCCATGGTTATGAATTAGAAGACTGAATATTGTTAAAGTGCCCATACTATCCAAAGCAATCTACAGAGTCAATGCAATTCTCAACACAATACAGATGGCATTTTTCACAGAACTAGAACAAATAATACTGAAATCATTAGTATGGAACACAAGAAACCCTGAACAGCCAATTAGAGGTTGAGAAATAAGAACAAAGCTGGAGGTATCACAACCCCAGACTTTAAGATATACTACAATGTTGTAGTAATCAAAACAGTACAGTACTGGCACAGAAACATACATGTAGATGAATAGAACAGCACAGAGGAACCAAAATAAACCCACCCTTAAATGGTCAATTAATCTATAATAGAAGAGGCAAGAATATACAGTGGGGGAAAGAGTTTCTTCAATAATTAATGCTGGGAAAACTGGCCAGCTACATGAAAATAATGAAACTGGATAAGTTTATTGCACCATACACAAAAATAAGCTCAAAATGGATTAAAGACCTAAATTTGGGAACTAAAACCATAAAAATCCTGGAAGAGAACATGGGCAATAATCTCTTTGACACTGGACAAAGCAACCTTTTCTACATATGTTTCCTATGACAAGGAAAACAGAAGCAAAAACAAACTATTGGAACTATACCAAAATAAAAAGCTTCTGCACAGCAAAAGAAATCATCAAGAAACAAAAATGCAACTGATAGAATGAGAGAAAATACTTGCAAATGGCATGTCTGATAAAGGGTTAGTAACTATATAAAAGATCTTATACAACTCAACATAATAAAAAGAAACCAATCCAATTAAATGAGCAGAGGACATGAATGGATATTTTTCCAAAGACATACAGCTGGACAACATACACATGAAAATATGTTCAACATCATTAATCATCAGGTAAATACAAATCAAATCCAAAATGAGATACCACTGTATACCTGTCAGAATGGTTAAAATAAAACACACAAGAAATAACAAGTGTTGGTAATGATGTGGAGAAAAAGAACCCTGGTGCACTGTTGGTGGGAATGTAAATTGGTACAGCCACTGTGGAGAAGAGTATGGAGGTTCCTCTAAAGACTATAAAGAGAAATACTATATGATCTTATAAACAGAAATACTTATATGATCTAGTGATTCCATTACTGGGTATTTACGCAGAGAAAACAAAAACACTAATTCAAAAACATATATGCAGATATATATATATATATATATATATACATATATATATTCCTATGTTTATTGCTATATAATTTACAATAGCCAATACATGGAAGCAGCTCAAGTATACATCAACAGATGAATGGATAAAGAAGATGGTGTGTGTGTGTGTGTGTGTGTGTGAAAATATATATAATATATATAATACATATTATATATATATTTATTATATAGATAAAGGAATCATATATACAATACATATATTTTATATATATAATATATATATATATATAAAGGAATCTTAGTCATAAAAAAGAATAAGATCTTGCCATTTGCAACAACATGGACTGACCTTGGGGGTATAATGCTAAATAAAATAAGTCAGTCAGAGTAAGATGAATTCCATATGATTTTACTCACATGTTGAATTTAAGAAACAAAACAAATTAATAAAGAAAAAAGACAAACAAAAAACAGACTCTTAGATACAGAATACAA
The DNA here is from genome assembly GCF_902655055.1 of Lutra lutra. Classification (NCBI taxonomy): domain Eukaryota; kingdom Metazoa; phylum Chordata; class Mammalia; order Carnivora; family Mustelidae; genus Lutra; species Lutra lutra. Next base: position 36,604,575 of record NC_062279.1, on the reverse strand, counting down.
ATTGCTGGTTGCCAGAGGGGAGCTAGGTGGGGCCGGGTAATAGAGATGAAAGGAATTTTATTTAATTTTTTTTTATTTTTATTTAATTTTATGCTCTTTTTCTCTGTATGTAAAATACAATTAAAAGTATATTTATTGTGATGAGCACTGAGTAATACATAAAATGGTTGAATCATTACATTGTATACCCAAAACTAATATAATACTGCATGTTAATTATACTTGAATAAAAATTTTAAAATACAATAATGTAATATAAAATTAAAAAGTTTAGATTGGTGACTGTTAAAAAAAAAACTAGGCCATTTTAGCAGGGTATTTTGAAGGCATTAAAAAAGAGAGAGATTAAATTAATAATTAATAACCTTCCAAAATAGAAAGCATAAGTCCAGTTGGGTTTACTAGTGAATTTTACCAAACATTTAAGGAAGAAATCATACCAATTCCCTATAATCTCTTTCAGAAATTAGAAGTAGAGTAATACTTCTTGGTACATTTTATAAGGCCAACATTACCCTAATACCAAAGACAAAGACATTATAAAAAAACTATAGATCAATACCTCCCATGAAAAATGATGTAAAAATCCTCAACAAAATATTAGCAAATTAATTCCATTAATGTATAAGAAGTATTATATACCATGAGCAAGTGAGTATCAAGTACGCAAGGATGGTTCAACATTTGAAAATCAATTAATGTAAGCCATCATATATCAATAACTAAAAAAGAAAAATCACATGACCATATCAATAATTACAGAAAATTATTTAACAAAGTTAAACACCCCATAATGATAAAAGACTATTAGAAAGCTATAGAGGGAAACTTCCTCAAATTGATAAAAGAGTATCTTTTTTAAAAACCTGACAGATAAAATTATACCTAATAACAGATTAAAGCTTTTCCATTAAGGTCAGGAAAAAGGCAAGAAAGTCCCTCTTTACAACATCATATTGACAAGATAAGAAAATAAAAGGTATAAGGACTGGGAAGGAAGAGATAAAACTGGCTTTGTGTTTGACAAAAGAATTAGTGTCTCATAAGAACTCCTGCCCCTTTGGTCCCCCTTTATAAAAACAACTAATTTTCAGCATCATCCATGAACAAAAGTACCTCTGTGAGAGTTGTGGAATCAAGCACTACATATCAAGGAGCCTGGGAGGAGTCTTGCCCACTTGTGCATCAGGTAATAGGCAGACAGACCTGAGTATGGGCTATGGAATCAGAAGGAGTCAGTGAAGAGGACTCAGCTCCTCTAATAGGCAGTTGGCAAAAACACAGAGAGTGCAGATGTGGGCAGAAACTGAAGGAAAAAAGAGCCTTATAGAAGTCTTCCCAGGAATAGTTTCCCAAAAATAGATTCCTGCATTCCTTTGAAGCATCACCCTCAAACAAAATAAAATAAATAAAATAATAGTTGAGATGCACTGAAGAGGGTAAGAGTATCTGCCAGTGCCATCCCTCCCCCAATGGCACATAGTCCAGGGCCGAACTGGCCAGCAGTGACCTCTTCTACAGAGAAAAGAGAAAGTAGTGAGTAAGCCTTCAGCTAACCCAGCTGTACAGGACACGGCTGGAGAAATCCACTTCTCTCCCACAACACCCAGAGTATTGAGGCAGGAATCTCCGCAACTGAGGGGCAGGAAGAAATCAGGAAATTGGCAGATAAGTCTATCAAAGGGCATTAAAGGGACACAGTTCCTGCAATATGCTTTCATTACTCCAGTAGGAAGCCTGCCCACAAGTTGCTGGGAGATCCTCACAATAGATTGCCCCCTTCCTGATCCAGGGGCACCCAAAACACCCCAAGTGTTAACCCCACAACTCCCCACACTCTTGTGCTCCTTGTATGCGTTCCTGAGTGTGGCAGCAAAAAGCTCTGGTAGACAAGGAGTACCCTCAGAAAACCAGGCCAGGGGACGCCTGGGTGGCTCAGTTGGTTAAGCAGCTGCCTTCGGCTCAGGTCATGATCCCAGCGTCCTGGGATCGAGTCCCACATCGGGCTCCTTGCTTGGCAGGGAGCCTGCTTCTCCCTCTGCCTCTGCCTGCCACTCTGTCTGCCTGTGCTCACTCTCGCTTCTCTCTCTATGACAAATAAATAAATAAAATCTTTAAAAAAAAAAAAAAAAAAAAAAAAAAAAAAAAGAAAACCAGGCCAGGTTCCTTGAACAAGAGAGAGATCACAAACTTAAGCTGTAGCACATCTTCTGGAAAACAGTTTTCCAGCTGCTGACTTGGTGTGTTATAAGAAACAATGTCTATATGTCTATACTAGTTTAAGAATTCTGCCACAAGAGGGTGCAAGAAATGTGGAGCAAATATATCCATACAAGGTTGTAAAAAGACCCAGATATAAGTAAGACCAGCAAGTATTATCTCCCACCTGCTGACAACTAGTAAAGATTTAAGAAGCTGACTACTTCAAATGTGAAAAGAGCAACACAAAACTTGAGGAACATGAAGAATCCTGGAAACATGTTGTTACCAAAAGATAACAATAATACTCCAGTAACTGAACTCAAAACACAGAATTTGGCAATTTAGCTGAAAAAGAATTCAACAAAGCTATTTTGAGGAATTTAGCAAAGGGAAATCATAAAAAATTCCAGAGATACAGAATGTAATAAATGACAAGAAAAATGCAATAGAGAGCACCTACAGCAGTATAAAACAAACAGAAGATAGGATTGTTGATCCAGATTATAGGAACTTTTAAATAATCCCGTTATAGTAGAACAAAGAAAACAGAATGAAAAACAATGAAGAAAATAACACATGATCTAATGGGAAACCGTCAAACATATATATTAGAATAATTGGAGTTCCAGAAGAAAGTGAGGAAAACAGGACAGAAAGTCAATTTAAAGAAAAAATAGGAGAGTTTCAGGGAAGATGGTGGAGTAGGAGAAACCTGAGCTCACTTCATCCCACAGACACACTGAGATAACAGCTACATATATGCAACTAACTCTGAAAATGACCTAAAAACTGGTAGAACAGATGATCCACCATAGAGAGAAGACTACATTAAAAAAGGTAGGAGGAACTTTTTAAATCATCAGGGTTTAACTTGGGAGAGCTAGAGGATGATAGCAAACTGAGTCCTCACCCTTAAAGAGTCAGCATAATAAATAACTTGACCTAAAACACAGCACAGAAGCAATAGTTTGAAAAGTGCCGAGGATATACATAAAGAAGGTTTATTTACTTATCTCAAAATACGTACAGTATCTTCAGTAGATACCTCCAGGAATAAAATTGCTGGTGGGCACAATTTCTCTTCACCTCCCCCAGCTTAGACAGCTGACACTTGTGGGAGTCAGTGCTTTTTCCTTCTATCTAACTAGCACTGCATGGCCTGTCTCCACATTCCCCATCAGACATGCCCTATCTGACCTGCATGCTGTAGCAAGCATCTCTCCAAAGGAGCTCCTGCCCTGCCTCCCATTGCAAACAACCCCAGCAGGAAGAGTGTCTCTCCAGAGTGACTTCTGCCCTGGGGAAAATGGAGATAACCACACACACCAGTATAGAGCTCCAGCCAGGCCTCTTAGCTGGCTGCACACAGAGGAAGCGCTGCCATTTGGCATGCTTGCAACCATGGCAAAGAAACTAATTGCGGATGTCGAGTTGGCCTACCAGCCCCACCCACTAATAAAAACCTCTCAGTTGGCCACATAAAGAGCAAGCCCCACCATTTGGTGCACCCATAGTTGTAGCACGGAGGCTGACTGCAGGCACCTAGTCTGATTGGCAATCCTTTCTACCAGAGAACCTGTGGTGACCTCAGACAGGTCTCTTAACAGCACAGGAACCAAACCCTGCTCAGTGAGCCAACAACAGGCAGAGGAGGTCACTGCAGCTTGCTGGGCTGAGGCAAATATGGCTCAGCCACCATAGCAGGGTACACGCAGTCCACACAGAAGACACACAGAGTGCTGCTTCTGGTGACCAGGGGGCATTGCCCTGCAGCGCACCACAAAACCTCTTCTACACAAAGCTACTACTTTCAGGACCAGGAGATGGTAGCTGACCACCCTAATACATAAAAACAAACAGAGTGTTAGACAAAATGAATAGAAGAGGAATATATCCCAAATGAAAGGGTAAGAAAAAAATCATACCAAAAGACCTAAATGAAGGTTTTTTGACCTTTGCTTTTTTTTTAAGATTTTGTTTATTTATTTGAGAGAGAGAGAGAGAGAGAGAAAAAGAGCATGAGCATGGGTGGCAAAGGGAGAGGGAGAAGGAGGCTCCCCGCTGAGCAGGGAGCCTGACGCAGGCCTTAGTCAGGACCCTGAGATCATGACCTGAGCTGAAGGCAGATGCTTAAATGACTGAGCCACCCAGGCATCCCCAGTTAATTAGTCTTTAGAATTTACCCAAATGAGCTGAAAACTTATTCCCATATTAAAAACTGCACATGAATGTTTATAGCTGCTTTATTTATGACTGAAAATGTGAAACAACCAAGATACCTATCTTCAGGAGGTGAATGAATAAGTTATGCTAACATCCAAATAATGGAATAGTAACACTAAAAAGAAATGAGCTATCAAGCCAGGGAAGGACATGAAGGAACTTTAAATGCATATTATTAAGCTAAGGAACCAGTCTGAAGAGGCTACACACTATACGATTCCAACTGTATGGCATTCTGGAAAAAGAAAAACTATGGGGACACTTAAATGATTGATAGTTCTCAGGAGTAGGAGGACTGGAGGGATGAGTAGGCAGAGCATAGAAGATTTTTAGGGCTATGGAAATACTCTATATGATACCATTAATGATGGATACCAGCCATTATACATTTGTCTAAACACGTAGAACAAACACCACCAAGAGCACACCCTACGTAAACTATGGACTTTGACTGCTAATGATGTTTTTGTAGGTTTATGATTGTAACAAATGTACTCCACTCTGGTGGAGAACAATGATGGTGAGAGAAGCTGTGTATTGGGGTTAGGAGGTAAATAGGAAATCTGTGTACTTCTCAATTTTGCTATGAACTTAAAACTGCTAAAGAAACAGTATATTTAGGGGCGCCTGGGTGGCTCAGTGGGTTAAAGCCTCTGCCTTCGGCTCGGGTCATGATCTCGGGGTCCTGGGATCGAGCCCCGCATTGGGCTCTCTGCTCCACGGGGAGCCTGCTTCCTCCTCTCTCTCTCTGCCTGCCTCTCTGCCTACTTGTGATCTCTGTCTGTCAAATAAATAAATAAAAATCTTAAAAAAAAAAGAAACAGTATATTTAAAAAGGAAGATAAAACCAATAGTTTTTCCTCATTGCACAAATTATGGCATAATTATCTTCCCTTAATGAACAGGTGAATGTATTCATTGAACACCTCTGAAAAGTAGCCATCTATAAGAATATATCTGTTAAGGTCATTAACAATTTAATTCTATATAATGTTCTCTAAAAGTACCTTTGGTTACAAATTTAGTGACACAATTTAACTCCACATAAGCGAGACACAACACAGACTCTCAAATAAAAGAAACACGATAAATGTTGAATAACTTAGTTAAATGATGCTATAAAGTGTCCAAGATAGATGTGATTTGGGGAAACAAAAATTTTGTGCTTACTTACTCCATGTCCTCCGCACTTCTGTGCACAAAAGACTGACTGACTTACAATGTCAGTTGCATCTACACATTCGTGATTTACACATATCTAAAAAAAGAAAAAATATAAAAAACCTTTTTCCATGATGCAGGAATCCAACTGTCTTAACATTACAATCAGTAATTTTATACAGTAAGACCAACCATTCAATGTAATACATTTCAATCTAAATACTACTTTTACTGTAACCTGTAAATTTTTATATGTTGTTTTCATTTTCATTTAGTTCAAAATATTTTTCAATTTCTCTTAAAATGTCTCCTTTGGCACATGTGCTATTTAAAAATGTCTGTTTAATCTCCAAGTATTGAGGGGTTTTTCAGATAAGCCTAATATAAAGTATGGACTGGATGATAATGGTGTGTCAGTGTAGGTTCATCAGTTGTAAAAACTGTCCCACTCTGGTAGGGGATTGTTGATAATAAGGGAGACTATGTTTGTGTGGGACCAAGGGAGTATATGGGAATTCTATACCTTCCTCTCAGTTTTGCTGTGAACCTAAATCTTCTCTAAAAATTAGTCTTAAAAAATAATTCAGTGTAGGGAAATAGAAGGTATAAATAAAATAAGACCAACAAAAATCATAACCATATAACCACTTTTTATTATAATACCCTGAAGTCTAACAAAACTATCCCTAAGAGCACAGTTTACATCTTCCAATTTTATTTTTTGTTCCATATATGAAAAGTTTATATTGAAAGAAAACCAATTCAACATAATCAAGGCATTTATTAAGTTTAATCAAATTTGAGCTATTATTAGAGTCCCCTAATAAATATAATAGAAATCTTTTTTTTAAGATTTTATTTATTTTTTTGACAGACAGAGATTACAAGTAGGCAGAGAGGCAGGCAGAGAGAGGGGGGGAAGCAGGCTCCCCACTGAGCAGAGAGCCAGATGCAGGGCTCCATCCCAGGACCCTGGGATCACGACCTGAGCCGAAGGCAGAGGCTTAATCCACTGAGCCACCCAGGTGCCACAAAAGGAATCTTTTTAAAAATATGCTATACAGGGGCACCTGGGTGGCTCAGTGGGTTAAGCCTCTGCCTTCGGCTCAGGTCATGGTCTCAGGGTCCTGGGATCGAGCCCCACATCGGGCTTTCTGCTCAGCAGGGTGCCTGCTTCCCTTCCTCTCTCTCTCTGCCTGCCTCTCTGCCTACTTGTGATCTCTGTCAAATAACTAAATAAAATCTTTTAAAAAAAAATTTGCTATACATATTTAATATTCTATTATGTAATGTATGAAACATCCAGATATAACCCCTTTGTGTTTAAAGTGTAATAACCAGAGAATTAAGCATATATTCCCAACTCCAATATTTTTTTTAAAGATTTTATTTATTTATTTGACAGAGAGAAATCACAAGTAAGCAGAGAGGCAGGCAGAGAGAGAGGAGGAAACAGGCTCCCTGCTGAGCAGAAAGCCCGATGTGGGGCTCAAACCCAGGACCTGGGATCATGACCTGAGCCGAAGGCAGCGGCTTAACCCACTGAGCCACCCAGGCGCCCCCCAACTCCAATATTTATAAGCAATATCGACTTCTATAGTTGCAGTTCTCTTATATGAGTACAATCATACTTTTTCTAAAGAATTTGAGATTTGTTTTGAGATTAAAATGAAATATTGTATGTGAAAATGATTTCCTTTTAAACATTATAGTACAGCACAACTCTCTTCAAAGAAATGGCCTCACAAAACCCTTTCTAAATCCAAACTACACCTTTTAATCCTTTACTGTGTGTGTTGAGTTTTCTCAGTAGTTCTTGGCCATGGTGGTGTGTCTAACAACTCTCTTCCTAATGTGGTCTTTATTGTCTGCTTGCCTCACTTGAAACTGAGATGAAGAGTCCTGTTATATAAGGATGCTACTGACTAAAAGAAATTGCCAAGAATGTTTCATCACATGTGATTAAAAACTACTTCATATAATGTGTTCTCATGCATTATCACTGAGGATTGTCCATGTTATAAAAAGGATTCTATTCTTACTAAATTATCAACTGAATTGTATCAAATCATCTGTTGACCAAGTTTCATTTTTTAGTTGTTTTGGCTCCATGGCCAAAATACATCTACTGAACTCCTTGGTATATACCTCCATTGAGGAGGCATTTATGACTCTGAGGCACGAAGAAGTCAATATTAAGAAGACTACATACTGTATTCACTTCGGCAGCACATATACTAAGAAGACTCTACCTACAGGAAACTTCATTTAAACTATAAAACCACCAGAAGAGGCTATTACCATTTACAATTTCACATATTAAATAATTTGTTCAAAATCATCTATTAAGTGGAAACATCAGAATATAGATGCACACCCATCTTAGTCTTTAATGCCTACAGCATATACTATACTACGGTTCCTCATAAGCAAAGATTTGGTCAGGAATTAAATGATATTTTGAAGTGAATTTATGTTATGTCTATGTTTTCTCCAGATTTGGGTTAGCCTCAAAGATAATTAATTATAATAATCAATAATAACAGCCAGTCTATATTTAGCTCTCACCATCTCACCATGGTGCCAAGGCATCATACTAAACACTTTACAGTTATTCCATTTTATCTTTGGGATAACCTCATTGAGTAAATGCTATTATTACCCACTTTACATACAGTTGTAGTACCTCAGACTTGTTATATAACTTGCAAAATGTCAAAAAAAATTAGTTTTGAAGATTTGATTCTAAGAAGCCTGAACTAATTATCTACTGGGCTACAAAGAGACATATATTACAAAGTGGGATTTCTTTTTTCTTCTCTAAGGAGAAAAGTGAATTTCCATGCTATGGAATACTTAATATATTCCCTCTCCCCTCCACACTCCAGCCCCAAAATACTTGGGAGTTTCCTTGGTCATAATACTGAAATTCTGAAAAAGATCAAACATTCCCATTACCATCTTAATATCTAGAGACAAAATGAAACAAAACTTCTTCTTATCCAAATACTTTGTTACATTGTACTAGAAATGAAGTTTGACACTTAAATGACAATATTTATTGAAGAAATGAATAAAACTAGAGTTTTAAAAAACAGATTTTAAATAATTTACCCTTCCTGTATCACAAAAAGAGCCGCTGGAGATTCTCATTGGATCTTGTTTTGATTGAGTCGACAGGTAGTCTAGGGTTACACATAACTTATTTTCAACAAAAGCATAAATCACAGCACCACTTTCTTTGAAAAAAGGAATTCGAGTAGGATAAGTACAAACCAATCTTCCACACTGAAGATTCCTGTAAATATAATAAAATTATATGATTATTACACATTAGACATTTATTAAGAATACTTCAGATTTGCTTCCTTTGACCAAAAAAAAGATGATTCTCTATTTATATCAAATGTTACTAGAGAAAATTTAAACATTTAACATTTAAAGTAAATATTCTTATAAGCTTGTAAGCTTATCTTTCAATGGCATTAATGGTCCTTTGTTCCCTGTGCAGATGTATATATTTATTTTCAAATAATCAATTCACTCATACTTCATATCCCTCTGTAGAGGGAATGAAAGATAAATAAGTTGTGACCCCTACCCTCAAGGACCTTAGAGTTTGATACTAAATGTATTATAAATCCCATTAAAGGTGCTATGAACAAAATAAAATAAAATAATTCTTACCGAGATTTAAGATGAGGACACATTCTAACTTAGGAATTAGGGAAAACTTCATGGAAAAGATACCATCTGAGTCAAAGCTTAATAATTAGTAGAATTTCAATAGGCAGAGAATAAGGTATTACTAAACAAAGTAACAGCACAACAAACCAAGGAAACAACTACATGGCATGTTTACCAGTGTACAAATGCCATAAGTACAAGGGCCATGTATGTTTTGCTAACAAATAGCTAGCCCAGCGACTAGCGTATAGATTTTTAATAAATGTTTGTTAAAATAAATTCATGACCAAAATATCAAAGAATTTGGTCTTCAGATGCAGAAGAAATTTAATTTCATTTTATAGATACCAAGCAGTCTTCAGCTTGAGCATGCAATGAAGTGAATGGAGATAATATTTTTATAAGGAAAAATGAGAAGATTCAAATAGGAAGGTCATAATGGATATTATTATGTTCAATCTTGGATTGAATTTAGAAGCCTAATGATCACCCACATACAAATGTATAAAAATTAGACAGAAATTTAAACCTGTAGCATAAGAAAGATGTCAGGGCTACAGAATCTGATTTAAGATTCACTCCCATACATATGTGTGATACTTGAAACCACTGGAATGAATGACATATATAGAAAAAACTGAAAATAGAATCTTATAGAACATAAGAAAAGTATCTTTAGTATTGTCATAGCATACCTCAATTCACAGAATTGATATTCACCTCTTTTTCTACCACAGTTCCCAAACCTATCAGCTTGAGAGTGTATTTCTTCATAGCAGGCAAATGGTGCATTTTCTGAACCTGCCAACATTAGAAATATATTTGGGTTAAAAACTCCCTTCTTTTTTTTTTATCTTAGTCCATTCCCTCATATATTATATGTTTGCTTTGCCTTCTGTACTCAGAAACTTCTCAGAAGTTTTCCTAGTGAGATTATAAGGAAAGAGAATTAAAGTGATAAGCAGTGCTCATGGTTATAACTCCTTTAGTTTCATTTTCAGTCATTTCCATCACAAAAGATATCATGAAGGGTAACGACAATTATAGAAGCATAAGCCATGAGAGTGGTCTCTGAAACAAGGCTATAGAGAGTTAATACAAGAACTATACTTGCTTTCCTATGTTATGAATAGGAACTCATAAAAAGCCAGGTCTATAATAAAATCTCACTAAATAAATCTAACTGTATCTTCAGGAAGTCTAAAATGAAGGGAACAAAACTGCCAAATAATTAACAATTTTTTACTTCATTACTATATTTGGTTTTTATCACTGTGTAAACAATTATCAAAATCTTGGGAACTTAAAACAACATCCATTTATAATATCAAACACGTGAGTTCTCTTTTTGCTCAAGAGTATCATAAGGCTAAATAAAATTATTGGCTGAGGCTGCAGTCTCATCAGAGGCTGAAGTCCTCTTCTGAGTTCACTGGTTGTTAGTAGAATTCAAGTTTTTTAAATAACCTTACCTTCCTTTTCTTACTATCTGCCAGAGATTGCTCTTGGCTTCTAGGAACTCCCTGCACATCCTAATCACACTGCCCTCTCACACATGGCAGTTTATTTCTTCCAAGCCAGCAAGAGAATCTCTTTGACATCTCCCATCCTTTAAAGGGCTCACATGATTAGGTCATGCACACTCAGAATGATCTCCCTTTTGATTAACTCAAAGCTAATTATGGACCTTAATTTCATCTTGAAAATTCCTTTATCTTTACTATATACTATAATCACAGGAATGATATTCCATCACATATTCACTGGTTCTGCCCCAACTCAATGGGAGGGGATTATCCAAGGCCTGTACACTAGGAGAATCCTGAATTTGCATGGGACTACAAAAGACCTCAAATAGCCAAAGCAGTCTTGAAAAAGAAAAAGCAAAGCAGGAGGCATCACAATTCTGAACTTCAAGTCATATTATAAAGTTGTAGTGATCAGAATAGTATGGTACTGGCACAAAAACAGATACATAGATCAATGGAACAGAATAGAACACCCAGAAATGAACCCCCATCTATATGGTCAATTAATCTTTGACAAACCAAGAAAGAATATCCATAGGAAAAAGACAGTCTCTTAATAAATGATGCTAGGAAAACTGGATAGTAACATGGAAAGAATGAAACTAGATCACTTTCTTATACCCTACACAAAAATAAATTCAAAACGGATGAAAGATCTAAAGGTGAGACATGAACCATGAAAATTCTAGGGGGGGATAATACAGTCAGTAACCTCTTTGACATCAACTGTAGCAATTTCATTCTAGATATATCCCCTCAAGGAAGGGAAACAAAGGCAAAAATAAACTATTGTGGCTACATCAAAATAAAAAGCTTCTGCACAGTGAAGGAAACAATCAATAAAACTAAAAGACAATCTATGGAATGGGAGAAGATATTTGCAAATGGCATATATGATAAAGGGGTAGTATCCAAAACAGATAAAGAACTTAACACACTCAACACCCAAAATAATCCAATTAAAATGGGCAGAAGACATGAAGAGCCATTTTTCCAAAGACATACAGATGGTCAATGGACACATGAAAAGATGTTCAATATCACCCATCATCAGCGAAATACAAATCAAAACTAACATAGAGTATCACCTCTCACCTGTAAGAATAGCTAAAATTAATAACACAGAAAATAGCAAATGTTGACAAGAATGTAGAGAAAGGGGAACCCTCTTGCTCTTTTGGTGGTAATGTAAATTGGTACAGCCATTCTGGAAAACAGTATGGAGGTTCCTTAAAAGGTTAAAATAGAACAATTCTAAGATCCAGCAATTACACTACTAGGTATCTACCCAAAAGCTACAAAAATACCGATTCAAAGGGACATATGCACCCCGATGTTTATAATAGCTAAATTATGGAAAGAGCTCAAATGTCCACTGACTGATGAATGAATAAAGAAAATGAGGTGTACATACACAATGGAATATTTCTCAGCCACAAAAAAAGAATGAGATCTTGGGACACCTCTGTGGCTCAATAGTTCAGTATCTACCTTCAGCTCAAGTTCTGGGATTAAGCTCCTTAACAGGCTCCCTACCCTGCGGGGAGCCTGCTTCTCCCTCCCCAACTCCCCCTGCTTGTGTTTCCTCTCTCTGTCTCTCTGTCAAATAAATCTTAAAAAAAAAAAAAAGGATTCAAGTTCTGAAATACAGTTTCTACTAAATGAATAAATTGCTTTTGCACCATCATAAATCTGAAAAATTGTTAAGTTGAACCATTGTAAGTTGGGGACTGTCTGTAGTCTGTGATTAAATACAATTCTTATATCGTCTCTCCAAATGGGACTGAATTATCCAATTTCTGATTTTTCTTGAACAATATCTTGGTGTTTAACAAGTCCTGAATTGGCCTTCCTAACCTGGTATCTCCATTTACAAGTGAACCAATTAAACATTGTGAATACTTAGAAATAACATCATGTTTCCTAATGTATCTACACAGTCACCTTTGATGGACCAATGTTCTAAAATGGTGAAAAGAGAATTAGGAAATGGTAAAGAAAGAAAAAGAATGGGGGGGGGATGTAATTAATGAAAGCAGGTAAACAAGAGAAACCCAAACCCCTTGATCATAAAAGAAAACAGAGAAGGATTAGATGGGAATTCACAGTGGCTAAATAAACATCATCTTAATTCTCGTAACAATCCATTGAAGTAGATATTGTTTATTTTTATAGATGAGGTAGCTGTGTTTATTAGCAAGTTTAATTTTAGGGAAGGTAACTGTGCTAGGCAGAATTCTTTTTTAAAGTTTTTATTTAAATTTCATTTAGTTAACATACAGTGTAATATTAGCTTCAGGTGTACAATATAGTGATTTAAAACTTCCATACAACACCTAGTGCTCATCACAAGTGCACTCCTTAATCCCCAACACCTATTTAACTCATATTTCCACCCACCTCCCTTCTGGTAACCATCATTTTGTCCTCTATAGGTAAGGATCCATTTCTTGGTTTGCTTCTTTCTCTTTTTCCCCCTTTGCTCATTAATCTTTTCCTGGGCTAAGTGGTAGGATACTCACTTGTGATGCTGGGCAGCAGCAGCAAGTCACAATTCCTAGTCACCCACACAATTCTAAGTGTAAACAACCAATACAATTATAACCATTCTGTACACATATAAGAATTCTATTTTTATAGTATTCAAAAACTATATGAGATATTCAACACTTTATTACAAAATGGGCTTTGTGTTAGGTGACTTTTCCCTATTATAGGCTCATGAAATGTTCTTTCTGAGGACCTCCAAGAGAAGGCAGGCTAAACTATGATATTGAGTAGGTTAAGTGTATTAAATCCTTGGTTTATCAAGATATAACCCCATCATAATTTGAGAAAGATCTGTAGTCAGATGAATTCTGTTGAAAGTGGGTGTTCTTCGTCTAGCCTATTTTTTTATTAGTCCATCTATTGCATCTAAAGTTATCAATGAACTTTATTATTAATTTCTCTCTTAAATACCCTCTTTTATTAGTGTTAGGAACTTTCTCTAAGATCAGTGTGGGTTTTCTAGGGTGAGATGGAAACACCAACAGGGCAACACTTTGCAAATGTGAAGTCGCATGTCAAAATGTTCCCTTGTATTCAGTATACTGACCAAATCTACTAAGAGAATCTGTCCTTCCATAGTCCAAATAGTGTATTTAGGTTCCCTGTATTCTATTACCAAATGCCATGAAGTACAATTAAATAGTGAATTCACTGGCATAGATACTTGTGCATGGCTGGTACTAGGGCAGTAAATGTGAATTTGGGATAATTATTGCAAATAATTTAGGCAATCCTCATAAATATCATTGGGCATTAGGAAGTTTGAGGTTATACTACTTGACAACTGTTAGAGACTACTAGCTTATGTTTCCAGTTGGATGGCTACCTATCTCAACTAGAATAAACAGAGCCACTGAAATGTTAGCTAAAATTTTAGCTTTCATAATCTGATATCTGACTCAACTTCATCTTGTGACTAACAGGCATCCACAGTTTAACATATCTTAAAATCAAATTCTGATTTAGCCCTAGATTTCCTCATTTCAGTTTTTAGGACCATTAGTCAACCAGATGTTCAGGCCAAAGCAGAAATCATCCTTGATTTTCTTTCTTCTCCTCACTACCTGCTTCTACCACCAAATCTAAGTCTTATTGACACTATTTGCTAAATACAGCCAGAGTATGATCACGTCTCACCTACTCAATGGCCCCAAGTCTAGCCTGAGTGATCATCAATTTCTCTTCTAATATTCTGTAAAAGCCTCCTAATTGACTCCCTACCTCCCTTCTCCACTGTAGTACATTCTGCATATGAGAGGGGGTGGGGTTATGGAAATCAGTCATATTTTTAACAAATAAAAAATAAAAATCATGTATCGGTCTCTGACTTAAGTATCTCAAATGGCTTCCTATTCACACCAAGGATAAAATCCAGTTTTCTTACCATAATCTTTACTCAGCTTGGTTCATCACAATTCAGCAACACTGTCCTCCTTTTTGTGTTTACTGCCTGAACCCTTCACTGGACTATAACTTCCATAATCTTTTTTTTTTTTTTTGCCTTGTCCATCATTGGTTTTCTAGTGCTAGAAGAGTAGTGCCATGCCCAATTAAGGTAATAGATAAATATTTATTGAGTGAATGAAAAAATCAACACCTTGGGTAACTATACCCCATAATCTTTCTTCCTTATGAGTTTGACATCCAAAACCAAGACCTCCAACATGAATTATACCTATCCTATTTGAGGCAAAAGAGATTTTTAGAGATTGATATTTGAAATAAACTTCTTAGTGATATCTTCTAAATTATGTTTCCAATGTCAAACACACTAATTTCATTATATTTTCTGTTTTGTGGTCCCCTAAATATTTTTATTGAAAGAAGCAATATAAATCCTACATTTTTCAAAGAATTTGCAGATAGAACTAATTAAATTTTCCACAAATGGATGAGAGGGGAGAGTAGAAATCTTTTCCTCATGGCTTCTAAAACAGTCTTAAAAGGCATGTAAGATAAGTAAGCATAAACTTACTGAATCTGAAGCCCCTTGACCTATAATGCTTTTCTACCTCCAATAAACTGTAGATCAGTATTGTACACACAGCGGAAATGATGGAGAAATATCATTTCAAGTAAATCCAAAAAATTCATTTAAAAAATGAGACTATGAACAGAAGAATAATGGAATATAACTTATTACACTATCACTGGAAGAAGAAATATAGGTAATTTATCTTTCTTTCTCTTGTTTTCATTTACGTTTACCCTCCAGCTTCCTTTTGCTATTCCATTAGGCCCATCTTTCTCCATATGGTCAAAAGCATAGCTCCCAAAAACTCTAGAGCTTTACATTTGATAGTCTGGTGTCCTTAGAGGGAACTTTCCCTTGGCTCAACTGTCTAGAAGTTCCAGAAAAGAGATTTAGAACTCCCTCAACTCCCTTAACATGAGTCAGATGCTCACCTTAACACGGACTAACTGTATCAAGATTGGAAAGTATTGCAATTGGACCAGGCCTGATTAGGTACCCACTGTAGTATAATCAAATATGAATAAAGGTATTAATAAGACCATATTGTACTAATAGGATATTTCCCACAAAACCATGTGGATATTGGATGGTTCCTGGAAAGTGGTACTAAGAAAATCCTAATGGAGATCTCTACAGAAAAAGATGAATCTAGAAGTTTACTGTGGAATCTTGCTTCTTATCATCAATAGAACAGTTCATGACATTTTGATCCATACTGATCTCTGTCTTCTCTATATAAACTTTGGCACTCCAGACAAAACATCACTAATAGGAAGAGTATCCTGCTACCATAACTTCTAATGACTAATGCTGAGCTAAAGAGAAAGGAAACATAATACAGAAACTGGCAATTGCCCCCAATATCCATTCCTATTTTTTCGTTTCGTAATAGAAGTTTTTTATTATTAGCAGGGCAACAAACACCAAGCTAAAAAAAAGGATTTCTCAGACTCTCTTGCAACCAGATGTGGTTACATGACTAGGTTCTAGCCATCGGAAAATCAGCAGACATTATATACCCAAAACATCAAGTTAATGGCAGTAAATAAAAGGTAGTTACAGTTTCATTTCCTCTTTCCTTGATTCCATAGGCTGGTATAAAGATTTTGTACAGGAAACTATTTTCTACCAGAGACACAAGGTATGGCTGAGCAAGAAGAAAGACGACAGATTCTTGGAAAATGCCATAGAGCCAAGTTGTTGAGATGTCTTTAACAACATACCTACCTCTGGAATATTATATGAGAAAGAAAAAAATTTTTTGAATCACTGTACTTGTGTAATAACAATTTATTCTTTAACCAATAAAGGGAATTGCCACTGTGGTAAACCAAAACACTTTAGGAATGAGTGTCCCATACAAAATACACTATACCAGATGCCACAGTTTACTAGTAACAGGAAGATCAGATTGATCCATAAACAGTTCCAAACTGAGCCAGTATTTGAGGACCAGTGGAAGCTCAGGTAGCCAGCTAAACCTATGTAAATATATTTCAGAAATTGGGGAGCTTGCAATACTGAGTTAAGTGAGCTCAGCTATTAACATGAGCAATCTTACAGATAAGCTAATCTATTACATTCATGAGATCACACATACTCAGTTGAATGACCACTTTGAATACATGTTTTCCATCATATAAGTCCTAAAACTTCTTATTGATCTTATTCTCACCTTTATAAATTCTACCATAGCACCATTTCTGTTTCTAAGACAACTTCATTTTATCTCAGACAAATGCACAAGTACTATCACAAGTACTATCAGTAGCAGTCAATAGCACAAGTACTACCAAAACAGTCCCTGTCTTCCTTCTATGAGTCATACCAACCAGTGTACCACTTGCAAAGTTTTCTTGGGGCATCATCTGAACTCAAAATGTTTGACAGGTTTTGAGTCTAGGAGTTTGGGGTAAAACATTAGTTAAATGAATTAACTCCCTCTTAATACTAACATTTAGAAAGTAATTTATGATAAAGTATTTCTGAGGCCTTGATCTCTCTTATTAATATTATCTTATACATTTTATCAAGAAATGAACTAAGGGGGTACCTGGTGGCTCAGTGGGTTAAGCCTCTGCCTTCGGCTCAGGTCATGATCCCAGAGTCCTGGGATTGGGCCCCACATCGGGCTCTCTGCTCAGCAGGGAGCTTGCTTCCTCCTCTCTCTCTGCCTGCTTCTCTGCCTACTTGTGATCTCTGTCTGTCAAATAAATAAATAAAATCTTAAAAAAAAGAAAGAAAGAAAGAAATGAACTAAGAATATCTAGTAAGCTAAGGACATACATTTACCTCTCTTCCATTTAAAAAAAAAATTCTACTGAGGAAGAATGAGGTCAGCCAGATGGCAAAGTAAGAATGCCAGCCTTTATCCCTTCACCAAAAAAAAAAAAAAAAAAAAAAAGAAGATAGCTATCTACAAATGAAAATAGCCCTGGAAGAGCTCAAGAGTACCATGTAAGAACTTACAGCTATATGGGGAACAAAAAAAAAAAGAAAAGGAGAATAACTGAACAGAAAGAATTATTGGGGAGATCAAATTAATAGAGACACCTGGAAACAACTAGAACAAAGAGGCATGGGAGCTATCAGTAACATGCAACAGATGCCACTATAGTACCCAGTGGCCTGCTCTTCAGAAGACACTGGCAGATTTTACCACTGGGGACCTCAACAATCCCCATGACAGCCATAGACATCCCACACCTTTCGCAATAGAGAGCCCAGTGTTTACCTGGAGCTCCAGAAAGACACTGGTAGTTTTTGCCACTGAGGTAATCAATAGCCATCACCACTGCTGACCCTCCAGATAAGGAGACCTCACTATGCCTCACTCAGAAAAAGCTAATGTTCTGCTGTCCCAGAATCAAGGCTGCCACACATCTTTCCAAACATTTGGAAATGTGTTTCCAGACCCCAGAACTATAGCTACTCCACATGTACCCACATTTTAGACATAAGAGCGACTGTCCCTGTGTGCTACTCAAATAGACCCTGGGTCCACTGTTGCTCAGTGAGCACATGCTTTCCAGTCCCTGCCCCCATGAATCCTCCAGGAACACCTGTACCTGAAGCAGCAGAGCCACTGACACTCCGACTAGCCATGGCCCCAGACCTTGACATGCTTTCACTCTGTAAGTGCTCCAGCCTCAGCCCTATCACTACTAAAGAGGCATTGTGCATCAGACACCATTGCCACTGCCACCATCACCACCACCATCACCTCACTGAGGAACCCAACAACTTTGCCACAGCTCTGGCCATCTAAGGACTCCTGCAATTTTTGCTGACACTGACCTCAGCTGAAGAAGTTGCATAGAGACTGTGCCACAGGGCCTGCCCTGGAGCTGTAATCTCTACATTCCACTGAAAGAATGCCCCCCAACACACTCACCCACAAGTAAAGGTATTTCCCTATCAAAACTAGTCCATAAAGTCTGGAAGACAATACTACTCTATCAAATATGCAGAAAATGCAAAGACACAAGAAACACAAAATATCCAGGAATTTGTTGACATTTGCACCATTAAAATATCCTATAGTTTGTCAAGTGCTTTTTCTGCATCTAATGAGTCATATGATTTCTACCCATTGTTTCTTTAAATAAGCTTTCTATCCCCTTCTTCTCTTTTCCTTATGGCACTTATTTCTTTTGATGGTATGCCATGGATCACACAGGTCTTCTTTATTCTTTTTCACTTTTTTGTTTTTCTCTCATTGGATAATTTCAGATTATCCAATTATTCTACTCACAGATTTTTTTTCTTCTGTTTGATCAGCTCTGCTGTTGATGCTCTCCATTGCATTTCCCATTTCACTCACTGTATTCTCCAGCTCTGGAATTTCATTTGATTCCCTTCAATGATTTCTGTTACACTTCTCATTTTGAGGGTGCCTGGGTGGCTCAGTTGGTTGAGCATCTGACTCTCAATTTCAGCTTGGGTCATAATCTCAGAGTCATAGGGTTGAGCCCTACATCAGGCTCTGTGTTCAGCAGGCAGTCTGCTTGAGACTCCCTCTCTCTATTTCCCTCTGCCCCTCCCTCTGCTCACATTCTCTCTCTCTCTCTCATATAAATAAAATCTTCAAAATACTTCTCATTTTGTTCAGTGTTATTTCATTTGTCTCTCTGCGTTTTCTTGAGGCTCACTGAACTTCCTTAAAACAATTATTCTGAATTAAGTTCAATGAGCAAGATAAACTGTTTTTATGAAATACCTTCCATCAGCTCTCCTAGGGATTCTGAGGCTTTTTCAGACATGCTCCACCTTCTTGCTCCCTTTTGTAGCAGAATTATTAAGCACATAGGACTTCTCTCAATCCTGTAACACACCAGTCTGAGTGATGACAGACTGCCCCTTTTGCTTTTACATGTCTGGCACTAAAGCTCTCCAAATGCATCCAGTTTGTTGTTGTTGTTGTTGTTGTTGTTGTTGTTACATCCAGTTTGTTGTTGTTGTTGTTGTTTCCCAGAGATGGGCTAGAACTTCTCTTCTGGAAAACTAGACTTCCATAAATCTCTCTCATCAGGGTGATTGTCTAAGATAGTATTTTCCAAACACTGCTAGACTATGGCCCTGAGGCATCAAACAAGTTCACAAGCCACTGCAGGGTCCACGGCAGCATCCATAGCTGGTCCCTATATGCTTATTATCCAATGCACAGGTGGGTGAGGCTCCTTCCAAGTCTCTTGGCATATGGTGGTAGGTCCCATAGCTTCCACAAACACTCTCCCACAAAGGTTCACAGATGAATGCCAATTGTTGTTGTTGAGGGGGGAAACAGTGAAGGACATTTTATCAAATACTTAGTGAAAAGATAATGTTCTCAGAAAATAGAATGGAACGGGCCACCTTGGTGGCTCAGTTGGTTAAGTGTCCAACTGCTGATTTCAGCTCAGGTCATGATCTCAGGGTTCTGCAGTGGAGCCCTGCATGGGCTCCATGCTCAGCAGAGAATCTTGTCCCTCTCCCTCCCACTTTGCAACTCCCTACTGCTTGTGCACTCTCTCCTTCTCTCAAATAAATAAGTAAATAAAATCTTTAAAAACAAAAAGCAAAAAAATAGAAGGGAATTTTTTTACTCATTTTATGAGTCTAATAACATAATTCTCATACTGAAGTCTGACAAAAACATCTACAAAAAAGATAATATACCTCATCAACACAGACAAAAATCTTTAGCAAAATATTAATAAATCAAATCCAAGAATATAGAAAACAATAATACCTAATAAATAATGGGTTTTATTCTAGAAATGTAGGGGTTTTCTTTACCCCCTGTAAAATCAATGAATATAATCTGCCATATTAACAGACTATTAGAAAAATATACTCATCTCAATAAATATGGGGGAAATGTTTGAAAATATTGAACAACCATTTATGGAAAAACTGAAAGAGAAGGGAATTACCTCAACCATATAAAGCACATTCAGGAAAAACCCATGGCTAACATCATACAAGTAACATTATACTTATTAACTAAGTATAATACTTAATGCTTTCCACCCCAAATCACTAAAACACGTGGATGTTTTACTATTCCTTACTACTTTATTCAACATTAACCCTGTACAGTAGAATGAGGAAAGAAAAAGAAGTATACGGCATACATGCTGAAAAATAAAAAATAAGACATTCTTTATTCTCAAAAGATATGAGTGTGTGTTTGTGTGTGTGTGTTGTAAAATGCAAGGTCAACAAAAACCACTAGAAGAACTAGTAATCTAAGTACTGCAGACTGTTAACAAATTCCAATGATCTCTGTGAAAGGCAAATTTTTAGTTTAAAAAAAAAAGTAATAACCATTTTGCTTCTAGCAGTAAATTTCATATCACCTTTGGTCATCTTTATCAGCATTTGTGTAGGACAGAATAACTCTGAAATCCCTGAATACTTGCTTGGTTCAGGCACATATACATAATGTGTTGCAAAATTTGTTTTTACAATGATTCATTCTGAGCAAGTGCTCTGAATTCTTATTATATAATATTTTTGTCATTTAACAATTCTGTACCTACAATTCTGTACAGTTCCATGTTCTCTGGTGACTAGTTAGAGTAAGACTTCTCTATACCTATTCGGAGTCATTTTGTTTATTTCACTACATCAGATCACAGATAAAAGATTAAGATACAAAAATCAATTATATTTCTACTTAGTAGCAACAAACAACTGGAAAACCAAGTTTCATGAAAGCAATACTATTTTACAACAGCACCAAAACCCAAAACATCGTTAGGAATAATATAAAGATTTTTAAAAAATGTTCACTAAACTAAAAAACATTTTTTAAGAACATATTCATAGTCTGCAAGACACTATATTGTTGTCAATAATCCAGAATTCATCTATAAATTTAATACAACCTTAATTAAAATCCTAAATGGCATTTCTTTTTTAGAAATTGGCAAGCCAATATTAAAGTTTAAATGGAGATGGAAAGGATTCAGAAAATCCAAAGCAATATTGAAAATAATAAACAAAGTTGAATAATTTACATTACCTGGTTTTAAATCTTACCATAAGTTATGGTAATCAACAACGTAAGGATAGATAGATCTTTGAAGCAGAAGAGAATCCAGAAATGGAACTCTCTTACATTCTCAATTGATTTTTTTAACAAAGATATCAAATCAATTGAATGAAAAAGTCTTTATTAAAAATGATGATAGAACAATTGCAAAGCTATTGAGGAAAGACTAATCTCAATCCTTATCTCATGCTCTATACAAAATTAATTTGATTTAAAAGAAAAGTTAAATCAAACATTTTAGAGAAGCATAGAAAAATAATGTGCATGACCTTAGAGTAGGCACATATTTTTAAAAAATAACTGAAAGAAAAATATTTCTTTTTTTAGGCGAGATGGTGGACGAGTAGGGGACCCCATTTCAACCAATTCCCTGAATTTAGTTGGATATCTACCAAACCATTCTGAACACCCACGAAATCAGTCTGGATCTAAGAATATATACCTGGATCTCTACAAGCAGATAAGCACTGCTTTTTGCAAGGATTGGAAGTGCACAGTCATGAATCTGCCGGGAGTTATCAGAAGATAAACATACTCCTCACTCCTCACTGTGTGAGGATCCCAGGGCCCTGAGGTCAAGACCTGAGCTGAAATCAGATGCTTAACTGACTGAGTCATCCAGGTGCTTTAGGTTGTTCTTTTTCTAGTTCTGGTAAGTGTAAGATTAAATTGTTTGAGATTTTTCTTGCTTCTTCTCTTAGAACTGCTTTTGCTGGATCCCAAAGGTTTTGGACTATTGTGTTTCATTTTCATTTGTTTCCATGTATTTTTTTATTTTTTATTAAGTTTTTTAAATTTTCATTCCAGTATAGTAAACTTAGTGTTATATTAGTTTCAGATGTACAATTTACTGATTCAACAATTCTACACATAATTACTCAGTGTTCATCATAAGTGTATTCTTAATCCCCTTCACCTATTTCACCCATCCGCCACCTATCTCCCCTCTGATATGCTTTATTTTAAATAAGAGCCCCAGGGAGGGAGACAAATCATAAGGGACTCTTAATCTCAGGAAACAAACTGAGGGTGGCTGGAGGGGGTAGTGGGAGGGATGGGGTGGCTGGGTAATGGGACTCTAGGGAGGGTATGTGCAATAGTGAGTGCTGTGAATTGTATAAGACTAATGAATCTCAGACCTGTACCCGTGAAAAAATAATACATTATATGTTAATTTACAAAAGAACCCTGTTATTTTTTTCCTACAAGAACATTTTTTGCTTGAAGCATACTTCAGAATACGTGAAGTATATATATATAAAGCATTCATCCAAAAAAAAACAGAATACAGATTTTCTTCAAGTACATACAGAAGAATTCCCTGGTCATGTCACCATGTAAAAAGAGACATAACAATGGGCACCCAGGTGGCTCAGTCAGTTAAGCCTCTGCCTTAGGCTCAGGTCATGATCCCAGAGTTCTGAGATCAAGTCCTACATCTGGCTCCCTGCTTTGCAGGAAGTCTGCTTCTCCCTCTGCCCCTCACCCTGTTGGTGCTCTCTCTCATTTGTTCTCTCTCTCTCAAATGAATAAATAAAATATTTTTTTAAAGAAATGATAAGTATTTAAAATTAAGATGACTGAAATCATATTAAGTATATTTCCCAACCACAATAGTACAAAACTAAAAAAGCAAAACTAAAACACAGTCAAAAAATCTACAAAAAAAAAAGCAAAACTAAAACACAGTCAAAAAATCTACAATGTAGGGGTGCCTGGGTGGCTCAGTGGGTTAAAGCCTCTGCCTTCACTTCAGGTCATGATCCCAGGGTACTGGGATCGAGCCCCGCGTCGGGCGCTCTGCTCAGCGGGAAGCCTGCTTCTCCCTCTCTCTCTCTGCCTGCCTCTCTGCCTACTTGTGATTTCTGTCTGTCAAATAAATAAATAAAATCTTTAAAAAATAATAAAAAAAATCTACAATGTAAATACTAAATATTGAATATATAAATATTAAACAACACACCACTGAACAAGTAATAGGCCAAATAAGGAAACAGTAAATCAAAATAGTCTCAAAAGAGACTAGAGAAGAAAACACAATATTTTAAAACATATGGGATGGAGCAAAAACAGATGTTAGAGTGAAATTTATGCTATAAATGCTTGTATTAAGAAAAAATTTTAGAAGTGACTTTTTTCTAGGGATGTCACCTGAGGTAAGAGAAATAAAGGGGAAAAAAAAACTACTGGGACTACATCAAAATAAAAATCTGTATAATGAAGGAAATAACCAACAAAACTAAAAGGCAACTGAATGAATGGGAGAAGATATTTGCAAATGACATGTCTGATAAAGGGTTAGTATCCAAAATATATAAAGAACTTATCCAACTCAACACCCAAAAAAAACAAATAATCCAATTTTTAAAATGGGCAGAAGACATAAACAGACATTTCTCCAAAAAAGACATGCAGATGGCAAACAGACACATGAAAAGATGCTCAACATCACTCATCATCAGGGAAATTCAAATCAAAACTACAATGAGATATCACCCTACACCTGCCAGAAAGACTAAAATCAACAACACAAGAATCAGTGGGTATTGGTGAGGATATGGAAATAAAGGAACTCTCATGAACGGATGGTAAGAGTGTAAGCTGGAGCAAACACTCTGGAAAACAGTATAGAGATTCCTGAATCTCTTAGGATCCTTAGAATCCAGCAATCACACTACTGGGTATTTACCAAAGAATACAAAAACATTAATTCAAAAGGATACATGCACCCTTAGGTTTATATCAGCATTATTTACAATAGCCAAGATATGGAAGCAGCCTAAGGGTCCATCAATTAATGAATAGATAAAGAAGTAGTGGGGTGTGTGTGTGTGTGTGTGTGTAGTGGAATATTATTCAGCCATTAAAAAAGAATGAATCTTGCCATTTGCATAGCATGGATAGAGCAAGTTATTATAATGCTATAAGTCAGTCAGAAAAAGACATATAATTTCACTCATATGTAGAATTTAAGAAACAAAACAATTGAGCAAAGGGAAACAGTACAGAGGCAAATCAAGAAACAGTCAATTATAGAGGACAAACTAGATATTTACTAGAGGGGTGGTGAGTGGGGGAGTGAATGAAATAGGTGATAGGGATTAACTAGTGCATTTCTCATGGTGAGCACTGGGTGATGTATGGAATTGCTGAATCACTACACTGTATACCTGAAACTAACATAACACTGTATGTTAACTATAATGGAATTAAAATAAAAAATAAAAATAAAAGACAAAAATGCAATAGAGAACTTCAACAGCAGAATCAAGCAAAGAAAAGAAACAATATGCAAATTGGAAGACATGTTCAGGCACAGGGGGAAAAAAAAAGAAAAGAATGAAGTCCTACAGGATTATGAGACACCAACATATGAATCAATATATGCATTACTGCAGTCACATTAAAAGAAAAAGAATGAGGAAGAAAGCTTATTTAAGGAAAAGGAGCTGAAAAATTCCCAAATCATAGAAGACAAATGGATATCTAGGTTCACAAAAGTCAAAGGATCCAAAATAGGATCAACGAAGACAACACTAAACAGATTCACATTATAAACAAATTATCAGAAGTCAAGGAAAAAGAGAATTTGAAAGAAGGCAGGGAAAAGTGGCTACTCATATACAATGGAACCCCCACAAAACTATGAGTGGATTTCTTTAGCAGAAACCTTGTAGGCTAGGATGGAGTGGATGATATAATTGAAGTTCAAAAAAATCTGCCAACCAAGAAGTACTGTATTTAGAAAAACTGCCTTTTAAAAAAATAAAGATAGTCTTTCGCAGACAAACACAAAGTGAAGTTTATCACAACTAGATCTGCCTTCAAGAAATGCTAAAGGAAGTTCCTCAAATTAAAATGAAAACACACTACACAGCAATGAAAAAGCATAAGAAAATGTAAATCTCAATGGTCAAGGATATAAAGCTGTGATGATGATATATAAATTACTTTTAACCTAATATAACAGTTAAAATATAGAAATCTGTTTATATTTTGAATACACAATATAAACAGAAGCAATTCTGACTAAAATAGCACAAAGTATGTGGAGGGGAAGTAAAAGTATAGATTTTTTAGGGTGCTTGGGTGGCTCAGTGGGTTAAGCCTCTGCTTTTGGCTCAGGTCATGATCTCAGGATCCTGGAATCAAGTACCGAATCGGGTTCTCTGCTCAGCGGGGAGCCTGCATCTCCCTTTCTCTCTGCCTGCCTCTCTGCCTACTTGTGATCTCTCTCTCTGTCAAATAAATAAATAAAATCTTTAAAAAAAAAAAGTATAAATTTTTTATGTACACAATTGAAGTTAAGCTTATCAACTTAGAAGGTTACAACTACAAGTTACTTTATACAAGCCTCGAGCTGTATAAAGAAAAAAATCTATAATAGATACACAAAAGATAGAAAAGAATCAAAGTTACTACCAAAAAAAATCATCAAATTGGAATGGACAACAATGACAGACAATAAAACTGCAAAACAGACAGAAAACAATAAACAAATGACAATCGTTAATCTTCACCTACTAAAAATGAATTTAAAACTAAATGGATTAGGGGCACCTGGGTGGCTCAGTGGGTTAAAGCCTCTGCCTTCAGCTCAGGTCATGATCTTGGGGTGCTGGGATCAAGCCCTGCATCAGGCTCTCTGCTCAGCAGGGAGCCTGCTTCCTCCTCTCTCTCTCTCTGCCTGCCTCTCTGTCTACTTGTGATCTCTATCAAGTAAATTTTAAAAATTAAAAAAAAAAAACTAAATGGATTAAATTCCCCAATCAAAGGGCATAGACTAGCTAAATGGATTAGCCTCAGGGCACACCTGGAGCTAGCCCTTCCACTCTGTATCCACAGACAAGTGGCCCAAACGCTATCGTCAACACCTAATACAGTGTGTATGCCTGGGCATGAAGGTGCAGCTATGGTAGTGTATGCCAAAAACCAGTGACATGACAGCTGCTAGTGAGCCCATAATTGGACTTGGCTTTTGCTGCTTGCTCTGGCCTCTATCACTGTAAGTGTGTATCCAACCAGCCCTTACCCCTACACAGGCACCTGGAATAGGCCTTTATAGCCAAGTGTGTGCACTCAGTCACCTCCAGCCACTAACACTGTCTGTCCCTAGTCTCTAGGCACTGAACCTGGAGATGTTCCTGAGGATTCTAATAGCCCCAGCAGCCACTGAGGACTGTCTGACCACAAGACGTCCATGCCATGAACCCTAGTGGCCTAAGCCAAGGAGACATTACACCCCATGGACCAAGTGCCATCAACACATGCCCAAACAGGGTACACTGCACCACTAGACCCCAGATCACCACTTACTCCAGAATGCCCCCTCCCATAGATGAAAGTCTTCCTTTACCAAAGTCAATCCATAAAGTCTGGAAGAGGTGACTGCTTCTTCAAATAAGTAGATAACTACACACAGCTATAGGGATCATGAAGAAGCATAGAAACATGATGTCACCAAAAGGATACAGTAAACCTCCAGCAAATAGCTTCACACAAATGGAGATCCAGGAATTGTCTGATAAATAATTCAAAATAATTGTTCTAAAAATGCTGAGAGAGCTACAAGATAATGTAATACAGATAAACAGTGTAATAAAATCAAAAAACAATACAAGAACAAAATGAGAGGTTCAACAAATAGAAAATATAAAAAGAACCAAACACAAATTGTGGAACTAAATAATCCAATAACTAAACTGAAGAATTCAGTAGAATAGTTCAACAGTATAACTGATCAAGCAAGCAGAATCAGTAAGCTAGAAGACAGATCAATTGAAATTATCCAATTAGAGAAACTAATGGAAAAAGAATGCAAGGTTATAAAGAAAGCCTATGTGATGTATAGGACACCCTTGAGAGAAATAATGTATGCATCATTGGAGTCCCAGAAAGAAAAGAGAGGGAGAAAGGAGTAGAAGTCTTACTTATATAATGACTGAGAACATCTCAAACCTGGGGAGAGAACTGAACATATAAGTTTATGAAGTTAACAGATCACCTCAAAAATTCAATCCAAAATGGTCTTCTCCACGACACATAATAATAATGAGACATTGTAATAAAACTATCTAAAATCAACAAGAAGAGAAGTGGTTAAAAGAAAAATATTGTCTCTCATAAAAGAGAATCCCTCCTACCCCAGAAAGCTGTCAGTAGATTTCTTAGCAGAGATCTTGCAAGTCAGGAGACAATAGGATGATATAATCAAAGTTCTGAAAGAAAGAAACTGGTAACCAAAAATACTTTACCCAGCAAATTTGTCCTTCAGAAATTAAGGTGAGATAAAGACTTTTGCTAGTAAACAAAAGCTAAGGGAATTGATCAACACTAAATCTGCCTTAGAAAAAATGCCAAAAGGAGATAATCACGCTGAAATGAGAAAACCTAATCAGTAACATGAACACAAATGAAAGTATACAACACATCTGCAAAGGCAAGGACATAGTAAAATTCATAATATTCAAACTGTAACACAGTTATGTGTTAACTCTAGTATAAAAGTTAAAGGAGAAAAGTATTAAAATAGCAATAGCTACAGTAATTTCTTAGTGGATACACACTACAAAAGATGTTATTTTGACATCAAAACATAACAGGAGGGGAGACTTGGGAAGGGTTTTGAAATTGATCAAACATTACTATTTTGGCATAAAAAATAAGCTGTGATACATATATTTTATGTAAGTTTTACAGTAACCATAAACAAAAACCTGCAGTAGATTCACAAATAATAAAGAGAAGGGAATCAAAGCATACTACTATGAAAAATCACAAATTCAAAAAGGAAGGCAGAAAGAGAAATAGGAAAATAACAATTAAAAAGTTGGAATTAGTAGGTCCTTGCCTATCCATAATCACTCTAAATGCAAAGGAAATGAATTTCCTAATCAAAGAACAAATTTGCTTCCTGAATAGGCAGAAAAATAAGACCCAAGTATATGCTGCCCACAAGAGAATCACTTCAGCTATAAGGACACACATAAGCAAATGTAAAGGAATGGAAAAAGATTTTCCATGCAAGTGGAAAACTAGCAAGCAGGGATAGCTATATATCAGACAAAATGGACTATAGGTCAAAATGGCAACAAGAGGGGTAAAAAAGATCATTATATAATAAGGCAGTCAATTCATCAAGAATATATGACAATTATAAATATATATCCACTCTACACTGGTGTACTTAAATATCATTAAGTACTAATAAAACTGAAGGAGGAAATAGACAACAATACAATAATACTAGGGGACTTAAATATTCCACTTCCTACAAAGGATAGATATTCAGACAGAAAATCAACAAGGAAAAGCTGGACTAGGACCAGACTTTGGACCAAATGGATATAACAGACACATACAGAATATTCCATTTAGCAGCAGCAGAACACACATTCTTCTCAAGTGTGCATGGAACACTCTCTAGGACAGATCATATGATAAGCCATAAAACAAGTCTTAGTAAACTTAAGATGGAAATCATACAAAGTAATGTTTACAACAACAACAATATGGAACTGAAAATTAATAATTGAAGGAAATCTGGAAAACTCACCAATATGTGGAAATTAGAGAACATGCTCTGAAACAACCAGTGGGTCAAAGAGGAAATCAAACATAAATCAAAAACTATACTGAAATTAATGAAAATGGAAGGACAACATATCAAAATCTATGGGATTCTGCAAAGCAGTTCTAAGAGGGAAGTTTATAGCAATAAACACCTCCATATAAGAAAAGAGGTGTAAAATAAACAACCCAACTCTATACCTCAAAGAAAAAGAACAAAAAAGCCACCAGATTAGCAGATGGAAAAAAAATAACAAAGAGCAGACCAGAAATGAATTAAATAGGGATGAGAAAAACAATAAAAAGATTAACAAAATAAGAGCTGGTTTCTTGAAAAGACATACAAATTTGACAAATATCCAACTAGACTAAGAAAAAAAGAAGATTCAAAAAAATAAAAAGAAAAGAAGATTCAAATAAATAACCACAAATTAAGGAAGAGACATTATAACTGATAACATAAACACGCAAAGGGTCATAAGCAACTATTATGAACAATTATATGTTGACAAATTAGGAGAACCTAGAAAAATTAGATAAATTCCTAGAAACATAACCAACTAATACTAATCATGAAAAACTAGAAAATTAGAACAGACCAATTTTGAGTAATGAGATAAAATCAGTAATCGTAAATTTCCCAACACAGAAGAGGCAAACCAGATAGTCTCCCTGGTGAATTATACCAAACACTTAAAGAATAATTAATGTTAATCATTCTCAAACTCCTCCAAAAAACTGAAGAGATCATTTCCAAATTCATCCTATAAGGCCAGCTTTATCTTGATACCAAAGTCAAATGAGAATACTATAAGAAGAGAAAACTAAAGACCAACATCTCTAACGAATACAGATGTAAAAATTCTCAACAAAATATTGCTAAACTAAATTCAACGAGCATTAAAAGAATAAAACACCATTATCAAATGGTATTTATCTCTGGAATGCAAGGATAGTTCAATATATGTAAATCACTAACTGTGATATACCACTTAAATAGAATGAAAGATAAAAGATCATAAGATTCTCTCAATAAAAACAGAAAAAGCATTTGACAAAATACAACATGCTTTCATGATAAAAATAATCAGCAAATTGAGTATAGAAGGAACACACCTTAACAGAATAAAGTCCACATATAATAAACCCACAGCCAATATCAAACTTAATTGGGAAAAGCTGAAAGCTTTTCCTCTAAGATGAGGAATAAGACAAAGATGCTCATTCACACCACTCCTACTCAACATAGTACCAGAAATTTTAATGAGAGCTGTCAGGGTAATAAAATAAAAGGCATCCAAATTGGAAAGGAAGAAGTGAAATGGTCTTGTAGAAAATATAATCTCATATAGAGAGACTCCTAAAGACCTAACCAAAAAGGTGTGTTATAACTATTAAATTCAGTAACTCTGTAGGGTACAAAATCAACATACAGAAATCATTTGAATTTCTATACACTAACAACAAAGCAGCTGAAAAAGAAATAACTGTATTCTCACTAGCATCAAAATCAATAAAAACACTTCAGAATAAATTTAAATGAAGTGAGAAATCTGTACCCTGAAAATGACAAAACTTTCATGAAAAAAATCTAAGACACAAAAGAAAAGATATCTTGGGTTCCTAGATTAGAAGAATTAATAGGTTAAAATGTCAATACTACCAATACCATCTGTAGTTTCAAAGCAATCTATACCAAAATTCCAATGGCATTTTTTCAGAAATAGAAAAAATTACTAAAATTTATGTGGAACCACAGAAACTTTGAAAAGCCAAAGCAATCCCGAGGAAAAAAAACAAAACTAGAGGTACACAATTCCTGATTTCAATTATACTCCAAAGCTGTAATAATTATAACAGTATGCTACCATTGTAAGAAGAGCAGACCAATGGAACAGAATGGAGAACCTAGACCAAATCCCATGTATATGCTCAAAAAAATACTTGATGAGGGAGCCAAAAATACTCAATGGGGAAAAAAGAACCTGTTCTATAAATGACGTTGGGAAAACAGGATATTCTCATGTAAAAGAATTAAAGTAAACCTATAGTTTATACAATTCATAAAAATTAACTTGAAATAGATTAACAACTTAAAGAATGAACACCATAAAAACCCTAGAAGATGACATAGGGAAAAACTATTGACATTGACATTGTTGTTGGCACTGACTTTTTAGATATGACACCAAACCACATGCAGCAAAAGCAAGAAGTAATAATGGGACTTCATCAAACTAAAAGGCTCTTGCATAGCAAAAGAAATTAAAAAATGATGACAATCTACAGAATGGAAGTGAATATCTGCAAATCACTTATCTGGTAAATGTCCAAAATATACAAAGAACTCATAAAACTCAGTAACAAGGGCACCTGAGTGGCTCAGTGGGTTAAAGCCTCTGCCTTCGGCTCAGGTCATGATCCCAGGGTCTTGGGATTGAGTCCTGCATCAGGCTCTCTGCTCAGCAGGGAGCCTGCTTCTCTCCGTCTCTCTCTGCCTGCCTCTCTGCCTACTTGTGATCTCCATCTGTCAAATAAATAAATAAAATCATAAAAAAAAAAACTCAGTAACAAAAATCCAAACAATCTAGGAGGAGGAGTCAAGATGGCGGAGAAGTAGCAGGCTGAGACTACTTCAGGTAGCCGGAGATCAGCTAAATAGCTTATCTAAAGATTGCAAACACCTACAAATCCAATGGGAGATTGAAGAGAAGAAGAAAAGCAATTCTAGAAAGAGAAAATCAACCACTTTCTGAAAGGTAGGACTGGTGGAGAAGTGAATCCAAAGCGACAGGAAGATAGACTGCTGGGGGAGGGGCCAGCTCCCGGCGAGCGGCGGAGCAACGGAGCACAAAATCAGGACTTTTAAAAGTCTGTTCCGCTGAGGGACATCGCTCCAGAGGCTTAACTGGGGTGAAGCCCAGACGGGGTCAGCGCGGCCTCAGGTCCCGCAGGGTCACAGAAGGATCGGGGGTGTCTGAGTGTCACAGAGCTTACCGGTATTAGAACAGGGAAGCCGGCTACAGAGACAGAGCCGAGGAGTAAGCTCTAAGCTTGGGGTTGCCTTGAACCGGTCACAGGCTCGGTCAGCTCGGAGCGCAACCGGAGGCCAGGGTGACAGGAGTAATTGGGCGCTGTTCTCTGAGGGCGCACTGAAGAGTGGGGCCCCGGGCTCTCGGCTCCTCCGGGCCGGAGACCAGGAGGCCGCCACCTTCATTCCTGTCTTCCAGAACTCTACAGAAAGCGCTCAGGGAACAAAAGCTCCCGAAAGCAAACCCAGCAAACCCGAGTGGATTACTCAGCCTGGCCCCGGGTAAGGGCGGTGCAACTCCGCCTGGGGCAAAGATGCTTGAGAATCACTACAACAGGCCCCTCCCCCAGAAGATCAACAAGACACCCAGGCAGGACCAAGTTCACCTACCAAGGAGTGCAGTTTCAATACCAAGGAGAGCGGCGGAATTCCAGAGGAGAAGAAAGCAAAGCACGGAACTCATGGCTTTCTCCCCATGATTCTTTAGCCTTGCAGTTAATTTAATTTTTTTTTTCTTTTTCAATTTTCTTTTTCTCTTCTTCTGCTAAATTTTTTTAACTTTTACCGTTTTCTTTTTTAACGTTTTTTTAAATAGTTATCTAATATATATATATTATTTTCCTTTTTATATTTTTTCTTTATCGGCTTTCTTTTTTTAATAGTTTCTTTTTTTTTTTTCTTTCTGAACCCCTTTTTATCCACTTTCTCCCCCCCTCACAATTTGGGATCTCTTCTGATTTGGCTAAAGCATATTTTCCTGGGGTTGTTGCCACACTTTTAGTATTTTACTTGCTCCTTCATATACTCTTATCTGGCGGAAATGACAAGGCGGAAAAATTCACAACAAAAAAAAGAACAAGAAGCAGTACCAAAGGCTAGGGACCTAATCAATACAGACATTGGTAATATGTCAGATATAGAGTCCAGAATGACGATTCTCAAGATTCTAGCCAGGCTCGAAAAAGGCATGGAAGATATTAAAGCAACCCTCTTGGGAGATATAAAAGCCCTTTCTGGAGAAATAAAAGAACTAAAATCGAACCAAGTAGAAATCAAAAAGCTATTAATGAGGTGCAATCAAAAAACGGAGGCTCTCACTGCTAGGATAAATGAGGCAGAAGAAAGAATTAGCGATATAGAAGACCAAATGACAGAGAATAAAGAAGCTGAGCTAAAGAGGGACAAACAGCTACTGGACCACGAGGGGAGAATTTGAGAGAGATAAGTAACACCATAAGACAAAACAACATTAGAATAATTGGGATTCCAGAAGAAGAGGAAACAGAGAGGGGAGCAGAAGGTATGTCAGAGAGAATTATAGGAGAGAATTTCCCCAATATGGCAAAGGGAACAAGCATCAAAATCCAGGAGGTTCAGAGAACCCCCCTCAAAATCAATAAGAATAGGTCCACACTCTGTCACCTACTAGTAAAATGTACAAGTCTTAGTGACAAAGAAAAGATCCTGAAAGCAGCCCGGGAAAAGAAGTCTGTAAAGTACAATGGTAAAAATATTAGATTGGCAGCAGACTTATCCATAGAGACCTGGCAGGCCAGAAAGAGCTGGCATGATATATTCAGAGTACTAAATGAAAAAAACATGCAGCCAAGAATACTATATCCAGCTAGGCTATCATTGAAAATAGAAGGAGAGATTAAAAGCTTCCAGGACAAACAAAAACTGAAAGAATTTGCAAATACCTAACCAGCTCTACAGGAAATATTGAAAGGGGTCCTCTAAGCAAAGAGAGATCCTAAAAGTAGTAGATCAGAAAGGAACAGAGACAATATACAATAACAGTCACCTTACAGGCAATACAATGGCACTAAATTCATATCTCTCAATACTTACCCTGAATGTTAATGGGCTAAATGCCCCAATCAAAAGACAAAGGGTATCAGAATGAATAAAAAAACAAACCCATCTATATGTTGCCTACAAGAAACTCATCTTAAACCCGAAGACACCTCCAGGTTTAAAGTGAGGGGGTGGAAAAGAATTTACCATGCTAATGGACATCAGAGGAAAGCAGGAGTGGCAATCCTTATATCAGATCAATTAGATTTTAAGCCAAAGACTATAATAAGAGATGAGGAAGGACACTATATCATACTCAAAGGAACTGTCCAACAAGAAGATCTAACAATTTTAAATATCTATGCCCCTAACGTGGGAGCAGCCAACCTATATAAACCAATTAATAACAAAATCAAGAAACACATCGACAAGAATACAACAATAGTAGGGGATTTTAACACTCCCCTCACTGAAATGGACAGATCACCCAAGCAAAAGATCAACAAGGAAATAAAGGCCTTCAATGACACACTGGACCAGATGGACATCACAGATATATTCAGAACATTTCATCCCAAGCAACAGAATACACATTCTTCTCTAGTGCACATGGAACATTCTCCAGAATAGATCACATTCTTGGTCCTAAATCAAGTCTCAACCGGTATCAAAAGATTGGGATCATTCCCTGCATATTTTCAGACCACAATGCTCTAAAGCTAGAACTCAATCACAAGAGGAAATTTGGAAAGAACCCAAATACATGGAGACTAAACAGCATCCTTCTAAAGAATGAATGGGTCAACCAGGAAATTAAAGAAGAATTGAAAAATTTATGGAAACAAATGATAATGAAAACACAACGGTTCAGAATCTGTGGGACACGACAAAGGCAGTCCTGAGAGGAAAATATATAGCGGTACAAGCCTTTCTCAAGAAACAAGAAAGGTCTCAGGTACACAACCTAACCCTATACCTAAAGGAGCTGGAGAAAGAACAAGAAAGAAACCCTAAACCCAGCAGGAGAAGAGAAATCATAAAGATCAGAGAAGAAATCAATGAAATGGAAACCAAAAAAACCATAGAACAAATCAACGAAACTAGGAGCTGGTTCTTTGAAATAATTAATAAGATTGATAAACCCCTGGCCAGACTTCTCAAAAAGAAAAGAGAAAGGACCCGAATAAATAAAATCATGAATGAAAGAGAAGAGATCACAACGAACACCAAAGAAATACAGACAATTATAAGAACATACTATGAGCAACTCTACACCAACAAATTTGACAATCTGGAAGAAATGGATGCATTCCTAGAGACATATAAACTACCACAACTGAACCAAGAAGAAATGGAAAGCCTGAACAGACCCATAACCAGTAAGTAGATTGAAACAGTCATCAAAAATCTCCAAACAAACAAAAGCCCAGGGCCAGATGGCTTCCCGGGGGAATTCTACCAAACATTTAAAGAAGAACTAATTCCTATTCTCCTGAAACTGTTCCAAAAATAGAAATAGAAGGAAAACTTCCAAACTCATTTTATGAGGCCAGCATCACCTTGATCCCAAAACCAGACAAGGATCCCATCAAAAAGAGAACTACAGACCAATATCCTTGATGAACACAGATGCAAAAATTCTCGCCAAAATACTAGCCAATAGGATTCAACAGTACATTAAAAGGATTATTCACCACGACCAAGTGGGATTTATTCCAGGGCTGCACGGTTGGCTCAACATCCGCAAATCAATCAGTGTGATACAACACATTAATAAAAGAAAGAACAAGAACCATATGATACTCTCCATAGATGCTGAAAAAGCATTTGACAAAGTACAGCATCCCTTCCTGATCAAAACTCTTCAAAGTGTAGGATAGAGGGCACATACCTCAATATTATCAAAGCCATCTATGAAAAACCCACCGCAAATATCATTCTCAATGGAGAAAAACTGAAAGCTTTTCCGCTAAGGTCAGGAACACGGCGGGGATGTCCGTTATCACCACTGCTATTCAACATAGTACTAGAAGTCCTAGCCTCAGCAATCAGACAACAAAAGGAAATTAAAGGCATCCAAATTGGCAAAGAAGAAGTCGAACTATCACTCTTTGCAGATGATATGACACTATATGTGGAAAACCCAAAAGACTCCACTCCAAAACTGCTAGAACTTGTACAGGAATTCAGTAAAGTGTCAGGATATAAAATCAATGCACAGAAATCAGTTGCATTTCTTTACACCAACAACAAGACAGAAGAAAGAGAAATTAAGGAGTCCATCCCATTTACAATTGCACCCAAAACTATAAGATACCTAGGAATAAACCTAACCAAAGAGACTAAGAATCTATACACAGAAAACTATAAAGTACTCATGAAAGATATTGAGGAAGACACAAAGAAATGGAAAAATATTCCATGCTCCTGGATTGGAAGAATAAATATTGTGAAAATGTTCTATGCTACCTAAAGCAATCTACACATTTAATGCAATTCCTATCAAAGTACCATCCATTTTTTTCAAAGAAATGGAACAAATAATCCTAAAATTTATATGGAACCAGAAAAGACCTCGAATAGCCAAAGGAATATTGAAAAAGAAAGCCAAAGTTGGTGGCATCACAATTCCGGACTTCAAGCTCTATTACGAAGCTGTCATCATCAAGACAGCATGGTACTGGCACAAAACCAGACACATAGATCAATGGAACAGAATAGAGAGCCAGAAATAGACCCTCAACTCTATGGTCAACTCATCTTCGACAAAGCAGGAAAGAATGTCCAATGGAACAAAGACAGCCTCTTCAATAATGGTGTTGGGAAATTGGACAGCCACATGCAGAAAAATTGGATCATTTCCTTACACCACACATGAAAATAGACTCAAAATGGATGAAGGATCTCAATGTGAGAAAGGAATCCATCAAAATCCTCGAGGAGAACACAGGCAGCAACCTCTTCGACGTCAGCCGCAAGCAACATCTTCCTAGGAACATCACCAAAGGCAAGGGAAGCAAGGGCAAAAATGAACTTTTGGGATTTTATCACGATCAAAAGCTTTTGCACAGCAAAGGAAACAGTGAACAAAACCAAAAGACAACTGACAGAATGGGAGAAGATATTTGCAAATGACATATCAGATAAAGGGCTAGTGTCCAAAATCTATAAAGAACTTAGCAAACTCAACACCCAAAGAACAAATAATCCAATCAAGAAATGGGCAGAGGACATGAACAGACATTTCTGCAAAGAAGACATCCAGATGGCCAACAGACACATGAAAAGTGCTCCATATCACTCGGCAACAGGGAAATACAATCAAAACCACCATGAGATATCACCTCACACCAGTCAGAATGGCTAAAATTAACAAGTCAGGAAATGACAGATGCTGGCGAGGATGCGGAGAAAGGGGAACCCTCCTACACTGTTGGTGGGAATGCAAGCTGGTGCAACCACTCTGGAAAACAGCATGGAGGTTCCTCAAAATGTTGAAATAGAACTACCCTATGACCCAACAATTGCACTGCTGGGTATTTACCCTAAAGATACAAACGTAGTGATCCGAAGGGGCACGTGCACCCAAATGTTTGTAGCAGCAATGTCTACAATAGCCAAACTATGGAAAGAACCTAGATGTCCATCAACAGACGAATGGATAAAGAAGATGTGGTATAGATACACAATGGAATACTATGCAGCCATCAAAAGAAATGAAATCTTGCCATTTGCGACGACGTGGATGGAACTAGAGGGTATCATGCTTAGCGAAATAAGTCAATCGGAGAAAGACAACTATCATATGATCTCCCTGATATGAGGGAGAGGAGATGCAACATGGGGGTTAAGGGGGGTAGGAGAAGAATATATGAAACAAGATGGGATTGGGAGGGAGACAAACCATAAGTGACTCTTAATCTCACAAAACAAACTGAGGATTGATGGGGGGAGGGGGGTTGGGAGGGGGGGTGGGTTTATGGATATTGGGGAGGGTATGTGCTATGGTGAGTGCTGTGAAGTGTGTAAACCTGGCTATTCACAGACCTGTACCCTGGGGATAAAAATATATGTTTATAAAAAAATAAAATTTAAAAAAAAATCCAAACAATCTGATTTAGGAATGAGCAAAGGAAGAGAATAGACTATTTTCAAAGACATAAATATAGACAAAGGTACATGAAAATATGTTTAATATATCACTAATACCGAAGAAATGCAAACCAAAACCACAATAATTCCTTACATCTATTAGAATGGCTTTCATCAAAAACTGAAAAAATAACAAATAGTGGCGAAAATATGGGGAAAATGAAACACTTATGCACTGTTGGTGGAAATGTAAATTGGCACAGCCAATACCCATATGAATAGCAGTATGAAGTTCCCTTTAAAAGTTAAAAGTAGAACTACTATATGATCCAGCAATCCCATTTCTAATCCACTTCATATCCACAGGAAATGAATACAAGATCTTGAATAGAAATCTGCATCCTCATGTTTGTATCATTTTTCACAACAGGCAAGATACAGAAACAGTGTCTGTCAATGAACAGATTGGTAAAGAAAATGTAGTATTTATATAAAGTAACATTTTATTCGGTCATGAGGAAGAAGGAAATCCTTCCATTTACGCCAACATGGATAAACTTGTGGGCATTGCGTTAAGTGAAATAAGTTAGACAAGGAAAGACAAATGTTCTATAGCATTGCTTTAAAAAAAAGAAAAAAAGAAAACAAAACAAAAACTGAACTCAAGTAAACAAAGCATACATAGCCTGTGATTTCCAAGGCTGGTAGGTGGGGGAAAGGGAGAGATGTTTGTCAAAGGGTACCAATTTCTAGTTACAAGATGATTTAAGTTCTGGGATTCTAAGGTACAACATGATGATTATACTTAATAATACTGTATTACATACCTGAAATTTAC
Organism: Lutra lutra; assembly: GCF_902655055.1. Taxonomy (NCBI): domain Eukaryota; kingdom Metazoa; phylum Chordata; class Mammalia; order Carnivora; family Mustelidae; genus Lutra; species Lutra lutra. The sequence continues at coordinate 36,565,383 of NC_062279.1, read as the reverse complement.
TAGGAGAAAAGATTTTAAATACTCTCACCACGAAAAGAAATGTTAATTATAGCACACGATGGAGGTGTTAGCTAACAATATGGTGGTAATCATTGTGCATTGTGCAATATATAACCATACAAAATCATGTTATATACCTTAAAATGACACAATGTTATAGGTCAATTACATCTCAATAAAGCTGCAGAAGGTGGTAAGGGTCAAGATGAACATAAACTTAAGACCTAAAACTGTTAAATTACAAGAAAATAGGGGGAAAGCTCTTGAATATTGGTCTGAGAAGTAATATATTAGATATGCCATGAGAGAACAGACAACAAAAACAAAAATAGACAAGTGGGAATGCATCAAACTTAAAGACTTCCTTTAAAAAATATATATATATATATACGTATATATATATATATATATACGTATATATATATATATATATATATTTATTTATTTTTAGAGAGAAAGAGGGAGAGCAAGGGAAGAGGAGGGCCAGAAGGAGAGAATCTTTCAAGCCCACTCCCCACTGAGCAGGGAGCTGGACCCAAGACTCATGAGACCCTGACCTAAGCTAAAACCAAGAGTCAGACACTCAGCCAACTGAGCCACCCAGGGGCCCCCAAACTAAAAAAAAAACTTAATAAAGGAAACAATCAACAGAGTGAAAATGAGACCTATCTGCTAACCACGCATCTGATAAGGGGTTAATCTACAAAATATGTAATAACTCATACAACTCAAGAGCAAAAACAAATAATGAGATTTTAAAAACCAAAAGACCTGAATAGACATTTCTCAAAAGAAGATATACAAATGACCATCAGATTTATGAAAAGGTGTTCAGCATCACTAATCATGAGAAAAATGTAAATCAAAACCACAACTTACACCTTTTAGGATAGCTATTATCCCAAAAAGATAAAAAATAACAAGTGCTAGCAAGGATGTAGAGAAAGGGAAACGTACACTGTTGCGGGGAATGAGATTGGCACACTCATTATGGAAAACTGTATATAGACTCCTCAAAAATTAAAAATGAACTATGTTATGATTAAGCAATTTCATTTCTTGGTATATATATGTAACTAATATGTTAACTACCATGATTGTGGCAATTATTTCACAAAATATCAAAACAATTCATTTATCTTAAATATGTATTTTTGTCAGTTATACCTTAATAAAGTTTGAAAAATAAAAACATAGATGTTAAATAGAATAAAGAATTTAAATATAAACATTGGAGTGCATATGGCCCTTCTTTTCATGACATCTGTATCTTTGGGGTAAATACCCAGTAGTGCTGGGTCATAGGGTAGCTCACAATGAATCATGGAACACTACATCAAAACTAATTGATTTACTGTATGGTGACTAACAGAACACAATAAAAAATTTAAATATATATTTAAATATATAGATAGAATTAACTTACACATACATACATATGTATTAATTATAATTTTATATATTATAATTATATATGTGTACATATGCACATTGTTAATAAGTATATTTTAATGTAATGTGCACATTATATACAATTATATATTATATACACATATATACAATTATATAATTATATATATATATAATTGTCTTGGTAATGTTAATAAAAATACAAAGTACAACTAAGTAGATTTTACAAAACAATATTAGCCTTTTCCAAATGTGATCTCACAACGTGCATTTGTATCCTGGCAGCCTCCATCATAACACAGATATCTGTTTCTACATAAACGTCCATTCCTTTATAGTTACATCATATGGACATTCTGGTGACCCTCCATCACAAAATTCAGCAACATCTACATTCATGATGTCTTGCTTCCCTACATTGAACACCTCGTCTTTCAATCTAATAGAAATTAAAATATAAAAATAAAGCATTACACTTAAGATTGTTCTATTTTCTCAGTATTTATTTCAAATTGTTCTATTTCAAAATTAATCCTATTTATAGTTAATGATGTATTATTCATTAATGTCTATTAGTACCTTCTTTGTATAAAGCATTATGCTTATCATATTGAAAAAATTGTATGTTACCAGCTACAACAGGAAATAAGCATATGCACATGGAAAAGTATAACATAAATATGATGCGATGATTGCCAAAGTTCTGTTTGCATTTCAGTGCAAGGGAGGAAAAATCACTTTTAGCTTGAGATAATTATTTCTTGGGTGAAAACAATGTAATTCAGACAATTTCTAAATAAAATATACTTATTCAAAGCATAGTTTGTAAGTACGGAATATTTGTAATTCTATGACAAATGTGACACATAAATAACAGAATAAACAGAGGAAAACCAAAGGGTAAAGAGGCAGTTCTTAGAGAAGAAACTCAATCATAACTGTTCTCCTGAGTTATCCTGTAGTTAATTAACACTTTCATATACAGAATCTGAAAATGTACATAAACCATCTTAAAGGGACATCTATCTCATACATCTTAATTGATGATTCCCAGGTGACAATAAAAAGATCACAGACGTAAGAATGTAACCACATGATAAGATTCTAGAAAAAAATAACAAAATTGCATTAGTCAAGGATAGTCAAGAACACAGAACCCATGGTAGGTAGTTCAATAGAGGGATCGTCATATGACAAATCTGTTACAAATATATTGCAGGAGCTGAAAAGGAAAACAGGAAAAGAGTCAACATCTTCAACATATAAACTAGTATGTGATCTTTCAATTAAATGATCTTTAAATAAATAATAAGTTTATAGTTTGAACTTTGTGCTAACATAGCATTTAGGAAGTGCTATTCTAGTAAGTTTCATTATTTATACATTTATGGGAGATTGTTGTGTCTTTCAATTACATACTACAGGTACCTACCACAACCAGTAACAATATTTTTATTTCTAAAAATATAAATAATGGATAGAATAAATAAAAAGTCCCTTTTAAGGGAGATCTTCTGTATTAAAAATTGTACAATAGCTCTCAACCAAGGCTTAAGAACAACAGCATAAAGTTAGGTAGAATAATCGCATAAGAAGAAAACCTGAACATCCAAGTAATCTTCACAAAATCAGAAATCTGATTGTGAATTTAGTATATTTTTCTTTACCTGAAATTTCACTTATTTTTTTGTTTTAACTTAAATTCCAGCTTCTTAACATACAGTATAATATTAGTTTCAAAGTTCATTTATTTTTATTTACAGCTATAGGTCTAAGTGATTTAAAGTATTAAGACATGATTCATTACATACTTGGAAGATATTAATAAACTTAAATCTTACTTGACAGTCCCTGCAGCATAATCCTGCAGCACACTGTGATCCTGGTTTCAGCATACAAGTGCGAGGATTACAACAGCTAGCAGGTCCACATTGCTATGAATTAATGGAATGCACAAGTAAAAGTACATCATGATAATAATATAAACTTTGGCAAGAACTATATTTACTGGGCTTATTTTTTGAGTTTTAGGGAAAAATATTAATGCTGTCAATATTTATAGTTCTGTATCTTTAAACAATTAGAATACTAAAGTAAGACTTTCACTTCAAATCAAAACAGAGCAACCAGTACCAAGAAACTCTTACCCAACTAGAAAACTAGGAAAAATATATGAAACAACTTTTTTTTCCCCAGAAATTAGAGATAGTGAGAGAGAACAGAATGGTGGTTAATAAGTGTCCTGGAGGGTGGGGGAAAAGGGGAGATACTGTTCAAAAGGTACAAATTTTCAGGGTGCTGGGTGGCTCAGTGGGTTAAGGCCTCTGCCTTTGGCTCAGGTTGTGATCCCCAGGTCCTGGGATCAAGCCCCGCTTTGGGCTCTCTGCTTGGCCAAGAGCCCGCTTCCCCTTCTCTCTCTGCCTGCTTCTCTGCCTACTTGTGATCTCTGTCTGCCAAGTGAATAAATAAAATCTTTTTTTAAAAAAAGGTACAGGGCGCCTGGGTGGCTCAGTGGGTTAAGCCGCTGCCTTCAGCTCAGGTCATGATCTCAGCGTCCTGAGATCAAGTCCCGCATCGGGCTCTCTGCTCAGCAGGGAGCCTGCTTCCCTCTCTCTCTCTCTCTCTCTGCCTGCCTCTCTGTCTACTTGTGATCTCTCTCTGACAAGTAAATAAATAAAATCTTTTAAAAAAATAAAAATAAAATAAAATAAATAAAATTTAAAAAGGTACAAATTTTCATTTAAGAATGAATTAGTTTTCAGGATCCACTGTAAAACATGATGACTACAGTTAACAGTACTGTATCATACAGTTGAAATTTGCTAAGAGAATAGATAAAGTATCCTCACCACATACAAAAAAAAAAAAAAGGAACTTGTGAAGGATAGGTTAATTAGTTTGATTGTAGTAATCATTTCAGAAGTTATACATATATCAAAATATTATGTCGAACACTTTAAAAATAAAATTTGTATTTGTCAGTCATACTTCAGTAATGCTGGAGGTGGGGAAAGGTATATAGAGTTTATGCCTACTGCAAAGTCAGAATGTCCCCAAAATTTCCCTCACTACTTACACCAAACACAAGTTCAATGGATTTCCAAAACAACTCTAAAGTAATCTACTAGAAGGACTCACAGAACTCACTGAAAGCTGTTATATTCATAGTTATGGTTTATTATATGGAAATGATGCAAATTAAAATTAGCCAAGAGAAAAAGCAACCCAGGAAAGGCTCATACTGCCTTCAACCCAGGAATTACATAGATAATACTCTCCCAAAATTGATGTATGAAATTCCTGACTTATGCTATGTGGCCAGTATTACTCTAATACCAAACCCAGAGACATTACAAAAAAGGAAATTACAGACCAATATCTCTCATAATCATTCAAACACCAATTTATTCATCATATTGACAGGCTGAAGAAGAAAAACCATATGACCATAACAACTGATGTAGAAAAAGAACTTGACAAAATCCAATACTCACTTAATGAATCATACAAAATATTAGCAAATTAGGAGTAAAGGGAAACTTCCTAAATTTAATAGTGAACATATAGAGAAAAACCTACAGCTAATATCATATATATGATGAGAAACTCTAAGTTGTTCCCCTGAGATCAGGAACAAGACAAGGAAAGTCTTCACAACTCCTTTCAACATCTTACTGTAAGTTCTAGTTAATGCAGTAAGACAAGAAAATGAAATTAAAAATATATAGGTTGAGAAAGAAGGAAAAAAAAAAAACTTGTTTCTTCCATAGATTCCATGACTGACTATGTAACGAAAATCCCAAATGACTGACCAAAAACAATAAATAAATAAATTAATTAATTAAAATCTCCTGGACTAATAATTTACTATAGCAAGATTGCTGGATACAAAGTTAATATACAAAAGTCAATTCTTGGGGCACCTGGGTGTTTTAGTTGGTCAAGTGTCTACCTTCAGTTCAGGTCATGATCCCGGGGTTCTAGAATCAAGTCCCGCATCAGGCTACCTGCTCAGCAGGGAGTCTGCTTCTCCCTCTCCTTCTGCAGCTCCCCCCTGCTTGTGCTCATGCTCACATACTCTTTGTCAAATAAATAAAATCTTAAAAAAAAAAAAAGTCAATTGTTTCCCTATATATTGACAATGAAAAATGGGAATTTGAATTAAAAAACATGATGCCATTTATATTAGCATCAAAATATGAAGTATTTGGGAATAATTCTAACAAACTATTATAGAATCTGTATGAGAAAAACTATAAAACTATGATGAAAGAAATCAAAGAAGGCATAAATAAATGGAGAGATATTCCATGTTCATGGACAGGAAGTCTCAACAGCGTTAAGATGTCAGTTCTTCCCAATTTTATCTAGAGATTTAACACAATTTCAATAAAAATCCCAGCAAGTTATTTTGTTGATATTGACAAACACAATCTAAAGTTTATAAGGAGATAAAAAAAAAAAGCAGAATAGTCACATAATACTGAAGAGAAGGAAAGAAGAAGAAGAAAAAGGAGGTGGAGAAGGAAAAAATGAGGAAGAAAACCGAAAAACTGACAACACCCAACTTCAAAATTACTATGAACTATAATGACAGTTGGTATTCACAAAAGAATAAACAAAGAGACCACTGGAACAAATAAAAACCCCAGAAACAGACCAACACAGATAATAAATCTTTACCAATGGAGTAAATACAGCTCAATGGAGAATGGATAGTCTTTCCAATAAATGGTGCAGGAAAAACTGGATATTCACATAGAAAATAACGATTAGATGCTGACTCTAACTTTCACAAAAAATAACTCAAAATGGATCATAAATTAAATGTAAAATGTAAGGCTATAAAACTTCTAAGAGGGTAGATTTAAGAGTAGATCTTATGTGAAGTGCTCTTCCACAATAAAAATAATAAATAAATAGGAATAATAATAATCTTAAATAAATTCTTTCAGAAAGTACTGAGCTCAGAATTGCCTTGATGCTTAAACCAGAAAATATTCTGAGACAAGAAAAAAATGCAGACCACAATCCCCTTGTGAAGATAAGTCCCGTCAACCCAAACAAAATATAAGCAAATTAAATCTACCACTATATATACAGAACAATGTAAGTGAAGCTAATGTTAGAATGCTCGGTTGGGTTAGCATTCAAAAACCAATCAATGAAATGCACTATATTAATTAATTAATTTTTAAAAGGAGAAAACTCATTTGAATCAGCTCAATAGACACAAAAATAAGACATTGGACAAAATTCAACACTAATTCCTGATTTGAGACTCTCAGCTAACCAGAAATAGAAAGGAACTTCCTCAACATGCTAATGGTATCTGTTTACCAAAAAAATTTTATCTAACATTATATCTAATGGTGAAAGTCAGAAAGCTTCCTCCGCCAATAAAAACAAAGCAAAGACTATTCTCAGCATTTCTAATTGACACTAGATCCAAGGTGAATTCACAAAAGTCAACTGTATTTTCTATACTAGCAATGAATAATTCTTAAATAAAATTTTAAAACAATGCTATAGAAACAAATTATAGAAAAACTAAATGAATTAAAGAAGAGCTAAATAACTGGAGATACACACCATGTACATTGATTGGCAGACTCAATTTTAATTTAAAAAAAAAGTAATTCTCCCAGAACTGATGTATGAATACCACACAATTCCAATAAAGTCTCTATATTCACATGCTGATTCTCCAATTTATATGGAAATACAAAGGTCTCACAATAATAAAACTATCCTAGAAAAAAGGAACAAAGTTAGGTGATTTACATTACCTGTTTTCAAGATTTACTGTGAAAATACATGAATTAAAATAGCATAGAAGTGGCATAAAGTATGGTTACATAAATAAACAGAAAAGAATCCAGGGATAGACACACATGTATAGTAATTTACTTTCATAAGAATGCTAAAGTATTACAATGTTTAAATATAGTCATCTTAACAAATAAGAAATATTTGATACTCAAATGGAGCCTAATGAACCTCAAAAACACTACCCAAACACAAAAATGCACCCAAAATGAATCAAAGACCACTGTGAGTGATAATCGTAAAACTTCTCAAAGAAAACATAGGAGAAAATATTCATGACCTTGAGTAGGCAAAGATTTCTTAGGACATAAAATGTTATGACCATAGAAGAAAAAAATGATAAATTGGTCTTCATAAAAAATAAAAAATGCCTGTTATTCAAAGATGTTGTTAAACAACCAAGAAGGGTATATACATAGACTGGAAATAAATATTTGTAATATACATGTCTGACAAAGAACTAGTATCCAGCCTATAGGAAAAAAACTCTTACAAATCAATAATAAAAAAACAAACAATTTAATGGTTATTTAAGGACATGAGAACATGTTCAACATCATTATACTCAAAGAAAACACAAACCAAAACCACTGTAATGGTTAAAATTTAAAGGGCCGCAACATTACATTTTGGTGATGATGTGGAGGAAATTAAGTTTCATATGTTGCTGATAAGATTGTAAAATAATATAACAATTTGGAAAATAGTTTGCCAGTTTCTCATGAACATATATGATACAGCAATTCTACTTTTAGGAATTTGGAATAATGGCCCCTACTGTTAACAACTCAAATATCCATTAGCAGGTAAATGAAAAAACAGATCGTGTTATACTTAAACAACAAAGTATTACACAAAATAAAAAGGAAGAAACTATTGTGACATAAAGTGACGTTGAATGAATCTCAAAACACAGTACTGAAAGGAAGAAGCCAGGGCCACCTGGCTGGTTCAGTCAGAAGAGTATGTGACTCTTCATCTCAGGGTCATAAATTTGAGCCCCCCGTTGGGTATAGAGATGACTCAAATAAACAAATAAATAAACTGAAAGAAGAAAGGCTATATGAGGCATCATTCTATTCACATGACTTTCTAGATCAGGCAAACTGACAATCAGATGTTTCCTGAACAGGTATCACAATCTCAGATTTCAAGATATAGTACAAAGCTACAGTAATCAAAGCAGTATGGTACTGACACAAAACCAGACACTCAAATCAATGAAACAGAATACAGAGTTCAGAACTAAAGTCACACTTATACGGGCCACTGATCTACAACAAAAGAGGCAAGAATATACAATATGGAAAAGACAGTCTCTTCAACATATGGTGTTAGGAAAGTTGGAGAGCTACATGCAGAAGAATAAAATGACAACTTTCTTACACCATACACAAAAATAATCTTGAAGTAGATTAAGAAACTACATGTGAGACCAACCTGAAACTGTAAAACTACTAGAAGAAAACACAGCTGGTAATTTCTTTGACATAAGCATAGAAACATTTTTCTAGATATGTCTTCTCTGACAAGGGAAACAAAAGCAAAATTAAACTACTGGGACTGCACTGAAATAAAAGGCTTCTGCTTAGCTAAGGAAACCATCAGTGAAACAACAGGGCAACCTACTGAATGGGATAAGATATTTGCAAAATTATATATCCAATAAGCGGTTAATATCCAAAATATATAAAGAACTGTTATAGCTCAACACCAAAAAAAAAAAAAATCCAATTAAAAAATGGACAGAGGACCTAAATAGACACTTCTCCAAAGAAAACATACAGATGGCCAACAGACACATGAAAAGACTCAACATCACTCATGATCAGGGAAATGCAAATCAAAACCATAATGAGATATCATGTTACACCTGTCAGATGGTTAAAATTAAAAACACAAGATAACAAGTTGGTGAAAATGTGGGGAAAAATAACATGCATTGTTTGACAATGCAAATTGTTGAAGCCATTGTAGAAAACAGTACAGAGTTTCCTCAAAAAAATTAAAAATAGAAACATCAAACAAACCCATAATTCTACTTCAGGTACTTACTAATTCAAAAAAAAAAAAAAAACACCACTATGTTTATACTTGAATTGTTTATAACAGCCAAGATATGGAAGCAACTCAAGTGTCTTATGATAGATGAATGGACAAAGAAGATGTGGGAGATATATCTGTATCTATATCTATAAATTTAATGGTAGACAGATAGATACAATGACATATTACTCATCCATAAAGAAAAAAATAAAATACTGCCATTTGTGACAACATAGATGGACCTAGAGGATATAATGCTAAATGAAATAAGTCAGTCAGAGAAAGATCAATACCATATGATTTCACTTAAATGTGGAATTTAAGAAACAAATCAACAACAACAATAAAAAGACAAAAAAATAGAGAAAAATGGTGGTTGCTAGAGGGGAATGGGCAGGGGAATAGTGAAAACAGATAAAGAGGATTAAGAGTACACTTATTATGAAGAGCACCAAGAAAAGCACAGAATTGTTGAATCATTATACTGTGCACCAGTTTCAGGTATACCAGTTTCAGGTATACCTTAACACTGTATGTTAATTATATTTTAAAAGAAATTAAGAGAAAAAGAAATTAAGAAAGAGAGAGAGAAAAAGAAAGAGGAAGGGAAACAGAATTAAGAGGGAGGACTTGATCTACCCAATGGCAAAACGTGGGTGGCTCAGTGGGTTAAAGCCTCTCCCTTCGGCTCAGGTCATGATCCCAGGGTCCTGGGATCAAGCTCTGCATCAGGCTCTCTGTTCAGCAGGGAGCCTGCTTCCTCCTCTCTCTCTGCCTGCCTCTCTGCCTACTTGTGATCTCTGTCTGTCAAATAAATAAATAAAATCTTTTAAAAAAATAAAATAAAAGTGTGGTATGGATACAAGCATATTTAGACCCATTTACGTATCACACCTAATATCACTTCCATCTATCTTGTAATCATGAAATGTGAATAGCTGCAGTATGGCTGCAAATACTGAATTGTCTTAAAGTACTACAAACCTGGACCTTTGCATCCACTATATTTTCAGAGCTTCCTTACCAAGTGTATAATTAAAAATCACCTATGTTCATGCCTGTAATATTAATAGCCTTACCTTACCATATTACTGATCCATTGTGGAAATAATACCTAAAGGATACTTGGTGGAGGGCTCGGACATGTTAATCTTCAATAAAACATTATAACCTATCCAGAGGTTAAGCACAGGTATGGAAAGATCTTAGATATTTAGTTTAGAACACAAAAGTTCATTCTAGCTGCCTATTTTTCCCATCAGCAATAAATTTTAGGAGTACATTTCTACTTGTTCAAAATCCTTCAACCTAATCATATAGTATATTCTGGATGTATTTCAAACTTAATTTCACTTACTGTGAATATTCTGCATAGTACTCAGTCATATTGAGATACATAACATTTATGACAAAGACATGAGCCTTAAACAATTAATTTATTAATCAACTTTCCTATTTATCAGACTTACTTCCTCAGTACCACAGTCACACGCTTCACCTATCTCCACTCTGCCGTTGCCGCAGAGTGCTACCGCACTTTTTCGCATTCGTGGCTTGTTCTGAAGACATTTGGCACCCATATTTGAAATGAAATTTCAAAGGCACTCAAACTGCAACTGCTAAACATCTTCACACCACTTGATCGCCTAGAGGTGAATCCATATAATGTCATTGGCAGCACACTTCCAAAACACAACTCTACATATATAAATTACTTTCAAAATGTTAAATTGAATAGGTAATGATAAATGTTTTATAACAAGTGCTTAGACTAGGTCAAAAATTATTCCTGGGTAGATCATGTGATTTTTATTTACTGGGATACATATCCTTATTCAAATAAAATTAAGTACAATTTAATAGTAAAAATAAACAAGCCAATTAGAAATGGGCACAGACTTGAATAGATTATCAAAAAATACATATAAATGGCCCAACAGGAACAATGAAAGGGTGCTCAATATCACTAGTCATCAGGGAATTTCAATCAAAACCACAGTAAGATATCACCACACACCTGTAAGATGGCTATTAGCATTTAAAAAGATCGATTTGAAAAAAAATTAAATTAAAAGATCAGATTTGGCGAGGATATGGAGAAATTGACATCCTTGGTGCACTGTTGGTGGGAATGTAACTTGGGGCAGTCACTGTGGAAAACAGGTAGAGAAGTTCTTCACAACATTAAAATAGAACTACCATATGATCCCACAATCCCACTTCTGGTATACTATAAACTAACTGAAACCAGGATCTTCAGTGAGATATCTGCACCTCCCACGGTTCATTGCAGCATTATTCACAATAGCAAAGAGGACGCACCTAAATTCCATTGACAATCAATGGATTAAAAAATGCATATACATGCATATATATGTATATACACCCATATGCAACAACATGGATGAACCATGAGGACATTATTCTAAGTGAAGTAAGCCAGTAACAGAAGAAAAACACTGTATGATCTCACATATATATATTTCAAGTAGTTAAACTCATGGATGCAGAGTTGGTACCATGTATATGGTGGTTGTCAGAGGCTAAGAGGAGGTGGAAATGGGGAGTTATTCATGGGTAAAAGTTTCAGTTATTCAATATGAGTACACTTTAGAAACCTGCTGTATGACAAGTACCTATAATTAACAATACTGTATTGCACATTTAAAATTTTAAAAAAGAATTCCTGTTAAGCATTCCTACCACAATAAAAAAATTAAAAACAGATTATTTTATATACATTATTATATTAATTTTGAGTTTCTGGGCATGACTGTATATAAATTCTTGTACAAAAAGAAAAATACTTATACATGTAAATGATGTCTCTTGCCCAGGAATGAAGAAAAACCTGTATCCATTTATGTCAATTCCTGGATGTATATCAAGAATTCTTCAAACTTCTCTTCTACTCCCTCAGTCCTTCCCCTATTATAAAATTAAGAATCAAACTCTTTGAAAGTTTGAATCTTTTCTGTTTTAATGTTTTTTTTCATTATTTATTCACAGGTTGTAGCACATATATGATAGATGATTCATTAAGTAGTAAGTTGTTTGAGGCAGGAACTTTATCATCTTTATTATTGGTATTACTTATCACAAGTACAGTACTTAGCAAACACAGAATCAATTGTCTATTGATTTTTTATAATAACAAAAAACTGAATAGATTATACTGTGCTTGATTCTGATCTTTCTCACAGATTTCGGAGAAATTTTATATTAATCAAAATTTTATGTCATTATGTCCACATACCACTAATAAAGATAGCTTCAGAGAGTATTTCCATAAGATGAGTCACTTTCAATATGTAGTAAAACTCTATCAGATAAGGAGAAAACTGACATTTATTGAGTACCTATTATTAGCTAGATATTTTAAATACTTGAATATTTAATACACACTACATATCAGGGAGTCTGGTTTTGTCACAACATTCTATAGAATTAACTAAAGTAGAAAGTTAGACAGTTAGAAAAAGCTAAAAACCTCACAAAACTCAGTTTGTAAATTAGCAGGATCAGCATTCACACACAGCTGTTTAAGATTCAATTCAGGTACATTTTTACCCTCAAATTCATCTTTGAACATTACATAATAAAATATTTACTATTAATATGAATAGTTTTTACTATAAATCATAATTTTGATAATAGTATCACTAAAATTGAAAAGTGAGGAAAATTTTAATTGAAAACTATATAATATTTTGGCTCTGGAAACTACTTTAGGTCTATTATATATAATCTTAAGTTATTCACCTTTTTGCTCCCCAAAACAGCAGTTCTTAAGAATGTGTTCCCAAAGATTACTTGTAATCAACTGTACAGAATTTTTTCTATTAATTTTGTTGAGATTTTACATTTTGAATTCTAATGCTATGTTAGTTTTGTTTCCAAATTTTTTATAAAAGCTTACTGAAACTATGATATAACTAGCCTAAGCTCTAGGTTCAGAGACAAAGAAATTGAGTGATAGAAAAAAGTAACGGTACTTTCCCTTTGGAAATGGAAAATGCTCTCTACCATTTTTTTGAGGTGAAGGCTAGCACTTGACAGCATTTTGAAAAAAGAAAAATTTATCTTCCCCACTACCCCATTTTCCTTTCAAGGCCTTTCTCTCTTCTACATTTTTTCCCCTAAATTCCTGTTCTCATTGCTCATGTTTTCCCTACTCCTCAAATAAGAGGTAACAGCACAGCGATAAATAACTTAGATGTAACTTTATTACTTACATACTCACAAATAATGGATAAAATACAATGTAGCTATCATGATCTCATTTTTCAGAAGAGAAAACTAAGAGTTAGAAAATATAACAAACAAGTGAAAGATTCTAAAGCCCATGTTCCCCTCAATGTATTCCATTCTGAAAAATGATATCTCCTCTTCTTCAATCAAACTTCCATATTTTAATGAAATTGGTCTTAGCAAGGAATGAAAAGAAAGCAATATTCATAAAACAATTCAATCTCACTGAATAACTGATAATGCCATGTTCCTTCTAAATATTTTTGCCTTGTAAAATGACGGAACCAGACAGGAGAGCAAACCTTGCCAGGAGTTTTCTCTAGGTTTCTACATTCATAGCTCTTGCCATTTTCCATGCTCCTTTCTTCTTTTCACCTTTGAATTCATTTGTGTGTGCAGACTATCCTAAATGTGAGAGTTTAAGATACAAGCAACCCACATTTAAAAAGCGGATGTAAATTAAAACATCCAAATAATATGCCAGTAGGATCACTGAATTATAAGAATTAAGTCTGTTCAAATGCATGCTAATGTTCTCTTGCTTTGTGATTCAACTTAATTCTAATATATTTACTGTCTTGTATATGAAGTCATTGTGGAGTACAGAAAATAACAAAGCTTTGGGTTAGATAAACTTGTTAACTAGTATCAACACTGTGACTTAAGAGGTTTTAAACAAAGTAATTTAACTAAGTCTCCGTTTTCTCTTCTACAAAACAGGGATAATAATACCCATCCACCTCACAGGGTTTTTGTGAAGATTAAATACTATTAAACAAGTAAAGTGCCTAACTGAACTCTCTGGCTTTTATTAAGTGCCCAATGAATCATTGGTGATATTATTGACATCAACTGAAGTTTGGCCGTTAATTAACAGTATATCCAATGTAAAGATATTTAGGCTTACTACTAATACTAAGCAGGGGCTTTAAAAGACACATTAAATGGAAATAATACTTTCTTACATACATGCCTCCTTTGAAAATTACTTAAAATAATGTATGAGATGTATTGTGGAAATACAAAATTTTGTAAAAGTAAGGTAATACCTATACACAAGAGTTTTATAAGAAATTGAAGAACAGGCTGCCCCTGGGTGGCTCAGTGGGTTAAAGCCTCTGCCTTCAGCTCAGGTCATGATCCCAGGGTCCTGGGATCAAGCCCCACATCAGGATCTTTGCTCAACAAGGAGCCTGCTTCCCCCTCTCTCTCTCTCTCTCTGCCTGCCTCTCTGCCTACTTGCGATCTCTGTCTGTCAAATAAATAAATAAAATCTTTAAAAAGAACATATGTATATACACATATATTATTTATATATAAAGCTAATTTAGATCTAATTTGTAGTATAATACATATGTGTACATAAATATGTATGTTAAAGTTGGAGCAGTTATGAAAGAGTATGTTTTCAAAAATTAATGCCTTACTTTCACTTCTGACTTCTCATTGTTCTTCAACTATGAATCGGTCATACTTAGCACAGTCCCTTTGATATGGGAAACAAAGGCAAAGAAATGTAACTTAAAACTTCCTTACAGCTTGCAGCCCACTGATGGAAACCTGAAACATGCAGAGCATGACCTTCCTCAAGGAGCTCATGGCAGCCTTAGCACCTTAATGTTTAAAAGTAACATTATAGAGACACCTAGGTGGCTCAGTATGTTAAGCCACTGCCTTTGGCTCAGGTCACGATCCTAGAGTCCTGGGATCGAGTCCTGCATCGGGCTTGTTGCTTGGCAGGGAGCCTGCTTCTCTCTCCCACTCTGCCTGCTTGTGCCCTTGTTCTCTCTGTCTCTCTAACAAATAAATAAAGTCTTTAAAAAAAATAAAAAATTTTTTAAAAAAGTAACTTTATGTTGGTATCAGCTGGCCCCACAATGTCCTGAAAGCCTTGTTTCCAGAATCCTTGGAGATTTGCACCATCCCTAACCCCCACTCACTAAAAAGTACACACTCAATCCTTACAATCCCAATATAGCCCTTTCTGCCAACAGTCCTGCCCCATGAGTAAGGAAGGGGTGAAGGTCTAGGCAGGAGAGGAGGCCCCTGATTTCCCTGACTGGGCTCCGGAACTATTCCTGGCAGGTGTAGACAGCTGAGAGAGCTGAGCAAAAGATAAGGGAACAAACCAAGAATCTCATGACCACAAGCTTCCCAGTCAGTTCTCAATAAAAGATTGCCCCTAAAAGCCCTCAGCAGCAACCCATTCAGGACTCTTCTCACCCTAGAAAGATTTTTCTTTCCTTCCTGCTCTCGCCTTTACTCAATAAACTTCCACTTCACTTCACCCTTTTGTGTCTGCAAGATTCATTCTTTGACTCTGTGAGACAAGAATTCTGCAATCTTGCAACACTTTCTCACAAATAAAAAAATGTAGAACACTATATAAACCTGGGGCAGGAGTTAGGATGGCAGAAGAGTAGGGAGACCCTAAGCTTGCCTCATTCCTCAAACACAGCTGGATAATTATCAAATTCTGAACATCCAGAAATCAATCGTGAAGTCTGAGAGAACAAAACTGCAAGTCTACAAGTAGAAAAGCAAGCACCTTTGGAAGACAGGAGGTGCAGAGAGTTGATATGGGAGAGATATAACTTGGGTACTTCGCAAGGGAGGTAGTCCTGCTTAGGGACACTACTGCAAAGCATTACAAGAAGCAGAGCACAAAATCTGAAATATTAGACATCCGCCACTGCCAAGATTGTCCCCGGCTTAAAAGTGCTCAGGTGGCAAAGAGGGGCAGAAGCCTAGGAGTAGACAAGGTGGTCTGAGGATTCCCTGGGTCGCAAGGAGAACAGGTGACACGTATGTGCTGCACTGTTTTCAGGCATGGGAATGGGGGCTCCGGCTGAGGGCAGCCAGCCTAGGTGCTGGCTCTCTGTTCCACGCTGCCATGAACTTTGAACTGCTGCACAGTTATGGGGCTGCTTTCTTGGCAGAGGCTGACAACAGGAAACATGAAGTGAGACCTTCCCCCACAGAATTAGTGCAGGTCCACACCAGGGGAGTCCCTATAATTTGGAGTTTTGAAACCCAGTCATACTCCCAGAAATAAAACATTTCAGACACAGGCAAGGTGAAGGCAGGGATCTGAGGGCAGCTGGGAACACGATTGATTATTCTTCTGGAGGGAGTCCTGGGGAGTTGGAGGCATAAACCCTCAGCACTAGTTCTAGAGGATGGGGTTTGGGGGGGGCGGGTTTCTGCCATTTTCATCCTGCCCATCAACATTGAAAGCCTTCAGGGAGCAAAACAGAGCCACCTAGTGGAGGCCAGAGCCCTGCACCACCCCCCAACCCCTCGCCCCCTAGAGAGACATCTCCACTAGGGCAAGTCCACCTGAGAAACAGGGCAACAGGGTCCCTCCCCAGAAGACCAGCACAAACAAACATCCTGCACACACCAAGTCTACTGCAAGTGTTACAAAGCTTCTGCTCTAAGGGAAACAGGATCTAGCTTCTTTTTTACTTTTATTTTGTATTATTATTTTTTCATTTTTTCATTTTTAATTCCTTTTTAATTGTTTTTTAATTTTTATTTATATTTTATATTTTTTGTTTGTTTGCTTGTTTATTTATTTACTTTTAGATGGAACTTCTTTTAACAAGCAGACCAAAACACACCCAGGATCTAATTTTGTTGTTGTTGTTGTGGTTGTTGCTGTTTTTCACTTTCTTTCTGGACAAAATAAAAACATGGAGAAATCATCTCAAAAGAAACAACAGAAAGAAGCACGCATGGCCAGCTATATGAATCCAGATAAAGCAGATGTTTGAACTAGAAACTGGCAAGATATACTCTGTGCGAATGGGAAAAATATGCAGCCAAGAACACTTTATCCAGCAAGGCTGTCATTCAAACAGAAGAGAGATAAAGAGTTTCTCAGAAAACACAAACTAAAGGAGTTCATGACCACTAAACCAGCCCTGCAAGCAATATTAAGGGGGACCCTGGAGTAGGGAAAAAAAAGACCAAGCAACAAAGACAAAAAATGACCAGAGAACATCACCAGAAACATCCACTCTATAGGTAACACAATGGCACAAACATTCAAATCTTTCAGAAATCACTCTGAATGCAAAATGGAATAAGGTCCAGTCAAAAAAAACACAGGATACATAGAATGTATTTAAAAAAAAAAAAAAAAAAAGCAAGATCCATCTATATGCTACCTGCAAGAGACACATTTTAGACTTAAAGACACCAGCAGATTAAAAATGGGAGCTGGAGAATCATCTATCATGCTAATGGACATCAAAAGAAAGCCAGAGGAGTTAAGATGGTGGAGAAATAGGGGGGACCCTGACTTTCCTCTGTCCCTTGAACAAGCTGTATTGATGTCAGATCACTTGGAACACTCGGGAAATCCATCTGAGGATTTGAAGAAGGATCTCAGCAGCTGAGGGAGATAGCATGGCAGCTGCAAGGTGTGTGGAAGTGAACTGTGGGAGAGAAAAAGTGCTCTGCTGAGGAGGAGAGGGAATTCTTTCCATGGGGAGAGAAAAGGAGAAGAGTTAAGAGAGTGCAGCCTTGGGTTCACACAAGAAGACTTCTAAGGACCAGAGGCCAAGAAGCCAGGGGAACTAGTGTGGCAGGTTTTTTTGCAAACAGTGTGGAACGCAATCTCTCAGGTTTTGGAAATGCAACACTTGCCAGATTGAAACTGTGGCGTGTGCTTCTGGGGAGGAAGAGGATGGTGGCCAGAGAGCACACAAAGTGGTGTAGGAATCTCCAAGATGCACTGAGAGAAATTGTTTTCCTTCCTGGAGTACACTTGGAAAATGTATACTGCCACACTATGGGCAATCCTTATATCAGAACAAACTAGATTTAAGCCAAAGATTGTACTAAAGAGATGAAGGACACTATATCATAATAAAAGGGTATATCCAACAAGAAGATCTAACAACTGTAAATATATATGCCCCCGGCATGGAGCAGCCAGCTATATAAATCATTAATAACAAATTTAAAGTCATTGATAATAAATACGAGATGACTGGGGAATTTAACACCCACTCACAGCAATGGACAGATCAGTAATTGGAAATAAGGGCTTTAAATGACTCACTGAACCAGATGGACCTAACAGATATATTCAGAGCATTTCATCCTAAAGCAGCAGAATACACATCTTTTTGAGTGTACATGGAACATTCTCTAGAATAGATCACATACTGGGTCACAATCAGCCCTCAACAAGTACAAAAAGACTGAGATCATACCATGCATATTTTCAGACACAGTGCTATGAAACTCGAAGTCAACCACAAAGAAAAAATGTGGAAGGACCACAAATACATGGAAGTTAAAGAACATCCAATCACAAGAATGAATGGGTCACCAGGAAATTAAAGAAGTACTTAACAAATACATGGAAGCAATGAAAAATTAAACATGACAGTCTAAAACCTTTGGGATGCACCAAAGCTGGTCCAGAGGGAAGTATAGTAAGTACTGGCCTTTTCAAGAAGCAGAGAAGTCAAATACACACCTAAATTTACACCTACAGAGCTAGAAAAGAATCAGAAAATAAAGCCTAAATCCAGGAGGAGAGGGAAAACAATAAAGATTAGAGCAGAAATCGATGATATAGAAAATAGAAAAGCAGTAGAATACTAGATCAATGAAACCAGGAGCTGGTTCTTTGAAAGATTAGCAAGACTGCTAAACCCCTAGCCAGACTTATCAAGCAGAAAAGAGAAAGAAACCAAATTTTAAAAATCATGAATGAAAGAGGAAATATCCCAGCCAACACTGCAGAAATAAAAACAATCATAAGAGAATACTTTAAAAAAATTATATACCAACAAACTGGGCAACCTGGGAGCAATGGACAAATTCATAGAAACTTATAAACTACCAAAACTGAACCAGGAAGAAATAAAAAATTTGAACAGATCCAAAACCAGCAAAGAAATAGAATCAGTAATCAAAAATCTACCAACAAACAACGTCCTACCCAGATGGTTTCCCAGGAGAATTCTACTAGACATGTAAAGAGTTAATACCTACTCTTCTGAAACTGTTCCAAAAAACCAAAATGGAAGGAAATCTTCCTGACTCGTTCTACAAAGCCTGCATTACCCTGATTCCAAAACTAGACAAAGGCCCACTAAAAAAGAAAATTAATAATGTCCAATAACCCTGATGAATACAGAAGCATAAGTTCTCAATAAAATACTAGCAAAGCAAATTCGACATTACATTAAAGGATTATTCACCATAACCAAATGAGATTTTTTTTCCTTGGCTGCAGTGGGTTTAACACCCATGAATCAATCAGTGTGATACACCACATTAATAAAAGAAAGGTTAAGAACCATATGATGCTCTCAATAGATGCAGAAAGAGCATTTGACAAAAATACAAAATCCTTTCATGATATAAACCCTCAACAAAGTAGGGATAGATGGAACATATCTCAACATCATAAACACAATATAAGAAAAACCAACAGTTAATTTTTTCCTCAATGGGGAAAAACTGAGAGGCCTTCCCTACAGTCAGGAACAAGACAAGGATGTTTACTCTCACCATTATTATTTAACATAGTTCTGAAATTCTTAGCCTCGGCAATCATACAACAAAAAGAAAAAAAAAGCCATCCAAATTGGCAAGGAAGAAGTCAAACTTTCACTCCTCACAGATGACATGGTGCTCTATGTAGAAAACACAAAGGATGCCACCAAAATATTACCAGAACCTATCCATGA
Organism: Lutra lutra; assembly: GCF_902655055.1. Lineage (NCBI taxonomy): Eukaryota > Metazoa > Chordata > Mammalia > Carnivora > Mustelidae > Lutra > Lutra lutra. The sequence continues at coordinate 36,545,131 of NC_062279.1, read as the reverse complement.
ATTCAGCAAAGTTGCAGGATATAAAATCAATGTGCAGAAATCTGTTGCATTTCTATACATCAATAATGAAGGAGCGGGAAGAGAAATCAAGGGATCAATCCCATTTGCTGTTACACCAAAAACAGTAAGACAACGAGGAATAAATCTAATTAAAGAAGTAAAAGATATAGGGGTACCTGAGTGGCTCAGTTGGTTAAGCATCCAACTCTTGATTATAGCTCAAGTCATGATCTTATAGGCTGTTAGACCCAGCCCTGTGTCAGGCTCTGTGCTTATGGGGGGAGGTGTGCTTGAAGATTCTTTCCCTCTACATCTCCCGCCACATGTGTGTTCTCTCTCTCTCTCTCTCTCTCAAATAAATAAATAAATAAATCTTTTTTAAAAAACAAGAAGAAGAAGAAAAAGATCCCCACTCTCAAAACTACAGAAACACTTATGAAAGAAATTGAAGAGGACACAAAGAAATGGAAAAACATTCAATGCTCATGGATTAGAAGAATAAACATTGTTAAAATGTCTATACCACCCAAAGCAATATACACATTTAATGAAATCGCTATCAAAATACCACCAGCATTTTTCACAGAAATAGAACAAACAATCTTGCAATTTGTATGGAACTACAAAAGACCCCAAATAGCCAAAGCAGTTCTGAAAAAGAAAACAAAACTGGAGGCATCACGATTCCAGATTTCAAGCTATATTACAAAGCTGTAGTCATCAGGACACTACGGTACTGGCATAAAAATAGACACACAGATGAATGGAACACCATAGAGAACCCAGAAGTGGACCCAAAACTGTATGGTCAACTAATCCTCAACAAAGCAAGAAAGAACATCCAATAGAAAAAAGATAGTCTCTTCAACAAATGACGTTGGGAAAACTGGACAGCAACATGCAAAAGAATGAAACTGTACTACTTTCTTACACCATACCCCAAAATAAATTCAAAATGGGTTAAAGACCTTAATGTGAGAATGGAAACCATGAAAATCCTAGAGGAAGGCAGAAATGTCTTTGACTTAGGCCATAGCAACTTCTTAATAGACATTCACCACAGGCAAGGGAAACAAAACAAAAAATGAACTATCAGGACTTCAAGTAAAAAGCCTCTGCACAGCAAAGCAAACAATCAACAAAACTAAAAGGTAATATATGGAATGGGAGAAGATATTTACAAATGACATTTCTGATAAAGGGTTAGTATTCAAAATGTATAAAGACTTTACTTATCAAAGTCAATACCTAAAAAATAAATAACCCAGTTAAGAAATGGGCAGAAGACATGAACTGACACTGTTCCAAAAAAAGACATCCATACAGCTAACAGACAGATGAAAAAATGCTCAACACCACTCATCATTATCAAAATAAAAATTAAAACCATTATGAGATACCATCTCCAACCTGTCAGAATGGCTAAAACCACAGGTGTTGGCCAGGATGCAGAGAAAGGGGAACCCTCTCACCCTTCTGGTGGGAATGCAAACTGGTACAGCCACTCTGGAGAACAGTATGGACCTTTGTCCAAATGTTAAAAATAGAGCTACCCTATGACCCAGCAATTGCATTTCTAGGTATTTATCAAAAGGATACAAAAATACTGATTCAAAAGGATACATGTACCTCAAAATTTATAGCAGCATTATCAACAATAGCCAAACTATGGAGAAAGCCCAAATGTCCATAAACTGTTGAATGGATAAAGGAAGTGAATGTGTATATATACAATGAAATATTACTCAGCCAACAAAAAGAATGTAATCTTGCCATTTGCAATCACTTGGATGGAGCTGGAGTGTATTATGCTAAGTAAAATAAGACAGAAAAAAAGCAAATACCCTATGACCTCACATATATGTTGAATTTAACAAAGAAAACAGATGAACATATGGGAATAGGGAAAAGAAAAAAAAGAGGGAAACAAGCTGTGAGAGACTCTTAACAATAGAGAACAAACTGAGGGCTGATGGAGTGATATGAGTGGAGGATGGGTTAGATGGGTGATTGGTATTAAGGAGAACACTTGTGAATGATGAGCACTGAGTGCTGCACCTAAGTGATGAATCACTCCAAAACCAATATTGCAGTGTATGTTAACCACCTAAAAAAATTTTTTTAATGCAACAAAATCAAAATCAAAATAAAATTTAAAAAATTATTTGTAATGAAATTCAACAAAGTTCTGACATTTCCTGCAATAAATACTTTTGTTGTCTTAAAAAAAAAATAGTCTATTTTGTCTGATAGATCTATTGCTACTCCAGACTATTTTAGCTTCCATTTGCATGTAATATCTCTCTCCAAACCTTCACTTTCAGTTTGTGTGTGGTTTTTTTTCTGTTGTAGGCGGCATACAGATGGGTCATGTTCTTTTATCCATCCTGCCACTCTATTCTGACATGTTTTTAACAATCCTCACTATGAGATTTCACAAAATACAGTCTCATTCCCTTCCTAACGTATTTTTGCAATTGGGTTTGTTATCTTTGACTGTTCTTAATGGTATTTCTCTTTCCAACTCTCTTACACTTAAAATTTCAGGTTTATATTTTGTAGTACTTGGTCCATTTACAGCTAATTGGTGCTATAAGTAAACACTAAATTTTTCACTTCAAATATTTAAAACAAGATAAACATAATCAATAAATCTTACTTTTAAATAAACTTACATAGCTTCTGGATTCATTATACAAATTGCTCCTGAACAGTGACATTTCTTTGTGTCATCATATGACATTCCCAGACTGAGTCCGAGCATCTGTGTAACAATAATGGAAAATGCCTCCAATGTTATCTCCTTGGGGTACTACATTAACAAAAACAAAATTTCAAATGAAAGACAAATCATTAAAAGGTGATAAAAAGTGGTAATTTTCTAATTTTGAACATATTTATTATTTTATCAAATACTTAAGGACAGAAAATACAGCTCTTTGGACAGGTGAAAAGCTGAAGTTCTTCTTATGAAATTTTATTGAGAAATAAGCAAATTGAGTCTATGCCAAGCTTGATCATGATTCAACAACAAAATACCTAATATAATTCCTAAGTACCTATCACAACAATATAAAAGAGCTGTTTTTCATTGTATCTTTTGGCTACATGGACCATGATCTTCAATTTACCTAATTTCTTACAATAGCTCTTATATACATTTAGAATGGTCCACATAATATTCTGCTTCCCAGCACATGAAATGGCCACAAAACCAGATTACTCAGTTCAAGGGTGCTATCAGTTTCCTAATGGGATTCTCCATGACTCCATAACTCATATCAGGAGAAACAACAGAAAGATTCTCAAGGTAGCTTTCTTGTATAATACCACCCACATATTTAACAAGTGCAGAGATAACTTCCATGTCAAGGAGAAATATGATACTGGTAATTCATGATGAGCAAAAACATCATGATTTCTCCAGTTATGACCAAATCTGGCATCGAATAAAGTACAGGTGAGGACAGGTTGGGGGAAAATCAGGGCACTTCATTGCTCCAATGACAAGCTCTAGTAAAAATTTATGATTCAACTGGATTGTTAATAGTACTAGAGGATACATATTATGAAAAATATAAAGGAAAAGCTGTGAACAAGCAACTGAGAATGCAAATAGGCAGTTGTAAGCCTCTGAAGCAGCACTGGAGTAATTCCCCATCTCCTATAGTAGTTGGATGGACATGGCTGAGGACCATGCACAAAGCATAAGGACTGCAGGGCTACAGCACTAACTTAATTCTCAAATCTACCAGATTTGGTAGGGAAGGTGTTAAAATCTGAAACTTGGTAAAGGAACAACTGGAGTGACATGGACAAATATACTTAGATTTTCTTTTCCAGCATAGGAAGCCTCCCTCCAAACAATATGAGAATGAGAGAGACGCATCAAAAATAAGTTTTGATACCATTTGTCTCACCAACCCTCGTGGCCTCCTGGTCCGTATTAAGAATTACATCACAACCGAAGTGATATTACCAAGATGGCATCATAGGTCATTCCCAATTTCACTGCCCCCTTGCAACAAGAACAACTAACACTACTCTTGGACAGAAACTACTCTGAAGATCCTAGAACATGGAGGTCAGACTGAAGCACTCCCTGCACTACAGAAAACAAAACAGACCACATTGGAAGGGTAAGAAGAGTAGCTACACACTGACTGTTCTGCCCTTCCTCAAGACTGGTATAATGCCATACTAGGAGGTCTTCTCATTTCTCACTTGGAGGTGAGACTTCTCACCTCCAAGTGAGAAATGAGAGCCCAGGGTGGACATCCAGCTCCCCTAGGATTTTAGATGACTTCTTAGGAGTCCCCAGTCTGATTTGCCCTCACAAGGAGCACAGAGGATGCTACATGAATTGAACATGGGAAATCTGTGACAGAGAAGAATGGAAGGACTTAAAACAATGAACACTCAGATCTTGGCAGACCAAGTTCTCACCCACAGCACCCAAAAAATAGTCCCAACCAGCAGTTTTGCCTATCTGTAGAGCTAAGATGTAACGCAGTCTGACCAGGGAACCCAATGAACAGTAGGTCTTCCTGATTCAGGTCATCAAAGAGCCTGGCCGTTGAAGCCTGGTCTGTCCCTCAACCCCACCCAGGTAGAGAGTTGAATCATAACCCTCCCAATGTTGAATGCACCTTCTAGTGCCACCTGACCAGAAGTCAGGTCATAATACCTAGAAGCTGCATAGCTCAGCAATATTCAAGTGGAGTGTACAGTAGGAATAGCTGTTGTCCACAGAGCAAAACCAGTGGTACCTTTCAGCCAGGAACTTGGGGTACATGTCAGCCTAAGACCACAGATAGCCTTCCTGTGCTTAAAGTCAGTTCTTCCCAGATAGGAAAGATGATTCATACCCCTTCCATGGCTGAATGTAGCTCCTGGCCCTGCCCAGCCATAAGCTTAACTGCAAATATATATAAGAGGCTGCTTAGAAAAGTCTCTCCTGCTCTGCCCAAGAATGGGATTTAATTTTCAGCCCTATTGACTGCTGAATGTAGCTCCTGGCCCTAACTGAACAGAAAACCTAGCTGGTACCTCTGATAGCTGTGCAGCTCAGCATCTCTTGGACAGAGAGAATGACAGGCAGCAGTGATTATCCACAAGGCAAAGCCAATGGCATCATTTGACTGTGGAACTTAGGGTACAGGTCAGTTTGAGTCAAGACCAACAAGCCATCTGATTCTCATTCTCTACTTTTGCAGAGAAACTAATTTGCAGTCCTGCCCATTGCTAAATACTGACTTCAGCCAGCCTAGATCAGAGAACCTAACCAGTGTACCTGGGAAACTGCATAGCCCCATAGTGACACATGAATGGAGAGCACAGCCCATGGCTTTCCCCATCTTCAGAACAAAACCACTGTCCTATCTAGCCAAGAATTCAGTGTACGATATTGCCTGTTTTGTGTCCCCAGACAATGGGCCATACAGGATTTGGGGTACATTCTGCTATCCTGCCATGTCAGGGAAGCTAAATCATAGTCCATCTCCTGCTGAGTAAGTACCTGTCCTCCCCATCTAGGAAGCCTGATGAATGAACCCAGGCAAGTGCTGAGCATCTCCCACACTTGGGAAGGGAACCAAGCCAGCCATCCTATCCAACAGTTACCAGCTAGCAGCACTTCCATTCCCAACCCCAGAGCTCAGGCAGTAGACTCACCCAAAAATAGACCCTGAGAGCAAGCTTCACCTTCCCCAGGGCACTACCAGTGGTCATGTCTCAAAACCCAAACTGAGCTGACTGATAATGAACTATCTCCACAAAAGCAAAGCTGTAAAGTCTGAAAAGGAGACCACTTACTCAAATGCAGATATACCAATGGAGGCTCCTAGATGGCAACCTAGGAAGACCCTGAACTCATCTTTTCCAAAGACATACCCAATCTATGCCTACCTATAGAGCAATTCCTCCTGAAAAAGAACTAAGGGCACATTAAACAGCTTCTGGACAACACAGGATAGAGGAAACACATAGAGAAATGAAGGAGATATGGAGACACAAAAATGACAGGAACACCACCCCTGATTCTATAGTCTAGAGTGTGGGAGGATAGCACTGAGGGACTGTGAGCAGATTCATTTTTAAAAGCCAGAATTTAAAAGGGAAACCAGAATATGAAGGAACTAACCCTCCACCAAGTGATGGGGAATCAGAGAGGCTGACACCACTATTTACATTATCCTGTTGACTTGATAGCACAGATGGGAGCAAAATTCAGGCACTTTAGCCAGCCTACCCCCTTACCTAACCCTGGGCCCCTAGCCAACACCATCCCTAGACACTCTGGAATACAGGGAGGACAAAAGTGCCACAGAGCCACTATAACAACTGGAATATAAAGGAACCAGCCCTAGAATTCTATCAAGTGTCCAGAGAGCTGTGGAACACTCTCAAGGGCCAGAGGGGCAGGGAAGTACCATTGCTTACATTCCTCCTCCACCTTGATAGCAGAGACAAAAGCAGAGTCATGGCACCCTAGCAAGCCCAGTGCCTGGGATTCTGGCCCACATGAGACCCAGTGCTGCCCCCAGAAAAGCCTCACAGTGGGGCCCCAGTGTGGCATACACAGGGAAATCCTTGGACAGTGCTGGCAATAGTGCCAACCATCTCACCAAGATGACATATGTACAAAGTATCCTCAGTTACTCCAGGCCAACATCCACTCTACAGAGAACCCCAGAACCCAATGGCAAGTGCCTACTTCAGCTTCAGCCATCGCACCAGTGCAGTCCCAGTATGAAGTGCCCCAGGACTTTCAGCCCACACCCGTTACAGATACAGCAAGGCAACCAAAGCTATCAGGCACACACAGTCCACATAAGGGGTGCTCCTATAAAATATCATTTCTTCAAGTCTAAAAGAAGCAGCTGTTCTACTTAATTCATAGAAACAAACACAAAAAGACAAACAAAATGAGGCAGCAGAGGAATCTGTTCGAAACTAAAGAAGAAGACAAAAGTCTCAGAAAAAGAGCTAAACAAAACAGAAATAAGCAACCTACCTGATAAAGAGATAAAAGTAATGGTCAAAAACATCCTCACTGGAGGGACGCCTAGGTGGTTAAGTCAGTTAAACATCTGTCTTCAGCTCATGTCATGAACCCAGGGTCCTGGGATTGAGCCCCATGTTGGGCTCCCTGCTCAGTGGGGAGCCTGCTTCTCCCTTTCCCTCTCCCCCCAGTTCCTGATCTCTCTCTCTCTCTCTATCTTAAATAAATAAATAAATAAATAAATAAAAATATGCTCACTGGACTGGAAAGAATGATGATGAATGAACTCATGGGAACTTCAACAAAGAGACAAAAAATACTTTTTTAAAAAATCACACTTGAAGAATAGAATAACTAAAATGAAAAATACAGTAGAGAGAATCAAAAAAAGATTAGAGAAAGCAGAAGATGAATTAATGTTTGGGAAGACAGGGTAATAGAAAGTACCCAAGTTGAACAGCAACAAAGTAAAAACAAATTTTTTAAATGAGGATATGTTAAGGGATCTCTGGTATGACATCAAGCATACTAATACTCTCATTAGAGAGATCCCCAAAATAAAGAGAGAGAAGAGAGCAGAAAACTTATTTGGAGAAATACTGGCTGCAAACTTCACTAACCTGGGGAAAAAAACAGACACCCAGGTCCAGGAAGCAGACAGCCACAAAGAAAATAAACCACAGGAAGCACACACTACAATACATAATAATTAAAATGGCAAAGATTAAGATAAAGAGAGATAAAGAGAGAATCTTAAAAGTACCAAGAGCAAAACAAGTAGTTATATACAAGGAAACCCCTTAATAAAGCTATCAGCTGGTTTTTCAGTAGGAACCTTGCAGGCCAAAATGTAGTAGCATAACATATTTAAAATGCTGAAAGGAGATTGGGGCGCCTGGGTGGCTCAGTGGATTAAGCCGCTGCCTTCGGCTCAGGTCATGATCTCAGGGTCCTGGGATCGAGCCCCACATCGGGCTCTCTGCTCAGCAGGGAGTCTGCTTCCTCCTCTCTCTCTGCCTGCCTCTCTGCCTACTTGTGATCTCTCTCTGTCATAAATAAATAAAAATCTTAAAAAAAAAAAAATGCTGAAAGAAGAAAACTACAAACAATAATACTCTCCCTGACAAGGCTATCATTCAGAATTCAAGGACACAAAGAGTTTCTCAGACAAACAAAAGTTAAAAGAATTTATCACCACTAAACTGACCTTTAAAAATATGTCAAAGGGACTTCAATGAAAAAGACAAGACGGGACACCTGGGTAGCTCAGTGGATTAAGCCTCTGGCCTTCGGCTCAAGTCATGATCTCAGAGTCCTAGGATCGAGCCCCGAGTCGGGCTCTTTGCTCAGTGGGGAGCCTGCTTCCCTTCTTCTCTCTCTGCCTGCCTCTCTGCCTACTTGTGATCTCTGTCGGTCAAATAAATAAATAAAATCTTTAAAAAAAAAAAGAAAGAAAGAAAGAAAGAAAAAGATAAGACAATAATTATTAGGAAATTATAAAAACAAAATTTCATGAGCAGAAGAAACAAAACAAATGAGCCTAGCAGTAAAAAAAGAGAGAGGGGGCAAACCAAGAAACAGACTCTCAAAAGCAGAGAACAAGCTGATGCTTACCAGAGGGGAGGTGGGTTTCAGGATGGATGAAATAGGTAATGGGATTAGGAAGCGTACTTGTGATAAGCACCAGGTTTTGTATGGAAGTGTAAAATCACTAATTGTACACTGAAAATAATATTATACTGTATGTTAACTGGAATTTAAATAACAACTTAAAAAAAAAGAATGAAGTCATGCCACTTGCAACAACGGGATGGATGGATTCAGAAGGTATAATGCTGAGTGAAATAAGTCAGAGAAAGAGAAATACCATCTGATTTCACTCATACATGGAATTTAAGAAACAAAACAAATGAAAGGGAAGGAAAGAAGCAAAACAAAAACTAGACTTCTAACTATGAAGGACAAACTGATGGTTAGCATAAGGAGGGGGGAGGGTACAGGTGAAATAGGTGAAGGGGATTAAGAGTACACTTATCTTGATGAGCACTGAGTAATATACAGAATTATCCAATCACTATATTGTACCCCTGAAATGAATACAACACTGTATGTTAACTATACTGGAAATAAAATTTTTAAAAAGACCTATATGAAAAAATTAAAATATTTTAGATTTCTATATTCCTTCCTCAATCCTTATGTTAAATGGTAAAGTAGTTCGAAAATATTCTTCTTAGGGTGCCTGGGTGGCTCAGTGGGTTAAAGCCTCTACCTTCGGCTCAGGTCATAATCCCAGGGTCCTGGGATCAAGTCCCACATTGGGCTCTCTGCTCTGAGGGGAGCCTGCTTCCTCCTCTCTCTCTCTGCCTGCCTCTCTGCCTACTTGTCATCTCTGTCTGTCAAGTAAATAGATAAAATCTTTAAAAAAATTAAATAAAATATTCTTCCTAGCTTTCCAGAAAAATAAAGGTAAATCTAGACCTGTGGCACTGGTAGACCTAGCCCATTTTGAATTGTACTCAAGTGTAATAAATGTTCCTCAGTCATATCTGGCCCACATCTATCTCATGTTTCCAATGCCCCAAAAGCAAACAGAAAAGCTACAGGTGAGAGATGGTCAGTCATAGCTGGGAGTTCCCTCTTGTCTTCCTGCTAGGGTAGGAGCAGGCAATGAGTTTCCTGTAGGAGAGACCTCCTGCCTAAAAAGTCCTACACCCAGAACACTGGGCAAAGAATCTGGTCAAAAACAAAAGAAAATTATTTCTTGTAATTAAAGGAATGTAAAGAATAATTTTGAAAATAATTTAACACCTAATACATTTAGGATATAACCCACAGGATGCCAGAAAAAGTAGATAACATTGAAAGAAAAATCTGGTCTAGAAATAAATTCTGAACTGGCCCACATTCAGACCTATGAAGACATAAATTTTTCTTTATGTGAATTCAACATACAATACCCAATTCAAATAGAAAAATAACAATATTTTAAACAATAAACTGGAAACCAAACAAACAAAAAACTCAAGAATTACTCCAAGAAAACAGGAAAGGATTCTAAGAAAAGGAAGATAAGATTTAATTTTCTGTGGCTGTTGGTTTCACTCATAGAAGTTAAAGAAGTGAGGAGCTAATTAAGCATTTCCATTAGACCTTGATGCCCAAAAGGCCCTCCTCTGACCATCAGAGCTTTACTAGCATAACAATATATTTCTTTACCCAACAGTTAATATAATTTACATATCACAATATTATAAAATACTATTCATTAAAGTATAAAAGTTTTTATAGAATTATAAATTTTATTAATCTTGACAATGGATATAAGAAGTGTTCAAATATTCTAATTTATTTTTCATATTAAGTAATCAATGGGCATTGCCTAAGGTAAGTCAATATAATACAAAAAGATATGAATAAAAATATAATTATTAAAATAAGATCATGTGATATTACATATTATGTATATATTATACATGTATAACTATAAAGTACATATGCATATAATGTATAATGATATATAATTATATATTTTAATAGTATATATAGTATATTATTTGGTAACATATTTTAATAATATGAAATATTATATACCATATATATGTATGCTATATATTACATACTATATATAAATATATACTATATATATTTTAAAAGTAGTATATAATAATATATTTTAAAAATAATGTGAATGTTGTTAAAATAATAAAAATATAAGAATATATACATGACAGAGAGAGTGGGCTAAATATGTTATAGGTAATATGACCAACATTGCCTAAAGTTTATAAATCAAAATAGAGGGAAGAGCACATTTACTTTAAATAATAAATTTAGCTACAAGAAGAGTTTAAACAGAAATTATAAAGTCTTCAGTAGGACTCCCTGAAGAAGATAAGGAAGAATTACTATCAAATTTTGCTTTTTATACTTATTAAAATAATTTTGCCAGGTACATGCACAAATTTTGTAATAAAAATTATGAGTATCAGAAATAAAAATATGTGCTGCAAAATCCCATTTTTGCAAAAATATATAGAGAGGGAGCCACAGTAACAGATAAAGACACAATGTAGAAGATACATATTAATCAAAATATTAATAGTGGTCATCACTTCCTGAGTAGAGAGATGCCATAAATTTACATAAATTTCCTTATATGTTTCTATTTAACTTTTAAATGGGGCAGAACATAAATTATTTTGTAATTAAAAAAATTTTAGTACTTAAATTTGTTTTTTTTTTAAATGAACAGGATGGGAAAATTGCTCAACCAATTACTTTACCTTTCAATGATGCATCTAATTATATCAATAATTTATTTCTAATATATATAAAATATTTACAAATATTATAAATTTTTTAAACAGGCATAAAAAGTTCTTTTAAATACTCATTAAATTTCTTTAAATTCTCCAACTTTATGTCTACAAGCGAAAATCTGGGTTATAAAAATTTTTTACAGATAATTTTTCATGATGTACTACTCTCTATATTAAGGAATGCACGTGTATTTGTGATATTTTTATTCTACTTCCTACTTCCAAAATAATTGCAACAGATGTTTCTTCTACAAAATACTCTTCCTTCTACACATTTCAAATTTTTAACAATAGTAGAAAGTAAGTGTAATCTCTAAATGCAAATATAAATGTAAACTGTATAAAATTTTTGTTTTAATGTTGAATGATTTTTAAATGTATAAATTTTTTTAAATAATAAGATTAAATAATTACATACCAAAGCAATTCCAGCAGAATAATGAGTAACACACATCTTTCCAGGAATTGTTGCTCCTACATAACCTGGATGATCTCTATAGCTAAATAAATAAATATATATTTATAATTAATTTTGACAAACATTTCAAAGATGAGAATTTCTGCTAATAATTTGTCTGGGGCCCACTAAATCCTAGACTGAAGCAAACTGAGGTACAATCTTTCCATACTTGTTATTTCAAATTAAGAAGACATTTTTAATTAAATGAGATTAAGCATATTATATATACTTTTTAAGATTTTATTTATTTATTTTTCAGAGAGAGAAAGAGACAGAGCACCAGCAAGTGGAGCAGCAGGCAGAGAGAAGCAGACTCCCTGCTGACCAAGGGACTCAATCCCAGGACCCTAGGATCATTTTCTACTCCTGTAGAAAATTTACCAGTTTCTCGTAAGAATGACTTCATTGATCTATAACTTAACATTATTAATTCTTCTTTGAGTAGGGGCCCATATAAATTATCAATAATGCACTATTCTCAGAGATTTTTCATAAAAATTATTCCATTTAATTCTCAATTTAAGCCAATGAAATAGATATTATTATCTCCATTGAACAAATCATACATCAGATGAGAACTTAAAAGTAACTATCTCAAGGTAACACAATTAATAAGTGCTAGTGAAGGATATGAATTTAGGCAATCTGAACCCAGAGCAATACTTTCAACCACTAAGATACAGACACTCTAAACATGTTCTGCCATCTTTAGAACCCCCATCAAAACAAACATTCCAAACTATACATAAAGAAACTTGTTTCAATTATCAATTGGAACATGCCCCTAGTTTCAACTGTACTTCGCATCACATTGCACTGTCTTCCTAGTGCTCTCTTTATTCTGTCTCTCTGATATTTTTTATGCCTAACCCTTCCAGCACTTGTTTACAAGTATTCACTCTTACATGCAACTTTGGATTCCCCACTCCCCCATGTTTTGAGTACTGTTTACACTCATTCTTAATCTAAGAGAGTGCTACCAATAGATGTGAAAATATAAGGACTGGTATTCAGCATCATACTAGAGGTCCTAGCCTGTTATATAAGACCAAAAATGTAAAATAAAAGGTATATGGATTGGAAAAGAAGGAATACAGTTTTCTCTGTTTATGGATGACATGGTTGTCTAGGAAATCCCACAAAATATAAAAAAGCTACTAGCACTGATTGTGTTCAGCAGGTTTTCATGTCTCAAAGTCAATGTACAAAAGTCAATCTGATTTTCACATACTTGCAATAAAATATTTGAAACTAAAGTAAAATGAAACATTTACAATAGTGCTGATGTTATTTAAGGGTATGAACATGCAATGAGTAGTTAGTAAGACCTAGAGATCTAATACAATAGAGGAGATAACAATGTTGCTTTATAATCTTGAAATCTGCTAAGAGCTTAGATTTTTATTATTTCAAACACACAAAAAATGATAATTATATAACATGATAGATGTGCTTATTACCACTGCAATAGCAATCATATAATATATAAATGTATTTATTAACATGTTGTATACCTTAGATTTACAATGTTATGCAGAATTCAAATACATTTGAATAAAAAATTTAAAGAAAAGTAAATTAATTTTTTTCCATTCTGTGTTCAAAAAAGAAGAAAAAATAGCACTAAAAACATGATATACTAGGATATAAAGCTAACATAAATGTGAGAAAAATATGCATCCTGATAGACACTAGTATATCTGTATACTGATAGAACTGTATACTACAGAAACTGATGAAAGAAATTCAAAAAGATCTAAGTAAATGGAAGAAAATACCAAGTGCATTGACTGGAAGAGTTAGTATTATTAAGCTGCCAGTTCTCTCCACATACTGTATAGATTCTATGCAGTTCCAATCAACATTCTAGCAAGATATTTTATAGCAACTGAGAAGGTGACTCTAACACTTATGTAGAAAGGCAAAAACTTAGAATAACCAAAACGACTTTCAAAAGAAGAACACATTTGGGGAACTTATACTACTTGATTTAAATGGTTTTTATAAAGCTATAGTAATCAAGGCAGTGAGCTGTTCACAAAAGAAGAGGCCAAAAAATAAACTCTTGCACCGGGTGTGGTGCAAAAACGATGAATAGTGTTACGCTGAAAATAAATTTTAAAAATTTTGAATAAATAAATAAATAAATAAACTCTTACATATAAAGTCAAATCATTGTTACTACTGAGGAGGGAGCCCAAGCGCAAAAAGAGCCCAAAAGTGCAAAAGAAATTAAATGGAGAAACTATAATTTTTTCAAGAATTAATGTTGAATAATTATTTATTCATATGCAAAAATGTCCTCCTCCATATTTTTTGGTACAACATCAAAACATGATTCATCATCCAAAACATGATTCATAAAATAAAAAATTGATAGGTTAATAATGAATTCATCAAAATCTGCTTTTTAAAATATACTATTAAGAAAATGAAAAGACTACCCACAGCCAGAAAATATTCTGAAATCATATATATTATATAGGACATGTACCTAAATGCTTAAAGAACACTTAATAGGAAGAGCTGGTCCAAGATGGCAACATAGGAAGATCCTGATCTTACCTCCTCCATAGACATACCAAATCTATACCTATTTGTAGAGAAACTCCCCCTGAAAAAGGATTTATGGCTAACTGAACAGCTTCTGTACAACGAAAGATAGAAAGACAAGAGGGACTGGCAAGACAGGAGACACAGTAATGAAGAGAAATCCCACATCTAATACTGCGAATGGCAGTGAGGAGTGATAGCACTGAGAGACCAGGAGCAGATTCATCTGCCCTGGGGCACAAAAAAGAAAAACAAAACAAAACAAAACAAACAAAAACCAAACAATCAAAAAAAAACCCGCGGTTAAAAGAGCAACTAGTACATAAAAGAATAAGCTCTAGAAATCCACTAAATGTCAGGGGAGTTGCTGGACTCTGTGGGTCAGAGAGGCTAGCGAGTGCAATAGTTTACACTCAGCCTACAACTTGATCTTGTAGATGAGAACAGGGTCTGGGAGCCATAACCAACCTGCAAGCACCTGGCCCCTAGCTCACACCACCCATAGATGCCCTGAGACACAGAAAAAAGCCATGGTTTAAAAGACCAACTAGTATATAAGAGATACAACCCCAAAACTCAGCCAAACTATGGGGTATGGGAGTAGTAGGGAGCTGCTAGATGCTAGAACTCTCTCCAGGACAAGGGAGCTAGCAAGTACAACAGTTCCTTTTCCTCTTCCACCTTGATAATGTGAATGGGAGCAAGGTACAGATGCCCTGGCTCGTTTACCAACTCAGTGAGCCCTGTGCCCCTGATCCTACCAATCCCAGCTGTTCCAGTGGAATGCCCCTGGTCACTGCTCACTGCAGCCCTAGCCATTATGCCAAGGTGCCACATGTACAAAGCCACCTCAGAACAATCCAAGCCCACACCACTGCAGCTTCCAACAGCTAGATAAGGCACCCCCAATGCAGAACACTCAGGACCTCCAACTGACACCTGCTTCAGTTCCAGTCACCCCCAACAGTGTGCCATGCCTACAGTGCCCCAGAAATCTCCAGCCAATGCTCACCTTGGTTCCAGCTGCAACACTCCCCCAAGGGCACCCTTGCTCTGAGCACCTCAGGATACTTAACTTCAGCTATCCTGCCAGGGCACTGTTTGCATGGAGAGCCGAAGGACCACACCAACCCTTTCCCACTTCAGCTTTACCTGTCCTGCAGGGTACCTGCTGCCTCAAGAGCCCCAGGAAGATCCAGCCTATGCCATTTCAGCTACAGCTGTCCCACCAGGGTGCCCTTCGCACAGAACAGGACTCTCTGGTCTACACCCCATCTTGGTTCCAGCAGTCCAGCCTAGGCATCCTCTAAGCAGAGAGTTCCAGAACACCATGGCTTACATCCACTTCAGCTTCAAGTATCCTGTCAGGACACCCTTTGTGTAGAAAGCCCAGGAACCACCATAGACTGTGCTCATATCAGTTGTAGCTGTCCTGCTAGGAGGCCCTCAGAATGTAGAGGCCCAGAATACCTGGTCTGCACCCACTTCAACTTCAGCTGTCCTGCCAAAGTGCCCACTGCACAAAGAGCCATAGAACCCATCAGATTGCAATCACTTCAGATTCACAGTCCTATCAGGATAGCCTCAGTGCATAGAGCCTCAGACCACCCTGGCCCACACTCACTTCAGCCCTGGCCATCCCACCAGAGCAGTCCTAGCACAGACTGCACCATGGCCCTCAGCCCACTTCATCTACAGCTCCAGTTAGCAAAAGTCAACAAGGGAAGTTGACACAAGGAATGAATATAAACAAAACCATTCCTTCAAGTTTAGGAAAGGTAGCTTTTCTAATTCATATAAACAAACAGAAATTCAAGAAAAATGGAGATACAGAAAAATTGCTCCAATAGAAAGAAAAAGACATCAGAAAAACAACTAATGAAAAAGAGATATGCAATATGCCTCAGAAAGAATTTATAGTGATAATCATAAAAGATGTTCACTGAGATGATCAGAAAAAGTGGAAAAACTCAGTGAGACCTTGAGTAAAAAGAAAATATTTTTTAAAAACCAATCTGACTTGAAGGATGCAATAACTAAAAGAAAAATAATCTAGATAGAATCAATAGATTAGTAGCTGCAGAAGAATGGATCAGCAATCTGGAAGACAGGGTCATGGAAAGCATCCAAGCTAAACAGTAAAAAGAAAAAGGCGTTTTTAGAAAGTGAAAATAGGTTAAGGAACTCATTGGACAACATGAAACAAACAAATATTCCCTTTATCATTAGGACCCAAGAAGAAAAGGAGAAAGGAGCAGAAAACGTATTTGAAATAATAGGTAGGGGCAGCTGGGTGGCTCAGTCAATTAAGGGTCTGCCTTTGGGGGTGCCTGGGTGGCTCAGTGGGTTAGCCGCTGCCTTCGGCTCAGGTCATGATCTCAGAGTCCTAAGATCGAGCCCCACGTCGGGCTCTCTGCTCAGCGGGGAGCCTGCTTCCTCCTCTCTCTCTGCCTGCCTCTCTGCCTGCTTGTGATCTCTCTGTCAAATAAATAAATAAAATCTTAAAAAAAAAAAAAAAAGGGTCTGCCTTTGGCTTGGGTCATGACCTCAGGGCTCTGGGATCAAGCCCTACATTGGGCTCTCCACTCAATGGGGCATCTGCTTCTCCCTCCTAGCTCTCCCTCTCACTCTCTCTCTCAATTAAATAAATAAAATCTTTAAAAAAAATAATAGGTAAAAACTTCCCTAACATCGAGAAGGCAATACACAGCCAGGCTCAGGAAGTGCAGAGAGTTGCAAACAAGACGAACCCAAGAAGGTCCACACCACAACACATAACAGCTAAAATGTCAGAAGTTAAAGACTGGGAATGTTAAAAGCAGTAAGAAAGAAACAACTACTTACATTCAAGGAAAACCCCACAAGACCATCAGTTGACTTTTCAGCAGAAACTGCAAACCAGAAGAGAGTGGCATGATATATTCAAAGTGCTGAAAAGAAAAGAACTTACAACCAAGAATACTCTACCTGGCAAGGTTATCATTTGGAATTGAAAGAGAGATAAAGAGTTTATCATTGGAACAAAAGTAAAAGGATTTTACCACGACTAAACCTCCTTATAATAAAAATGTTAAAGGGACTTCTTTAAGTGGAAAAAAATCCATAATTAGAAGCAAATTATGAGTTAAAGGATATAAAGTATGACAACATATATATAAAATGTGAAGAAGGGAGTAAAAAAACAAAAAGATCATAAACTTTAAATATAGACTGTTATACACTTAGGATGCTATATGTGAACATCATAGTAACCACAGACCCAAAACCTATAATAAATAAACATAAAATAAAGAGAGCCAAACATAACACTATATAAACTCATCAATCACAAGGAAAGAGATCAAGAGAAGAAGAAAGCAACAGAGAACAAAAACAACCAGAAAACAAAATTGCGAAGGACTATACCTATCAATAATTTCTTTAAATTTTAATGGTCCAAATGTTCCAGTCGAGACACAGGGTGGCAAAATAGGTAAAAAGCACCATCTTTTGCTGCCTATTAGACTCTTACTTTAGGCCCAAAGATACATACAGACTCAAAGTGAAGGGATGAAGAAAGCTATTCCATGCAAATGAAAGTGGAGGGAAAAAAGCCAGGATAGCAATTCTTATGTTGAACAAAATAGACTTTAAAACAAAGACTGCAGGGGTGACTGGGTGGCCCAGTCATTAAGCGTCTGCCTTCGGCTCAGGTCATGATCCCAGGGTTCTGGGACCAAGCCTCGCACCTGTTCCCTGCTCAGTGGGAAGCCTCCTTCTCCCTCTCCGACTCCCGCAGCTTGTGTTCCCTCTCTCACTGTCTCTCTCTCTCTCTCTGTCAAATAAATAAATAAATCTTTAAAAAAAAAAAAACTGTAAAGAGACAAAGAATAACAATAGCAATAACAATACTGTTAAAAGGAATCAGTCCAACAAGAGAATATTACAAATATCTATGCACCCAACATTGGAATATCTAAGTATATAAAGAAAAGATTAACCAATATAAAGGGAGAAATTGACAATAATGTAAAAAACAGTAGTGGACTTTGAACTCCATTTACATCTATTAATAGGTCACCCACATATAAAACCAATAAGGAAACAGTATCTTTGAGCAATACTTTAAACCTGATGGATTTAACAGGTAAATACACAGTACATTTCATACAAAAACAACAGAATATACATTCTTTCAAGTGCACATGGAACATGCTCCAGGATAGGTCAAGGTAGGTCATAAAATAAAGTCTCAACAAATTTAAAAAGACTGAAATTGTATCAGTCATCTTTTCTGACCACAACAATAAGAAACTAGAGGGGCGCCTGGGTGGCTCAGTGGGTTAAGCCGCTGCCTTCGGCTCAGGTCATGATCTCAGGGTCTTGGGATCGAGTCCTGCATCGGGCTCTCTGCTCAGCAGGGAGCCTGCTTCCCTTCCTCTCTCTCTGCCTGCCTCTCTGCCTACTTGGATCTCTCTCTGTCAAATAAATAAAATAAAATCTTTAAAAAAAAAATAAGAAACTAAAAATCAATTACAAGGAAGAAAAAAACTATAAAAACCAAACATGTGGAGATTAAATAACGTGCTACTAAACAACCAATAGGTCAACTAAGAAATCAAAGAGGAAATTTTTAAAAATGCATAGAGACAGATGAAAACAAAAACACAATGGCACTCAGAGAAAACAATTCTAAAAGGAAAATTGATGGCAATAAGTCCTACCTCAAAAAAACAAGAAAAATCTCAGTCTAACCTTATAACTACAGGAACCAGAAAAAGAACAAGCCCAAAGTTAGTAGAATGAAGGAAATAATAAAGATCAGAGCAGAAGTAAATGAAATGAAGGCCAAAAAAAAAAAAAATCAATGGAAAAGATCAAATAAATGAAGAGCTAGTTCTTTGTAAAGATACACAAATTTAATAAACTTTTCACCTATCTCAAGGTACTTTTTGTTTTCTCTTTTGAGTTTTTTGACCCATAATTTTTTCAGTAGCATGATGTTCAAATTCTATATATTTGTGAATTTTCCAGTTTCCTTCTTGTGTTGATTTCTAGTTTCCTAAAATTATGATCAGAAAAGATGTCAGATATGCTTTAGATCTTCTTGAATATATTAAGACTTATTTTGTAGGAGGTGTCCAAGATGGCAGAGGAAGAGGAGACCTTGGTTTTGTCTGGACCCAGAAATTCAGCTAGATAGCTATCAAACCATTCTGAACACCTGCAAACACAACCAGAGATCTAAGAAAAGAATAGCTGGGACTCTACAGATAGAAAAGCGACCACTTTCTTCAATGGAGGAGGTACAGAGAACTGAATCCGAGGTAATATATGGGAAGATAAAACCACAGTGGGAGGGAGCCTCCATAAGCTGGCACCAGAAAGTGATATATCAGCAGAGTACAAAATTGGAACTTTTAGAAGTCTGCTCCAGTGAGGAATGTCCCCCCTGAAAGGCACTCAGGTGGCTAAGTAGGGGCAGAACCCTAGGCAGACCTGTGTGGCCTGAGGATCCGCAGGGTCACAAAAAGACTGAGGGTGCCTGAGTGTGGCAGAGTTGGGTATTTTTTTCTTTTTCTTTTCCAAAAGAAAAGAGAAGGGACCCAAATAAATAAAATCATGAATGAAAGAGAAGAGATCACAACCAACACCGAAGAAATACAATTATAAGAACATATTATAGCATTATATTATACATATATAATATATATTATATTATATTATATTAGAACATATTATAAGCAATTGTATGCCAAAAAATTAGACAATTTGGAAGAAATGGACGCATTCCTAGAGAGGTATAAACTACCAAAACTGAAACAGGAAGTAATAGGAAGCATAAGCAGACCCATAACCAGCAAGGAAATTGAAGCAGTAATCAAAAATCTCCCAACAAACAAGAGCCCAGGGCCGGATGACTTCCAGGGGAATTCTACCAATCATTTAAAAAAGAATTAATGCCTACTCTTCTGAAGCTGTTTCAAAAAATAGAAATGAAAGAAAAACTTCCAAACTCTATGAGGCTAGCGTTATCTTGATCCCCAAATCAGACGAAGACCACAAATACCGTATGATTTCACTCATACGTAGATTTTAGAAACAAAACAAACAAGCAAAGAGAAGAGAGAAACTTAAACCAAGAAACAGACTCTTAACTATAAAGAACAAACTGATGGTTACAAGAGGGGAGGTGAGTGAGGGGATGGGTGAAACAGGTGATGGGGTTTAAGGAGAGCACTTGTGATGATGTATGAAGTGCTGAATCACGGTACACCTGAAACTAATATTACACTGCATGTTAACTAACCAATTTCAATTAAAACTTAAAAAAAAATAAAAAGGGCCTGTCTGAGCCAATGTGAGCTTATAGTTGGATGGTGTCAGCAATCAGACCACATATTTGCCCTCACCCCATTTCTGGAGCTGCAGTCATAGCAAACTGCAGGGCACTCCCTTCGCATTATCTTGAGAGGCTTTCACTGGTAAGTAGGGCCTGCAGTCAAATCAGATGCCTGCCCTTTGTCTGTCTGTCGGGGTTCAGGGTGCTCTCCCTCCCTCGTCCCATGAGAAGCTTTTGCTGGTGGGCAGGGCCAGCAATCAGACCAGATGCCTGCTCCCAGTCTGTCTGCCAGGGCCGCAGTGACCCTGAAAAACAGAGCTCTCTCACTGTACTCACCCCTGAGAGATTTCTTTTGGTGGGTGGGGACCGCAGTCAAATCAAATGTGTGCCTCCAGTCCATCTGCTGGAGCTGCAGTCAAATTAGTAGTGTGTATGGCAACAGTCTCCTTCCCCAGGGGCAGGGGTCACTTTGGAGTGGTGCTGGTCCCTGCCATGGCTGCTTGCAGGATGTGATAAAGCAAGAGCCACTTTGGAGGGACTCTTGCAGAGTGGGAGGGTTAGAATGGGCAGATCTGCAGAATGCAAGAGCAGGGCACACAGTATTAGCAAGGTAGGTAGAGAGTGTTCATGCTGGTCACCAGAGGTGTCAGGGTATCTAGGCTGGAGGTCAGTGGGGAAAAGAAATGGCACCCACCAACTCTTTTGCTCTTAGAGAAGTCCCCTACAGATCCCTGGCCCTCCAGCACACATTCTGAGGCTATTAAGTAAATCTCCTTCATGTATATCTCTGGCACTTTTCAAACTGTGTCTTCTATGCTCTATTTCAGTGAGGTTGTTTGTTATGCTGGCTTTTTAAGGGCAGGGACTCAATTTCCTGTTGCCCCATTGTAAAACTCATGAAGTTAAGCTCCACTGGGTTTTAAAGCCAAAGATTATGGAGATTCATCTTCCCATAGAGGTCCCCTATGTCTGCGGTGCCTAGTATGTGGTCCACTCCTCTTCCTTTCCCATGATTGTGATGTCCCTCCTGTTTGCGGTTGGTTTCACTGGGAATTTAGCTTGTGACTCTGTCTCTCCACCCCTACCCATTTGGATATGGCCTCCTCTCTATGAGTAACTGTGGAAAGTCTGTTTTGCCAGTCTTTGGGTCATTTTCTGGGTTAGCTACACTAATGTGGCTTTTCTCTAGGTGTGCCTCTGGGACAAGGTAAGCTTCGGTTCCTCCTATTCTGCCAACATCCCTGAAGTCCCAACCAATAGCTAAGTTCTTATTGCCACTTTATTGTTTTCTGGCTGCTTTATAACTAACTGCCCTTTCATTTCTCCTTATCTTGCTGATTTGATGATTTGGTGTAATGTATGCACGCATTTATTGCATGTTATCTTTTGTATTTATACTATAAGTTTTACTTTTGTGGTTACCATGAGGCTTTCATAAAACAAATTATAAGTCTACTTCAAGGTGATAACAACCTAACTTTGAACACATTTTAATGAGTGTTCCTCCACCCCATTTTGTTATGATGTCATAACTTACATCTTTTTGTGTATCCTCTAAAAAATTATAGTTGTGTTTACTACTTTGTCTTTAAACCTTTTCTAGCTTTATAAGTGATGAACACACCCCCTTTACAACATTAGACTAATCTGGATTTTACTATTTATTTACTTTATGAGTGAGATTTACACTTCCATGTGTTTTCTTGTTACAATTACGGTCCATCTCATTTAAGCTGAAACAATATTCCTTTAACATTTCTTGTAATATTGGTCTAGTTAGTGGTGATGATGTCCTTTAGCTTTTGCTTGTTGGAACACTCTTTATGTCTCCTTCAATTTTTCCAAGTACAGTATTCTTAATTAACATTTTTTTTCTGTCAGCACTTTAAATATATCATGTAACTTTTTCCTGGCATGGAAAGTTTCTGCTGAAAAATCTGCAAACAGTGTTATGGGGTTCCCTTATATGTAACAATATGGGGGGGTCCTTGCTACATTTAAAATTCCCTCCCCTTTAACTTTTGACAATTTGATATTAATGTGTCTTGGTGTGAGTCTCTTTGGCTTTGTCTTACTTGGCCTCTCTGGAATTCCTGGATCTGAATGTGTATTTCCTTCCCCAGGTTAGGGAAATTTTCAGCCATTATTTCTCCACCAAAGTTTTCTACTCCTTTCTCCTATCTCTTGCTGATAGGGCTGCAATGTGAATATTAGTCTGCTTGATGTTCTCCCACAAGTCCCTTATGCTATTTATGCTTTTCCTCTCTTTTTCTATTTGCTGCTCTGACGGGGTGAGATTTTAGTTCACTGATCCTTTCTTCCATTTCATCTAGTATGCTGTTGAATTCTATATATTTTTCCATTCGGTTATTATATCTTTAGCTCTGTAACTTCTATTTTATATTTCTAACATTTTCTCTTTTAATGAAATTCTCACCTTTTCCATACAATCCTGAGTTCAAAGAGCATCTTTAAGACCATTATTTTGAGCTCTTTATCAGGTAAATCACTTATATCTATTTCATTAAGATCTTTTTCTGAAGTTTTATCTTAGTCTTTCATTTGCAACATATTCCTGTTTTCCATTTTCCTTGACTTTGTGTTAGTTTCTATGCATTAAATAAATCAGTTATCTCTCAGTCTTAAAGGAGTGGCCTAGTAGTATAGAATATAAAGTTATCATTTAACCTTGTTCTTCTTCTGGTAATCTCTCAAACATCTTGGTGTTCAAGCAGGTTACTTTATTTTTAGAGGGTCCCACTACTTGATGGTATCCTAAGACCTGTCACTGCCCCAAATGGGAGGGTGTCAGTCAGCATCTAGATTCAGGCGGACTGGAAACCAGACATTAAGGCAAATATACCTCTTTTAGGGAAGCACAGAGAAACTGGCATTTTGGTCTATTCCTTCTGTGCTGAACCCTGTGGTGATAGCCAGTTAAGAACCATTTCTTTGTTACCACCCCATCACCCTGTGAACACAAGTCCCTCTGGCCATCAAAGTCAGGCTATTAAGGGATGTATACTCTGGGCAGTAGCCTCTTAAGTTTAGGGCACCAGACATGTGCACAAGCTCCTTTCTTAGAGACACCAAAGACTTCGGGATGCACAAAGGAAGAGCATGAAGATGGCACCTGCTAGCCTCCCCAGCCTCTGAAGAGGATTATAATCAGACTCTAGATGTGTGTTCAATTCAATGTGTGCTTAACTATGGCCCTCAGGCCAGAGCTATGAAGATAACTAATAGGCCTCTTTCACAGAAAGATTGGGGGTGCATTTCAGTTTCCTATCTTTGTACTGTGCCCTGTGCACTGTAGCCAGTCAAGAACTATTTCTCCATTAACTACAGTCCTATAGTACCCACAAAATTAAGCCCCACTGACCATCAGGTGATCCAACAGGTATCCCTTGGGCAGCAGCCACAGAAACCGTTGCACCAGATAAGTGCGCAATGTCTTTCTGGAAATTCCAGCAACCTACAGTAATGCAGAAGGAAAGCACAAATATGGCACCTAATGGTAATTCATTAGGCCCATAGATGTGTGTTAAATTTCTACTTTCAGAGGAAGACTGGGCATCTCTGTCCACTCTGTGTGTTCTAGGCCCTATGGGATAGACTCAGAGTCTGATGAGCCCTTAAGAAAAATTTCCCAATTCCCTGTAGCCTGTGGATCTTATGATGCAAGCCTTATCAGCTTTCAAATCTAGATGTCTTGTGGGCTTGCCTCTCAGGCGCTGTCTTAAAAGCTGGGTTGTTAGATGTAGGATTTAAGCTATTAGTTCCTCAGAAAGAAGCTCAGAGTTACGAGTTCCCCCAAGTTCTGAGAGACCATTTATGGTGAGACTGTGTCTCAGTCTCTCCTACCTGTTTCAATATGAGTTTTTTTCTTGTTCATCTGATGTGTAGCAGTAGCGTAGATTTTTTTTTCTCAGAAAAAAACTTTTCTATATGTAGCTTAGATTTTCTCAGAAAAAAGTCTTTCTAGATTCAGTGTGTCTATTTCTTGATTTGCATTCCTCTAATGATTAGTATTGACAAAGATTTCTTAATGTGCTTATTGGACACTTATAGATCTTATCTGGAGAAATGTCTCTTTAAGTCCTTTGTCCATTTTTAATGAGACTGTCTTTTTGCTGTTAATATTTATTGTTCCTTATATATTCTGGATATTAAACACTAGGCATATGATTTGAAAATATCTTCTATAGGTTGCCTTTTCATTCTGTTCTTTTTTTATTCAAGCATAACAAACATACGGTCTTATATTAGTTTCAGGTGTACAGTATAATGACTCAACAATTCTATACATTTCTTGGTGCTCATCAAGATAACTGTACTCTTAAACCCTTTTATCTATTTCACCTAGCTACCCACCCACTTTCCTATGGCAGATACCAGTTTGTTCTCTGTGTTTAAAAGTCCATTTATTTTTCTCTTTTTTCATTTTTATTTTGTTTCTTAAATCCCACATATTTGTGAAATCATATGTAATTTAACCATCCCTGACTTATTTAACTTAACATTTTTCTCTCTAGGTTAATCCATGTTGTGGCAAATGGCAAGATTTCATTCCTTTTGATAGCTTAATAATATTCCATTGTGTATGTATACCACTTCTTCTTTACCCATTCATCTATCAATGGACACTAGGGTTGCTTTCATATCTTGGCTATTGTAAGTAAAGTTGCAATACACATAGGGGTGCATATATCTTTTTGAAGTAGTGTTTTTGTTTTCTTTGGATATATCAAATTGTGAAATTACTAGATCAGATGGCAATTCTTTTTTTTTTTTTTTTTTTTTTTTGAGAAAACTTCATACTGTTTTTCACAGCAGTTCCAATTGTGTTCCCACCAACAGGGCATAAGGATTCCTTTTTCTCCACATTTTTGCTAACAATTGTTGAGACAGAGAGTGGGTGAATGGGGTGGAGGGGCAGAGGGAGAGAATCTTAAGCTGGCTCCATGCCTAGTCCAGAACCCAATGCAGGACTCAATCTCACAACCCTGAGATCATGACCTGAGCCCAAATCATGAGTCAAGTGCTTAACTGACCAAGCCACCTAGGTGCCCCCTTGTCTTTTTTATTTTAGCCATTCTGATAGGTATGGGGTGCTATCTAATGTGGTTTTGATTTGCATTTCCCTGATGATTAGTAATGTTGAGCATCTTTTCATGTGTTAGTGTTCCTCTGTACATCTTCCTTAGATAAATGTCTATTCAAGTTTACTGATCATTTTTAACCAGATTATTTGTTTTATTGCTGTTGAGTTATATAAGTTCATTATATATTTTGGATAGTAACCATTTATCAGATATATCAGTTGCAAAAGCAAAGCCTTTTTGCTTTGCTGATGGTTTCCTTAATGGTGCAGATTTTTATTTTTGTGTAGTCCTAATAGTTCAATTGTGTTTTTGTTTCCCATTCCAGAGGGCAGATCTAGAAAAATAGTTCTATGGCTGATGTGAAAAAAATTGCTGTCTATATTTTCTTCCAGGAATTTTATGGCTTCATGTCTGAAATTTAGGTCTTTGAGCCACCTTTAGTTTATCTTTTTTGTATGGTGTAAAAAAAAATGAAAGACAATTATCATACGATCTCACTGACATGAGGAATTTAAGAAACAAGACAGAGAGGATCATAGGGGAAGGTAGGGAAAAATGAAACAAGATGAAACCAGAGAGGAAGACAAACCATAAGAGACTCTTAATCTCAGGAAATGAACTGAGGGTTGCTGGAGGGGATGTGGGATGGAATGGATAAGTTGGCTGGGTGATGGACACTGGGGAGGTAATGTGCTATCGTGAGTGCCGTGAATTGTGTAAGACTGATAAATCACAGACCTGTACCCCTGAAACAAGTAATACATTATATGTACATTTTTTTAAAAAGATAGTCTCTTCAACAAATGGTGTTGGAAAAACTGGAAAACAACACGCAAAAGAATTAAACAGGACCACATTCTTACACCATACAAAAAAAAAAAATTCAAAATGGATTCAAGATGTAAAGGTGAGACATGGAACCATGAAAATCCTAGAGGATAACACAAGCAGTAACCCTCTCTGACACTGGCCCTTAACAACTTCTTCCTAGATATGTCTCCTGAGGCAAAGGAAACAAAAGCAAAAATAAACTATTGGTACTTCATCAAGATAAAAAGTTTCTGCCCAGTGAAGGAAGTATTCAACAAAACTAAATGGAAATCTTTGGAATGGGTCAAGATATTTTCAAATGACCTATGTGCAAAAGGGTAAGTATCCAAAATATATAAGAACTTATACAACTCAACACAAAAAAATGAATAATCCAATTAAAATGAGCAGAAGACATGACTAGACTTTTTTCCAAACAAGACATACAGATGGCCAACAGACATATGAAAAGCTACTCAACATCACTCATCAGCAGGAGGTTCAATCAAAACTTCAATAAGATAACTCCTCATACCTGTGAGAATGGCTAACACCAACAACACAAGAAACAACAGGTGTGGCAAGGATGTAGAGAAGGGGGAACACTTTTGCACTGTTGGTAGGAATGCAAAGTGATGCAGCCACTCTGGAAAATAGTATGGAGGTTCCTCAAAAAGGTAGAAATAGGACTACTCTAGGATCCAGCAAATGTACTAGGTATTTACTCAAAGAATACAAAAATACTAATTCAAAGGGACACATATCCCAATATTTATAGCAACATTATGTACAATAGCCAAATAATGGAAAAAGCCCAAGTGTCCATCAACTGATGAACAGATAAAGAGGAAGTGGTATATATATATGTGTGTATATACAAACTCAGCCATGAAAAAGAATGAAATCTTGCCATTTGCAATGACAAGGATGGAGCTCGAGAATATTATGCTAAGGGAAATAAGTCAGTGAGAGAAAGACAAATACCATATGATTTCATTCATATGTGGAACTTAGAAAACAAAAGAAATGAGTATAGGGAAGAAAAGAGAGGGAGAGGCAAACTAAGAAACAGATTCTTAACCATCAGTTTGTTCTCTATAGTTATCAGAGGGGAGGTGGGTAAGGGGATGGGTTAAATGGATGATGAGGGTTAAGGAGTGCACTTATGATGAGCTAGCAGGGGTGAGGGAGGGATAGAGAATCTATTTTTAATAAATAACAAGCTAGAAAGACTAAAAAAAAGGATTTACTTTAAATAATTGAGTTTGAGGGGGTGATAAAAAGAAAAATTTAGCCATTAGTTGATAATTGTTTTATGGATATGTAAGGTACATAAGGATTGATTATTTTACTTTCTCAACTGTTGTTATGCTTGAAATCTCCCCACAATAAAAACTAGAACAAAACAAAAAAGAAAATTAATATTTAAAATAATGCAGAAAATTCATTAGGGTAATCTGTTTTGAACCTCCTTTCCTAAGCCTTTGATCCAACTTCATAACAAAATAAAAACTTTGTAAGATAAATCCCATTATTTTAGGTAGTGGTTAAGATTATGGGCTCTGGGGTTCAAACCTGTGGGTTCAAACCAGAAGGACACCACTAGATCCAAGAATCCTGAAATTGTTTAACCTCTAGAAACCTCAATACCCTCATTAGTAAAGAGCTAATAAGCACAGAAACAAATTTTAGCAAGCTTTTTTTTTTTAAGTGACAAACAGAAAGAGGATATGAGGCGTGAATGAAGCACCTAATAATGTATTAATAGTCACCAAAAGAAGTTCCCTAAATAAGCTATATTATTATCACAGATCTCTGTTTTCTAAGAATAGTGAAACATTATTCTTACATGAATAAATATGCAATATCATGAGGCCTTAGAGTTAGATAGAACTTTTTCCATTTTAAAAATCTACGCAATACTTCATCTGCCTCACCAACTGTAGAGATCTTATTTTTATCTGACCACAACTCCAATGATGACAGCACAACAGTAACTTTAAATTGGGCAAACATCTAAAAACAAGAGATAAAGACATGAAAAATTAATCCTTGTTATTTTATAATAACGAAGAAAATAATGCTTGACAATTCCATACTCAGTTTGTATAGATGGCTTAATTATTCAGAAATGCCAAGTGAAGTTAATAGAAATTATAATTTCAAAACTAGTATAAATTTTTCTAACAAGTATGAAAAGAAAAATACTTACCGAATTTACAAGGCCAATAATTTCAATGACTTTATTTGTTACTATCATGCTATCAGAGCCCAAGTAATCATACTGAAAAACAAAATTAATTTTAAATTTAAATATAATCTGTTATATAATATGTTTGAGATATACTCTCCATCTACTCTCAGAACTTTGAGGGTGCTTTGGGGTTAGAACAGTTCAAACTAAGACAGTAACAAATTTTAAAAATGAATATAAACTTGATCACTCATATATGCTGGTGGAAATGTAAAATCGTACAGCCACTCTCAGAAAGTTTAGCAGCTTCTTTCAAAACAAATAATATATTTACCATATGACCCAGCAATTGCTCTCCTGGGCATTTATTTATATTTTTTAAGATTTATTCAAGAGTGAGAGAACAAGCACAAGTGGGGGTAGGGGCAGAGGAAGAGAATCTTCAACAAGGGGCTCAATCCCACAACTGATGAGATCGTGACCTGAGCCAAAATCACAAGTGGGATGCCAAACCAACTGAGCTACCCAGGCCTCCCACCCTCCTGGGCATTTATCCTAAAGAAATAAAAACTGATGCTCGCAAAAAAAAAAAAAAAAAAAAAAAAACACATAAATTGAACATTATGTTCAAAAATGAACATAAATTGAACATTATATCATTGAACATAAATGTTCATAACAATTTATTCCTATTAGTCCAAAACTAGAAACAACTTATATGTCCTTCAGTGGTTAACTGGTTAAACAAACTGCGGTACATTCATACCATGGAATCATTAATCATTAATAAAAACTAACTGACTAAACTATTGATAAATGAAACAATTTGGATAAACCTTAAGAAAATTATGATAAGTGTTAGAAAAATCTCCAAAGGATATATACAAGATAACATTTATGCAATATTGCAATATTCCTAAACTCAAGGAATAGAGAACAGATTAGTTACTGCCAGAGGTTAAGAAGTATAGGGGAGTAGGAAGAAATGGATGTGACTATTAAGAAAAATGTAAGAGTCTTGTAGTGATGGTCTATTTAGTGTCTTGATCGTGACAATGATTACACAAGCCTACATATGTGACCCTAGTGCATAAAACCACACACACACACAAATTAGTGTATATACAACTGCTGAAATCTAAATAAGCTTTGTAGAATGTGCCAATGTCAAATTCCATATCTATAAATCATCTCTCTGAGGTACAGCACCGCTTGCATGTACCACAGGACCCTCAAATTCAATGTATCTAAAATGAAGGTCATCATTCTTCCTCAAAAATATGGTCCTACTTACCTTTCCAATACTTTAATCAATGGTATTATCATCTATGACCTCCCAAATTAATGATATGAGGCCTGAATGAAGCACCTAATAATGTATTAATAGATATTAATAATATCATAAGAGTTCCTTAAGAGCAGAAGTTCCAAAAGAGCAGAACTTTTTCTGTTGTGTTCACAGCTGTATCCTCAATAAGTAGAATAGTAATTGGCATCTACACAATGCTCAATAAATTTAAGTGAATGGATAAATTAAATCAATTTAAGTCCTTCTAATTCAACCTCAGCAGCAACTTTTAAAATTGCTTTTCTTTTTTCCTATTACTAATACTACTTACTAGTAAATGTTCAGCTTGATTACTGGAACGGTCTCTTAAATGTCTCCAACTATCCTATCAGCAATCCAGTCCCTACACTATTACAAAAATGATGATTCTAAAATGAAAATACCAACCTGTCACTCCCCTATTTAAAATCTTTTTAATGACTCTCCATTAACATTAGGATAAAATCCAAATATTGTATTAGTTCTTCAATTTGTCCCTTTCCATTTTTCTTCTTCAACTGTATTAATCATACCAAACTTGCAGGTTGTTTGTTGTTATTGTTGTTTTTAAAGAACCTTCGCTCATATTTATGTGTCTTTGCAAGGAAAAGTTTTGCACCAAGTGTTCCCTGGCCCCACCCTCACTTCATTATCCAAACTAATCCACAAACCATCCCTTTTCAGGATCTCACACTCCAGGCCATTATTCCCCTGCCCTCATCACCCAAAGAGCCAACCAGAGACAACCCCTACATCCCAGAACCCACTGAAATCATTCAAGCTAGACAACCCTAAACCTGTTTACTTTGCCTCAAGGGTTCTTTCCCACAGAAGTTATAATCCAGTCTCCTGCCCATGTTTTCCACTGGCTCCCTCTGCTTCCTATCTATTTTGTTACTTCCCCATGTGGCTTCTGCAGGATGTGGCATACTATCTCCTTTTGGGAACTGTGAGTAACAAACGATCTCTCCAATAACAATTTTGTCTCCTGATCTGTTGGCCCAATCATACGTGAGTAATAATAAAACACATTTTAAACCCCCTACTTGCATGCTCTTATAGTACTCCAGGTTATAGCTATGTGTTTCCATGTCTTTCTCCATCATTGGACTGTGTTTTCATACTCCCATATGCTTCCTTCAAGCATAACATTGAATTCACTAGACTACAATTGTGGATTTAAAATTTGGGAATTCAGTGAAGACAGTATCACTACTGTCCTCCTTTATATGCCCAGCATTTTTAGTAACATAGATGTCACAGTAGGCTCAATGTTTGTTTTATTAAAGAAGATGTAAATATGTATAAAAACATAGAAAATGGACGTTAATCAGCATCATACAGCTGGTTAAACCTGACAATTTGAACAAAAGCTTTTAAAACAACCCTTAAAGTTTGTAACATAATTCTGAAAAAAATTATTTTTATAATCCAGAATATTCCCTGGAAATTTAGTGATTATTATTATAAATATCTTAATTTTTTCTTAAATGTTCCATTTGTCCCTTTCCCTATATTCTAATAAATCAAATATTTTCATATTCTTCTCTAAATTCTATCTGTCTCTGAATCTCAACTTTGGCTTCCTGACAAGCTCTACAATTCTACAAGTAGAACTGATAATGTGTTTGATTCATATTCTCTGTAGTATTCCAGAGGTGTAACAATCAAATGTTCATCATCAGAACATAACCTGGAGAGTACATTTTTCCCCATTTTCTGAAATCTCTGAACTATGGAGGAAATAAAGCCATAAGAGGTCCTCAAATAGTTTTTGGGAATCAGGGATTTAGAAGTATGTTTGTACCGGGTAAACAATACACTGGACCAGGTGAACCTTAAAAACTGCTCCAAAAAAAAAATCTTGATACATTAATGTAAGCAGTTCTCATAGTTATACTCTCATCACTTTTGGGTCAATAAAAACTTTATAGGACAAAACATTCCCCAGGCTACATACTGCTCTTCAAGTGCCCAAAAACAAATACTAAAAGCTTAAAGATTTTCACTTAAAACAAATATCATCACTGAAAATACTGTAGAGAGAGTTTCTAAAGATATGAAGCATCAGCTTAAAAATCATTTTGTTATTCAGGATTTTTATTTAGAGAGTTCAAATAAAACATTTCTAATAGAAATATGTAATTTTGAGTATTTCGTTTCTCAGTTTGCAAATTTTTCCACTGTTCTAAGACATGTAGTAAAAAGATTGCTGGGGTTTTTTTTGTTTTGTTTTGTTTTTACTTTTTTTTTTTTAATGTGTTACGTTAATCACCATAAAATACAAGTTCCTTTCTAGTTGGGAAAATTAGACATTCACAACAAATATTTAAAAACAAAGAAAAAGGAAAATACATACCAAAGCTTTATCCACCACAATATGCATTTCCACATAAAGAGGAATTAAATCTGGAACAGCTGATTCCAACTAGAAAAAAGAAAAAAAGCACTTAAAAGCATATAAAACTTTCATAAATTGTTTATTCTGAACCTTTAAAATCATTTTTCCACTTTACAGAGGTATAACTGACAAAAATTATATGTATTTAAAGTATAAGCTAGATGTTTTGATATATATACATAGTAAAATACTTGTCATAATCAGGCTAATTAACATATCCACCTCACAGAGTGACCATTTTCCTTTTGTGTGCATGATAAGAACGCCCAAGATCAATACTCAGCAAATTTCAAGTTTACAATACACTATCATTAACTATAGTCATACAATACACTATCATTAACTATAGTCATTATACTATATGTTAATCCCCAAAAGTTACTTATCCTACATAACTGAAACTTTGTACCATTTGACCAAAATTTCCCCATTTCTCTTTGTCCTCAGCTCCTGGCAACTATCATTTTACTCTTTGCTTCTAGGAGTTTTACTATTTTAAGATTCTAAATATACGTGAAATCATGTTGTATTTGTCTTTCTGTGTGTGGCTTATTTCACTTAGCATTACAGCCTCCAGGTTCATCCATGTTGTCAGAAATGGGAAGATTTCCTTCTTTTTGAAGGCTGAATATTCCACTGTATGTATGTATGTATGTATGTATGTATGTGTATACACTTATGTGCATATATATACACATATATATATAATAAATATATATATATTCTCAAGATACACAAGTACAAGTGTCTCTTCAAGATACTAATTTCATTTCCTATGGATATATATCCAGAAGTAAAATTTCTGGATGATAGGTAGTTCAATTTTTAACTTTTTGAGGAAACTCCATATTCTTTTCCACAGTGGCTATAACAATTTGCATTCCCACTAACAGGGCACAAATGTTCCCTTTTCTCTACAGCCTCACCAATAATTGTTATCTTTTATCTTTTTGGTAAAGGCCATCCTAATAGGTGTGAGGTGATATTTCATTGTGGTTTTGATTTGCATTTCCTTGATGATTAGTGTTGTTGAATACCTCTTCATATACCTGATGGCCATCTGTATGCCTTCTTTAGAAAAATGTCTATTCATGTCCTTTGCCATTTTTAAATCATTTTAAATCTCATTATTTATTTTTGTTATGGAATTTTGTGAGTTTCTTACATATATCAGATATTAACCTCTTTTTGAGTATATGAGTATATGATTTGCAAGAATTTTCTCTCATTCAGTAGGTTGCCTTTCCATTTTGTTGAAGAGCAAAGGGTTTGAGTTCCACGTTAGGTATTCCCCTGCACTGGGGACCTACAGTAGAAAGACAAACCCTCATAATATATGGCTTTAAAAATCAGCAGGGTTTAATTTGAGGAGTATTAGAGGGCTACAGTAAACTGAACTGTGCTTTTAAAGAGCCTATGCACATATTCACTCACTCGGAGGCTCAGCACAGAAGCAGCTGTTTGAAAAGTACCTAGAACATAGGTGAAGATTAGTAACTAATTTTAGGGCCAATGTCAGAAGGATAGAGATTTGTAAAAACTTTCTCTGAGAACAGAAAAGCTAGTATGAGCTATTTTTCTCACCCTCCTTCTGCCTAGCTGGCCCAACACTGGTGGGAACCAATTCTGACACTTTCCATCTACCTTGTTAGCACTGCACACCAGGGTTCCCTTGAGGACTGGCTCTGTCTAACCACCCCCCACACACACTCTGGCAGGCACTCCTCCAAGGTGGTCCTGTTCTATCACACCCTGCAGGCATATCTGGCCAAGACCACTGCTTCCAAAGTGGCTACCAACTAAACACACCTAGTAGATACCCTTGGCCAGGACAAGGCCTTCCGAAGCAGATCTTGTCTTATGGGGAGGCCAGGGGGCAGCCCTGCCCACCAATGCAACAGCAAGAGTCGTGATTTGGCTTGAAACCAACCACAACAAGGGCTAGCCCTGCCCATGAAACCACACACAGCGGTTGTGGCATAGTCACAATAGAAGGGCACACATATCTCAAATAGGGGACAACCCTGGAATGCCTCATTCTGGTGATGAGGGAAATAGTGCTCTGTGCCTCACAGAATACCCTCTATATAAGGCTATACCTTCAAAATCAGCCATAGCTGATCTACCTAATACACAGACAGAAACAGGCAAAATGAGGAGACAGAAATTTGAAATGAAAGAATAAGACAAATCTTGAGAAAGAACTAAACAAAATGGAGATAAGCAATCTCTCTGACAGAGTTCAAATTAATAGTCACAAATCTGATAACTAAACTTGGAGAAGACTGGATGAACACAAAGAACTTCAACAAAGAGATATAAAATGCTTAAAATCAACCAGAGGTGAAGAATACAATACATGAATGAAAAATACACTTGAGAGAATCAACAGCAGAGTAGAGGATACAGAAGAATGGATCGGTGATCCAGAAGACAAGACAGATCCAGAAAGCACTCAAGCTGACCAGAAAAAAGATAAAAAGAGTTTTAAGAAGGAGGATAATTCAAGGGACTTCTAGGACAACATCAAGCATACTAACATTCTTATTATAGGTGTTCCACAAATGGGAGAGAAAAGAAACAAGCAGAATACTTACCTGAATATGGAATAGCTGAAAACACCCCTTATCAGAAAAAGGAAATGACATCCAGGTTCTGGAAGGACAGAGAGGACCAAACAAGATGAACTCAAGAAGATCTACAGCAAGATAATTACTAAAACATCAAAAAATAAAGATAAAGAGAGAATCTTAAGAGTAGCAAGAGAAGAGTAACTAGTTACATACAAAGGAACACCCATAAACCCATCAGATGATTTTTCAACGGAAACTTTTCAGGCCAGAAGGGACTGTCATGATATATTCAAAGTGTTGAATGGAAAAAACCTACAAACAAGAATACTCTACCCAGCAGGGCTTTCATTAGAATTGAAGGAGAGATAAACAGTTTCCCAGACAAAGGTTAAAGAGGTTCATTACACTAAACCAACCTTATAAGAAATGTCAAAGGGATTTATTTAAGTAGATAAAAAAAAGTCATATCTAGAAGTAAGAAAATTATGAAAGTAAATTCTCACTGGGAAAATAAACATAGAATGAAGGTAGTGGACCACGCATTTATAAAGTTAGTATGAAGGTGGGCGCCTGGGTGACTCAGTGGGTTAAGCCGCTGCCTTCGGCTCAGGTCATGATCTCAGGGTCCTGGGATCGAGCCCCGCATCGGGCTCTCTGCTCAGCAGGGAGCCTGCTTCCTCCTCTCTCTCTACCTGCCTCTCTGCCTGCTTGTGATCTCTCTCTGTCAAATAAATAAATAAATAAAATCTTTAAAAAAAAAAAAAAGTTAGTATGAAGGTGAAAAGACAAAAACAGTAAAATCAACTATATCTACAGTAATTAGTTAAGCAAAAATAAAAGATGAAACTATGAAATAAAATACATAGAACATGGAGGGGGAATAAATATGTAGGTGCTTTTAGAATGTATTCAAAATAAAGAGATCATCAACGTTAAAAAGATGGTTATAGGGACACCTGGGAGCTCAGCTGGTTAAGCAGCAGCCTTCGGCTCAGCCCATAATCCCAGGGTCGTGGGATCAAGCCTTGCATCAGGCTCTCCACTCAGCAGTGCTTGTGCTTTCCCTCTCTTGCTCTCTCTCCCTCTCTGTCAAATAAATAAAATCTTTTCAAAAAAATGAATAAAAAGTAAAAAGATGGCTATATACATAGGTTGTTATATATGAACCTCATGGTATCACAAACCAAAAACCTATAATAGATACTAAATAATATAAGGATAAAAGAATCCATG
The DNA here is from genome assembly GCF_902655055.1 of Lutra lutra. Taxonomy (NCBI): domain Eukaryota; kingdom Metazoa; phylum Chordata; class Mammalia; order Carnivora; family Mustelidae; genus Lutra; species Lutra lutra. Next base: position 36,508,828 of record NC_062279.1, on the reverse strand, counting down.
CATAACAGAAAAAAGTCATCAAATCACACAGGTAGGAGAGCAATAGAAGGAACGAAGAAGAACCAAAAATCAACCAGAAAACAATTAATAAAATGTCAGTCAGTACACACCTACCAATAATAATCTTAAATGTAAGTGGACTAAATGCTGCAATCGAAAGGTGTAGGATAAGATAGTGGATTTTAAAAAAACAAGACCCATATATGCTGTCCATAAAAGACTAATTTGAGGCCTAAAGATAGATACAGACTGAAAGTGAAAAGACAGAAAAAGATATTCCATGAAGAAGAAAAAAACTGCAACATTTTCTTACACCATACACAAAAGTAGACTCAAAATGGATGAAACACCTAAATGTGAGACAGGAATCCATCAAAATCCTAGAGTGGAACACAGGCTGCAACTTCTTAGACCTCAGCCACAGCAACTTCTCACTAAACACCTCTCCAAAGGCCAGAAAAATAAAAACAAACTATTGTGATTTCATCAAGATAAAAAGCTTCTGCACCCAAAGGAAACAGTCAACAAAGCTAAAATGCAACCTACAGATAGGGAGAAGATATTTGCAAATGTCTTATCAGATAAAATCTATAAAGAACTTATCAAACTCAAAACCCAAAGAACAAAAATCCAGTGAAGAAATGGACAGAAGACATGAATAGATATTTCTCCAAAGAAGACATACAAATGGCCAACGGACATATGAAACAATGCTCAACATCACTTGGCATCAGGGAAATACAAATCAAAACCACAGTAAGATACCACTTCATACCTGTCAGAATGGCTAAAATGAACACCTCAGGAAACAAGAGATGTTGATGAGCATGCCAAGAATGGGAACCTTCTTAGTGTTGGTGGGAATGCAAACTGGTGCAGCCATTCCAGAAAACAGTATGGAGGTTCCTCAAAAAGTTAAAAATAGACTACCCTAGGACCCAGCAATTGCATCCAAAGGATAAAAAAATACTGATTCAAAGGGGCACACACACCCCAATGTTTATAGCAGCAATGTCCACAACAGCCAAACCATGGAAAGAACCCAGATTTACATCAAGAGATGAATGGATAAAGAAGATGTGGTGTGTACACACACACACACACACACACACACACACACACAGAAATGGAACACTACTCAGCCATCAAAAAGAATGAAATCTTGAGGGGCGCCTGGGTGGCTCAGTGGGTTAAGCCGCTGCCTTCGGCTCAGGTCATGATCTCAGGGTCCTGGGATCGAGTCCCCCACCGGGCTCTCTGCTCAGCAGGGAGCCTGCTTCCCTCTCTCTCTCTCTCTCTCTCTGCTTGCCTCTCTGTCTACTTGTGATCTCTCTCTGTGAAATAAACAAATAAAATCTTTAAAAAAAAAAAGAATGAAATCTTGCCATTTGCAATGACATGGATAGAACTAGAGAGTATTATGCTAAGCAAAATAAGTCAGTCAGAGAAAAACAAATACCACATGATCTCACTCATATGCGGGGAATTTAAGAAATAAAACAGAGGAACATAGGGGAAGGGAAGGAAACACAAACTAAGATAAAAATAGAGAAGAAGGCAAACCATAAAATACTCTTAACTATAAACAGAGGGTTTCTGAGGTGAGATGGGTGGGGTGAAGGGGTAATTGGGTGATGGGCATTAAGGGGATGGCACTTGATGAAATGAGCACTGGGTGTTATATGCAACTGATGAGTCACTAAATTCCACCCCAGTAACTAATAAAAAAAAAATCCTTCTGAATCAAAAGAAGATATGCTGAGCTTTAGATGAAGAATAAAATTTGACTACAGCTGGAAAAAAAATACTGGCATTTAAATAACTTCCAGGAATACAGACACAAAAGCAGGAATTCAATTTATTACATTTATGTTGAATATACACTAATTTTTAGAAAGTTATAAGTATGTAACAAAATAAGATTAAGAATAAAAATTTATCATAAAAAAGTAGATGATCAATTGATGCAAGAAGACCATATATGGTTCAAAGGAAATGGTAACAAAAAAAGATAAGGCTGTTCTGAAGGAAAGAATTATTTGTTAGAGTTACATGTACATTCTTATAATTTTCTTATACATAAATTAAGTAAGGACAATAATTGCCCTGAAAATAGTAATAAAACATACACAAACTCACCTTTTCACTTACAAAAATGTTATAGTCCCCTGGCTTTTGTTCTGTGCCTTGGTTATCTTCACTAAGATCTTCAAATTCACTATTTCCACTCTTTAATTTATAAAGAAGATGTTGAAATTCAACTGCAGATTCCAGAGGCTCGATTCCATAAGAAACATTTTCAAACTGCAGTATTCCTCTGTAGAATTAAGACTAAAATTTTAAGTGCTTTTAATCAAATCTCTATTATAAAACTGACAGAATCCAAAAGGAGGAGGAGGAAGTGGAGGATAAAGAATATTTTTGAGCTCTGTATTTTGACCCTAACTCTTGACATTATGGAGATAATTCTGAAGAGACAAAAGATCTCCTGCAATCCACAAAATCAGCTTTCCATTTGATTCTCTCTATAGATATAAAGGCAGCAGAAATTATATAATCAGTTGTGAGGTGTATATGTATACAGCATTACAGTGATTAAGGAATTCCCTGTTCTCCAAGTCAGTGAAATGAAAGCAATAGTAAATAGAAATCTTAATGAATTTATCTCTGGCTGGCACTGCTTCTAAAAAATGATTAATGGATAAGGAAGATGTGGTCCATATATACAATGGAATGAATAGATTCAGAATAGAATAGAATGAATAGAATTCAGAAAGGATGAATACCCAGGCTTTGCATCAACATGGATGGGACTGGGGAGATTATGCTAAGTAAAATAAGTCAAGCAGAGAAAGTAAGTTATCATATGGTTGCCCTTATTTGTGGAACATAAGGAATAGCATGGAGGACATTAGGAAAAGGAAGGGAAAAATGAAGGGTGGTGGATCTCGGAGGGGTAGATGAATCATAAAAGACTTATGGACTCTGAGAAACAAAATAAGGGTTTTAAAGGGAAGGAGGTGTGGGGAAACCTTAGCCCAGTGATGGGTATTAAGGAGGACACAGATTGCATGGAGCACGGGGTATTATACACAAACAATAAATCGTGGAACACTACATCAAAAACTAATGATGTACTGTATGGTGACTAACATAACACAATTTAAAAAAAAGAAAAATGCGGGCACCTGGGTGGCTCAGTGGGTTAAAGCCTCTGCCTTTGGCTCAGGCCTTTATCCCAGGGTCCTGGGATGGAGCCCCAGATTGGGCTCTCTGCTCAGCAGGGAGCCTACTTCCCATGCCACCCCCCACCCCCCTGCCTGCCTCTCTACCTACTTGTGATCTCAGTCTGTCAAACAAATAAATAAATTATTTTTTAAAAAAGAGAAAGAAAAATGATCACATTGCCTATATAACAAAAGTATATGTAATAAGTTTTATTTATAAAAATAAAAATTTAGCATTAATTATGAAAAGGCATTATTAATCTTTTTTATGCATATAGTCTGAATAAGAAATTAAAAGCAAGATTTTAAAGAGTAAACAACTTTTATAACTATTCTCTGGCTCTGGCTCTTGTTCAAGTGGTTATTTCCCAAAAACCATAGTGTTCCACATAACAAGCAAAAGGAACAGTTATTTGTTTGTTAACATAAGGATCCTATATTACAAAAATAAAGATGAAGAATTTCCTGACAGAGTGGAAAACTCTAGGCACTAAGGAAGAAACCCTTTAATTGTTAACATTTAAGACAGTGATATTATTAGAAAAATATGAATACGATATTAGTAATTATTTGCTTATATAGAATTTGCCTCCTCTTCCTGAAGGTGATTTTCCTTGAGAAAAAGTATGCCTTGTTTGGTTTTTGTTCTTTTTTAAATCGTTTTTTTAATTTATTTTCAGCATAACAGTATTCATTGTTTTTGTACCACACCCAGTGCTCCACGCAGTCCGTGCCCTCTCTAATACCCACCACCTGGTTCCCCCAACCTCCCACCCCCACCACCTCTTCAAACCCTTCAGATTGTTTTTCAGAGTCCATAGTCTCTCATTGTTCACCTCCCCTTCCAATTTCCCCCAACTGCCTTCTCCTAACTCCTATTTGTTATGCTCCACAAATAAGTGAAACCATATGATAATTGACTCTCTCTGCTTGACTTATTTCACTCAGCATAATCTCTTCCAGTCCCGTCCATGTTGCTACAAAAGTTGGGTATTCATCCTTTCTGATGGAGGCATAATACTCCATAGTGTATATGGACCCCATCTTCCTTATCCATTCATCCGTTGAAGGGCATCTTGGTTCTTTCCACAGTTTGGTGACCGTGGCCATTGCTGCTATAAACATTGGGGTACAGATGGCCCTTCTTTTCACTACATCTGTATCTTTGGGGTAAATACCCAGTAGTGCAATTGCAGGGTCATAGGGAAGTTCTATTTTTAATTTCTTGAGGAATCTCCACACTGTTCTCCAAAGAGGCTGTACCAACTTGCATTCCCACCAACAGTGCCTTGTTTGTTTTTGTTTATTTTTATATCTCCAAACACTAAGTCAGTAGGTGACACATGGTAGGTACCAAATATACCCATTTGCTGAAAAAATAAGCTATCCTAAACAGCTCCTCCAACTTGCTATAGTCATTTGCATTTAGTTGTCATTCCTGTAGCTAAGAAAAACAAGATACAGAGGAAGGAGAGGAGGAAATCTAAACCTTCAAAGAGGTTAGAAATGTCTCTGGTCGGCAAAGAAAGTGAGGAGATACAAGAGAAGAAACATGTCTAGAGGAGGACTTCATTGTACCATCTCCACATGGGAATCTTTCCTCAGCCCCAAACTTAATATAAACATAACAAATTCACTGCAGCCAAATATCATTAATTACAATGTTCACATATCAATTGCAGAAAATAAATAACCTCAATCCAGAGCATGTGCTGAGTGTGACAACAGAATTCAGATGTCCTTCAATATGCCCTTGGTAGTAGCACTGAGCCTAGGAAAGAAAGAAAGCGAAGTATTTAGGACTGACAAATTTTCTAATGATTTCTTATTTTTATGCTTGCTAGAATTTTCTGAAATTTCTGAAATTTCACAGGCTACATGGTTTATATATCAGCATGAATAAAGTGACATTCAGGATAAGTTTCCCTATATTTGTCAATTCTATATTAAATACCCTTCTGATTAATATTTGGGATTAATATTTTATACTCTGTTTCCAAAGTATTATCCCAGATTTTAGGTGAAATTGCATTCCAATATATAAATTTAGGTCATCAACTAAAAGACAAAGATTATGAATCTGGATTTCTTTAAAAACCTCATACTCTACTAAAAAAAAATCTAAAATTTAAGGACACAGGAAGATTAAAGAACTAGAAAATGATATACCATATCAACACAAACCAAAAGGATGATTCTGACACTATATTAATACAGGAAATGGAGACTTTAAGGCAAGAAACATTGCCAGGTGACAAAGAGGAACATTTCATAATGAAAAGAGTTTCAATTGATCAGGAAGATATAAATATTCCAAATTTGTATTCACTTACTAGAAAGCTTTAAAACAAATAAGCTCAAAATTTAAAAAATAATTAAAATAGAGAAATGCATAATCATAGTAAAAGATACATTTCTGTCAGTAACTGATAAATTAAGCATTCAGAATCTACAGAAGATCTAAACAGCATGTTAGCAACTTAATATAGGTAGAATAAAACCTAGGTTTTATTCTACCTATATTCTTTTTAAAGAAGATGTTCTTTTTAAAGAACATAGAACATTTACAAAAATGAAACCATATTCTGGGCCATGAAGCGAGACAAGAAATTTTAAAGAACTGAAATCATACAAAGTTTGATCTCTGAGCACGTACAATTAAGCTAGAGATATAGCAAACGTCATCACAGGGAGAAGATTATGTAATTTCCAAGATTCAATAGTGCTATAAATTTTGGTGGAAACCAGTGTAAGATTTCTAATTAAGACACTGTTTTATAATGGAATGAAGGAGAGGAGAAAGGAGCAAGAAAGGAAGCTGATAGCCCTAGCCAATAAAAGTAAAGCAACATGGTGTCCAAATTTAATCTTTCAGCAAATTTTTGTCGTGCTAACCATATGCCAGGAATTTTTCTAGGCACTGGGGATAGAACAGTGAATAAAAAAGACTAAAATAAAATCCCTGCCTTCATGAAGATTATTTTGCTGGGGAAACAGAAAATAAATAAAATATATGACACATCATATATTGAAAAGCACCATAATAAAAAATGAAACAGATAAAGTAAGAGAGGACTAAAGGTAAGAGAGCAATTTAAAACCAATAAAGAAACAAGAGCATTGAATGACACATTGGACCAGATGGACCTCATAGATATATACAGAACATTCCACCCTAAAACAACAGAATACTCATTCTTCTCAAGTGCACATGGAACCTTCTCCAGAATAGACCACATACTGGGTCACAAATCAGGGCTCAACCAATACCAAAAGATCGAGATTATTCCCTGCATATTCTCAGATCACAATGCTTTGAAACTGAAGCTCAATCAAAAGGAAAAGTTTGGAAAGAACTCAAACACGTGGAAGCTAAAGACCACCTTGCTTAAGAATGCTTGGTTCCTTATCCATTCGTCCATTGAAGAACCAAGATGCCCTTCAACAGACGAATGGATAAGGAAGATGTGGTCCATATACACTATGGAGTATTATGCCTCCATCAGAAAGGATGAATACCCAACTTTTGTAGCAACATGGATGGGACTGGAAGAGATTATGCTGAATGAAATGAGTCAAGCAGAGAGAGTCAATTATCATATGGTTTCACTTATTTGTGGAGCATAACAAATAGCATGGAGGACATGGGGAGTTAGGAGAAGGCAGTTGGGGGAAATTGGAAGGGGAGGTGAACAATGAGAGACTATGGACTCTGAAAAACAATCTGAAGGGTTTGAAGAGGTGGTGGGGGAGGTTGGGGGAACCAGGTGGTGGGTATTAGAGAGGGCACAGACTGCATGGAGCACTGGGTGTGGTACAAAAACAATGAATACTGTTATGCTGAAAATAAATTTTTAAAAATGATTTAAAAAAAAAAAGAATGCTTGGATCAACCAGGAGATCAAAGAAGAACTTAAACAATTCATGGAAACCAATGAGAATGAAGACACTTCGGACCAAAACCTAAGGGATACAGCAAAGGCAGTCCTAAGGGGGAAATACATAGCCATTCAACCCTCCTTCAAAAAAACTGAAAAAATCCAGAATACACCAGCTGTCTCTACACCTTAAAGAACTGGAGAATCAACAACAAATTAAGCCAACCCCAGGCACAAGAAGAGAAATAATGAAGATTAGAGCAGAGATCAAGGAGATAGAAACTAGAGATACAGTAGAAGATATCAATGAAACTAGAAGCTGGTTTTTTGAAATAATCAATAAGATCGATAAACCATTGGCCACACTAATCCAAAAAAAAAAAAAAGAGAAAGAAGGCTCAAATTAATAAAATTATGAATGAAAAGGGAGAGGTCACAACTAACACCAAGGAAATAGAAACAATCATCAGAAGTTATTATCAACAGTTATATGCCAATAAGTTAAGCAACCTAGATGAAATAGATGCATTCTTGGAAAACTATAAACTCCCAAAATTGAACCAGGAAGAAACTGACAACATGAATAGACCGATCTAGTAACGAGATTGAAGCAGTGATCAAAAACCTCCCAAAAAAACAAGAGCCCGGGACCTGAAAGATTCCCTGGGGAATTCTACCAAACTTTCAAAGAAGAAATAACACCTATTCTCCTGAAGCTGTTTCAAAAAATTGAAGCAGAAGGAAAACTTCCAGACTCTTTTTATGAAGCCAGCATTACCCTGATCCCCAAACCAGACAAAGACCCCACCAAAAAGGAGAATCTCAGACCAATATCACTGTTGAATATGGATGCTAAGATTCTCAACAAGATCCTAGCAAATAGGATCCAACAGCACATTAAAAAGATTATCCATCATGACCAGGTGGGATTCATCCCTGGGTTTCAAGGATGGTTTAACATTAGCAAATCAATCAATGTGATAGAACAAATCAATAAAAGAAGAGAGAAGAACCACATGGTCCTCTCAATTGATGCAGAAAAAGCATTTGATAAAATCCAGCATCTGTTCCTGATTAAAACACTTCAAAGTGTAGGGATAGAGGGAACATTCCTGAACTTCATAAAATCTATCTATGAAAAACCCACAGCAAATATCATCCTCAATGGGAAAAAGCTCACAGCCTTCCCATTGAGATCAGGAACGCAACAAGGATGCCCACTCTCACCACTCTTGTTCAACATAGTATTAGAAGTCCTAGCAACAGCAATCAGACAACAAAGAGAAATAAAAGGTATCCAAATTGGCAATGAAGAAGTCAAACTCTCTCTCTTCACAGATGACATGATACTTAATATGGAAAACCCCAAAAACTCCACCCCCAAACTACTAGAACTCATACAGCAATTCAGTAATGTGGCAGGATACAAAGTCAATGTACAGAAATCAGTTGCTTTCTTATACATTAACAATAAAATACAGAAAGGGAAATTAGAGAATCGATTCCATTTACTATAGCACCAAGAACCATAAGATACCTGGGTATAAACCTGACCAAAGAGGTAAAGGAACTGTACTCAAGGAACTTCAGAACACTCATGAAAGAAATTAAGACACAAAAAGATGGAAGACCATTCCATGCTCTTGGATCGGTAGAATAAACATTGTTAAAATGTCTATACTGCCTAGAGCAATCTATACTTTTAATGCCATTCTGATCAAAATTCCACCGGTATTTTTCTTTTTTTTATATATTTTATTTATTTATTTGAGAGAGAGAGCACGAGAGGAGAGAGAACAGTAGGAGAAACACTCTCTGGCGATCAGAGAGCCTCATGTGGGACTCGATCCCAGACTCCGGGATCATGACCTGAGCAGAGGGCAGTTGCTTAACCAACTGAGCCACCCAGGAGCCCTCCACCAGTATTTTTCAAAGAGCTGGAACAAATAATCCTTAAATTTGTATGGAATCAGAAGAGACCCCGAATTGCTAAGGAAATGTTGAAAAAGAAAAAAACTGGGGGCATCACGTTACCTGATTTCAAGCTTTACTACAAGGCTATGATCACCAAGACAGCATGGTACTGGCATAAAAACAAACACATAGACCAGTCGAACAGAGTAGAGAGCCCAGATATAGACCCTCAACTCTATGGTCAAATAATCTTCAACAAAGCAGGGAAAAACACACAGTGGAAAAAAGACAGTCTCTTCAATAAATGGTGCAGGGAAAATTGGACATCTATCTGTAGAAGACTGAAACTCAACCATTCTCTTACACCGTACACAAAGATAAGCTCGAAATGGATAAAAGACCTCAACGTGAGACAGAAATCCATCAGAATCCTAGAGGAGAACATAGGCAGTAACCTCTTCAATATCAGCCACAGCAACTTCTTTCAAGATATGTCTCCAAAAGCAAAGGAAACAAAAGCCGAAAATGAACTTTTGGGACTTCATCAAGATCAAAAGATTCTGCACAGCAAAGGAAACAGTCAACAAAACAAAGATGCAACCCACGGAATGGAAGAAGATATTTGCAAATGACAGTACAAACAAAAGGCTGATATCCAGGATCTATAAAGAACTTCTCAAACACAACACACACAAAACAGATAATCATGTCAAAAAATGGGCAGAAGACATGAACAGACACTTCACCAATGAAGACATCCAAATGGCTATCAGACACATGACAAAATGTTCATCATCACTAGCCATCAGGGAGATTCAAATTAAAACCACATTGAGATACCACCTTACACCAGTTAGAATGGCCAAAATTAGCAAGACAGGAAACAACGTGTGTTGGAGAGGATATGGAGAAAGGGGAACCCTCTTACACTGTTGGTGGGAATGCAAGTTGGTGCAGCCACTTTGGAGAACAGTGTGGAGATTCCTTAAGAAACTAAAAATAGGGCGCTTGAGTGGCTCAGTTGGTGGAGCGAATGCCTTTGGCTCAGGTCGTGATCCCGGACTTCCAGGATCGAGTCCCGCATCAGGCTCCCAGCTCCTTGGGGAGTCTGCTTCTTCCTCTGACCTTCTCCTCTCTCCTGCTCTCTCTCACTCATTCTCTCTCAAATAAATAAATAAAATTAAAAAAAAAAGAAACTAAAAATAGAGTTTTCCTATGACCCTGCAATTGCACTACTGGGTATTTACCCCAAAGATACAGATGTAGTGAAAAGAAGGGCCATCTGTACTCCAGCGTTTATAGCAGCAATGGCCACGGTCGCCATACTGTGGAAAGAACCAAGACACCCTTCAACGGACGAATGGATAAGGAAGATATAGTCCATATACACTATGGAATATTATGCCTCCATCAGAAAGGATGAATACCCAACTTTTGTAGCAACATGGACAGGGCTGGAAGAGATTATGCTGAGTGAAATAAGTCAAGCAGAGAGAGTCAAATATCATATGGTTTCACTTATTTGTGGAGCATAACAAATAACAAGGAGGACATAGGGAGATGGAGAGGAGAAGGGAGATGAGGGAAATTGGAAGGGGAGATGAACCATGAGAGACTATGGACTCTGAAAAACAATCTGAGGGTTTTGAAGGGGCAGGGGGTGGGAGGTTGGGGGACCCAGGTGGTGGGTATTATGGAGGCACATATGGCATGGAACACTGGGTGTGGTGCATAAACAATGAATTCTGTTATGCTGAAAAGAAATTAATTTAAAAATTAAATAAATAAAATAAAATAGGAGTTAGTAATTTTAAGCAAAGACCTTAAGCAAAGGGAATCTTGGGAAAGAGCTAGCATCTGGATCAAAGAAAATAGAAAGTAATCCTGGAAGAAGAACATGTCTGGTATGTTGAAGAACAGCAAGGAGACCAATATAGTTGGAACAGAATGACCAAGTTAGGCAGTAATAGGAAATGAGGTCAGTTAGGTAAAGACCAGACTGTATAAAGGCTGTAGGATATTGAAATGACTTTGGCTCTCATTTTGTGAAAGGAGGTCATACCATGGAGGGTTCTGAGTGCAGAAACAATGTGTCTGGGCTCTAACAGGACTGATCTTTTTGGTCATGTTGAAAACTCACTAAAGGGATGGACAAGGCATAGAAACAAGATTATTCAGGAAGTTATGGCAATAATCTAAGAATTTACTTGGAAAAGAGTGTTATTAGGATAGAGATAGGGAAAGTGGATGGATGTGGCTATCTAATTTAAAGGGTAGGGTCATTATTGATGGAATGATGGGGAAAAAAAGAAAAGGTTTAAAATATTGTGTTCAGTATTTGTGTTTGCTTTTATTAGTCTTTAATTTATATTCATTTATTCAACAAAATATAAATAAACTAATTAATAAACTAAATGATATCTCTGTTCAATGCAGAATAGAAGCCTTAGTCCATCTAGTTTGTCTTTAACTTACCAAGATTTCAGGAAAGGCTAATAATGAGATAAATGAGGCAACAACCCAATCCTTAAATATATCCCTTATGAATACAGTATTCTGTATTAGGAAAACATTTAATCAATGTAAAAAAGATTTTAAAAATCTGTAAAATATAAAACTTAAATCTTACCTGAATATCTGAAGGATGAGAATTCACAGATCCTTGGTTATGCAAATAAACCATAAAATTATGTGCTAAAAAAAAACTGAATATTAAAAATAAGATAATATTAAAAGTTATTCTTTTTGAAACATACAAAGCAGTGCTCAACAAACTAATACCCTCAGGCCAAATCTGGCCTACTCTGTCTTTGTAAATAAAGTTTTGTTGGAACACAGCCACACCCTTCAATTTATGTATGGTCCATGGCTCTTTTTAAATTACAACAGCAGAGCTGAGTCATTTTAACAGAGATAGTATCGTTCTCAAAGCCTGAAATATTTGCTCTCCAGGCCTGGACCTTTATAGTAAGTCTGCAAACCAAACAAAGGTAGTATTTCCTTTTGACATAAATATATAGTTTATATTCAAAGAAATACACACTCAAAATAATTTTCCTATTTTGATGAACTCCTTTATTTTATTTTAATGAACTCCTTTAAAATAAGAAGGGACTACAAGATGAGAAAAAAGGCATTTTAAAATTTGCAAAGATATAAACCACATGAAGGATTATGAGAGTTTTCCATTCTTTCATTCTTTCTAAATTTCACGACCATGCATATATATTACCTTTATAATGAAGTAGAAGAGTATTGTGTAAAAGTCTTATTAATCTGAATGTAGATACTGAAACTACAAATCCGAGTTCAACCTTCTCTGGTATCACTCCCTATACTTATTATCCTATTCCCTCACCTCGTGGTCACTCCTCAATCTAATGTAACATAACTAGACCACCTAGACTAGCTAGTTAGGAATCCTCCACTAAAAGTGATCTTCTGCGGGTAACTAATAACCTCCTAGATGTCAAATCCAAAATGCAGTTTGAAGTCAAATAAAACTATTCTGACACAGACATACTATTGACCACACTTCCCTTTTTTAAGCCATCTACTCTTCAACTTCAATCATACTATTTCCACCTGGCTTTCCTAATATCTTTCTGTATACTTTAAGAGTCCCTTCATCTGGGTCCTTGTTTCTTCTCTTAAGTGTTTCCATGGCATTCACCTCTGGGTTGTTCTTCCTTCTCATCTTTGATATTCACTCCTTCCTCTACAGGTTTATCTTGTTCATTTCTGGTGCTTCATTTATACCTACATAAATAGATGGCTTTGAAATTCCCATTCACATTCTAAACTGTCAACTGGACATTTTCCTTGGGATATCCTACAAGCACTTCATATCTAATTTTTTCAAAATTGAGCCCACATTTCCCCTCAGATCTGTTCCTCGTCTCCTTCACTGCTACACCAAATCTCTGCTACCACTAAATCCAGTGTTAGCTAATCTTTTTCCTGTCACCTCACTATATATCTCAAAAGGAAAAAAAATTCCCTACCTCTACATAGTTCTGCTTTCTGCTATTTCTCATATAAGTTATTTGTAATACCTTCCTAATTATCACTATGCCATCATAATCATTATGCAAGTAATTTCCCAAAATAATACACACATGCTTTACCCACCTCCTAAACTCCAGTCCCTATAATTCTTAACACTGTTAATAGTCCTGATAAGATGTTCAAATGCACTGAGTACTCTCACTTTCCCTCTTACACACTTGAAAAGATCTTTGAGTTGCCATTTACCATATTCTTCCCTTCTGCCTACAGGAGTTGGTTAACTCTTCTTTTACCCAATCCTATTCTTTAGCATTTTATACAATAAATAGTTTGTTTATACATCTCTAAGAAAATTCCCTCCAGCCTAAAAACTTTGTTTCTTCCTTCTTAAAAAGCATTCATCTGCACCTGTTTCTTCTTTTTCTGCCAAACATTTTTGAAAAAGTTATTTACAACTTACTACCTTAAGTTTCTCACAATCCACCTCTCCCTAATACCATATAGTCTAGTTCTATAATCAAAATTTAACTGAAATTATCCTATTTAAAGTCACAAATTAATTCTAAGCCAACTTTTCTCTACATAAGAGACATTTCCATTGTTTCCTGGTTTCCATGAGAGAATTAAACCCTGCAGAAAGTTATTTCAATTACTTTCTCAGTTCTCTGAGGGATGTACACAGCTAGTACTATTTTTCATAAACTCTCACAAGTGTATAGTCTCATTCCATAATAAATTCCTTATTCCAGGCCTGTCTCTCTGATTAAATCCTGATACACTTACAGACTTACTTCTTATTCCAACATTCTGCCCTGATTATATAGGTCTTTCTGGTTCTGTCAACAACATAAGATCATATAGATTAATCTTCATGAGGGGGAGCCTTATTTTTTTTCTGTTCCCCTCTATTCACAAAAGACTATGTGAGGCATTAGGACCAAAAATTAAATTAATTCTCAGGAAAGCATCTGTTCATCTGAAACAACTAAAATGTTTAATAACAACTACATTAATTATTTTTAACTCTCCATTTTTATTTTAAGTAAATAAATTCATATCAATAAAATGAAATATAAAACTAAATGAATAAAAAGTTACCTTTGCTTAAGATGTACAGTGTATGGCTTCTCATCTATTTTAATAGTATAGGATATCTGTTCCTAGAGAATCCAGAACAAATGAAATGAAGATTCATGAAACAGCAGCAAAACAATAATTTTATATCAATAAGTCCCTCCAAACATTCCCTAAAATGTCTTGATTAAAATGTCTCAGACTATATATGATTTAAAATATGCAAAAAATATTAAAAATGATATCATGTATTTATTATATAACCCAATTTCTACAAAAATAAGCCTAACATAAGAATTTATATGGGATTAGAAATCTATATATAACTATATATAACTGAATTTTAACTTCTTCTGAAATTAGAGACCACATGTTATGCTCTAATTTCTATGTAGGTGGCATCACTGGGATAATAAGACATCCTATATCAGCAAAGTTTATTCTATCAGGCACAAAAGATATTTACCTGTTTTCTTAAAATGTATTGCCTGATTCCTATATTTTTTAAGTAGAAAATTCTTGAACAAAATTTGGTATTGTTTTTGACTCTATCACTACTATCCTCTAGTTAAAACATGGATAACAATTAGTTGCAATACCACTAAGTTGCTGAAGCTGAGTGATGAGATTTTATCCAACCCAAGAGAACATGTAAAAAGCAAGAGTTGGAGCATCACTGAAAAGAAAACATAAGCATATAAAAACCAAAAAGACACAAATACCAGAACACAGAAAAAGATAAGGCTTCTAGGATTTGTGACTGTAAGCTCTCCTACCCACAAAAACCCCATAAGGGGCAACACAGAGATAGCCTGGTAGTTTGAAGTCCCTGAAACCCCAACAAATAGACTGTGGATAGATATCTGGTCTCACTGCAGACCCTTCCCACCAACAAGAACTTCTCGGGGGACAACACAGGCAGAACAGCACCCTGCAGTGTGCTGAGACTGCAGTCCTGGCAAACATCTGGTCTGCTCAATTCAAGTCCAAGGTGGCCCCAGACTGACCGCTTAACAACAGAGGGACCAAGCATTCCCCACAAAAGGAAAAGAGAAACACTGCAGACAACTGGACATAAGGCATATGCCTCTCAATCACATTAGGACACATACAACATACATAGGTGACACCGATGGAGCACCAGGTTCTGGTAAATAGGGGACATCGCACTTCAGGGCACTACAGCACGTCTTCTTCATAAAGCCACTACTTTCCAGAGCAGAAGTAGTTGACTTTCCTAACACACAGAAACAGACACAAAGAGACAAAATGAGAAGACAGAAAAGTATGTCTCAAATGAAAATAAACAAGCTAATAAATTCACAGCAAAAGAGCTAAATGAAATGAAGATAAGCAATATGCCTGAAAGAGAATTCAAAGTAATGCTCATAAAGATACTCACTGGACTTAAGAAGATCTCCATTAGAACTTAAACAAAGAAACAGAAAATATAAAAAGAACCAATTGAAGAACTCAATAATAGAAATTAAAATACACTAGAGGGAATGCTAAACAAGAGGAAGGAGATGAAGAAACCAGAAAACCAGGAGACAGAGTAATGGAAAGCAATCAAGCTTAACAGCAAAGAGTAAAAGAATAATAAAAAATGAGAATAGTAGGGGCGCCTGGGTGGCTCAGTGGATTAAAGCCTCTGCCTTCGGCTCAGGTCATGATCCCGGGGTCCTGGGATCGAGCCCCGCATCGGGCTCTCTGCTCAGCGGGAAGCCTGCTTCTCCCTCTCTCTCTCTGCCTGCCTCTCTGCCTACTTGTGATTTCTGTCTATCAAATAAATAAATAAAATCTTTTTAAAAAAATGAGAATAGTATAACAGCATTAGCATTATAGGAATCCCAGAAGGAGCAGAGAGAAAGAAAAGAGGGAAGAAAACATATTCAAGGAAATAACAAAGGAAAAAGTCACTAACCTGGGAAAGAGAAATCCAGATCCAGGAATCACAGAGAACTCCCAACAAAATCAACCCAAAGAGGTCTACACCAAGACACGTAATAATTAAAATGGCACAAAGAAGTGAAGAGAATTTTAAAAGCCCTAAGAGAAAACAGTTATATACAAGGGCAATCTCATAAAGTTATCAGCTGATTTATCAGCAGAAACTTTGTAGGCCAAAAGGGACTGGCAGGATATATTTAGCCATTTAAGAAATGATAAAGGAAATACTTTTGCTGGGTACCCAATCATTGTGGACATTAGTAAGATGTCAGAATTAGAGTTCAGAATGATAATTATAAAGATGCTAGCTGGACTTGAAAAATCAGACAATACTAGCGAATACCCTTCTGGAGAAATAAAAGAACTAAAATCTAACCAAGTTGAAATCAAGAAAAGCTATTAATGAGGTGCAATCAAAACTAGAGGCTCGATGGAGGAGAGGGAAGATGGCAGAGAAGTAGGAGTCCCTGTTTCAACCAGTTCCCTAAAGTGAGCTAAATATCTACCAGAACACTCTGAACAGCCAAGAAATCAGGCTGAGATGTAAGATTGTACACTTCTGGATCTCTATATAGACAGAAGACATCAGTGGAGAGGTAAAGCCGAGTGGGAATGCTGGGACTAATATCCGAGGATAAACAGAAAGGAGAGGGAGCCACCAGAAGCGACCCACTAACAAGTAATACTCCAATATGAAAGTACCCTGTGATTGGGGACCGGCATTAACTTGGAGTCTGGTTAAAAGCACTCAAAAGAGCAAAAGGTCTTAAGAGGCAACTGGTGTAATCAGGCAGTCACAGGCATGGGCCCAGAATGGTCACCACTGGCAACCTCCCATGCCAGAGAAAGTCCAGCAGAGCCTCCAGTCCATGGTCCCTAAGCCCCTGACTTTCTACTGCTTACACCACTGCTTGGCTGGGCACACTCCCGCCAGTGCCTGAGAGAGTCTGGTGTGGGCGCCAGCTGGCAGCCTCTGGGCCCGCAGCCTTCAGAGACCAGCCTTGGGGTCTGAACACTCCCAGTCCATACCTGAGAAACCCAGTGCGATCTCCAGTCAGGATACCTCAGCTGGAAGCCTTCCGCGACCTGCACGACCATGCGGTCTGAGAGCCCCTGGCGTGGGCTGCACTCCAGACAGCAGTCCCGGCAAATGCAGCCACCAGAATTGGGCTCCCCGACCAATATAGCTCGCGGTTTTAGTGGCACAAGGATGAAAAGACAAGCGGGGGGCCTTGGGTGACTGGGACAGTGGCTGCGGATGCGTACCATCTGTGGGAAGTTGCCTTGTTCAGCAGAGTTTGCAGAAGGAGAGTCTGTGTGTTCGGACCATCAAGAGAGGAACAGTCTAAGGCTTCTCTCTGAGGCAGAAGTCTAGGTGCAGACAGATATTTTCTTTGCTCTGACCCTCTGAAAAGCTGCAAAAAGCTGCCAAAGAACAAAAACTTCCAGAGAACAAAAGCCTGAAAAACTAGTTTCCACAGAGGCCAGCCCCTTGTTAGCCTGTAGGGCTACTCAACCAGAGCAATATTAACCAGAAAACAATGTAGCAGGCCCCTCCACAAGAAAACAAGACAAAAGAACAAGAGAACAATCACCACAGGGTCCACATAAAACTGTAAAACCACAACATCAGGGGAAAACAATATATTAAGCTCCCCATATTGCCCTAAAACCTGTATATTTCATAAATACACCTTTTTTTTAAAATTTGTTCTCACAATTCTTATTCTTTTAATTTTTTTAACCTACTTACCATTACAGTTAGAGGTTTAACACAATATATTCCACAATAACTTTTTAACTTGAACTTTTTTCATACAAATACCTGTGTTCCGTTTTCTTTTCTTTGCTTTTGTTTTAATGTACATATAGATATAAGCTTCAAGGTAATCCTATTTCCTTATTCAATACTACCCCTATTTATAAACCAGTTTTAATTTCCCTGTATCTCTGGAAAGTTGAGTCCTTTAACAAAGATAACAAGATACACCCAGGAAGAACTAAAAAAACTTCTTCACCCACATTGAGGATTTATAACCATCCTCCCATCTTTTTCTTCTGTCAGTGTTTCTCTGTATTTGCTTTCATTCTGGTATTACATAAATCTTATTCATGGAGTTCATTTTGGCTAAGTTCTTCTATTTTTTTCTTCTCATTTACTTTTGTCGGTTTCTGTTTGTTTTTGTTTATGTATCATATAATCTTGCTTTTGGGACTCATTTTGGCTGGATTTTCTCTCCTTTCTCTCTCTCTCTCTCTCTCTTTTTCATATTTCTTTCTTTTTGGTGGTGACTTCCAACTGCTCTGAAACTTTCCAGGGTTCATCTTGCCTGGATTGTGGCTGATATATTCAGCTATACATCCCTTCAACTACCACTCACCAAAAATGACAGGGAGGAGGAAACTCAACAGAGGAATAATTCAGAGACTGTGCCCTCTCCCACAGAACTATTGGATATGGACATAAACAGTATGTTGAAAAGGGAATTCAGGGTAACAATTAACCAGGCAATGGTTAGAGAAAACCATTAGTGACAACATACCATCTCTAAGGGCAGAAGTGAGAGCCAATCTGGCAGAAGTTAAAAATGCTATCGATGAGATCCAATCTAATCTAAATACTCTAACAGCTAGGGTAACTGAGGCAGAAGACAGAATTAGTGATCTAGAGGGCAAATTGATAGAGAAAAAGGATCAGGAGGAGGCCTGGAACAAACAGCTTAGAAGCCATGAAAACAGAATTAGGGAAATAAATGAGGACACAAAACATTCCAACGTCAGAATTATTGGGGTCCCTGAGCTGGGGGGTGGGGTGGAGAAGGAAGATTAGAAGATATAGTTGAAGAAATTCTGGATGAAATTTCCATGATCTGGGGAATGGAACAAGTGGGCGTGTCCTTAATGCAGAAAGGACACCCTCCAAGGTCAACAAATCTAGAAAGACCTCCAGGCACTTAATTGTGAAATTCACGAATCATAATTTTAAACAAGAGGTCTTTTTAAAAATTTTTTATTTATTTATTTGAGAGAGAGAGAGAGAGAGAGAGAATGAGAGGGGAGAAGGTCAGAGGGAGAAGCAGACTCCCCGCGGAGCTGGGAGCCCAATGTGGGACTCAATCCTGGGACTCCAAGATCATGACCTGAGCCAAAGGCAGTCGCTTAACCAACTGAGCCACCCAGGTGCCCTAAACAAGAGGTCTTAAGGGAAGCTAGGGGAAAGAGATTCCTTACATACAGAGAAAGGCCCATTAGAATAACAACAGACCTGCCCACAGAAACCTGGCAAGCCAGAAAGGGCTGGCAAGACATATTCAAGGCACTAAATGAGAAGAACATGCAGCCAAGAATACTTTATTCTGACATTCAGAATGGATGGAGACATAAAGATCTTCCAAGACGGGCAAGGTTTAAAAGAGTTTGTGAGCACCATGCCAGCACTACAAGAAATATTAAGGGGGAGGGTTCTATAAAAGAAGAAAGAACTCAAGAGTGACATAGAACAGAAATTTACAGACACAATTTATAGAAACAAGGGCTTCTCAGGCAACATGATGTCACTAAAACTTATGTTTCAATAATCACTCTCAATGTTAACAGCCTAAATGCACCCATAAAAAGGCACAGGGTTGCAGACTGGATAAAATGACAGAACCTGGCCATATGCTTTCTACAAAAGACACAATGGAACCTAAGAATACATCCAGACTGAAAGTGAAGGGATGGAGAACCATCTTTCATGTCAATGTGCCTCAAAAGAAAGCGGGGGTAGTGATTCTCATATCAGATAAATTAGATTTTAAGCTAAAGACTGTGGTCAGAGATACAGAAGGATGCTACATCATTCTTAAAGCATCTATCCAACAAGAAGATCTAACAATTGTAAATATTTATGCCCCCAATATGGGAGCAGCCAACTACATAAGCCAACTGTTAATTAAAGAGTCATATTGACATGAATACATTAATAGTAGAGGATCTTAACATGCCACTCTCAGTAATAGGCAGATTGTCCAAGCAGAAAATCAATAAAGAAACAAGAGCATTGAATGACACATTGGACCAGATGGACCTCATAGATATATACAGAACATTCCACCCTAGAACAGAATACTCATTCTTGTCAAGTGCACATGGAACATTCTCAAGAACAGACCACATACTGGGTCACAAATCAAGGTTCAACTGATACCAAAAGACTGAGATTATTCCCTGCATATTCTCAGACCACAGTGCTTTGAAACTGGAACTCAACCACAAGAAAAAGCTTGGAAGGAATTCAAACAAATGGAAGCCAAAGACCACCTTGCTTAAGAATGCTTGGATCAGGGCGCCTGGGTGGCTCAGTGGGTTAAGCCGCTGCCTTCGGCTCAGGTCATGATCTCAGGGTCCTGGGATCGAGGCCCGCATCGGGCTCTCTGCTCAGCAGGGAGCCTGCTTCCCTCTCTCTCTCTCTCTCTCTGCCTGCCTCTCCATCTACTTGTGATCTCTCTCTGTCAAATAAATAAATAAAATCTTTAAAAAAAAATTTTTTTTTAAATAAAAAAAAAAAAAAAAAGAATGCTTGGATCAACCAGGAAATCAAAGAAGAACTTAGACAATTCATGGAAACCAATGAGAATGAAGACACTTCGGACAAAAACCTCTGGGATACAACAAAGGCAGTCCTAAGGCGGAAATACATAGCCATCTGAGTCTCCCCCAAAACAACTGAAAAATCCAGAATACACCAGCTATCTCTACACCTTAAAGAACTGGAGAATCAACAACAAATTAAGCCAACCCAGGCACAAGAAGGGAAATAATGAAGATTAGAGCAGAGATCAATGAGATAGATACTAGAGATATAGTATAACACATCAACGAAACTAGAAGCTGGTTTTTTTGACAGAAACAATAAAATCGATAAACATTGGCCAAACTAATGCAAAAGAAAAGAGAGAGGACCCAATGAATGAAATGGACAGAATGAAAAGGACAGAAACAATCATCAGAAATTATTATCAACAGCTATATGTCAGTAAGTTAAGCAACCTTGAAGAAATGGATTCATTCCTGGAAACCTCTAAACTTCCAAGACTAAAACAGGAAGAAACTGACAACTTGAATAGACCAATATCTAGTAACGAGATTGAAGCAGTGATCAAAAACCTCCCAAAAAACAAGACCCCAGGACCTGATGGATTCCCTGGGGAAATCTACTAAACATTCAAAGAAGAAATAATACCTATTCTCCTGAAGCGGTTTCAAAAAATAGAAACAGAAGGAAAACTCCCAGACTCTTTTTATGAAGCCACCATTACCCTGATCCCCAAACCAGGTTAAGACCCCATCAAAAAGGAGAATTTTAGACCAGTATCACTGATGAATGTGGATGCCAAGATTCTCAAGAAGAATCTAGCTACTAGGATCCAACAGTACATTAAAAAGATTGATCACCATGACCAGGTGGGATTTATCCCTGGGATGCAAGTGTGGCTCAACATTCGCAAATCAATCAATGTGGTAGAACAAATCAATAAGAGAAGAGAGAAGAACCACATAGTTCTTTTTTTTTTAAGATTTTATTTATTTATTTGACAGAGAGACAGTGAGAGAGAGCATGAGCAAGGAGAAGGTCAGAGAGAGAAGCAGATTCCCCGTGGAGCTGGGAGCCCGATGTGGGACTTGATCCCGGGACTCCGGGATCATGACCTGAGCCGAAGGCAGTCGTCTAACCAACTGAGCCACCTAGGCATCCTGAACCACATAGTTCTTGACAGAACATGTCAACATGTCAACATGGTCCTCTCAACTAAAGCAGAAAAAGTATTTGACAAAATACAGCATCCATTCCTGGTTAAAACTATTCAAAGCATAGGGATCGAAGGAACATTCTTCAACTTCATAAAATCTATCTATGAAAAACCCACAGGGAATATCATTTTCAATGAGGAAATGCTGACAGCCTTTCCTTTGAGATCAGGAACATGACAAGGATGCCTACTCTCATCACTATTCTTCCACATAGTACTAGAATTCCTAGCCTCAACAATCAGACAACATAAAGAAATATAAGGTATTCAAACTGGCAAAGAAGAAGTCAAACTGTCTCTCTTTGCAGATGACATGATACTTTATATGGAAAACCCAAAAGACTCCACCCCCAAACTACTAGAACTCATATAGCAATTCAGTAACGTGTCAGGATACAAAATATACACACAGAAATCAGTTGCTTTCTTATACACTAATAATGAAAATATAGAAAGGGAAACAAGAGAATCAATCCATTTACTCTAGCACCAAGAACCAAAAGATACCTTGGAATAAACCTAAACAAAAAGGTAAAGGATCTGTACTCAAGGAACCACAGAACACTCATGAAGAAATTGAGTTTCTCAAGAAGATGCAAAAAGATGGAAAAGTATTCCATGCTCATGGATTGGAAGAATAAACATTATTAAAATGCCTATACTGCCCAGAGCAATCTACACTTTCAATGCCATCCCAATCAAAAGTCCACCAGCATTTTTCAAAGTGCTGGAAAAAACAATCCTAAAATTTGTATGGAACTAGAAAAGATCCCAAATTCCTAAGGAAATGTTGAAAAAGAAAAACAAAGCTGGGGCATCATGTTGCCTAATTTCAAGCTTTACTACAAAGCTGTGATCATCAAGACAGCATAGTACTTGCACAAAAACAGACACACAGATCACATATGGTCAAATAATATTCGACAATGCAGGAAAAAATATCCAGTCAGAAAAGAACAGTTTTGTCAATAAATGGTGCTGGGAAAATTGGACACCTATAAATAGAAGAATGAACTTGACTATTCTGACACCATACACAAAAATAAACTCAAAATGGATAAAAGACCTCAATGTGAGGGAGGAATCTAACAAAATCCTAGAGAAGAACATAGTAACCTCTCTGACAGTGGCCATCAACTTCTTTCAAGACATGTCTCCAAAGGCAAGGGAAATAAAAGCAGAAATGAACTTTTGGGACTTCATCAAGATAAAAAGCTTCTGCATAGCAAAAGAAACAGCCAATAAAACAAACAGGCAACCGATAGAATGGGAAAGTATCACAAATGACACTATAGATAAAGGGCTGATATCCAAGATCTATAAAGAACTCCTCAAACTCAACACCCAAAAAACAGATAATCACATCTAAAAATGGGCAGAAGACACGAACAGACACTTCTCCAAAGAAGACATTCAAATGGCTAACTGACACAATGAAAAATGTTCATCATCATTAGCCATCAGGGAGATTTAAATCAAAATCACATTGAGATGCCACCTTATACCAGTTAGAATGGCCAAAATAAAAATACAAGAAACAACAAGTGTTGAAGAGGATGTGGAGAAAAGGGAGCCCTCTCACAGTGTTGGGGAATGCAAGTTGGTGCAACCATTTTGAAAAATAGCATGGAGATTCCTTAAGAAATGAAAAATAGAGCTAACCAAGACCAAGACCTTACAATTGCACTACTGGGTATTTACCCCAAAGATACAGATGTAGTGAAAAGAAGGTCCATCTGTACTCCAATGTTTATAGCAACAATGGCCACAATCCCCAAACTGTGAAAAGAGCCAAGATGCCCTTCAACAGACAAATGGATAAAGAAGATATGGTACATATATACAATGGAATATTATGCTTGCATCAGAAAGAATGAATACCCAACTTTTGTATCAACATGGATGGGATGGAGGAGATTATGCCTAGTGAAATAAGTCAAGCACAGAGAGTCAATTGTCCTATGGTTTCACTTACTTGTGGAGCATAAGGAATAACATGGAGGACATTAGAAGAAGGAAAGGAAAAGTGAATTGGGGGAAACTGGAGGGGGAGACGAACCAAGAGAGACTGTGCACTCTGAGAAACAAACTGAGGGTTTGGGAGGAGAGGGAGGCTGGGGTATAGCTGAGCCTGGTGGTGGGTATTAAGGAGGGCAGGTATTGCATGGAGCACTGGGTGTGGTGTGTAAACAATGAATCTTAGAACACTGAAAAAATAAAATAAATTTTTTTAAAAAACTGGAGAATCTTAGTGCTATGATAAATGAGGCAGAAGAAAGAATTAGTGATATAGAAGACCAAATGATCGAGAATAAAGAAGGTAGGAAAAAGAGAGATAAACTACTGGACCACAAGGAGAGAATTTGGAGATAAGTGATACAATAAGATTAAATAATATTAGAATAATTGGGATCCCAGAAGAAGACGAGAGAGAGGGCAGAAGGTATATTGAAATAAATTTTAGCAGAGAACTTCCCTAATTTGCAGAAGGAAACAGGCATCAAAATCCAGGAAGCACAGAGAAACCCCCTCAAAATCAATAAAAATATGTCAACAACCTGTCATCTAATAGGAAAACTTACAAGTCTCAGAGATAAAGAGAAAATCCTGAGAGCAGCTCAGGACAAGAGGTCTGTAACCTACAATGGTGGAAAAATTAGATTGGCAGCAGCCCTATCCACAGAGACCTGGCAGGCCAGAAAGAACTGGCACAATATATTCAGAACACTAAGTGAGAAAAATGTACAACCAAAAATACTATATCTAGCTAGGCTGTCATTGAATATAGAAGGAGAAATAAAAAGCTTCCAGGACAAACAGAAAACTAAAAGAATTTGCAAATACCAAACCAGCCCTACAGGAAATATTGAAAGGAGTACTCTAAGTAAAGAGAGAGCCTAAAAGTAGTAGACCAAAAGGGAACAGAAACAATACACAGTAACAGTCACCTAACAGACAATACAATGGCACTATATTCATATCTTTCAATACTTACCCTGAATGTAAATGGGCTAAATGCCCCAATCAAAAGACACACAGTATCAGAATGGATAAAAAAACAAGACCCATCAATATGCTGTCACAAGACACTCATTTGAGACCAAAGACACTTCCAGATTTAAAGTGAGGGAGTGGAAAACAATTTATCATGCTAATGGACATCAAAAGAAAGCTGGGGTGGCAATCCTTATATCAGACAAATTAGATTTTAAGACAAAGATGAAGAACACTATATCATATTTAAAGGGTCTGTCCAACAAGAAGATCTAACAATTTTAAACATCTATGTTCCCAAACATGGGAGCAACCAATTAAATGAACCAATTAATAACAAAATCAAAAAACATATTGACAATAATACAGTAATAGTAGGAGACTTTAGGACCCCCTCACTGAAATGAACAGATCATCTAAGCAAATGATCAACAGGAAATAAAGGCTTTAAATTACACTGGACGAGTCGGACATCACAGACATAGTCAGAACATTCCCATCCCAAAGCAACAGGATACACATTCTTCTCTAATGCACATGGAATATTCTCCAGTATAGATCACATCCTGGGTCACAAATCAGATTTCAACTGGTACCAAAAGACTGGGATCATTCCCTGCATATTTTCAGACCATAGTGCTAGAACTAGAACTCAACCACAAGAGGAACGTTGGAAAGAAATCAAATACATGGAGGCTAAAGGACATCCTACTAAAGAATAAATTAGTCAACCAGGAAAATTTTAAAAATTCATGGAAATAAATGAAAATGAAAACTGGACATTTCAGAACCTTTGGAATACAGCAAAGGTGGTCCTAACAGGAAAGCATATAGCAATACAAGCCTTTCTCAAGAAACAAGGAAGGTCTCAAATACACAACCGAATCCTACACTTAAAGGAGCTGGAAAAAGAACAGCAAAGAAAGCCTAAACTCAGCAGGAGAAAATAAATAATAAAGGTCAGAACAGAAATCAATGAAATAGAAATCAAAAGACCAGCACGAAACGAGGAGCTGGTTCTTTGAAAGAATTAAGACTGATAAACCCCTGGCCAGATTTATCAAAAAGAAAGAGAAAGGAGCGAAATAAATAAAATCATGAATGAAAGAGGAAAGATCACAACCAGCATCAAAGAAATACAATTATAAGGACATATTATGAGCAACTACACACCAGCAAATCTGACAATCTGGAAGAAATGGATACATTCCTAGAGATGTATAAACTACCAAAACTGAACCAGGAAGAGATAGAAAACCTGAACAGACCCATAGACAGTAAGGAGATGGAAGCACTCATCAAAAATCTCCAAACAAACAAAAGCCCAGGGCCAGACAGTTTCCCAGGGGAATTCTACCCAACATTTATTTTTTTTTAATTTTTTTTAAAGATTTTATTTATTTGACAGAGATCACAAGTAGGCAGAGAGACAGGCAGAGGGGGTGGGGGAAGCAGGCTCCCCGCCGAGCAGAGAGCCTGATGTGGGTCTCGATCCCAGGACCCTGGGATCATGACCTGAGCCGAAGGCAGAGGCTTTAACCCGCTGAGCCACACAGGCGCCCCTCTATCCAACATTTAAAGAATAATTAATACCTATTCTCCTGAAACTGTTCCAAAAAAATTAAAATAGAAGGAAAACTTCCAAACTCATTTTATGAGGCCAGCATCACCTTGATCCCAAAACCAAACAAAGGCCCCATCAAAAAGGAGAATTACAGACCAATATTCCTGATGAACATGGATGCAAAAATTCTCACCAAAATGCTAGCCAATAGGATCCAACAGTACATTAAAAGGATTATTCACCATGACCAAGTGGAATTTATTCCTGGGCTCCAAGGTTGGTTCAACAGCTACAAATCAATCAATGTGATACAATACATTAATAAAAGAAAGAACAAGAACCATATGATACTCTCAATAGATGCCGAAAAAGCATTTGACAAAGTATAACATACCTTCTTGATCAAAACTCTTCACAGTATAGGGACAGAGTGTACATACCTCAATATCATCAAAGACATCTATGAAAAACCCACAGTGAATATTATCGAATGGGGAAAACATGAGAGTTTTTCCCTTAAGGTCAAGAACATGGCATGGCTGACCATTATCACCACTGCTATTCAACACAGTACTAGAGACCTAGCCTCAGCAATGAGACAACAAAAAAGAAATAAAAGCATCCAAACTGGCAAAGAAGTAGTCAAACTATCACTATTTGCAGATGATATGATACTTTAGGTGGAAAACCCAAAAGACTCCACTCCAAAACTGCTAAAACTCCTACAGGAATTCAGTAAAGTGTCAGGATATAAAATCAATGCACAGAAATAAGTTGCATTTCTATACACCAACAGCAGGACAAAGAAAGAGAAATTAAGGAGTTAATCCATTTACAATTGCACCCAAAACCATAAGATATGGAAGAAAAAACCTAACCAAAGAGGCAAAGGATCTGTACTAAGAAAACTATAGAGTACTCATGAAAGAAATTGAGGAAGACACAAAGAAATGGAAAAACGTTCCATGCTCATAAATTGGAAGAAAAAATATTGTAAAAATGTCTATGCTGCCTAGAGAAATCTATACATTTAATGCAATCCATATCAAAAGACCATAAACTTTTTTCAAAGAAATGGAACAAATGATCTTAAAATTTATACAGAACCAGAAAAGACCCAAATAGCCAGAGAGATGTTGAAAAAGAAAACCAAAGTTGGCTGCATCACAATTCCAGACTTCAAGCTCTATTACAAAGCTGTCATCATCAAGACGGTATGGTACTGGCACAAAAACAGACACACAGATCAATGGAACAAAATACAGAGGGCCCAGAAATGGACCCTCAACTCTATGGTCAACTAATCTTTGACAAAGCAGGAAAGAATCTCCAATGGGAAAAAGAGTCTCCTCAACAAATGGTGTTGGGAAAATCGACAGTCACATGCAGAAAAATGAAACTGGATCATTTCCTTACGCCACACACAAAAATAGACTCCAAATGGATAAAAGACCTCAATGTGAGACAGGAATCCATCAAAATCCTTGAGGAGAACACAGGCACAACCTCTTCAACCTCAGCTGCAGCAACTTCTTCCTAGAAATATCACCAAAGGCTGGGGAGGCAAGGGCAAAATGAACTATTGGGACTTCATCAAGATCAAAAGGTTTTGCACAGCAGAGGAAAACAAAACCAAGAGACTATTCGACAGAATAGGAGAAGATATTTGCAAATGACAGACCAGATAAAGGGCTAGTATCCAAAATCTATAAATAACTTATCAAACTCAACACCAAAGAACAAATAATCCAATCAAGAAATGGGCAGAAGACATGAACAGACATTTCTGCAAAGAAGACATCCAGATGGCCAACAGACACATGAAAAAGTGCTCCATATCACTCGGCATCAGGGAAATACAAATCAAAACCACAATGAGATATCACCTCACACCAGTCAGAATGGCTAAAATTAACAGGTCAGGAAATGACAGATGCTGGCGAGGATGCAGAGAAAGGGGAACCCTCCTACACTGTTGGTAGGAATGCAAGCTGGTGTAGCCACTCTGGAAAACAGTATGGAGGTTCCTCAAAAAAGTGAAAATAGAGCTACCCTATGACCCAGCAATTGCACTATTGGGTATTTACCCTAAAGATGCAAATGTAGTATTCCAAAGGGTCATGTGCACCCCAATGTCCATCAACAGATGAATGGATAAAGAAGATGTGAGATACAGGGCGCCTGGGTGGCTCAGTGGGTTGAGCCGCTGCCTTCGGCTCAGGTCATGATCTCAGGGTCCTGGGATCGAGTCCCGCATCGGGCTCTCTGCTCAGCAGGAAGCCTGCTTCCCTCTCTCTCTCTCTCTCTGCCTGCCTCTCCGTCTACTTGTGATCTCTCTCTGTCAAATAAATAAAAATCTTTAAAAAAAAAAAAAAAAGAAGATGTGAGATACACATACACACATACACAGAATGGAATACTATGCAGCCATCAAAAAAACCCAAAATCTTGCCATTTGCAACAACATGGATGGAACTAGAGGGTATTATGCTAAGCAAAATAAGTCAATCAGAGAAACACAATTAACATATGATCTCACTGATATGAGGAATTTGAGAAAAAGGACAGAAGATCATAGGGAAGGGAGGGAAAAAAATGAAACAAGATGGGGCGCCTGGGTGGCTCAGTGGGTTAAGCTGCTGCCTTTGGCTCAGGTCATGATCTCAGGGTCCTGGGATCGAGGCCCGCATTGGGCTCTCTGCTCAGCAGGGAGCCTGCTTCCCTCTCTCTCTTTCTCTGCCTGCCTCTCCATCTGCTTATGATCTCTCTCTGTCAAAAAAATAAATAAAATCTTTAAAAAAAAAAAAAAAAAAGAAAGAAACAAGATGAAACCAGAGAGGGAGACAAACCATAAGAGACTTAATCTCAGGAAACAAACTGAGGGTTACTGGGGAGTGGGGAGGGAGGGTAGGGGTGGCTAGGTGATGGACACTTGAGAGGGTATGTGCTATGGTGAGTGCTGTGAATTGTGTAAGACTGATGAATCACAGACCTGTACCCCTGAAACAAATAATACACTATGTATTAATAACAAAAAAAAAAAAGAAAACAATCCCATTTATAATTATACAAAAAATAATAAAATATTTAGGAATAAACTTAACCAAGGAGATGAAAGACTTGTACTTTCAAAACTATAACACACTGATGAAAAAAACCTGAAGATAACACACACTACTAAAACAATGTTCCATGCACATAGACTAGGAGAATTAATATTGTTAAAATGTCTACTATCCAAAACAACCTATAGATTTAATGCAATACCATCATTTTTTTCATAGAATGAGAGCAAATAATCCTGAAATTTGTATGGAACCACAGAAGACTCTGAATAACCAAAGCAATCTTGAAAAGTAAAGCTGCAGGCATCACAACCCCAGATTTCAAATTAAACTACAAACCTGTAGTAATCAAAACAGCATGGTACTGACAAAAACACAGACATATAGATCAACAGAACAGAATAGAGAGCCTAGAAATAAACCTACAACTACAGGGTCAATTCATCTTTGACAAAGCAGGAAAGAATATGCCAAGCAAAAAAGATAGTCTCTTCAACATGTGCGAAAAACTGGACAGCCACATGCAACAGAATGAGACTGGACCCCTATGACCCCATACACAAAAATAGACTCAAAATGCATAAAGATAAACTCAAAATGGATAAAAGACCTCAACGTGGGGTGCCTGGATGGCTCAGTGGTTAAAGCCTCTGCCTTCGGCTCAGGTCATGATCTCAGGGTCCTGGGATCGAGTCCCGCATCGGGACTCTCTGCTCAGCAGGGAGCCTGCCTCCTCCTCTCCTCTCTCTCTCTGCCTGCCTCTCTGCCTACTTGTGATCTGTCAAAAAAAAAAAAAAAAAAAAAAAAGACCTCAACATGAGACAGGAATCCATCAGAATCCTAGAGGAGAACATAGGCAGTAATCTCTTCGATATCAGCCACAGCAACTTCTTTCAAGATATGTCTCCAAAGGCAAAGGAAACAAAAGCTAAAATGAACTTTTGGGACTTCATCAAAATCAAATGCTTCTGCACAGCAAAGGAAACAGTCAAGAAAACAAAGAGGCAACCCACGGAATGGGAGAAGATATTTGCAAATGACAGTACAGACAAAAGATTGATATCCAGGATCTATAAAGAACTCCTCAAACTCAACACACACAAAACAGATAATCATATCAAAAAATGGGCAGAAGACAGGAACAGACACTTCTCCAATGAAGACATACAAATGGCTATCAGACACATGACAAAATGTTCATCATCACTAGCCATCAGAGAGATTCAAATTAAAACCACATTGAGATATCACCTTACACCAGTTAGAATGGCCAAAATTAGCAAGACAGGAAACAACATGTGTTGGAGGGGATGTCGAGAAAGGGGAACCCTCTTACACTGTTGGTGGGAATGCAAGTTCGTGCAGCCTCTTTGGAGAACAGTGTGGAGATTCCTCAAGAAATTAAAAATAGAACTTCCCTATGACCCTGCAATTGCAATACTGGGTATTTACCCCAAAGATACAGATTTAGTGAAAAGAAGGGCCATCTGTACCCCAATGTTTATAGTAGCAATGGTCACGGTCACCAAACTGTGGAAAGAACCAAGATGCCCTTCAATGGACGAATGGATAAGGAAGATGGGGTCCATATACACTATGGAGTATTATGCCTCCATCAGAAAGGATGAATACCCAACTTTTGTAGCAACATGGACGGGACTGGAAGAGATTATGCTGAGTGAAATAAGTCAAGCAGAGAGAGTCAATTATCATATGGTTTCACTTACTTGTGGAGCATAACAAATAGCATGGAGGACATGGGGAGTTAGGAAAAGGAGCTGGGGGAAATTGGAAGGGGAGGTGAACAATGAGAGACTATGGACTCTGAAAAACAATCTGAAGGGTTTGAAGAGGTGGGGGGGAGGTTGGGGGAACCAGGTGGTGGGTATTAGAGAGGGCACGGATTGCATGGAGCACTGGGTGTGGTACAAAAACAATGAATACTGTTATGCTGAAAATAAATTTTAAAAAATGATTTAAAAAATGCATAAAAGCCCAAAATATAAAACCCAAAAATATAAAATTTCTAGAAGAAAACATAGGCACTAATTTTCCACATCAACTATAGAAACATTTTTCTAGATATGTCTCTTCTGGCAAAGGAAACAAAAGCAAAATTGAACTACTGGGACTGTAACAAAATATAAAGCTTACCCACCAAAGAAAACAATAAAAAAAACTAAAAGACGACTCAACAAATGGGAGGAAATATTTGCAAACGGTATATCTGATAAGAGGTTAATATCCAAAATGTATATTAACACCAAATACCCAAAATGTATATTAACAACTTAACATCAAAAAACCCTCAAATAATCCAATTTAAAAATCGGCACTAGACATGAACAGAAATTTCTCCAAAGAAGACATACAGATGGACAACAGTTATATGAAAAGATGCTCAACATCACTTATCATCAAGAAAATGCAAATCAAAGCTATAATGAGATATCACCTCAGACCAGTCAGAATGCCTAAAATAAAAACACAAGAAACAACAAGTGTTGGCAAGTAGGTAGAAAAAAGAAACCTAGTGCACTTTTGGTGGGAATGCAAACTTGTACAGCCACTATGGAAAAGAGTATGGAGGTTCCTCAAAAAATTAAGAAAAAAATGACCATATGATCCAGTAATTCTGCTACTGGGTATTTGCCTAAAGAATATAAAAACACTAATTTGAAAAGATATGTATACCCTTATGTTTATTGCCACATTATTTGTAATAGCCAAGATGTGGAAGGAACCCAAATGTCCGTAGATAGATGAATGGATAAAGATGATGTGGTACATCTACACAATAGAGTATTACTCAACCATAAAAAAGAATGGTATCTTGCCATTTGCAACAATATGAATGGATCTGGAAGGTGTGATACTAAGTGAAATATGTCAGTCAGAGAAAGAGAAATACCATATGATTTCATTCACAGTGGAATTAAAGGAACAAAACGAAGAAAAAAAGACAAACAAAAAGCAGACCCTTAAATATAGAGAAGAAACCAGTGATTTCCAGAGGGAAGATAGATGTGAGGATAGGTGAAACAGGGAGGGGGTTAAGAGTACACTTATGATGATGAGCAATGAGAATCACCATATTGTACACTTGAAACTAATATAATACTGTTAATTATACTGGAAATAAATAATAAACAGAATGAAAACATGAATTCAAAAAGATACATGTACCCCATATATGTACTGCAGCACTATTTACAGTAGTTGGGATATGGAAACAATCTAAGTGTCCACTGATAAATGAATAGGTAAAGAAAAAGTGGTACACACACACACACACACACACACACACGAATATCACGTAACAGTAAATAAGGATGAAATCTTGTCATTTTTAATAACATGCATGGATCCTGAGAGTGTTATGCTAAGTGAAATAAGTCAGACTGAGAAAGACATATGATTTTACTCATATGAGGAATCTAAAAAAACAAAACAAGTTAATAAACAAGCAAAAAGCAGATCTGTACCTCTAAATACAAAGAACAAAAGGATGGTTGCCAGAGGGAAAGGGGTTTAAGGGATGGGCAAAATGCCTGAAGGGGAGTGGAAGATACAGGCTTTCATTTATATGGAATAAGTCATGAAAATAAAAGGTACAGCAAGGAAATATGGTCAATGATATTATAATAATGTCGTATGGTGACAGATGGTAATTACACTTGTGGTGAGCACAGCATAGGTATAGAGGTGTTGAATCACTATGTTGTACACCTGAAACTAATGTAACATTGTATGTCAACTATATTTGAAATTTTTAAAAAATTTTAAAGAGATTCTCCTTAACCACTTTGGAGAAATTATTCTCTTCAATCATCTAGATATTCCTCATGTAAGACCCTAAGTCTTCTACTTCATTTTTTTAAGATTTTATTTATTTACTTGAGTAAGACTGAGAGAGAGAGGGAACACACAGAGGGAGACAGAGAAGCAGACTCCTTGCTGAGCAAGGAGAATGACACAGGACTCAATTCCAGGAGCCTGGGATCATGACCTGAACCAAAGGCAGATGCTTAACAACTGAGCCACCCAGGTGCTCATTTTTATTTATTTGAACCTTTAAAACTTTTGCCATAAAGCAGTGACAACTGTTAGACAAAACACAACATTTTGATCCATATATTTACTTTTACTATCAAAACTTTAAATTCCGTATCAGTAGTAATATTGCATACTTATATTCATTCTATAATGGGGTTGATTTTATTTGCTATTAATAGAAATAAAAATTTCAGATAATATTAATGTGAAAAATATCCCTTACATTTTCTGCTTCTGAATTATAACTCGTATTTGCTTGGATTTTCTCTGGAACTACAATTTGTAGAAATGAATCTTGAGAACCTGAAGAAAGGAAAAAGAGAGTTAATAATTGTGTCTTATACCTGACTAAATATTTGTTCAGGTTCTTTTGTAGAATTCACTTGTGCACATATGAGTAATCACTATGTACTCCTACAAAAATCTTGAAAACAATTCAAAAACAGACAAGATAGTTATGAAAGACCAAAGAAAGGACAGAGGGTGGAGACAGGGGCACAGTATTAAAATTACACAAAATTTGTTACTCCTGAGGAAAACAGACGAAAAAACAGTCAAAGATAAACTTCAAGAAAACTTTGCCGAAATAAAAGATTAGAAACCATAGACTGGAAAGTACCCTGAATTCAGGAATAACAGTAATAATTAAAACAGACATAGTCTACGAAAGTTATTGGGAGTCTAAGAGAAAGAAAGAATCCTATAGGCCTGTGAGCAAACAGAAAGAAAAAGAAAATCATACTGAGCATTAGGGAGAAAGCAGACTAGCCTGATAATTTGTACATTATTCAACATTATAAATGAAGAACAATGTATTTTTTTAAGTTTTTATTTAAATTCCAATTGGTTACAATACATGTTAATATTAGTTTCAGATGTACAATATAGTGATTCAACACTTCCATATAACACCCAATGCTCATCACAAGTTCACTCCTTAATTCCCATCACCTATTTAACCCATGCCCTCACTCACCTCCCTCTGGTAACCATTAGTTTTTTCTCTATAATTAAGGATCCGTTTCTTGGTTTGCCTCTCCCCCCACCCTTGCTCATTTGTTTTGTTTCTTAAATTCCACATATGAGTGAAATCATATGGTATTCATCTTTCCTGTCTTATTTCAGCATGCTACTCTGTAGTTCCATCTATGTCATTGCTAATGGCAAGATTTTGTTCTCTTTTTTTATGGCTGAGTAACATTTCATTGTCCATATGCCACTTCTTTTTTTTTTTTTTTTCTTCTCAGATGCTGGGTTAGGTTCGGTTTTACGGCCAATGTCAGGTTTAGGGTTAAGTTTAGGGTCAGGGGTGAGGGTATATGTGCCTGGTATCCTGCTGTTTAGCGAACTCTCCAGAGAGTTCAATTTAGGGTTAGGTTTAAGGGTTGGGGGTTAGGGTTAGGGTGATGGTTAGGGTTTAGGTTTAGGAGTTAAGTTTTGGGGGTTCAGAGGTTGGGATTTGGGGCTAAGGTTGGGGTTAGGGTTAGGGAGTTTGGGTGTTACAGGGTTTATATTAATTAAAGAAGATGTTACTTGATGGTTTATACACAATGTGGTTTCAGTGAGTGAAACCCAAGGCTCTTCCCTATGCTTCTACACATCCATTTACAAACACAGGCTCTTATTATATGCTATCATATGTTTATAAACACTTTTATTGGGGCGCCTGGGTGGCTCAGTGGGTTAAAGCCTCTGCCTTCGGCTCAGGTCAGGATCCCAGTATTCTGGGATCGAGCCCCGCGTCGGGCTCTCTGCTCAGCAGGGAGCCTGCTTCCTCCTCTCTCTCTGCCTGCCTCTCTGCCTACTTGTGATCTCTCTCTTTCTCTGTCAAATAAATAAATAAATAAAATCTTTTAAAAAAAATATTTAAACACTTTTATTATAATGAAAGAAAGTTTTACATGAAACGCACATTATATTTCATGTAGTTATATTCAGTTAAGAATAGGTCTACTCCCACATTTTTTACACATACATTTACAAACACATATATATCATTGAAAAAGATGTTACTTGAACAATTATTTATATATAGTATAGTTTCAATGAGAAGCATATGGCTATTCCCATATTGTTCTATGCATATGTAGAAACTTCAATGAAAGAAGATGATACCTGGAAGACTGATTGTATACTGTGGTCTCAGAGTTTTAAGCGTAGGGCTATTCCCATACACTTTTACACATTTGAAGAACAAGTTCTTTTGAAAATCTTTAAGAAAGTGAAGTGTGAAAAACCTCGAACTTCATACCCAGCAATACTTTCATTCGAACATAGAGGGAAAGGAGATGTATTCACAAGCAAAAACGTAAAGGAAATAGCTCAAAGTCCCTGTCACAAAAGGCAGAGAAATTCTTTCAATGAAGATACCAGTATACTTAAAGTAAAAGGTTAGCAGCAGGTATTAAATAAACTTAAATGTAGAATAAGGCTAAAACAACCTTGAGAATTATAGTTATTTAATAGAGAGCAAATGATATAAATATAGTAACATATACAATGTCAGGCAGTATAGAAGAAGAGGAAAACCATATGTGCACATTGATTTCCTTAAATTTACTGCATCGTGGCCCAAAAAGAATTGTGACTAAAGCTGAAAATCAAGAGGTAGAAGTAGAAACATATTGTTCAATGGCATAACAATATAGGAGAACTAAGACTTAAAATAACCACAGTCATATAATAAAGGGGAGAAAGGAAGTGGGTAGCAATAAGATACTAAACTTTCTAATTACAGTGAGGAATCACTATTACTGCCTAAATAAAAAAATTAATCCTTTATGTTAGCACTATAAGTATTCCAAATTAAGAGAACATACACAAAGTCACCCAGAAAATAAACAAAAAATCAAATTTTTCCAGTGAAAAGACTTTACCAAAAACATGATATCAAAAAAGTATGATATAAGTAAGAAGTTCTAAGATGGGGGGAGGAGACAAGATGGCGGAGAAGTAGCAGGCTGAGACTACATCAGGTAGCAGGAGATCAGCTAGATAGCTTATCTAAAGGTTGCAAACACCTACAAATCCAACAGGAGATCGAGGAGAACAGCAATTCTAGAAACAGAAAATCAACCACTTTCTGAAAGGTAGAACTGGCGGAGAAGTGAATCCAAAGCAACGGGAAGATAGACTGCGGGGGGAGGGGCCAGCTCCTGGCGAGCGGCGGAGCAACGGAGCACAAAATCAGGACTTTCAAAAGTCTGTTCCGCTGAGGGACATGGCTCCAGAGGCTAAACCAGGGTGAAGCCCACACGGGGTCAGCTTGGCCTCAGATCCCACAGGGTCACAGAAGGATCGGGGGTGTCTGAATGTCACAGAGCTTGCAGGTATTAGAATGGGGAAGCCGGCTACAGAGACAGAGCCAAGGAGTGAGCTCTCAGCTCGGGGTTACCTTGAACTGGTCGCAGGCTCGGTGAGCTCAGAGCGCAGCTGGAGGCCAGGGAGATGGGAGTAATTGGGCACTATTCTCTGAGGACGCACTGAGGAGTGGGGCCCCGAGCTCTCGGCTCCTCCGGGCCGGAGACTGGGATGCCTCCATCTTCATTCCCGTCCTCCAGAACTCTAAGGAAAGCATTCAGGGAACAAAAGCTCCCGAAAGCAAACCCGAGCAGATTACTTGGTCCAGCCCCTGTTAAGGGCGGTGCAATTCCTCCTGGGACAAAGACACTTGAGAATCACTACAACAGGCCCCTCCTCCAGAAGATCAACAAGAAATGCAGCCAGGACCAAGTTCACCTACCAAGGAGTACAGTTTCAATACCAAGGAGAGCAGCTGAATTCCAGAGGAGGAGAAAGCAAAGCACGGAACTCATGGCTTTCTCCCCATGATTATTTAGTCTTGCAGTTAATTTAATTTTTTTCTTTTTCAATTTTTTTTTCTTCTTCTACTAAATTTCTTTAAACTTTTACCCTTTTCTTTTTTAAAGTTTTTTAACTAGTTTATCTAATATATATATTTTTTTTCTTTTTTATATTTTTTCTTTATTCATTTTCTTTTTTTAATTGTTTCTTTTTTTTTTTCTGAACCTCTTTTTAACCCTTTCTCCCCCCCACAATTTGGGATCTCTTCTGATTTGGTTAAAGCATATTTTCCTGGGGTCTTTGCCACTCTTTTAGTATTTTACTTGCTCCTTCATATACTCTTATGTGGACAAAATGACAAGGCTGAAAAATTCACCACAAAATAAAAGAACAAGAGGCAGTACTGAAGGCTAGGGACCTAATCAATACAGACATTGGTAATATGTCAGATCTAGAGTTCAGAATGACGATTCTCAAGGTTCTAGCCGGGCTTGAAAAAGGCATGGAAGATATTAGAGAAACCCTCACGGGAGATATAAAAGCCCTTTCTGGAGAAATAAAAGAACTAAAATCTAACCAAGACGAAATCAAAAAAGCTATTAATGAGGTGCAATCAAAAATGGAGGCTCTCACTGCTAGGATAAATGAGGCAGAAGAAAGAATTAGCGATATAGAAGACCAAATGACAGAGAATAAAGAAGCTGAGCAAAAGAGGGAGAAACAGCTACTGGACCACGAGGGGAGAATTCGAGAGATAAGTGACACCATAAGAAGAAACAACATTAGAATAATTGGGTTTCCAGAAGAAGAGGAAACAGAGAGGGGAGCAGAAGGTATATTGGAGAGAATTATTGGAGAGAATTTCCCTAATATGCCAAAGGGAACAAGCATCAAAATCGAGGAGGTGCAAAGAACCCCCCTCAAAATCAATAAGAATAGGTCCACACCCCGTCACCTAATAGTAAAATTTACAAGTCTTAGTGACAAAGACAAAATCCTGAAAGCAGCCCAGGAAAAGAAGTCTGTAACGTACAATGGTAAAAATATTAGATTGGCAGCAGACTTATCCATAGAGACTTGGCAGGCCAGAAAGAGCTGGCATGATATATTCAGAGCACTAAATGAGAAAAACATGCAGCCAAGAATACTATATCCAGCTAGGCTAACATTGAAAATAGAAGGAGAGATTAAAAGCTTCCAGGACAAACAAAAACTGAAAGAATTTGCAAACACCAAACCAGCTCTACAGGAAATATTGAAAGGGGTCCTCTAAGCAAAGAGAGACCCTAAAACTAGTAGATCAGAAAGGAACAGAAACAATATACAATAACAGTCACCTTACAGGCAATACAATGGCACTAAATTCATATCTCTCAATACTTACCCTGAATGTTAATGGGCTAAAAAGCCCCAATCAAAAGACACAGGGTATCAGAATGGATAAAAAAAACCAAAACCCATCTATATGTTGCCTACAAGAAACTCATTTTAAACCCGAAGACACCTCCAGATTTAAAGTGAGGGGGTGGAAAAGAATTTACCATGCTAATGGACATCAGAAGAAAGCAGGAGTGGCAATCCTTATAGCAGATCAATTAGATTTTAAGCCAAAGACTATAATAAGAGATGAGGAAGGACACTATATCATACTCAAAGGAACTATCCAACAAGAATATCTAACAATTTTAAATATCTATGCCCCTAACGTGGGAGCAGCCAACTATATAAACCAATTAATAACAAAATCAAAGAAACACATCAACAATAATACAATAATCGTAGGGGACTTTAACACTCCCCTCACTGAAATGGACAGATCATCCAAGCAAAAGATCAACAAGGAAATAAAGGCCTTCAATGACACACTGGACCAGATGGACATCACAGATATATTCAGAATATTTCATCCCAAAGCAACAGAATATACATTCTTCTCTGGTGCACATGGAACATTCTCCAGAATAGATCACATCCTCAGTCCTAAATCGGGTCTCAACCGGTATCAAAAGATTGGGATCATTCCCTGCATATTTTCAGACCACAGTACTCTGAAGCTAGAACTCAATCACAAGAGGAAATTTGGAAAGAACCCAAATACATGGAGACTAAACAGCATCCTTCTAAAGAATGAATGGGTCAACCAGGAAATTAAAGAAGAATTGAAAAAATTCATGGAAACAAATGATAATGAAAACATAATGGTTCAAAATCTGTGGGACACAGCAAAGGCAGTCCTGAGAGGAAAATATATAGCGGTACAAGCCTTCCTCAAGAAACAAGAAAGGTCCAGGTACACAACCTAACCCTACACCTAAAGGAGCTGGAGAAAGAACAAGAAAGAAACCCTAAACCCAGCAGGAGAAGAGAAATCATAAAGATCAGAGCAGAAATCAATGAAATAGAAACCAAAAAAACCATAGAACAAATCAACAAAACTAGGAGCTGGTTCTTTGAAAGAATTAATAAGATTGATAAACCCCTGGCCAGACTTATCAAAAAGAAAAGAGAAAGGACCCAGATAAATAAAATCATGAATGAAAGAGGAGAGATCACAACGAACACCAAAGAAATACAGACAATTATAAGAACATACTATGAGCAACTCTATGCCAACAAATTTGACAATCTGGAAGAAATGGATGCATTCCTAGAGACATATAAACTACCACAACTGAACCAGGAAGAAATAGAAAACCTGAACAGACCCATAACCAGTAAGGAGATTGAAACAGTCATCAAAAATCTCCAAACAAACAAAAGCCCAGGGCCAGACGGCTTCCCAGGGGAATTCTACCAAACATTTAAAGAAGAACTAATTCCTATTCTCCTGAAACTGTTCCAAAAAACAGAAATGGAGGAAAACTTCCAAACTCATTTTATGAGGCCAGCAGCACCTTGATTCCAAAACTAGACAAGGATCCCATCAAAAAAGAGTACTACAGACCAATGTCCTTGATGAACACAGATGCAAAAATTCTCACCAAAATACTAGCCATAGTACATAAAAAGGATTATTCACCACAACCAAGTGGGATTTATTCCAGGGATGCAAGGTTGGCTCAACATCCACAAATCAATCAATGTGATACAACACATTAATAAAAAAAAGAACAAGAACCATATGATACTCTCCATAGATGCTCAAAAAGCATTTGACAAAGTACAGCATCCCTTCCTGATCAAAACTCTTCAAAGTGTAGGGATAGAGGGCACATACCTCAATATTATCAAAGCCATCTATGAAAAACCCACCGCAAATATCATTCTCAATGGAGAAAAACTGAAAGCCCTTCTGCTAAGGTCAGGAACACGGCAGGGATGTCCATTATCACCACTGCTATTCAACATAGTACTAGAAGTCCTAGCCTCAGCAATCAGACAACAAAAGGAAATTAAAGGCATCCAAATGGGCAAAGAAGAAGTCAAACTATCACTCTTCGCAGATGATATGATACTATATGTGGAAAACCCAAAAGACTCCACTCCAAAACTGCTAGAACTTGTACAGGAATTCAGTAAAGTGTCAGGATATAAAATCAATGCACAGAAATCAGTTGTGTTTCTCTACACCAACAACAAGACAGAAGAAAGAGAAATTAAGGAGGCAATCCCATTTACAATTGCACCCAAAACTATAAGATAACTAGGAATAAACCTAACCAAAGAGGCTAAGAATCTCCCATCCAAGTACTAACCAGGCCCGACCCTGCTTAGCTTCCAAGATCAGACAAGATCGGGCGCGTTCAGGGTGGTATGCCGTAGACGAGGCTAAGAATCTATACCCAGAAAACTATAAAATACTGATGAAAGAAATTGAGGAAGACACAAAGAAATGGAAAAATGTTCCATGCTCCTGGATTGGAAGAATATTGTGAAAATGTCTATGCTACCTAAAGCAATTCATAACATTTAATGCAATTCCTATCAAAGTACCATCCATTTTTTTTTTCAACGAAATGGAACAAATAATCCTTAAATTTATATGGAACCAGATAAGACCTCGAATAGCCAAAGGAATATTGAAAAAGAAAGCCAAAGTTGGTGGCATCACAATTCCGGACTTCAAGCTCTATTACAAAGCTGTCATCATCAAGACAGCATGGTACTGGCACAAAAACAGACACATAGATCAATGGAACAGAATAGAGAGCCCAGAAATAGACCCTCAATTCTATGGTCAACTAATCTTTGACAAAGCAGGAACGAATGTCCAATGGAAAAAAGACAGCCTCTTCAATAAATGGTGTTGGGAAAATTGGACAGCCACATGCAGAAAAATGAAATTGGACCATTTGCTTACACCACACACGAAAATAGACTCAAAATGGATGAAGGACCTCAATGTGAGAAAGGAATCCATCCAAATCCTTGAGGAGAACACAGGCAGCAACCTCTTCGACCTCAGCTATAGCAACATCTTCCTAGGAACATCACCAAAGGCAAGGAAAGCAAGGGCAGAAATGAACTATTGGGATTTCATCAAGATCAAAAGCTTTTGCACAGCAAAGGAAACAGTTAACAAAACCAAAAGACAACTGACAGAATGGGAGAAGATATTTGCAAATAATATACCAGATAAAGGGCTAGTGTCCAAAATCTATAATGAACTTAGCAAACTCAACACCCAAAGAACAAATAATCCAATCAAGAAATGGGCAGAAGACATGAACAGACATTTCTGCAAAGAAGACATCCAGATGGCCAACAGACACATGAAAAAGTGCTCCATATCACTCGGCATCAGGGAAATACAAATCAAAACCACCATGAGATATCACCTCACACCAGTCAGAATGGCTAAAATTAACAAGTCAGGAAATGACAGATGCTGGCGAGGATGCGGAGAAAGGGGACCCCTCCTACACTGTTGGTGGGAATGCAAGCTGGTGCAACCACTCTGGAAAACAGCATGGAGGTTCCTCAAAATGTTGAAAATAGAACTACCCTATGACCCAGTAATTGCACTGCTGGGTATTTACCCCAAAGATACAAACGTAGTGATATGAAGGGGCACGTGCACCCGAAGGTTTATAGCAGCAATGTCTACAATAGCCAAACTATGGAAAGAACCTAGATGTCCATCAACAGATGAATGGATAAAGAAGAGGTGGTATATATACACAATGGAATACTATGCAGCCATCAAAAGAAATGAATCTTGCCATTTGCAATGACGTGAATGGAACTAGAGGGTATCATGCTTAGCGAAATAAGTCAATCGGAGAAAGACAACTATCAAATGATCTCCCTGATATGAGGAAGTGGAGATGCAACATGGGGGGTTAAGGGGGCAGGAGAAGAATAAATGAAACAAGATGGGATTGGGAGGGAGACAAACCATAAGTGACTCTTAATCTCACAAAACAAACTGAGGGTTGATGGGGGGAGGGGGGTTGGGAGAAGCGGGTGGGGTTATGGACATTGGGGAGGGTATGTGCTATGGTGAATGCTGTGAAATGTGTAAACCTAGCGATTCAGAAACCTGTGCCCCTGGGGATAAGAATATATTATATGTTTATAAAAAATTTAAAAATTTAAAAAATAATAAAAAATAATAAAATTTTAAAAAATTTAAAAAATTTTAAAAATTTTAAAAAGAAGTTCTAAGATCAAATATCTCACTCTTATCAATAAATGTAAGCAGGATGAAATAACCAACTGAAAGAAAAATCTTCAGACTGGATCTGCAAAATCAAAATCCAATTACTCAGTCCATGTATGGAATATTAAACACTTGCTCTAAGCTAATACTTTATTAGAGGACCTAAAATATAGCTGTGGTTCACATCAGGCAAAGTTGTATGCTTACAAGAAAAATGGTGATACAGGAAATTTAGGATCAAATCTGATTTTACTCATGGGTCTACATATGCATCCTATCATAATTTGCCCAATTATGGAACAGTATGTGGAAGCAGATATAATCAATATATTATGGAATCCCAATTTGTCTCCCTGACCCATAGAAAGAGGATTATTATTGTAGAGTGGGCCAAATGAAAATCTCTGAATATCATATACACCATCATCAAAACATTTATAAACCAAATATTTCTAAATCCAGAAGGTAGTCCAAACCTGAAAAGAACTGAAGTATACAAGAGCAGTGATTCCTATTATTTTCCTATTTTGTTTGATTTGTGCAGATGATAAGCAATAAGGACAATGAGTTGTCTTAAGTTTACCCAGGTGATGACTGCAATACCAAGTATTGTTCCAAATATAGTCTCTTTACTGAAGCAAAGCAACACAGGCATTGGCACCTGCATGTAATCCCTGGTAGAAAAAGGTGTTTTCTCTAACCCAATAAGCAGAGAATTCCAGAAGAAAGTTTGCATTCTCATTTGACAGTGAGAGCAATGTACCATTTTTAGTTTTACTTCTTCCTAGACCCTAACATCTCACTGTCTGTGGTAAGGGGAATAATAATTCCTCTCAATGATGTCCATACTCTCCAATCACCAGAACCTGTGAATATATTAGGTTATATAAAAAAGTATATTTAGGTTTGCAAATACGCTGACCTTAAAATAGGGAATTTGTCCTGGGTTATCCATGTAGTCTTAAATTAATCACAAGTGTTCTTAAAAGAAGATATGGTCCATATATACAATGGAGTATTATGCCTCCATCAGAAAGGATGAATACCTTTTTTGTATCAACATGGATGGGACTGAAGGAGATTATGCTGAGTGAAATAAG
Source organism: Lutra lutra (assembly GCF_902655055.1). NCBI lineage: Eukaryota > Metazoa > Chordata > Mammalia > Carnivora > Mustelidae > Lutra > Lutra lutra. The sequence continues at coordinate 36,464,800 of NC_062279.1, read as the reverse complement.
TCAGGCAGAGAGAGTCAATTATCATACGGTTTCACTTACTTGTGGAGCATAAGGAATAACACGGAGGACATTAGGAGAGGGAAAGGAAAAGTGAATTGAGGGAAATCGGAGGGGGAGACGAACCATGAGAGACTGTGGACACTGAGAAACAAACAAGGTTTTGGAAGGGAGGGGGCTAGGGGGATACCTGAGCCTGGAGCACTGGGTGTGGTGCATAAACAATGAATCTTGGAACACTGAAAAAATTAAATTAAAAAATAAAGATGAATGGAACAGAAAAGAGAACCAGAAAGATGGCAGTATGACAAGAACTCAGCCCAGTGCTCCTAGCTTTGAAGATGGGAGAAAGGGGACCCAGTCAAAGAATGCACACAGCCATTAGAATCTGGAAAAGGCAAGGAAACTGTCTACTACAACCTGCAGAAGGAACACAACACTGCTAATTCCTTGATTTTAGCCCAATGAGACCCATTTTACAGAAATGTAAGATAGTAAATTTGTATTGCTTAAGCCACTAAATTTGTGGTAACCTGTTATAGCAATAATAACACTAATACATCATCTAAGAGAAAATTATTCTGGAATTCTGGAATGAAACTGCACCACTATCTCACACCATATACAAATATAAATTCAAAATGGATGAAAAATTTCAATATATAACCTGAAACCATTAAATTCCTACAAGAAAAGGCAGGCAGTAAGCTCTTTGACATCAGTCTTAACAATATTTTTTCAATCAGTCTCTTCAAGGAAGGGCAATAAATAAATAAATAAATAAAAACAGAGCTACCTTATGACCCTGAAATTGCACTGCTGGGTATTTGCCCCAAAGATACAGATGTAGTGAAAAGAAGGGTCATCTGTACCCCAGTGTTCATAGCAGCAATGGCCACAGTCGCCAAACTGTGGAAAGAGCCAAGATGCCCTTCAACAAGCAAGTGGATAAAGATGTGGCCCATATATACAATGGAATATTACACCTCCATCAGAAAGGATGAATACCCAACTTTTGTATCAATGTGGATAGGACTGGAGATTATGCTGAGTGAAATAAGCCAAGCAGAGAGAGTCAAGTATCATATGGTTTCACTTACTTGTGGAGCATAAAGAATAACATGGAGGACACATTGGGAATTGGAGAGGAGAAGTGAGTTGGGGGAAATTGGAGCAGGAGATGAACCATGAGAGACTGTGGACTCTGAGAAACAAACTGAGGTTTGGGAGGGGAGGGGGCGGGGGTATAGCTGAGCCCAGTGGTGGGTATTAAGGAGGGCACTTATTGCACAGAGCACTGGGTGTGGTGCCTAAACAATGAATCTTGGAACACTGAAAAAAAATTAATTTTTTTAAAATTAAATAAATAATGGGATTACATCAAATTAAAAAAACTTGTATAGCATTGAAAATCATCAACAAAATGAGAAGGCAAGCTATTGAATAGGAATAGATATTTGCAAGTCAGACATCTGATAAGGGGATAATATCCAAAATACATAAAGAACTTAGACAATTTAATATCTAAAAACACCCCAAATGAACCACCCAATTAAGAAATGGACAGAGGACTTAAATACACATTACTCCAAAGAAAACATACAGATGGCCAACAGGCCCATGAAAGATGTTTAACATCATTAATCATCAGGGAAATGCAAATCAAAACTACAGAGATATCACTTCACACCTATCAGACTGATTATTAAAAAGACAAAAAACAATGTTGACAAGGATGTGGAGAAAAGGAAACCCTCATAGGCTGTTGGTAGGAATGTAAATTAGTGTAGCTACTATGGAAAACAGTATGGAGGTCCTCAAAAAATGAAAAATAGAGCTACCAGATGATGCAGTGATTCCATTTCTGGGTATTTCACCAAAGAAAGCACAAACACCAATTCAAAAAGATATATATGCACCCTTATGTTCACTGCAGCATAATGTACAATAGGTAAGATATGAAAGCAACCAAAGTACCCATCAATGGTTGAATGGATAAAGAAAATGTGGTATATATATATATATATATATGTACATACATACATACATATACACACATACATACATACAAACATACATAATGGACCATTACTCAGCAATAAAAAAGGAAATCTTGCTATTTTAACAACATAGATGGACCTAGAGGGTATTATGCTAAGTGAAATACGTCAGGTGGAGAAAGATAAATACCATATGATTTCACTTGTTTGTGGATTCTAAAACAAAACAAAAGAACAAACAAAACAGAAACGGACTCCTAGATAGAGGTAACAAACTGTTCATTAACAGAGGGGCACGGGATGGAGTGGCTGGGGGGAAACAGATGAAGGATATTAAGAGGTACAAACTTCCAGTTATAAAATAATTAAGTCCTGGCAATGTAATGTACAGCAAAGAGAATATAGTCAATCATATTGTAATAAATTTGATGGTAACCAGACTTATCATTGAGATCATTTTGTAGCGTATATAAACATTGAAATCACTATCATGCACACCTGAAACTAATAGGATGTTACGTGCCACGTATACTTCATTTTAAAAAAAATAAAATTTGAGGCACCTGGGTGGCTTAGTCAGTTAAATGTCTGCCTTCGGCTCAGGTCATGATCTCAGGGTCCTGGAATCAAGTCTTGCATCAGGCTTCCTACTCAGTGGGAAGTCTGCTTCTCCCTCTCCCCCTAGACTCTCCTTGTGCTCTCTCCTTCTCTCTCTCAAATAAATAAAAATTTTTTTAAATTAATTAAAAATTTTAAAATGAAATAAAATTTGAACTGACTGGAATTTGGATGATACAAGAAATTCTTAATTTTAAAGGTGTGATCTGGGGCACCTGGGTGGCTCAGTGGGGTAAAGCCTCTGCCTTCGGCTCAGGTCATGATCCCCGAGTCCTGGGATCAAGCCCCGCATCAGGCTCTCTGCTAGTCTGCTTCCCTTCCTCTCTCTCCCTGCCTCTCTGCCTACTTGTGATCTCTGTCTGTCCAATAAATAAATAAAATCTTAAAAAAAAATTTTTTTAAAGGTGTGATCACAGTACTGTGGTTCTATTTCAAAAGTATTTTTTTGTCATTTAGCAATACATAGTGGAATATTTAGAGATGAAATGATATGTCTATAATTTGCTTCAAATAATGGAACAGAGGAAGTGGTGAGGAACACAAAAAGAAAAAGAACTGGCCAGGAGTTTATAACTGTTGAAGGTGGGTTCTTTATACTCCTCTACTTTCGCAATTCTTTGAAATTTCCGTAATTAAAATTTTTTAAAAAACAGTAGAGGTCAAATAGCAATGGAGTGATATCTCCAAAGTGCTACTGGAAAAATAAATGTCAACCTGAAATTCTATACCAAGCTAAATTGTCATTCAAGAATGAAGGAGATATTTCCAAGTGAACAGCAGACATTTTGTCACTCAGAATTCTTACAAAAAACCTGCCCATAGATGTCTCTAACAGCTTTATCCGTAACTGCCAAAACTTGCAAGCAATTCAGATATCCTTCAGTAGGTGAATGGATAAATTGGTACATCCAGCAAATGAAATGATACTCAGTCCTAAAAAGAAGTAAGATATCAAGCCATGAAAAGACACAGAGGAACCTTAAATGTATATTTCTAAGTGAAAAAAAAAAAAAAAACCAATCTCAATGATTCCAACTATATGACATTCTGGAAAAAGCAAAACTACAGAGAGAGAAAAAAAGTCAGTGTTGTTGTGAGTTAAGAAAGAGGGAAGGGGGCGCCTGGGTGGCTCAGTGGGTTAGGCCGCTGCCTTCGGCTCAGGTCATGGTCTCAGGGTCCTGGGATCGAGTCCCGCATCGGGCTCTCTGCTCAGCAGGGAGCCTGCTTCCCTCTCTCTCTCTCTGCCTGCCTCTGCCTACTTGTGATCTCTCTCTGTCAAATAAATAAATAAAATCTTTAAAAAAAAAAAAAAAAAGAAAGAGGGAAGGATGAACAGGTTGAGCACAGGATTTTTAGGACACTGCAACAACTCTATATACCACAATAGTGGATACATGTCATGATACATTTGTCAGACTCGAAGAATGTACACAGGCAGAGTGAATCCTAAGGTAAACTATGGACTCTGAGTGATAATAATGTGTCACTGTGAGATCATCGATTTTAACAAAATATCAAATGTAACAAATGCATGGGATGTCAATAGCAGAGAGAGTGTATGTATAAGGATAGCGTGTATGGGAAGTCTCTATATTTTCCTCTTAATTTTGCTATGAACCTATAACATTCTAAAAAAACAAGTTTATTCCTTTTTTAAAATTGTTAGGAAAATTTTGTTATGTGCATTTTACTATATTTTTAAATTAAAAATTAAAAAACAAAGATACTGCATTAAAAAAAAAAACTCATGAGCAAAATATCCAGAGTTCAAGATCCCATGAATTCTTAATAGAACATATTCTGAAAAGTTCAATGATATTTTTTAGACACCATATTGCAACTAACTTTTACCATTTGTCAAGTATTGATGTAGTATCCAAAGGATACTGGTAATTATCAAAAAGGCTATTAAAATACTCTTCCCCTTTCCAACTATATAAGCTGGATTTTCTTCATATACTTCAAATAAAAACACAGCAACAGATTCAATGTAGAAATAGGTATGAGAATCTAGCTATCATCTATTAAGCCAGACATTCAAGAGATGCAAAAATCTAAAATCATGCCAGTGTTCTAAATTTGTTTCAGAAGACAGTTATTTTTAACATGTGTAACTTACGTTACATATAATAGATCTGTTACTGTCATTTTTTTTTTAAGATTTTTATTTATTTATTTGACAGACATGGATCACAAGCAGGCAGAGAAGCAGGGAGAGAGAGATAGGAGGAAGCAGGCTCCCCACTGAGCAGAGAGCCCGCCATGGGCCCTATCCCAGGACCCCAAGATCATGACCCAAGCCGAAGGCAGAGGCCTTAACCCACTGAGCCACCCAGGCGCCCCTGTTACTGTCAATTTTTAAGTGAATTAATAAAAATTCTTAAATTTCTATATTAATTTCCAAAATTACGAATATTAACCAATATAAACAAAATGGAAGCAAAAGCTCTTTGAGAATTTCTATAATTGGTAAAGAAAAATTGTTTGCAAACCACTGCATTAAAAATTGTGTGTTATGGTGAAGATATGTGTCCCCCCCAGAATTTCATGCTGAAGTCCTGACCCTAATGTGATGTTATTTAGAAATGGGACCTTTGGAAGGTATTTAGGTCTAGGGGTGGCCATGAAGGTGGATCTCTCAGGATGGGATTAGTGCCCTTGTTAGAAGAGAGAGTTTGCTCTCTCTCCCCCAACAAAGAGGCCATCTTAGTACACAGCAAGAAAGCAACGGTCTATTAACCAGGAGGAAAGACCTCACCAGACCCCAACGATGAGAGCATCCTGGGCTGACTTCCTATCTTCAGAACTGTGAAGAACTGTTCTTTAAGCCACCAGGTCTAGGGTATTTTGTTATGGCAGCTCAAGGTCAGTAATACAGCATGTAATAGCGGAAAGACTCGTAACAATCCAAAAAAGCCCATTAATAAAGAACTGGTTAAATAAACTGTGGTACCTCCAAACAAGGGGACGCTGGGCAGATGGTGGAAAAAAGACACCCCATGCGCTGACACTGACACAGGAGGGCAAGAAGCAGAAGTGTATAAAAGGGAAGAAAAATAAGAACATATCTAAAACGTTTGCTTGCATCTAAACCACCCCTAATATATTTTAAATTTTTGAGGCTTCTTTATACGGTTCTTTGTATCCTGCCATAATGTACCTTTGTCACAGCACAGGAGACGCTGCATTTTTTCCCCCCTTAACCGAAGGACAAATTATTCTCGCAGGTATGCCAGACACGTTACGTCAGAACAAATGTTATGTGAGGACAGTACTGCTTTTGTTTCCGTCTCCGTCTGGATTTTGAGTGGAGTTCAAGAAGGCTCTGGGGTGCTTCTGGTGCAAGAAACGTTGGGGCAGTTTTGTGAAGTACAGGAAAGACCTACAAGAAAGGCCACCCCCACCCCAGATTCCAAAAAGAGGTTTGTCCTTGAGCTCATTAAGGTTCTCTTCCCCTCTGGGGAGTCCCTTCTCTATCCCTACAGAGCCCCCCAAAAAGCCGGGTTCCCAGGCTACCGCGGGGACATCAATGGAGTTGGGCCACCATGTGACGGAGCAGATACTTCTTGAGAGGAGGAAGAGAAAAACCTTCGTCTTACAGACTCCGTGTAACAAGGTCTCCCCAGCCTTACCGGCTCCTGAAGCCAGCAAGCCACCGAGCCCAGCCAGCAGCAGCAGTAGGCGGAGCATGGCGTGGCTCCTGGGCTCCGGGAGTCCACTGAGCCGGCGACAGTTGGAGGCGCTCGGGAGACGCCGCGGCCGCCGCGCACCCGCGCGCGCTCGTGGGGCTGAGGTCTCGCGAGGTCGCTGCGCCCACGGGCGCGCTGGGTACGCAGCGCCGCGGATGCTCGTCGCCGGCAGGGAGCGCCCACCTCGCCTCCAGCCTAAACCCCTCGGGCCCGACCGAGAGCTCGCGCCTTACTCGGGTTTATCCCGCCGCCCCTGCCGTCGCAGTCGCGGTCCCCCACCAACCTGGAAGAACTAACGCATTGATTGTAGTCTGTTCTGTAGCACACGCTTCAGATGTTTAAAAAGACGATCGTGCAATACTTTCTGAATTTAAAACTATGTGCACGCACACACTCATTATTTACTAAAGCCGGGTTTCTAAAATTTAAAAAAAAAAAAAAAAAAAAAAGGCCAGAGGTGTGAAAAAGATTCCAAAAAGGGGAACGTGATATTCTTATCTTTGAAAAGAGTCGGCCACGGTTTTTTTCGCCCATACCTGTGTCTACTTTTCCTCCAATCAATCTGGTTCTTCACAAGCCTTTGGCTAGAACTCACGGGATACCATTCTCTTGTTCAACCCCTTCTCAGTACTGCGAATACTTATTCATGTAGTGAATGAGATGGAGAAAGATTCTCACCCAGAGTTCCAGTACGTATGTCCCAGCAGAAAAATTTTCTAAATTCCAAGCCCAAACTGACACCTATTTTCTGCTACCCCAATCCTTTGGCCACTATGACTTCTGGTCTTTCCTAATAAACATTGCCTTATTCCCTGGGACTGCGATGCCTCCTCCCTCATCTCCAGTCTCCAGTATATGCACTTTTAATTCTTTTGAAATACCAAAGAATGAATTAATAGATAATGCTTATATTAACAGAAAGGCAGACACAGAAACTGAAAGGCTGGGTGGGAACACAGAAAAGCTCACTTTTAGGGAATCACTAGATCTAAAACAGTTTTGATGCGATTTTACTGATGCATAAAATTCAACAGGACCATCTAAACCTAAAAAGGATTAGCATGAGCAAAAACAAGTCAGCAAAAATCTACACCCAGCTTGTATCCCAACAGAACAGCCAATGCTAGACTAACACTGTTTCTAGGCAGTAGTTGACTCAAAAGCTGGTTTCATCTTTCTTCATAGTATTAGAAAAACAACTACAGTAAGTACTTAGACCTGTAAACTAGTGGTAAGTATTTTGAATGAAATTCTGGTTTATTTATTGTTTCTCTTCTTCAACCTTTCCTGTTTAAATCTTTAATAGAGCAGACTTTATAATATTCTTATGTATATAGTTCTCTCCAGAACAGGAGTTAGATGTATGATCCAGAACGTATGTATCACAGTGCTTAATGAGAGCTGCAAGATCGTAGAGTTTCAGTAAACATTTATGGAATGTAATATAATATGGTTTGTGCTTAGAAAACCTGGGCTGTGCTTAACTATATGGTTAGAGACCCAGGCATCTGCTTGAGAGAAGGGAAAATGCAAAATCCTGAGGCAAGGTAATTTTGTGAACATACAGTCAAACAGTGATATCAAAGTCACAGATAATTGATCTAATTAATAAAATGTCCTTAGCAGGCGGCAAAGAAGCCCCTTAGTATTTGCAAATTTTGGAGTGACATCTATGGCCAAGAAACTTAATTTTTAACAGCAATCCAGAACAAATCAAGGAAAACCTAGCTGAAAAGCATGGAAAACATATATACAAAAGTAAAGGAAGTTCAGACTGATCAAAGTCTTTTAGAAAAACTTTCTAAATACTCAAAAATCCAAGGATTTATCTAATTCCGAGAAAGGTTTTCAGTTATATAGTTAAAATATAACCAAGATTTCAGTGATTCAAATTACAGTTGCAAACATTAAGACTATATGAGAGAAAGACACAAACATTTTAGTCTTATATGAATTCATTCAGGGATTTAAATAAAATGGAGAATCTTCACTTGGGATTGTTTATACTTTTTTTAAAAAAAGGAACATACATTAAAGACTGTGTTTACTTCATTAATGAGTAAAGTGATGAGGTATTAAAGCCAGTTCAAAGGAGAAGCCAAAGATCAGGAATATTCAAATAAATGTGTCACGGGAGGAAAACAGGGAGGGATGTCAGCTGAACCTCTGCAGGGCAGAATTTTCTTATCTATGGACAAGAATCACTTTGCATTCCTATCAGTTATCTACAGTGATAAAACTATTTTACTATTGTAAAATAGTTCCTATAGAATCCTATAGCCAGGGAAGGTGAGTTCTCTTCTAGCTCTCTGTCTAAACTCTAGACAATGCATACACTGAAGTACAAATTTCCCCTGTATTTCTTATATCTCATTGTCTTTTTTATGGGCTGCCTGGCCTGAGTATTTGTCCACCCACATCCTATATGTAATTTTTAGTATATACCAGATTGTTAAAATAATGTATCATCTTCAAAGAACTTAAACATCTGTCTTCTTCAAAACTAATCTGTTTTCCTTTAATAACAAAAAAGGCACTGTGCACAATTTGGCAGAAGTCTGAAAATTAGTGAGATAGTATCTAAAAGTTTGACTAGTAGTTTTATCTAGAACTAGTATGATGTTTTAATTAATAAGGTTATAAAAAGCTGGATATTTAGGAAGTTACTGGGCAACACAAAACAGAATTTCAAATCTTTTATTTACTGCAAATGTTATATTTGTATATGTATATATACACAAACAAAAATTTTTGAAAAACTAATGAAATTCAGTTAATAAACCTATTATTAAATTTTATTATGAAAGGTTATGAAAATTTTTTGAGTGTTTAAAATTTCACCATCCATATCATTTTTTCCCAAGTAAAAATTCATTTTTACACAGCTGGAATAGTTAACTCCTACACACCTCACTAGTTTTTTTGCTTTATCTAAGGAAAACCTTTTCTAACTTCTTTTCTCCTGCCTAATTTCTTTGAAAACATTAGTTACAACAGAGACATGATCCAGCACACCTTAGTAAATGTAAACATTCTAAATCATATTAATAGCAAGCTTTGAAGTTTCAGATTTTAAACTTAAAGTGCTCATGAAATTCTCAAGTGGTTTTATGACATCTCACTTTGACTGAATATTATAAGAGCTCCTGCTTTGTCACAGACAGGTTTCAACAGCATATCTGATTAGTTCAATTAAATACTCCGTACCTTAAAGTTTAATTTATTTAAAATAATGCCATTGTAAAAGAATGCCATGCTTTAACATGATTCGTAATAGAAATTCTATTATTAAATTAATTTTTCTAATATTCATTATCCATAGATAGACCCATAGACTTTATTATCTCTAGAATCCATGGAATCATTTATCCACAGAATAATCGTAAAAATGGAAGACAATAACTGTGTGTGAATACACACATACACATTTTTAGTATACTTTGTACTCTCAAAACAAGATGATGATATATAAATTGTGGGTTTTGCGCATTCTTCTGAAGACAGAATATTCCTTTATTTGTGTAATGAATGAGATAGACAAGATTCTAGCATATGATGATTATTAGTCCGTGCAAGATGAAAAATATTAGATATTACTGACAGCTAATTAGTTTTCACAGGTATTAGATAATCACATGTTCAACCAGAAACTACATTAATGGCAACTAAGGTCAAAATTCAGAATTACATTTAAGCACTTAATGATAAAACTTAATTTAAGAATCATTACAATACCATGTTTAAAATAACATAATCCATGTTTGGTGGGTTAACCTCACAGAATGACTGAATAAGACTTATTCAGTGGTGGAGATGGAAATGTTATTCTAAATGCCCTGGCTTTTTACTTCATTTCTTATATTTCGCAATTCCCATTACTCAATTTCTGTTTTTCTGTGTTAGCGAAGTTTGTTTTGTAGTATTTTGTTTTCATTTATAGTTGCAGCAGGAAGAAAGGCTTTTCAAGAAAATATCAGGAAAAAAAAAAACGTATTAGCTCAGTTCCCTGAAGATGTCTGCAAAAGTAAAGGTAAAAAAAAAAAAAAAAAAATCAAGTGAGAGAACTATATAAAGGAGGTGCAGGTGCAGGACGAGCAGGAATTAAATTTCCCTGAGATGATACTTTCGGTTGTGGTGGAGGTGGCCTGTGAGGGGAAAAAAAGACAGACAGTTAATCATGTGTTTCAACTGAATAAAATACTACTACTTCATTATAAGCCCAATGTAACACCATCTTTAACACTGCTGACAATTCTTAAGAGTACATTAGAAGTACATTACATTCTGAGATTATTATACATCTTATATGCAATGGTTAAAGGATGCAATCGGCATCTAAAATGGCGTAACTATCATAATAGAGTAATGGTATTCTATATAATCAAAAATATATGAAGGTTCTGGTTTATATATTTTTAAAAGGAACAGCACGCGAAATTGAAAAGAAAACTATAAAAGACAAGTGAGCTCACTAGCTCCGTGTTCATAAATAAAGCTGAAATTCCAACTCATTCAAAACTAACATCCACTCTGAGAATCAAACCTGCTATGACTTCTATACATGTCCTTCACCTCTATACCCTTCCTCACCCTCTTCATCCAATTCTAGTATTCCTCTACTCCACTAACACACCAGAACATTACCTGGTGAATATCTGTCTCACAATTTATATAATTCTGCCTTGATGCACAGCCACTCTTATTACATAATAAAGACTCTACAGGAGGACACTCCTCAGTGTCGCCATTCAGTTGCAATTTGAAGGATTTGGGGGGGGTGAGAGGAATAAGATGCACTTTATATATTGCAAAATATCGTAATTAATGTTCCTCCTTGCTGATTTTAAGCCCATCCACTGAGAAGTGAAAGATTTTTCAGTTTTAGAACTCACATATGATTCTTTCATTAAAGTTTATAGTTCTGGGCTGAAAGTCTCAATCTTAACTATTAACTCAATGACATAATCATTAGTCATTTTAAAGTCTGTGTCTGATAATGCACCTCACTTGATTACCCTCTGAGTTTGTTTCTGTCATCTGTGGCTTTTCTTGTTTTAGTCACATTTTCTTTTCTTGTAGATCTGCTCTTTTGACTGGGGCCAAACATAAAAAATTGTTGAAATAAGTTAAGGATCTAGTTTATCCTTATTGCTGGGTCCCAACACAGTGCCTGGGATGATTACCAGGCTACCTCCTCCTTGGCTAGGCCCCAGTTTTTGTCCCCTCAGCCCTGTGAATTTGTTGCAAGCTCTCCTCAGCTTCCTAGCCTCTCAGTTCTCATGTTCAGAATTTGTAGACACTTCCAGGACAGAAAAGTGTTCCCCAACAGCTGGGATTATGTCTAGACTGCCTTCCTCTCCTGGGCCCCACACACACTTCCTCCTCATTTCCTTGGTAGTTCTCTCAGGCCTTCAAACATGTATTTTCTTACATTGTCTAGCTTTTCTAGCTGTCCCTAATAGGAAGGCTGGTCTAACCCATCTGGTGTGCCATTGCTGGATATGTTAAAGGCCTCTGCTGCTGAATCTTACGTACACCAAAGTTTGCAGCATCATTTGCTTATCTTGCTCAGGCTTCTTTAAAATTTTATGTTGACACTGCACTAATATGACAAAACTTACATAAAAAGTTCTTAAAAACTTTTCTAAAAATTGTGTTCTATCTAACCACTGGCAAGAAATACCCTGTACTAAATTAAATGCAAAAGTCAAATATTTGTATTTAATTTAACCCTGGCTTTTATTCTGATAAAGTAATCTAAGTGAATTCACTTCAGACCTTGATGGGAACTGCTGAGGCTGCTTGGCTGCATAAGTTGGTACTGGAAATCTGTTTGCATAGATAGGCTAAAAAGGAAAAAACAGTTATTACCACAATGCACTCATGAATATGTTTTCTATACATAAAGTGATCAATATATTTTAAATCAATAAGTTGATGATTTACAATGCTGGTATTTAAAAATATTTTGCATTTTCAACATATCTTTGCCACTGAATGTAGAATACTTAACTCTTTTCAGGCTATATTTTGTAATTCAATAATACTGTTTATAATCTTGGTTCTAATCAACTACATTAGTTAAAAGATAACATATTTGCTATACCAATATACCTATTTTTAAAGATTTATTTATTTATTTGAGAGAAAGAGAGAGCATGTGTGCAGGGGGGGATGCAGAGAGAGAGAGAGAATCTCAAGCTGGTTCCGTGCTGAGCACAGAGCCCAGTACAAGGTTCAATCCCCCGACCCTGAGATCATGACTGAGCTGAAACCAAGAGCCAGATACTCAAATGACTGAGCCACCCAGGTGTCCCTACCAACATATTTTAAATAAAATCTTCCAAAAATGTATTGCCAAATCTGTTTGGTACCTAACTAGTACTGTAAATACTCCTAATTTACAACCCTTAATTTTGGGATTCATGGTATTCCTTCTTTGACAAGATATTTGAAATAAGTTTTATAATAAAATGAGAGATTATGATAAGAAAGTAAAAGTAAGAATATTTTTCACATTTCACATTACATTAGGAAAAGTTAGGGAGGATCAGATGGAATTAATAAATCACCGATGATGTGATCTAGACCAAGACGTTGTCTGCTATCTGCTGTTCTTTCCTAAAGCTATTTGATGGGCAGAATATGCCGAGTGTAGGGAGCCTGGGTGGCTCAATCGGTTAAGCATCCAACTCTTGATTTCAGCTCAGGTCATGATCTCAGTGTCATGAATTTGAGTGCTGGGCATGGAGCCTACTTAAAATTCTCTCTTTGCCCCCCACCCCACCCCACCCCCTGCCGCTTGCATGCTCTATCTCCAAAAAGAAAAAAAAAAAAAAAAAAAATATATATATATATATATATATATATATGCACAGCATTGGGGAAGAGCTTGAACACTCTCTGCGTCCTGCTGTAGAACAGGTAGTCTATTATTTTGCCCCATAGAATATTTGCTTATACTGTAAAAACGGAGAAGGAACATAAGAAAATATTCCATTCCCTTTCCACCAACCCACAGAAGCAGTGCTTTAAAAGGATAGTTAAACTCTACTTCTTGGAATTTATCTGAAGTATATTTTTACATGTATCCTATTCAGAAGTATCCTTGATGTTGCATTTTTCTGTGGTAACAAGATTTGAAACAACTGGTTTTTAAATTTGTGACAAATCCATAAGATGGACTCGTACATACACAGTTATTAAAAGCATGGGATACATACTTGTTACTCACAAACAGTGGACTAAAATGTTCCAAGTAGAGAGAATTAAAATGCTGGTTAAAATATTAATAGGTATTTTTTAATGCCTATTATTTAATGCCTAGGAATGAGTTCCTAGGGAATAAGAAACATCTAAAAAGCCCCACAAAATAAGAAAGTATGAAAGAGTCCAGAGTATGTAACAGCATTTGTCCTATGAATATCTTCCATCCTTGGTGGGCTACATTATATGTTTTCAGGTAATACATAGACCTAGAAGACAAAACCTGAAGCCTGAGTTGGATGGAATGCTGAATTAAAGACCAAACAGAAAGCTGAGGCCCCTAACAGGCAATATCCTCACTGGATTAACTTAATAAAGAAACACCTGTCCCAAAGAACAGTGGAGAAACTGCCTAAACAGACCTTGGTACTGGTAGAAGGCAAATAAAAGAAAACTATCTCCCTGGGGAATTTCTAACCATATAACCATCCTCACAAAGGTTTGGGGGGCCAGAGTTCCTAACACTTGTATGACCCAAAAAAACACCAACAAAAATTTTAATTTAAAGGCACAGAAGATGGACCATGCCCCCAGGCATGTGGCCAAGGGAAATACACACACTCTCTGTAGAACTCACTGTAATTCAAGACTGAATAATTCTCCCATATAAAATTCAAAAGAATGCCAGTTTACAATCAGTATCACAAAGCACGCTAGCAAACAAGCCACTGCAAGAATCAGTAGAAATAGGGCGCCTGGGTGGCTCAGTGGGTTAAGCCGCTGCCTTCGGCTCAGGTCATGATCTCGGGGTCGTGGGATCGAGGCCCGCGTCGGGCTCTCTGCTCAGCAGGGAGCCTGCTTCCCTCTCTCTCTCTCTCTGCCTGCCTCTCCGTCTGCTTGTGATCTCTCTCTGTCAAATAAATAAATAAAATCTTAAAAAAAAAAAAAAAAGAATCAGTAGAAATAACAAACAACAGAACCAAGACTACACACATTAAAATGATCAGATAAAGCACAAAAAGTAGGTATTTTTATGTTTAAAGAAATGAGTGCTTTTAAAAATTATAATGAAGCTACAAGAAACTATCGTAAATGACCAACGGATTTAAATCTAATTTATCTAACAATGTATCTAAAAGCAAGCAGAGGGGAAAAATGAAATAGGGCAAGGAGGAAACTAAATCAGTCCCCCAAAATAGAAGAGGCATTGTGGTGTGGGGAGAAAACAGAAGAAACAGGAAAACAATGAGATCATAAAAATAATATGGTAGAAAAACTATATTAATAATTGTACTCAACATAGTCTCCAGTTAAAAGAAATATTTTTTAAATTTTTTTTAATTTTTAACAGAAAACATAAAAAGAAAAATTACATATAAAAAGACATAAATATTAAACAAAAAGAAAAAAGTGATATTGCTGTATTAATATTTAAAATGGATCTGAGATGAGAAATGGTCTTTCCCAATCTCATACATAAATACCAACAGCTGAAAGCCTTTTAAAAATAGCAATTAGGAACTGCTTTAAGGACGTCTCATAATCAACATGAAAAATGTCACTGGAAGACATGGGGAAATATTTAAATATGCCAAGGAAACTGAAAACTTTTCCCCAAAAAACAGGAATATAAGGATGCTTGCTTTTACCACCACTATGTAACATAGTCCTGGAAGAAGTAGCCAAAACAACTAGAGGAAAAAAGAAAATAAAAGACATCCAATTTGGAAAGAAGCACAGATACCTCCATTCACCAATAACACGATCCTATATAAACGAAAAAATCCCAAAGGGTCCACAGGAAAGCTAATAGTACTAAGAAATGAATTCAACAGAGATGCAGGATGTAACATGAACATGCAAAAATTGGTTTTGTTGGGGCGCCTGGGTGGCTCAGTGGGTTAAGCTGCTGCCTTCGGCTCAGGTCATGATCTCAGGGTCCTGGGATCGAGCCCCACGTCCGGCTCTCTGCTCAGCAGGGAGCCTGCTTCCTCCTCTCTCTCTGCCTGCCTCTCTGCCTACTTGTGATTTCTCTCTGTCAGATAAATAAATAAAATCTTAAAAAAAAAAAAAAAATTGGTTTTGTTTCTACACACCAGCAATGAAAAACCCAGAAAGGAAATTCAGAAAGCAGTTCCATTTACAATAGCATCCAAAAGAATAGAATACCTAGGAATAAACTTAACCAAGAAGGTCAAAGATTTGTATACTGAAAATTATTCAGTATATTAAAAAAAAAAAAAAACACTGCTGTAAGAAATTAAAGTAGACCTAAATAAATGGAAAAACAACTAGTGTTCATGGATTCAAAGACAATACTGTCAGGATATGTCAGTACAACCCAAAGTGATCTGTAGATTCAACAGAACCCCTATCAAAATTCCAACAGCCTTTCTTGCAGAAATGGGAAAGTAGATTCTCAAATCATAT
The DNA here is from genome assembly GCF_902655055.1 of Lutra lutra. Classification (NCBI taxonomy): domain Eukaryota; kingdom Metazoa; phylum Chordata; class Mammalia; order Carnivora; family Mustelidae; genus Lutra; species Lutra lutra. The sequence goes on along the minus strand of NC_062279.1, from coordinate 36,448,860 downwards.
GGAATTGAAGGGGCTTTAAATAACAAAACAATCTTGAAAAGAAGAAAAAAGTTCGTGGACTCACACTTTGCAATGTCAAAATTCATTACAACCCCACAATAATCAAAATAGTGGAACTGCCTTAAGGATGGAAATAGAGCCCAAATGAACAGAATTGAGAGAACAGAAAAAAACCTATATATCTATGGCCAATTGATTTTCCACAAAGTTCTAAGTCCATTCAACGAAGAAAGAATAGAATAGAAAGAATAAGGCCAAGACAAGTGGATTTCTACATGCAAAAGAAAGAAATTGAACCCCTATTTCATACCACATACAAAATGGGTCAAAGACCTAAATATAAGAACTAAAATTATAAAACTTTTAAAACATACAAGTAAATCTTCATGTCCTTGGATCTGACAATGGATTGTGACAGATGACATCAGTTTCTTTTGTTGCTTGTGCTTTTGATGTCATCTCTCACAAGCAACAAAAGAAAAAACAGATAAACTGGACTTCATAAAAATTAAAAACTCTTGTGCATCAAAGTACATTATCAACAAAGTGAAAAGATAAACTACAGAATGGAAGAAAATATCTATAAATCATATAGCTGATAAAATGTTAATATCCAGAAAATATAAAGACCTAAAACTCAACAACAAAAAGACAAGAAACCCAGTTAAAAAAACAGGCAATGGACTTGAATGTACATTTCCCCAGACTAGAGATACAAATGGCTAATAAACACATGAAAAGATACTCAAAATCACTAATCGTTAGGGAACTGTAAATCAAAACCACAACAAGGTACCATTTAACATCCACTAAGATGGCTATAATAAAGTTTTTTTAAAAAAGCAAAAACAGAAAACAACAAGTGTTGACAAAAATGGGAAGAAATCAAAACACTCATGGTAGAAATGTAAAATGGTGTAGCCACTGTAGAAAGCATTTGGTGATTCCTCAAAAAGTTAAGCATAGAATAACAACATATCAGTTCCACTCTTAGGTATACACCCAAAAGAACTGAAACATAGGTACCATAAATAAATAAATAAATAAATAAATAAGAAAATAGGTACTCAAACAGGTACATGTACATATATGTTCATGGCAACACTATCCACATTAGCCAGTAAGTAGAAACAACTCAAGTGCCCATTATTGGAAGAATGAATAAACAAAATGTTGTGTGTGTGTGTGTGTGTGTGTGTGTGTGTGTATATATATATATATATAAAGTAATTATGTAATATGTAAGCCATAAGAAGAAATAAAGTTCTCACATACACTACTGTAGGGATGAACCTTGAAAACACTGCTATATGAAATAAGACACAAAAGAACAAATATTGTATGATTCCACTAGTAAGAGGTACTTAGAATAGGCAAATTAACAGAAAGTAGGAAAAGACCCTACATAGTCAAAGCAATCTTGAGAAAGAAAGAAAAAGAAAAGCAGGAGGCACCACACTTTCTGATTTCAAGCTATGCTGTACAACTACAGTTATCAAAATAATACAGCATTAGCAGAAAAACAGACACACAGAGTGACGGAACAGAAGAGAGAGCCCGGAAATAAACCCACACATACATGATCAATTAATTTACAAAAAAGGAGCCAAGAATACATGGGAAAAGAACAGTTTCTTCAATTGGAACTGTAAAAACTGGACAGCCACATGCAAAAGAATGAAACTGGACCACTACGTTACATCATACACAAACATTAAAGATTTGAATGTAAGACTTGAAACCACAAAACTCTGAAAAGAGAACATAGGCAGTAACATGGGTCTTGGAGATGGTTTTCCAGATGAGATACCAAAAGCAAAAATAAACAAGAAGAAACTATGTCATAGGTCAAACTAAAAGCTTCTCAGCAAAGAGAACAATCAACAAAATAAAAAGGCAACCTACTGAATGGGAGAAAATATTTGCAAGTCATACACCTAACAACAGGTTAATTTCTAAAATATATAAAGAACTCATACAACTCAATAGCAAAATAACAATCTGACTAAAAACTAGAAATACCATATGATCTAGTATTTCCACTTCTGAGTATTTACCCAAGGAAAATAAAAACACTAACTCCAAAAGCTATCTGCAACCCCATTTCCACTGCTACATTATTTACAATAGCCAAGACATAGAAGCAACCTAAGTTTCTGCTGATGGATGAATGGATAAAGAGAATGTGGGGGCGCCTGGGTGGCTCAGTGGGTTAAAGCCTCTGCCTTCGGATCAGGTCATGATCCCAGGGTCTTAGGATCAAGCCCTGCATCGGGCTCTCTGCTCAGCGAGGAGTCTGCTTCCTCCTCTCTCTCTGCCTGCTTCTCTGCCTACTTGTGATCTCTGTCAAATAAATAAATAAAATCTTAAAAAAAAAAAAAAAAAGAATGTGAAATATATATAGCAACAAAATAAAATACTATTCAGACATAAGAAAGAAGGAAATCTTGCCATTTTCAACAACATGGACCAACCTTGAGGGCAATATACTAAGTGAAATAAGACAGAAAGACAAACAAATACTATATAACCTCACTTATATGTAGAATTTTAAAAACAAAACAAAACACCAAACTCATACATACAGAGAACAGATTGGTGGTTGCCAGAGGTAGGAGCAGGGTTGGGTGACATTGGGTGATGGAGGTAACTTCCAGTTACAAAAGAAATAAGTCATGGAAATGTAATGTATAGCATGGTGGCTATAGTTAATCATATTGCATTTATATTTGAAAATTGCTAAGAAAATAGATCTTAAAAGTTCTCATCACGAGGATAATAAAACTATGTGGGGTAATGGATATTAGCTAGACTTTCTGTGGTGATCAATTATTTCACAATGTACACAAATACTGAATCATTATGTTGAGCACCTGAAACTAATAAACACATGGCAATTATATCTGAATTTAAAAAAAAGTAGAACAGTGGTTGCTAGGGGTTGGGGGAGGGGAAAATAGGAGTCACTGCTTTGGGTATCGAGTTTCTGATAAAAAGGTTTCAGAAATAGTGGTGATGACTGTACAATATTGTGAATATAATTAATGTCACTGAATTACATTCTCAAAAATGGTTAAAATGCCGAATTTTATGGTATATTTATTTTACCACAATTAAAAAATGAAAAAATATAACAAGGATGAAGAACACATATGCAATTTCTAACCAGCATATGTGAGCACCCTGTATATGTAGTGCTATGGAAAATTCTCCAACATATATGTTTAAGGGGGAAACTGGAATAACAATTTTTTGTTTCTTTTTTAAAAAGGAAAAGGGAGTAGAATAGGGAGATTGTGTACACACACACACACACACATGCACATACTCATTGTAATAAAACATGAGGAAGGATATTTAATGACTTTAACTCCACATAATTGGAAAGACTTTAAAAGTCTGACAATATGGAGTGTTGACAAGGACGGAGGTCAACAGAAATGCACATATACCAGTGATGATACAATCTCTTTGGAAATCAATTTGGCAATTTCCAGTAAATAGTTACTATCTTTCAGCCCAGCATTTTAATTCCTACATGCCTCCAGATCAATGCTCTCTAATAAAATTTTCTGCATTGATGGAAATATTCTGTATCTATGCTTTTCAATACAGTAGTCAGTGGCCACATGTGATCTACTTAGTATTTAAAATGTGAATGAGGAAAGGCATTCTTAATTTGTAGTCTTCTTATTTGTAGGTACAAAAAACTGGAATCTGCTAATAGGAAAATGGATTTTTAAACATCCAAAGTGAAAATGAATGAATGAGAGCTGCAGGTATTGAGGGCTAAATCACAAAGCAATGTTAAAGGAAAAAGCAGGTTGAAGAGAGAGATGCATGAAATAGCAAACAAAACATAAAGTTTAAAAACAACTGAAGCAATACTATATATTTCTTAGGGATACATGAAAAAAAAAAAAAAGGTATAATTATCTCAGTATGCCCTAATACACTCAAAGGCAGTGATTACTGGTCCCAATGCTGAGACAATTACGCCTATTCCAGCAGCTCAGCCACATGCCCTAGGGAAGCCAGGCATTGAAAATACAGAGACAGCAGACACAGAAAACAACAGTAACAGGAGAGATCCCACACATCATTTCCCAATCTTAGTTTCAGGGCAAAGCATTCTCAATGTCTGCATATCTTCTCCAGACACCTCTGAGCCAGAGACCCTTTTGGTATTATTTTCATTAATCCAGAGCCCACACTTAGAAATCACACTTCTTCAGAAATCATCTATACTTATTTCTTTATCCATGTAAAAATTATTTTTTTTTTAGATTTTATTTTATTTATCTGACAGAGGGAGAGAGAGATGACAAGTAGGCAGAGAGGCAGGCAGAGAGAGAGGAGGAAGCAGGCTCCCTGCTGAGCAGAGAGCCCGATGCAGGGCTCGATCCCAAGACCCTGGGATCATGACCCGAGCTGAAGGCAGAGGCTTAACCCACTGAGCCACCCAGGTGCCCCTAAAAATTATTTTTTTAAACTTTTAGCAATGTGATATCATAATATAATAAAAAAATATTTTTTGTTTTAAACTTACAACTTCTCTGGGAGGAGTCATTGAAGAAACATGTCGAGGAACACTCACTGGCTGTCTAGATGCTTCCACTTGGTTTTTGCCATCTGATCTGAAAGAGACAATTACTTCTGAGCTACGGTAAGATTAGATCATTTCCACGTGACATGTTACACATACCTTGCATTTTCTCAGATATAGAATAATGATGTTCGTAGTGGAGGAAACGATGGTCACAATGACAGCTAAAATCTTTATGGCATTTTTAACAACTTTCACATATTTTTCATCTTTACAGGACTAGAAAGTTTTATTAACCCCACTTTACAATTAAATAACCTGAAATTCTATGGAACCATAAAATTTGGCCAATCAGGCCAGTGTTTCCAAGCTTTTCTCCTCAGGTCTTCCTAAAATGAAAGAGTAAATACACATTCTAAAGCTGAATACACAAAACATGAAGTTGTCATTCTAAAAACGAGGAAGCCCAAGAGGAGCAAAGAAGATGGTTGGAAAGATAGTAACTAAATTTTAGACGTGCTGAGGTGACAGCAAGTCAGCTCGGTAAAGATATATAGGAGAGAGCTATGGGTATGGAACTAAACTTTCAGAGATGCAGATGGGAGAATTATCTATGGATTGATCAGTTTGGGTATGATAGGAAGTAAGAGAAAGAAAGAATAGGAAGATAAATCTGTTTTAGAATATATTAAAAATTAAAGCTAACGTCAGGATACCCTAGCAAAATATTATGTACTAGGTAAGAAATCACTATCATAATAAACTAGCTTATCATAATAAAAATGAGTTTTTAAGTAATTACATTGTGCCAGCAATGTGCTATGGACTTTATTTGTTAACATTTTCCCATTTATCCTCACATCAACTCTAAGAGACAGGTAATATTATTCCTATGTCAGAGGCAGTAAACCAAAGCTCAGAGAATTTTATTTATTATTCCAGTTCATAATTCTAGCAAATGACAAGCTGAAACTTGAACTTAGGATCTAATTACAAGGTTATGCTAATATATGTTGTATTCTAATGCCAACATGTTGTAAGTGATGGTTGAGATACAGTCATACAAGAGTCTGACACAGAGACCAGAAATGTCAGGTGTCTGAATCCTGACAGCCCTTCCTTCCACCAAAACTTACTTCTTAAAAACTGGTAATTCACAAAATACGCTTTCAATATTTGAAACACTCTTCCTCTGTGAGAACTGATACTCCAAACAGACATCATGGAAGAAAATTTTGTGACATGACATTTACATTTTTTACCTTTATCCCATATTTTAACCCCGAATAAAGAAGCCCAATTAAGAAGCTATAGCCCAAATTTATATTTACCCCAGTATCAGAAATCAGTGTCAAACAACATGAACCCTAAGGGCTATTTTCAGTAGCTTATAATCCTTTCCCTCATGATTATTAGAGATAGCTGAGTCACCACTATCTTTAATCCCAGCTAACTCTTAGAACCCTATTTTTAAACCAACCCTTATGATATGGCTACCATCATTAATAACTACTTTATTTAATATGAATATAAAAGAAAAAAAATCTAAGTACTCGTATGTTTGTGATCTCTTCTTTCGGAAGTAGCTTTTCCATAGTTGATCTCTCTTGATGAAGACAAAAGCAGCCAATACAATAAGGGGAACAATTGCAAAGAAGAATACCAGAAGTCCATCTCTCAATGCAGTATTCTTTTCTAGAGAAAAAAAATTTATACTAATGATCATTAAATTAGAAGCTAATGCATATTAACTAAGACATATTAGGTGATTATAAATGTTTTACATTAATTTTCACATTGTTCAAAAGTCAAACTGACAGAAATTGAATACATTGAGAAGTCTTGCTCATACCTCAACGATGCCTACTTCATTTTTGCCTTCCCATTAGATAACCACTTTCATTAGTTTCTTATACAATCTTATACTCCATGCAAATAAAAGCAAAAAATAAAGTATGCTTTTATTGCCAACCCTTTCTTTTTTTTTTTTAATTTTTTTATTTTTTTCAGCATAACAGTATTCATTATTTTTGTACCACACCCAGTGCTCCATGCAATCCGTGCCCTCTACAATACCCACCACCTGGTGCCCCCAACCTCCCACCCCCCACCCCTTCAGCTGCCAACCCTTTCTTATACACAAGTTAGCATATCATAAGTACTATTCAGCACATCATTTTTTATCACTTATCTATATAACTTCCCAAACCATACATAGAGGACCACCTCATTTTCTACACAACTATACAAAACTCCATTACAAGGACATCCTATAGTATATTTAACTAGTACCCTACTGATATTTTTCCAATCTTTTTCTATTCTAAAACAATGCTGTAATAAGTAAACTTTGTACATATAGGATATCATACTGGTGCAGGTATATGTATAGAATAATTTTGCAGAAGTAGAACTGTTATATCAAACAGTTGATGAATGCAAAAATGCATTCATCATTTTTTAAAGTAGTGTCAAATTATCCACCACAGTGGTGGCTACAATTCAGCATGCAAGCCAGCAATATACAAGAATTCCTCATAGCCTCACCCATAGAGTCAAACTCTGCATTTTGCCAACCTAATGGGTGAAAAACTGTATCTAATATAATTTTAATTTATATTCTTTTCTATACTATGAGATGAGCAACTGTTCATGTGTAAGGAAATACTGTATTTCCTTTTTCTGCTCAGTCTATTTTCTATTGGACTATTGTTTCCTTTCTTCACAGTTTCTAAAAGCTCTTTATATATTAGGAAATTAGCTTTGTCTGTGATATGAGTTGGAAGTATTTTCCCTATTTTGTCATTTGTCTTACAGTAGTACAATGCTTTTCTTCATGCGTAAGTTTATTATTCATAGGTAGCTGAATTTATTAATCTTATTTTTTATGGCTTCTGGGTTTTAAGACTTACAAATTTTAGAAATTAATTTGATCTTTAGAAAAAGAAAGGATATAGTAAGTATAAACAGCAGTGATAAACTGTAAAGTTGTCCACATAATTTTAAGTTTGTAAAAGTACCAGAAATTTGTTAAAACTTGTATGAAACTACATGAAAGAACATTCAACCCGGTTAAAAATAATAGGAAGAACTAAAGTGAGCTTGATCTCTCATTTGATACTTACTAATGAGTAGACATAATTTAAATTAAAACATCTAAACCTGGCAAGGTTACGTTGAAACTGATACCTTCATACTGTCAAGGATATTAACACAAATTCATTTGGAATTTTGGTCAAGGACCATAGAAAGGATTATACCTTCAACCTAATAATCTCATTACCAGCAGTCTATTCTTCAACTGGAAAAAGTATGTAAGTATTAAGATGCACACTACAAAATTACTGATGCATATCAAAAACTTATAAACAACCTAAATGTCAAATAATTAGAAAACCGCTAAGGCGAGTTATGGCACATCCAATCCACTCGATGGAATGATACATGGCTATTAAAATCCGCAGTTCCAACTCTGACTTCTAGCCAAGATAGAGTAACAGGAACCAGATTTATCCTGGGTGCTTTAATAACCAGAAAACCAGGCAAAATATATTAAGCAACAGTGTTTAAGACACTGGGCATCAGATAAAGAAAAGCGGTCCCTGAGAGACAGAAGTAAGGCAAGCTTTACACATGTCCCAGTTTGCTGCCTAGGGAAAGTTAACAGATCATAATGAGAGGTGAGGGAACCCAAGCAAAGCTCAGTAGATTCCTTGAATTGAGGAGATGGAGCTGGTTGTCTGAGGAGGCCAAGGCAGCTGGAGTTCACTGAGCAAAGAACTGGAAGGGAGAGCGATGCTGACATAACTTGAAAGATCTGCGGAGGGTTCCTCTCAAATATTCAGCTGGGTACTGAGCAATGTATGCATATAAAGAAATCACCTGAAGCCAGAGAAAGAACCCTCTGAAAGGATTAGTGGGAACAAACCCCACAGATCACACAGAACGAGGAAGAGTGCCTATTCCTACCATTCACAGCAGAAAACTTCATAATCAGTACGACACTGAGTAGAACAAACAGAAGGCTTTTTGTCTCAGTTAATGGGGCAAAATCAGCACTAGAATAAATGCTCAGGTCCTCCCTAATAGAGCTTAAAAGCAAGAGCCAAAAGGATCAAACTATGTCCAAGTAACATAATCACACAAGAACAAGGCTCATCAATAGAAATCCCAAAATATCCAGTATACAACAAGACAAAATTCAGTTTCTGGCATCCAGTGGAGGAAAAAAAAAATCACAGGACATGCAAAGAAGAAACATACAACCCAAAATGAGGAGAAAAATCAATCAGTCAAAACTAAGAAATGCTACAGATGATAGAACTAGTAGACAGACACTAGAAGTTATTCTAATTGTATTCCACGTGTTCAAGAAGCTAGAATAAAGATCAAACATGCTATGTAGAGACATGAAAGATGCATTAAAAAAAAAAAACAAAACCCAGAACTTACAGAAATAAAACCTACAATGTCTGTGATAAAAAACACACTGGATGGAATTAATGGCAGATCAGACATCAAAGAATAAGAGTGAACTGAATAACAATAGTAACTATTTGAAATTTAAAACAGAAAATAAAGAATAAAAAAAAAAATCAAAGCAAGTCAGTGAGATGTGAAAATACTCTAAATAGCCAAATATCCATGCAACTGGAATCCTGAAGAAGACAGAAAAAATATTTGAAGAAATAATGACCACAATCTTCCCAAATTTGAAAGAAACTATAAAAGCACAAATCCAAAAAGGCCAACAAATCTGAAGCACACCAAGGCACATTATAATCAAATACTAAAAACCAGAGATAAAGAGAAAATCTTACAAGCAAGCAGAGTAAAGAAGACACCTAAAAAACAAAAGACCAAAAAAGAAAAGATGATGGCCCATTTTCTCAGGAAAAGTAATGCCAGCCAGAAGACAATGGAGAAACATCTTTGAAGAAGTAAATGTGGGGGATAGAGTGCGGTCTCCAGAGGGTAGACACAGACTTTCACCCTTAAATTCTTTATCCAGTTATCATTCAAGAAGGAAGCAAAATAAAAACTTTTTAAGATATACAACAACTAGGGGCGCTGGGAGCTCAGTCAGTTGAGGGTCTAACTCTTGATTTCACCTCAGGTCATGATCTCAGCCCCATGTTGGGCTCTGCACTCAGCACAGAGTCTGCTTGTCCCTTTCCTTCAGGTCCTTCCCCTGATCATTCTCTCTCTCTCTCCCAAATAAATAAAATCTTAAAAAAAAAAAAAAAAGATACACAAAAACTAGAAGTATTAGTAACTGACAGACCTACATTATAAGAAATGTGAAAATAAGTCCTTCAAGCAAAAATTCAATGATATCAGATGGAAATGGAATTTTACATACAAATATTAAGATCATCAGAAATGGTAACTACATGGGTAAATATAAAGACCTTTTCTATCATTTAAATCAATTTAAAAGGGGTGCCAGGGTGGCTCAGTTGGTTAGGTGTCTGCCTTCAGTTAGGTCATGATCCTAGGGTCCTGGGATTGAGCCCTGCATCAGGTTCCCTGTTCAGCGGACAATCTGCTTCGCCCTCTCCCTGCAGCATCCCCTGCATGTTCTCTCTCTCTGTCAAATAAATAAAATCTTTAAAAATAAATAAATAAATTTAAAAGATAACCAACTCTTGGATGTAAGAGTTACAGAAGTCAAGTCCAAAGATATAAATTCATAAATTATTACTATTTAGCTGGGTATAATAAGCATTATTAATGTTCACCATTATTTCCAGTTTTCCTCCTCTCCCAAAATATAAAGGCTAAAAATACCCCTGTTGACTTCAGCTTAGGTATGTCCACATAACTTCTATTAGCCAACAAAATGTGACCAGAAAAGGTGTATTGTCACCTTTGGTTAGAAACATATAAGGATCAGGAAATTATTCTTTAAGTTATCTTCTCATGTTCAAGCATACCTTAGAACTTCACTCTAAGATGTTAACTCCTCATCATGGTGAATCCAGACCAGTCTAAATCTCTGAGTAACTACTGTAAGCAAAGTCAATCTATCAACCTACATTGCACATGCTGATGAGAAAGGAAAATAAATGTTTGTTGTATCAGGTCATTTTTATCAGGGCTAATACACCTGATTACCTAATAAAAATGGCATTTAAAGACACTTAAATTTTATGGGACTTAAATTTAAATTTAAATTTTATTTAAATTTTTTAAATTTAAATTTTATTTAAATTTTTTAAATTTAAATTTTATTTAAATTTTTTAAATTTAAATTTAATGGGATCACCTAGGGATGAAGTAAAGATAAAAAGAGAAGAGTTACAAGTACTGAATTCTAAGATCTCCCAACTTTAGGAAGATAAAAAGATAAAAATAAATCAAGTTGGGGGCGCCTGGGTGGCTCAGTGGGTTAAGCCGCTGCCTTCAGCTTGGGTCATGATCTCAGGGTCCTGGGATCGAGCCCCGCATCGGGCTCTCTGCTCAGCAGGGAGCCTGCTTCCTCCTCTCTCTCTGCCTCCTCTCTCTCTCTCTGCCTGCCTCTCTGCCTGCTTGTGATCTCTCTCTGTCAAATAAATAAATAAAATCTTTAATAAATAAACAAATAAATAAATAAATCAAGTTGGAACGACCTAGCAACCAGTTGGGCAAATGTACCTACAAAATCAGTATGTAACAATATGTTGCAGCTCTTTGTGGCTATAGGATTTTCCTTTGGATACTGTGGTTTTATAAAATCTGGTGATTCTTTATAAAATCTTAGTAATTGTTAAAAAAATAACCAACTGTTTACAGCAAAAATAATAACAATATATGGTAGGGTTTATAACACATGTAGAAGTATGATGACAATAGCATAAAAGCCACGAGGAGGGAAATGGAAGAAGCCAAGTGAAGTGGTAAAATATCACATAAAGAGAGACTGTGGGGGCACCTGGGTGACTCAGTGGGTTAAAGCCTCTGCCTTCAGCTCAGGTCATGATCTCAGGATCCTGAGATTGAGCCCTGCATCGGGCTCTCTGCTCAGCGGGGAACCTATTTCCCTTCCTCTCTCTGCCCGCCTCTCTGCCTACTTGTGATCTCTGTCTGTCAAATAAGTAAATAAAACCTTTAAAAAAAAAAGAGAGAGAGAGACTGTGATAGAAAAATATCAATATGACTGATTTAAACCCAAACATTACTAATTAAATTAAATGTAAGTGGTCAAAACAAGTCAATTAAAATGCAAAGACTGGCAGACTGACTAAAAGAACAAATCCAAGAGGCACCTGGCTGGCTCAGTCTATAGTGTGTGCAACATTTGATCTCAGGGTTGTGAGTTCAAGCCCCATGCTGGGAGTGGAGCCTACTTAAAACAAAGCAAAACAAAACAAGCAAGACCAACTATATCCTGCCTACCAGAAATCCACTTTAAATATAAAGACTCACAACCCTCTGCACTGAGCATAGAGCCTACTTAGGATTCTTTCTCTCCCTCTTTCTCCCTCTGCCCCTCCCTCCTTGCCCCCACTCACACATACACTCTTACTCTCTCTCATTCTAAAAAAATAAAATTAAATAAATAAATAAATATAAAGACAGAAATAGATTAAAAGAGGAAGAATGAGAAAGGATTTCCCATGCTAACTAATCAAAAGAAATCTGGAATCGCTATATTAATTCCTAACTGCACAGCTCAGAATATTACCAGCTATAAACAGGTCATAATGATAAAGGGGTCAATTTATCAACAGAACACAGCTTCACAGTACATAGAACAAAAACTGACAGAACAGCAGGGACAAACAGGCAAGTCAGCAGTTAGAATCTAACACCAGAGACTTCAGTATTCCTCTCTCAATAACTGACAGAACAAGTATATAGAAATCAGTAAGGAAATCTAAAACTTAGATTTCATGTCAATTAACATGAACTAATTATTAAACACTCTAACCAATTATAGCAGAACACACATTCTTTTCAAGTGTACATAAAACTTTTTCATGAGATAAACTAAAATCTGGGCCATAATACAAGCTTCAGAAAATATAAAAGTATTCAAGTCATATAAATTATGTCCCCTGACTACAGTATAAGAAATGGTAAATCATAACACTAAGGTATCTGAAAAATCCCTCAGATACTTCAAAACGAAGTAAAGCATTTTTAAATAACTCGAGTCAAAAAAATATTTTTTATTAGAAGTTATATTAAAAATATTAAAAGTTAATATTAAAAATATTAGAAGTTATTTTGAGCTGAATTAAAGGCACAACATATCAAAATTGGTATAATGTAAAAAAAAGCGTTTTAGAGGAAAACTGATAGCACTACAACACCTATATTAGAAAAGTACAATCACCTCATCTTCTACCTTCAGAAATTAGAAAAAGAACAACAAATGGAACTCAAAGCAAGCAGACTGGGAGAAAATATTTACAAAGCACATATGTCATAAAGGACTTGTATCCAGAATAAAGAACTCAAGAAGACAACCTAACTGAGAACTGGACAAAATGATTTGAAGACACATCACTTAAGATATGTGGATGGCAAAGAAGCACACAAAAAATGCTTAACATCAATAGGAATTAAAGAAATACCATTCATCTGCTAGAATGGCTAAAATTTAAAAAGACTGACCATATCAAGTGTTGGGAGGATATGGAAAAATTAGAACCCTTATATACAGCTGGAGAGAATATAAAGTGGTATAACCACTTGGGAAAACAGTTTGGCAGTTTCTTAAAATGTGAAACATAAACATACTCTATGAGCCAACCAGTCTTCTTAGTATTCACCCAAAAGAAAGCAAGCATATATTCTTACTAGAAAGATACTGGTAAACAAGGAGCTCACTCATAGTCTATTAGGGAAAAAAGTAAATAAGTAATTACTATAGTATGCAATAGTGCTTACAGTAAAAGAACAAATAGAAGAGGCATACTAGCGGCGCCTGGGTGGTTCAATGGGTTAAAGCCTTTGCCTTCAGCTCAGGTCATGATCTCAGGGTCCTGGGATCGAGCCCTGCATTGGGCTCTCTGCTCAGCGGGGAGCCTACTTCCCCCTCTCTCTCTGCCTGCCTCTCTGCCTACTTGTGATCTCTCTCTCTGTCAAATAAATAATAATATTTAAATAATAATAATATTTAAAATAATATTTAATTAATTATTAATTATATTTAATTAATAATTAAAATAATATTTTTTAAATAATAAATAAATAAATAAAAGAAGAAGCATACTAATTCAGATTTAGGTAGTCAGGGAAAACTTTCAAGAAAATAAGCTATAAACTGAGTCTGAGTAGCCAATAGCCAAATTTCCACAATGTGAATATAATACTGTACGAAGACCAGAGTTAAAACAGTAGTAGCCTATTAGAGGAAATTAAAGAAGTTACAATGTCTTTTTTAAAAAGATTTATTTAACTGAGAGCAAATGAGCACGCGCCCATGCACACACATCGGAGAAAGGGCAGAGGGAGAGGGAGGAGAGAGAATCTCAAACAAACTCCCTGCTGAGCCCAGAACTGGGTATGGGGCTTAATCCCACAATCCTAAGATGTGAGCCAAAATCAAGTACCAGACTCCCAACCAACTGAGCCACACAGACGCCCCAAGAAGTTACAACATCTTAAGCATAATGAAAAGAAGCTGCAAAATTAAGCTAGGGGCAAATCATACAGGGTATTTAAACTGTGTTAAGGATTTCTGGATCTCACCCTAATAGCAGTGTAGAAGCACTGAATTCAAAGCAGAACGATGGCATAATGAAAACAATTCCTGGGGCACCTGGGTGGCTCAGTGGGTTAAGCCGCTGCCTTCGGCTCAGGTCATGATCTCAGAGTCCTGGGATCGAGCCCCGCATCGGGCTCTCTGCTCAGCAGGGAGCCTGCTTCCTCCTCTCTCTCTGCCTGCCTCTCTGCCTGCTTGTGATCTCTCTGTCAAATAAATAAGTAAAATCTTTAAAAAACAAAAACAAAACAATTCCTGAAGAGAAACACTAAAATTCTATATTGTAGTTATGGAACATGGATTATAGGAAGCAAGAGGGAGCGTAGTTAAGAGTAGTATGTAATTCCGGGAGTAGTTATCTAATTCTGGGCAACAGGGATTAAAAAAATAGATACATTCACAAGAAATTCAGGAGGCAGAATCAACATATTTAGTGTATAACCAATGTGGGAAGTGAGGGAGAAGTACAAGGATGCCCAATTTCTGACATGGGCCACTGTATTACTGTATTACTTGCCATTGTATGTAGGTCCACTGTCCACACTTCCTCCGTATCCTTTAGTCTCACAATTTGGGGGAGCCCAGCCATTTTCACAGTGACAATTCTTATTGCTATTACATACCTTCAAAATTAAAACAAAACAAAACAAAAAAACCGCTTTGGTTAATTGTGAATATTGCTCTGCATCATAAACTCAAGAAAAGAAGCCAAGAAAAGGCATTCAATTCATGCAAATCCACAGGCACTCTTTTTAAGAATGAAACATTTATCAGATATGTAAATTCTCCCATATCTAAAAATCTTGGAAAGTCTCACCTAAGCCTCATTCCCTCATTGGGAATTCTCATAATTCAGTGCTACTTCATGAACAAACCAAAAGAGAATATTACCTACCCCATGTCCGTGACACTTTTTCTGAATATCACAGTCATAATTCAGAACAGAAGCATTTACGCATTGAAAGTTTCTACAAATCTGAAAAAAAAAAGTGAACTAATGAATAAGGAAAAATTGAACACATTAATCAAGTGCCCAGAAGAAAAGAGCTATGCGCACAGATTATTTCATGCTGAATTCTTTTTAAACTTGGAAGGAACTGTTAACATTTTATAATGAAAATGTAGAAAAATAAGTGAAATTAACATAACTATCAAAAAAGACCAGGATGACACAAAGGCCAAAAACAATGATAAAACTATAATCTATTATCCCATACAAATATAGATTTGAAAACCCTAAGTAAAATATTCACAAATGGACTTTTTCAAATCAAAAGTAACCAGATAGAGTTGATATCACTATTATAAGAAAGTTAAATTATAAGAAAGGTTCAATAAGAAATCTATTACCATAATACCTCATATAAATTGTCATCATTACAAGATACAGAAACAGTATTCCATAAAATTTAAAACTCAATTTAATTTTTAAAATTCTTCCAAAATAAAAGTTTACCTTGTTGATAAGATAAAATCTATCTTCCAGTATCATGATTAATGATATATTAATAGAAACATTTCTATTAAAAGCACTATTGAAAGTAAGTCATTATTATCTTATATAGTTCTAGAAATTCTGAGATATGAAATACAAATGAGTCCTAAATATTGAAAGAGATATAAAAAGTATCATTACATGAGAAAAATATCACAGACCTAAAGGAATCAGCTAAAAACTTACTAGAAATTAAAACTTAGGAAAAACTATTCTTTTTTTTTTTTTAAGATTTTATTTATTTGACAGGCAGAGATCAGAAGTAGGCAGAGAGGCAGGCAGATAGAGGGGTGGAAGCAGGCTCCCTGCTGAGCAGAGAGCCTGATGTGGGGCTTGATCCCAGGACCCTGGGATCACGACTTGAGCTGAAAGCAGAGGCTTTAACCCACTGAGCCACCCAGGTGCCCCTGAAAAACTATTCTTTAGAGATAAGTTAGAAAAAGAGACTAACTTTTCTTAAAGGTTATGGAGTACTATCTTAAAATTTTATTAAGCAACCAACTACACAAAATCAGAATGTTTAAATGCTCTAATGAAATAAAGAATAATTAGAGAATAATGCAATATCAATAGATACATTTATTATTCTGAAAATACATAGGTTTCAACTTTATTACAGAGTCAGAGGATCGTCCAAATTCTTTAATAACTTTCAGTTAATTTTTAGGTAAGAAATATATTCATATGATTAGAAATTTTTAAAGTACAGAAGACTCTACAGTAATAAGTCACTCCTCTCCTGTCCTCCACCCACCCATTTCTCTGAATAAAGATTTCAAAATACTTTTTTCATATGTATGAGCTTTAGAGGAGATATTTACCAATAGCTTCTCTATTCAGCTAGGAGGAGACTTTTCTTTCAATAACTGACTTAGAGTAGATGACTGAGGCATTAAATAAGGTCACAGAAATAAGACGAAATGTGTTAAGATCTCACAGACTCACTTTAGGGAACACAACTTCCTAGTTCTTAGTAGAAAACAGTGTTCTGACTGGCATTGTTTACTTTGTTGAATGGTTAGGACCAAATTGGAAGGAATACCCTGATAAACTGCTTGAAGGGGTAAAGTAAGACCATCCTCTCCAATACTACCCAGCCTCCACCCCCACCACCAACCACAAGTGAAAGAGGGCAGATGAACTTAACTTTTGGACTTCCTGCTTATTAAATTCAGGGTGTGACTTTGGAGCCAAAGCAGAACTACCTAGGATAATTTAAAAAGGAGCTACTAAAGAGTTCTCTTCTTTCATTTCTTTTCCCCCTTAATGTTTAGCTCCTCCCCTAAATAAATGTTGAATATATAAAGCTTGAAACTAATATTATACTATATGTTAACTAAATTGACTTTAAATAAAAAATATAATATGTATATGTATGTACTGTCAGCCTGCTCAAAGTCCCCAGAGTCCAGCCTTTGGTAGATACCAGAAGAACAGGATCCAACTTATCCTATTTACTGCTATAGAAAATTCTGGTATTGGGGCACCTGGGTGGTTCATTCAGTTATGTGCCCGCCTTCGGCTCAGGTCATGATCCCAGGGTCCTGGGATCGAGCCCAATGTCGGGCTCCCTGCTCAGTGAGAACCCACTTCTCCCTCTGCCTCCCATTCTCCCTGCTTGTGCGCTCTCTCACTCTCTCTCTGTGTCAAATAAATAAATAAAATCTTTTAAAAAAAGAAAAAGAAAATGTTTGGTGTTTTGTTCCATCAGTATATAAGTATAGGTACATATACCAAGCATTTGCTACCCTTGTACATGAATGTTGTTGACACAGTAACACAACACAAAAAGACAAAAATTTTAAATAAAACACAAAAAGATAAAAGCCCTTAAAATATACCTATATATGTTAGCAATCACCCAGAACTTAAAGCCAGTATTTTTTCAACAAAAAAAGAGTTTGTGGGGGTTTGGAAGTAATAGTGGTACATCTTACATGGGAGAAATCAGCAGATACTATTTTTCTTCCTGACATCGCTGGGAGAAAATAAATTGATGTGTCATTGCTATTTTTTAAAAAAGCAGTATTACAGAAAGAAAAAGATATATAACCTCCACACTGAAGTCATAAACACACACACTCAAACACAATTTGTGCAATATAATAAGAGAAGAAGATAAAGGACAAGATATCAAGATATCAAGAAAACCTTTTAAAACAGCATTAAGTAAGATCATAGAAATATAATGAAATGTTAATGTATTAAACTGTACTTATAAAAGTCAAAGCCCAACAAAACTGTAAATATACAAAAAAATAGGAGAATTTTTATATTTTACTGGAATACAAAAAGCTTTTCTAAGCATGACATGAAACTCAGGCAAAACAGACAAAGTGAAATAACTTTATGATATTTTAAAATTTCTTTGTAGCAAAGAGAAATGCTAAATTATAAAAAGTAGATATAACTGTTTATTAATATTCTCTACATATGAGGAGCCCTTAAAAATGGTAATAAAATAAGCCAGCAGAAAAACAGAAACTATAATATAAATACTGACTTAACAGAAAAGATACACGGAGCTAATAAAGATATGAGAAGATGCTCAAGAACAGAAATGCAAACTAAAATAATAACGTAGCTTTCTGTCAATCAGGATGTCAAAAATTAAAAAGATTGATAATATAAAACATTATAAAAAATAAGACACTCTCATATCCAATTAGTGGAATATAAATTACCACCATCTTGTTGAAAAGTAACTGACAGTTTCTATCAAATTTTAATCGTATATATCCCTTAATTTAAAAAACTATTCCAGAAAATCTATCCTACAAAAGTACTTATAAAAGTAGATGAGATTAGAGGCGCCTGGGTGGCTCAGTTGGTTAAGCATCTACCTTCAGCTCAGGTCATGATCCCAGGGTCCTGGGATGGAGCCCCATGTCAGGCTCCTTGCTCAGTGGGGAGTGTGCTTCTCCTTCTGCCCCAAACCTCTACTTATGTGCACTCTCTCTTTCTCTCTCTCTCAAATAAATAACTAATTTTTTTAAAGTAGATGAGATTAAATGTAGAAGAGTGTTCAATGCTAGTAAAGTCAACTAACAAATCAACTACATACACTCTAAACTTCTGCAATGTGGTTAAGTCAAGACTGCATCTATAATGGAATGAAGTAGATTTCCATATAATGACATGAAGGATCTCTGCACTGTGCTATTGAGTAAAAACATTTCATAACATTATCTAAAGTCTTATCCCAAAATGGGGTGGTGGGGAGTATATACACTTGTAAATGCCCAGAAAGAGAACTGGACAGATTTAAAAAAATAGTGTTAACAGTAGTTACCCCTAGGAAATGAGTTTCAAAAGAGGGGAAATTAGCAGGGTATCAGCAAGGGACCTTTATTTTTTGTTCTCCACGATATTTTTAAATTTTTTAACGATGAAATCGTTAAATAATAATCTTTTTTCTAAAGACTTTATTTATTCATTTGAGAGACAGAGAAAGCACAAGCAGAGAGAGAGGGACAAGCAGACCCTCTATTGAGCTGGGAGCTTGACAGGACACCAGGCTCAATCCCAGGACGTGGAGATTACGCCCCGAGTGAAAGGCAGATGCTTAACCACTTAACCATCTGAGCCACCAAGGCTCCCCTTCCCATAATCTTTTTAAATTTTTTTTTTCCAAAAGAAGAAAAAACTTAGATTGGGTCATGAAATAATAAGTAATCATATGGTATTCATAAAGCTCATGCTTAAAACAACTCTGAAAAGAGTTGGACAAAACTGCTATTAGGCAAACTCAAATATAAAGAAAGTATGATAACAATATCAATCAAGGTAAAATTTAAGATAAAACCATGAAGATTTACCAAAGGGACATTTTGAACCAATAAAAAATGTAATCATGAAAAACTGTGGATGCTGAGAAACAAACTGAGGGTTTTGGAAGGGAAGGGGGTGGAGGGTGGGCGAGCCTGGTGGTGGGTATTATGGAGGGTACATATTGCATGGAGCACTGGGTGCGGTGCATAAACAATGAATTTTGGAACACTGGGGAAAAAATGAAATAAATAAATATCAAGTTTTAAATAAAAAAATGTAACACAACTAAAATGTAATAGTCGACAAACTCTGCCACAAACATAGATTCAGCATCCTTAGTGCAAAAAATGTTACACATAGGGAAATGAAAACAGAAAGCTACTAGGAGATTTTTACATTCCTTTCTCTAAATCTTGAACACACCGAGAACAAATAAGAATATGAAAGATCTGGAAATATAATTATCAAACACTATACGTTATAGGTGAGAATACACTCTTCGCATGCAGTTGGAATATTTATGCAAGAGTGAAGAGAGAGTCAACTCATTAAACATGGAGGTTTCATTCTTAGAAATGACCAAAGATATTAAACCAAGCACCAAATCTGACGTGAACACCTGACAGCTTTTACAGCCGTCAAAGTGTGTCCAATTTCCAAAGTAGAGTCATTTTCATAGTCAGGAAATCTTTTTGCCATCTCTTTCTTACATTTTGGGAAAGGGAAAAAGCCATATTTTGTTGGTTATGATTTTCAAACCAGGCAATCGTGCACTTTTTTATACAGTCATTGGTTCAGAGAAAAATCTCGTAACTTTGGTAACCCATACATTTTTAAGTAATCAAGCATTCCAATAAACTGACTCACCACTGTCATAATTTTTTCCCACCAGAGAAACACTCAGCCTATGAATGACAGCAAAAGTCTCTAAATGTCAATGCTGTGCTATTCTCAATCAAGCTGACAGAACACTTCTAAACTGACTTCTGAAGAACAGGATACCAGTTTATCTTCATTTTTTTCACTTAATTTTTTTAAACAAAATACATTTCACATGGCTAAAAATCAAATACTGCTAAAAGTGTTTAGGATGAAACAACTCCATGACCCATTTCTATCTACACTGCCAGTCCAGCAGTCTGGAAGCAATATAAATGATAAATCCCACCCTATTTTAAATTAGTATACTATTTCTTTTTCTTTCTTTCTTTCCTTTGGTGGGGGAGCAGGGGGACAGATAGTTTCCAGTCTTTTTTTTTTTAATGAAGTATATATATTCATAAAATATTAGTTATAGGTGTACACCATAATGATCCAACAATTATATATATTACAAATCACCCAGATAAGTATAGCTACCATCTGTCATCATACAAAGTTACAGTATTACTGAGCATATTCCCTACACTGTAGTTTTCATCTCCATGACTTACTTTATGCTATTTCTTGATTTATCTGTTCTAGACATCATCAACTCATGCCCTTTATGATAGGTAAGAATTCAGCTTTTTTTTTTTTTTAGATTTTATTTATTTATTTGACAAAGAGAGACACAGTGAGAGAGGGAACACAAGCAGGAGGAGCAGGAAAGGGAGAAGCAGGATTCCTACTGAGCAGGTAGTCCAATGTGGGCCCCAATCCCAGGACCCTGGGATCATGAACTGAGCCGAAGTCAGCCACCTAAAGACTGAGTCACCTAGGCGCCCAGAATTCAGCTCTCTAACACGAACCCAAATACCTCTCCTTCGTCTTCTCAAATATTGCTTCATTTTTACAACACTAATACTGGGATATTGTCCCATCAGTACATTACACATTATTCCTTGAGCAAGTTCAGAACTAGGTGGAAAAAAAAAAAAAAAAAAAAACGGGATGCTGACAAGTGGAAATTAAAGTATCAACTTTATTTTCAATAAGGCATTTAACATGACTAAAGCAGACAGCAAAATGGGCTTCCTAATACTGCACCCCCAAAATCAAACTTACCTGCCTAATCACAGGTTGCTCTGGACAACCACAGGCCTCCCCCCACAGAAGCAGAGCCTGCCCTGCTAATTCTACTGCATGGCTCAGAGAGCAGACCAGAATGTGCCCTCTCTGCAGGCAGGTAGATCTGAAAAGAGAAGACAGAAGGGGCTGAGGCACCCATGCCCAGTGTCTTCTCCCAAACTCATTAATTACATCAATGAGTGAAAGAGGGTGTGAAAAAGGAACATACTGAGGCTGAGAGCATTATTTGTTTTCTTCCAGTTTTACTGAGATATGATTGATGTATAATATTATGGGACTTTAAGTTATATAACACAGTGATTTTAAAAAACTTGTATTCTGAGAAATGAGTGCCACAGTACAACTGGTTAATAACCTGTATCCCTCCATATAATTATCATTTCTTTTTTGTAGTGAGAACAGTTAAGATATATTAGTACTTTCAAGCATATAATACGGTATTATTAACTATGACCAAAATGCTGAATATTAGATTCCAAGAATTTATTCATCTTTAAACTGGAAATTTCTATCCTTTGACTAACATCTTCCCATTTCCACCACCTCCCTACCTTGAATCCCTGGAAATCACCATTCTACTTTCAGTTTCTATTAGTTCGGCTTTTTAGATACCACACATTAAGTTCAGACAGTATTTGTCTTTCTCCATCTGACTTTTTCACTTAGTATAACACCCTCAAGATACACCTATGTTGTCACAAGTGGCAGAATTTCCTTCTTTCTCATGGCTGAATAATATTCCATTCTGTGTGTATGTATGTATATATGTGTATATGTGTGTGTGTGTGTGTGTGTGTGTGTGTGTGTATGCCACATCTTCTTTACCCATTCATCAGCTGATGGCCACTTAGGTTATCCTGGCTATTGTAAATAATGCTACAATTATTATAGGAGTACAGATATCTCCTCAAGATCCTGTTTCATTTCCCCTGGATATACACCCAGAAGTGGGATTGCTGGATCATATGTAGATCTATTTTTCATTTTTTGAGGAAATTCCATACTATTTTCTACAGTGGCTGTACCAGTTTACATTCCCACCAATGATGGACAAGAGTTCCATTTTCCCCATGTCCTCATGAACAGTTATCTCTTGACATTTGATGAGAGCTATATAACAAGGATGAGGTGATATCTCATTGAGATTTTGACATGCATTTCCCTAATGATTAGTGATGCTAAACATTTCTTCATGTACCTGTTGGCCATTTGTTGTCTTTATAAAAACGTCTGTTCAGGTCCTTTGCACATTTTTTAAAAATTGGATTGCTTTTTTGCTATTGAGTTATATGAATTCCTTACATATTTTGGATATTAACTTCTTATCAGGTAAATGATTTGCTAATATTTTCTCCCATCTCAAAGGTTGCCTTTTCACTTTTTTGACTATTTCTATTACTATGCAGAGGCTTTTTAAATTTTATATAGTCCCACTTAATTATCTTTGCTTTTGTTGCTTATGCTTTTGATATCATATAAAAAAAATCATTTCTAAGACCAACGTCAAGCAGCTTTCTTCTGCCTGTTCTTCTAGGAGCTTTACAGTTTCAGGTCTTATGTTTAAGTCATACTTCTTGAGTTATTTCTTGTGAGTGGTATAAGATAGGGGTCTAATATTACTGAATATTCAATAGCATATGAATACCCAGTTTTCCCAGTACCACTTACTGAAAAGATTATCCTTTCCTCATTGAGTAGTCTTGTTGAATAGCCTTGTCAAATACTAGTTGATCGTATATGCAGGGTTCTTTCTTGGCTCTGGATTCAATTCCACTGATCTGTGAATCTCTTTTTATGCCAGCACTATACTGCTTAGATTACTATAGCTTTGTAACATAGTTTAAAATCAGGAATTGCATGCTTCAAGCTTTGGTCTTCTTTCTCAGGACTGCTTTGGCTATTCGGGGTCCTTATGGGTCCATTCAACCTTTTTTTTTTTTTTAAGATTTTATTTATTTATTTGTCAGAGAGAGTGAGCACAGGCAGACAGAGTGGCAGGCAGAGGCAGAGGGAGAAGCAGGCTCCCTGCTGAGCAGGGAGCCCGATATAGGACTCGATCCCAGGATGCTGGGATCATGACCTGAGCCAAAGGCAGCCGCTTAAGCAACTGAGCCACCCAGGCGTCCCTCCATTCAACTTTTAAGATTGTTCTATTTTTATGAAATATACCATTGGATTGCATTGAATAGATGGCTTTGTATAGTATGGACATTTTAACAATACTAATTCTTTCCATCCATGAACATAGGATATCTTGCCATTTATTTGTTTGTCTTTTTCAATTTTTTTCATCACAGTCTTATAGTTTTCAGTAAACATATCTTTCATCTCCTTTCTTAAATTTATTCATAAGCACTTTTTTGGGAAGCTATTGTGAATGGGATGGTTTCCTTTATTTCTTTTTAAGTTAGTTCACTGTTAGTGTATACACATGCAACTGATTCCTGTATGTTGACCTTGTATCCTACAACTTACCAAATTCACAGATTAGTTTTAACAGTTTTTTTGGAAGTCTGTAGAACTTTTTATTTAAAAGATGATACCATATCATATCAAACAAAAACAATTTCACTTTTCTATTCTGATTTGGATGACTTTTATTGCTTTTTCTTGCCTCAATGCTCTGGGTAGGACTTTCAGTACTGTGTTGAATAAGAGTAGTCAGAGTGGACAACCTTGTATTATTTCTGATCCTAGGTGAAAAGCTGTCAACCTTTTACCACTGAGTATGATGTAAGCTATGGGTTTATCTCATATGCCTTTATTATGAGGAGGTACATTCCTCCTATATCCAATTTGTTGAAAGTTTTTTAATGAAAAAAGTATGTTGTATTTTGTCAAATGCCTTTTCTGCATATGAGAGGATTATGATTTTATATTTCATTTTATTAATATGGTATACTTATTTGCTTATATTGAACCACCCTTGCATTCCAGGGATAAATACCACTTGATCATGGTGTATGATCTTTTCAATGTGTTGAATTCAGTTTGCGAGTATTTTGTTGACAATTTATGCATCTATATTCATCCAAGATATTGGACTGTAATTTTCCTTTTTTGCAGTGTCTTTATTTGGCATCAAGGTAATGCTGACCTTGTAAAATGAGTTCAAGAGTGTTCTCTTCAGGGACGCCTGGGTGGCTCAGTTGGTTAAGCAGCTGCCTTTGGCTCAGATCATGATCCCAGCGTCCTGGGATCGAGTCCCACATCGGGCTCCTTGCTCATCCGGGAGCCTGCTTCTCCCTCTGCCTCTGCCTGCCATTCTGTCTGCCTGTGCTCGCTCTCTCTCCCTCTCTCTCTCTCTCTGACAGATAAATAAATAAAATCTTAAAAAAAAAAAAAAAGAGTGTTCTCTTCAATCTTTTGAAGAGATTAAAAAGGACTGGCATTAATTCTTCTTTAAATGTTTGGTAGCACTCACTAGTTAAACAACCCAGTTCTGGGCTTTTCTATGTTGAAAGATTGTTGATTGCTGATTCAATCTCCTTTCATGTTATTGGCCTATTCAGATTTTCTATTTCATCATGATTTAGTCCTGATAGGCTGTATGTCTAGAAATTTATCTGTTTTCTCTAGTTATCCAATTTGTTAGCATATAACTGTCCACAGTAGTCTCTTAAGAACCTTTGTTCTGTGGTATCCATTGTAATGTCTCCTCTATTTTTTATTTTTTGAGTCTTCTTTTTTCTTAGCCTGACTAAAGATTTGTCCATTTTGTTTATATTTTCAAGAAATCAGCTCTTATTTCTTTGATCTTTTCTATTATTTTTCTGTCTCTACTTCATTTATCTTTATTATTATCATGATCTTTGTTATTTCCTTCCTTTTACTAACTCTGGGCTTAGTTTACTCATTTTCTATTTCCTTGAGGTATAAAATTATGTTGTTTGGCATCTTTCATTTTTCTTAATGTAGGAGTTTATTGCTATGAACTTCCACATTAGAAATGCTTTTGTTGTATCCCATAAGTTTTAGTTTGTTGTCTTTACATTATGTTTGTTTCAAGATACTTTTGATATACCACTGGTTGTTCAGGAATGTGCTGTTTAATTTCTACATATTTATGAACTTTTGAGTTTTTCTCCTGTTGATGATTCCCACTTTCACACCAGTGTGGTCAGAAAAGATACTTGGTAAGATTTCAATCTTCCTAAATGGTACATAGGACTCTCAGATCACATCCCTTTAATGTCCTCCAAGAGTAATGTGCCACTCTCCCAGCTTCTTATCCCCTCCTTTCAGTCATGCAGGTCAAAAGTCCATACCCTGAATGAGGTGAGAGTGAACAGGTCTTGCACAGCTGAGAAAGCCAGGAGCTCGATCACTCAACCATTCTCACTTCTCCTCGTGGGAGAAACCGCAGGCTAAAAAGATTTATCTGGCCCCTAAGCTGTGCCATCTTGAGAGGGGTGATGCAGGTAAAGCCAAACTGTTCCTCTTACCCACTCTAATGTCTAAACTCATGTATTTTGCTCCAACACTGTGCTGGAACTTTTCTGCTGGAAACCTGGACTTCTGCAAAGGTTCTCTCATCTGTGGGTGATTGTCTAAGACTGTGTTTTTAGGGACTTACAGACTGCAGCCCAGAAGGGTTAGAGCCGGAAACAGGCCACTGAAGGGTCCACAGCCAGCACCAAGGTCCTTATTACCTAACTACCTAACACACTAGACAAAGCTCCTCCCTGGTCCCTTGATATATGATGCTAGATCCCACAGCTCCCACAAAGGCACTTTTGTCCATGAATGGATACCAAATTGTTATTGTTGAGGTGGGGTTAGAGGGGTGCAGACACAAATGAGGAACCTCTTATTCAGTCATGTTGCTGAAGCCACTGAAAACCTGAATGTTGAAGTTCCTCCACAAGGACACAGTGAAGTAGAGACTAAGTAGTTCTTGCCAACAATTAAAACAAAACATTGTTGATTTCAAAGCTAAGTATTAAGAGTGTATTTTCTTTCTTATATAGCTTTTGTTTTCGCTATAGCAAACACTTGCCTTTCTTCTTACACAATCGGCCTCTGTCATATCAATATTCAAACCCCCACCAAAAAATTTTCTAAAAAAAGGCTATTACGTCATTTCATCTTTTGAGTCCCCTCTTTCTCTAAAACCTTCCTTTAGGGATCCCTTGCTCCAAATGAACTGATTATTCTCCAGCCTGGTACACGGCTATTATCTTGGAATTTCTCTTTGACATCCTCCTGTATCCTAGATAACAATTCTTTCTCTTTTCGGGTTACTTCCTCATTTGCTGGAAAAGTACATTAAATGATTTCCTAAGAAAAGAAAAGAAAAGATCAATTTTCTGAGCCTTTGAATGTCTGAATTGTTTTTATTGTGCCCATCTCACTTGACTGATACTTTGGCAGAATTCTAGGTTGAGACTCTTTCAGAAACATAAAAGTATGGCTCTCCCTTATTCCAGAATGCAGTTTTCAATCTCATTCCTTTATTTGTGACCTTTTTATTCTTTTGTTTGCTTTGGGTTTTTGTTTTGTTTTATTTTTGTTTGTTTGTTTGTTTGTTTTATCTCTGGAAGCTATCAGGATTTTTCTTTAACAAGTGCTCTGTAATTTCACAATTGTCCATTTTCTCTATTTTCTTTCTCCAAATGTTTAAATTAGTTGGATTTTAAAATCTTTAATTGATCCTGTCAGGCTTTTATCCTTCTCTCATTTTTCTGTCTCAGTCTTTCTGCTCAGCTTCTTCCAAGAATTATCCAATTTTTTTTTTTAAAGATTTTTTACTTATTTATTTGACAGAGAGAGATCACAAGCAGGCAGAGAGGGAGGAGGAAGCAGGTTCTCTGCTGAGCAGAGAGCCCGATGCGGGGCTCGATCCCAGGACCCTGAGATCATGACCTGAGCCGAAGGCAGCGGCTCAACCCGCTGAGCCACCCAGGCGCCCCAAGAATTATCCAATTTTATGTAACAATCCATCCATAGTTCAGTTATATGTGCAAAAGAGGAACAGGATACTAGCATTAGGATAGGGAGAAAGCATCTCACAGAGGACAGCCAACTATGTATCAGAAGTTCTATTGTCTCACCTCCAACCTGGAAGAATAGGCAACTGCTTGCTGTTGCTCTGATGACCACAGAGGAGAAGCGGGCAGATAGGACAACCAGCTAGCCTTCCCATGATTAGACTAAAAGTAATTCTATATTCAGTTTCATGCTTCACCCCACTCTTAGCTACAACCAGTTTTTCCAAATCTGAGCTGAAAACCAATGTGTTTAGGGTTCTGCCAGGCTTAGAGAGTCTTCTTGTTCACATCCCATCAGTTTGCACTATAAATTATAGATTCCACTACTGTCTACTATCTTCTATCCTCTTTCGATTTTTCAAAACATGTTAAAATCTTTATTTACTGTTGAAATCTTATACATTCCACACTTCAAGATTTATTCCCTATTTATTCCTTTCTATTTTGAGAGGTTGTGGCAAATAAAGAAGATAAATGAATATTACAATCCACCACATTTTACGGATTTTTTTCCCAATAAATATTTTTACTTGGAACTTCATTAATTTATAATAATTATGATGCTTATCACCTGTACAGGACAGACAGAGTGTCAGATCTGTGGTCAAAAATTATTCTGAGTGTTTCTGTGAGGGTTCTTTTTTTGGTCAGTTTAACATTTAAATTAATAGACTGAGTAAAGTAGATTGCTTTCCTAACATGGATGGGCCTCGTCCCATCAGATGATGGACAGACTAGAACAAAAAGCTGACCTGCTTCTGAGTAAGAATTATTCCTGCCTGTCTTCAACCCAAGGCTGATTTTGTCTTCCTCCTGACTTGAACTAAAACATTGGCTCTTCATAGTCATTGAGACTGTTGGCTTCCAGACTAGAACTATCATCAGCTCTCCTGGTTCTAAGGCCTTTGGACTCAGGCTGGAACTGTACCATCATCTTTCCTACATCTCCAGCTTGCAAAATGCAAATCTTGGCCCTTATCAGACCCCATAATTATATGAGTCCAGTCCTTATAATAAATGAATTATACACACACACACACACACACACACACACACACACACATACATATACTTCCTATTGGTTCTGTTTCTCAGGAGAACCCTGACTAATGCAGATACCAAGACTGGTTCTAGAAGAATAGTTTTTAAGGATGAGTTTTCTGTATTGGTCCCTGGGTTTCTGGAATTGGCTCTTACCTGACTACATGTAAAGATGTTAATGACTTTATTTGCAAGAGAAGAATGCTGAGAGTCCACGCCATGATCTGGCAGGAAGATATGCAAAATATCACTACTAGTTATTCCTAATCAACTTATAAGAATCAAGGACCTGGGTAATTGTGCATATGATATTTTCAAACACTTCCGTCAAACCAACAAATATGAGATCAATGGTTACTCCTAATGTCACTGGACAAAGTAGAGGATAAAAAGAATAAGCTCAGAAACTTGAACTCTCAGCTCAAATACAACAAAAATAACCTGAAGGAGACCCTAATCTTTTGTAGCCACAGGGCTGAGAACTCTGGAAATCAAACCCAGAATTTCATCCTTCAACTGGTGAGATTACAACAAAAATTGGACCTCCCAACTTTGCAGGGTATCTACCATTAAAGTGAGGGCACTAGGGGGATAGAATGTGATCCTGAAAGTTGGAATGGGATGTGTGGCAAGACCCCAATATCTGTGTAAGAAGAAATGTTCTAGGTCAAATGAACAGAAGTCTAACCTGAATCATGGAGCCCCTAAATACTGATGAGTCCTTCTTGCCAGTGGAAGCAGTCTCCCTACCATCAACAGAAAAGGCCCCTTCACTCGCAAGAAGAGGGATTAGTACTGCATTGCCTGAGGAAATTGTAATGGTCTCCTATGAGAAAGCTGTCCTGCAAGACAATGCTGATTCTCCACAGAAATCATCTCTAACAGCCCTCTTCTCTGTTAGACCTATCCACTAGACTCAAATCTCAGCAGGCCCCTAAAAGTGTGACCTATGAGGAGGAAAAGAACTACTTGAGTCCTCTAATTTATCATGACAGAACATCTGTCAGAATGGATATTAAGGGTGTGGGATAATGGTGGAAGGATCATAAAGTGGGATCAGGCCAAATTTATCAAGGCGCTAAGTAGAGAGTCTGCATTTAATGCTGCAGGTTAGGGATTTAGAAGGAGCTTTAACAGTTTGTTGGTTAATCAGTTAAAATATGGACCAGAAGTTAGCCCATGCTCAGCATGCTGGAAATGCTAGACGTGTCTTGGTTAAAGGCAGGAGAAACGATTCAAAGGCTTAGGGAAGGTTGTAATGTTAAGAATGGGTTTGCCATTTCAGACCCATTCACTCACTCTGGAGGGGTCCAGCAGACACACCTCTCACCATAACTGTGAGAAATAAATTGTGAGGGGAGTCCCTGCAGGCCTAAATTGCTGTATCATCACTCTTATCTTACGCCACTTTACATTAGGAACAGCAGTCACTGAATTGGCACACAAATGTCACGGGAGTAATTGAATGCCAGGGGCAGGGGCAAGTGCAAAGGCACTCAACTGAAAAGGCAAGGTGGATATGATCACCATAATAAAGAGCAAAGTCAAAGAAGCAATCAGAAAAGTCTGACTTGCACAGACCTATGGCTTTGGTTAGCTGATCATGGTGCTCCTAGAAATAAAAAGAGAGGAAGTATACCAGTTAATTTTTACTACATCTGTATAAGCAGAAAAGTTCGAGGTCAAATGAATAAAACAGTGTAATAGGACCTCAATCAACTGCCAAACTTGAGCCCTATTCATACCCAGAACCCCTTACATGAAGGGGAGGACTGGTCCTCTTCAGGTAGACTCTTGATTCACGGCCCAAAATGTATACTCTTACTCTTTCTCCAATACTTCCCCAACAGGATCTATGGCCATATACGGTATGGCCGTATACCGGTAACTGGGCATTGTGCAAAATGAAAATCATCAGACCTCTCAGGAACTACTGGACACTGGCTCTGAACCAACACTGAATCCAAAAGACCCAAAACATTACGGTGGCCTACCAGTCAAAGTAGGAAGCTATGCAGGTCAGCTATCAATGGAGCTTCAGCTCAGGTCCTCCTCACTCACAGGAGGCCCACTGGGTCCCAAACCCATCCTGGGCTTATTTCCCCAATTCCAAAATGCACGACTGGAACAGAGACAATCAGCAACTAGCAGAATCCCCACGCTGGTTCCCTGACCTGTGGAGTCAGGGCCATTATGGCAGGAAAGGCCAACTAGAAGCCACTAGAACTGCTACTACCTATAATAGTAGCAAATAGTATTATATAATAGTAAACCAAAGTAACAAATACCACAATCCAGGAACCACTGCAAAGTCAATACCACCATTAAGGACTGAAAAGGTAATCCAGGTCAACTAAGCTATCTGGCCTGTGCAGAAGACAGACAGATCTTGGGGAACAAGAGTGGATTATCAGAAGCTTAAGCCACTGGGGAGGTAACTGCTGCTGTAGCTACTGTGGTTCTATTGCTTGAGCACATTCACAGATCTCCTGGCACCTGGGACACAGCTGCTGACCTGGCAGGTACTGTTCTCTCCACCCCAGCTGCTAACGATCACCAGATGCACTTTGCTTTCAGCTGGCAGGGCCAGCAACACACCTCCACGGTCCTCTCTCAGGGGTACAGCAACTCTCCAGCCCTACACCATAAGTTAGTTTGGGGGGATCTTGATCGACTTTTTCTTATCTTGTAGAAGAAAGGTAATTCCATCCATTCCATGGATGCCATTATCCTGACTGAACCGAGTGAGCAAGAAGTAGCAACGCTGTAGATCAATCGGTAAGACAAACTGCATGTCAGAAAGCAAATCTGAGAAAAAATCCGGGGTTTTCTACCTCTGAGAAATTTCTAGGAGCCGGTGGTATGGAACATATCTACAGTTCCTTTCAAAAGTGAAGGATAAGGGGGACCTGGGTGGCTCAGTGGGTTAAAGCCTCTGCCTTCGGCCCAGGTCATGATCTCAGGGTTCTGGGATTGAGTCCCACGTCTCAGCAGGGAGCCTGCTTCCCTCTCTCTCTCTCTCTGCCTGCCTCTGCCTACTTGTGATCTCTGTCTGTCAAATAAAAAATAAATAAAATCTTTAAAAAATAATAATAAAGTGAAGGATAAGATGTTACATCAGGCCCCACGGGCAACTAAAAAGAGGTAAGACAACTAGTGGGCCTTTGACTTTGGGGGCGATACAGTCCTGATCTGGGCATGTTACTCAAGTCCACTTATCATGTGACCTGAAAAGCTGCTAGTAGAGTATGGACCAGAGCAAGAGAAGATTCTGCAACAGGTCCAGGAGGCCACACAAACTGCTCTGCCAAATGGGCCCTTGCTCCAAAACATTTGGTGATGCTTCAAATATCAGTGGCAGATGGGAATGGTGTCTGGACCCTCTGGCAGTTCCTTAGAGGTGAACAGCACTGTTAGTACTTAGGATTTTGGAGGAAAATCCTGCCATCCTCAGCAGATAACTACTCTCTTTTTTAGATACAGCTCATGGCCTGCTATGGAGGCCTTTCTAGACTGAACACTTAACCATAAGCTACCAAGTTACCACAGGACCTGAACTGTCCATGAACTCTCCAGTCATGTCCAGGACATGAACTGGGTGTTACCTGACCCACCAAGCCTTAAAGTCTAGCAGGCACAGTAATATTCCATCATCAAATTAAAGTGGCAGATATATGGTAAGCTTCAGCAAATCCTGAAGGTAATAGTAAGTCACACGAAGAAATGGCCTAAGTGCCCACAGTCTCCCTTCCTGCTTAAATGTCTTCTCTGTCCCAGACTTTAGACCAGAACCACACCATTAGCTCTTCTGAGTGTCCAGCTTGCCTACTGAAGATATTGGATCCTAGGACTTGTTAATCTCCATAATCGTGTAAGCCAATTCCATATAAAAAAATTCCTACACAGGGTGCCTGGGTGGCTCAGTGGGTTAAGCCTCTGCCTTCCACTCAGTTCATGATCTCAGGGTCCTGAGATGGAGGCCCGCATTGGGATCTCTGCTCAGCAGGGAGCCTGCTTTCCCCTCTCTCTCTGCCTGCCTCTCTCCCTACTTGTGATCTGTGTGTCAAATAAATAAATAATTTTTTTTAATTTCCTATAAAAAATTCCTACACAGACACACACGCACGCGTGCACACACACACACACACACACACACACACACACACACATCCTATTCGTTCTGCTTCTCTGGAGAACCCTAATACACTGACCAATATTTCTCACTTATGCTTAGACCAAAACCAAACAAATACCTAAAATAACTGAAATGTGCAAATGTTTAGCAAACACTTCAAAGCCTTTACCACACTGAGCAGAATGGACAACACAACAGCTAAAAGGCATTTGGGAATGAAAAAGGAATGAGTATTATCCTACTTCTCTTAAAATTTAAGTCCATTCTAGTGGCTCTCTGTATGAACTCAATGTTTGAACTGTCTCAAAATTCGGATGTTGAATGATGGTATTTGGAGATGAAGACTTCCGGAGGAAATTAAGTTTAGATGAGGGTGGAACCTGGTCTGACAGGATTAGTGCCTTTATGAGACACCAGAGAGTTTGTGCTCTCTTTTTTTCTCTCCCTCCACATGCACACAAAAAAGGGGTCACGTGAGCACATAACAAGATGATAACCACCTATGAGCCAAGAGAAGAGGTCTAAGAAGGAAATGTACCTTAATGGCACCTTGATCTTGGGACTTACCAGGCTCCAGAACTATGAGATATTAATTTCTGTTGTTTAAGCCAACTGGGAGATAATATTTTTTATGGCAGCCTGAGCACACTAAAACATGCCCAGTAATGACTAGCCTCAGGCACTGAAACTGAAGAAAGCAGAGACTATATAATAAAACTTGACTGCAATGATGTCTATTTTATTTTTTTGTTTCTGTATTTTGTTGACTTGTTTTCTTTTCCTTTTTTTCTTTTTTAATTCTATTCAGTATGATTTCTCATCTCTCTCTCTCTCTCTCTCTCTTTTTTTCTGGTAAACATACCTAACTCTTCACCTCCCCTCATGACAGTCATGGATTTAAAAGAGGACTAAGCATGTGGCAGAGCCTGTATTCCTGTATTCTAGACCCCACCAATCATACTGTTTTATACTGCTAGACATTACAACCGGCCCTTCAAGTGATCCCTTATATTCCCTTCCCAGGAAGTCTTGATTTATAGCTGGAGGGAAAAACAGCCCTACCTACCTCAAGGGTACTGGGAAAATATGAGGGTTTTTTCCCTGCTATATGGTAAATCTCTATGTGCACTAGAAGGAATAAAGCCAACAAGAGAGAAGTGGTATCAGCAAAATGACCTCATAAAACATCCCTTAACAATAACCCCCACCACACACATAATATTTTGAAATCTATCCATGACAAAATGCCTTTGCAAGAGATCTGGGATCCAAATAGGAGAATATGAAACCCCTGTGTAGTCCAAGACTAAGGAGAGCCATTTTGAGAAGTTAGGCTTGAACCAGGAAGCTGACTTACCAACCATGGTCCTGGCTACAGACTCAGAAGCAGCTCTATACCCTGAAGGGCTATAGACCCATCTGGCTTTAGGTCTGTCACCAGCACCAAATACCAAAGCACCCGAGAGGAGTCACACCCACGTGTACATCAAATAGTAGGTATACGGACCTCAGTCCCAGCTGTGG
Source organism: Lutra lutra (assembly GCF_902655055.1). NCBI lineage: Eukaryota > Metazoa > Chordata > Mammalia > Carnivora > Mustelidae > Lutra > Lutra lutra. The sequence continues at coordinate 36,414,654 of NC_062279.1, read as the reverse complement.
TCCATGAACTGGCTTTAGCCCCCCCTGACCACAGTCTGGGAGCCTCTAGAGATAAACCTGTCAAACATAGATTATAGAATCTTAAAGGGCCCTATACTTAACTCCAGTCCCCTCCCAGCCACTCTCCTTGAACAGGCCTGTTGGCACAGGGACCATGCAGGAGAAAGTCCCATCTGTGCCCCTTGAGCACTTGAAAGGGCCCTATAATTAGTTCTAGTTTCTTTAGAGCCACAGTCTGCCAGTAGCCTGAAGGGTCCAGAACCCAGTGGGAGACACTCTTGTCAACTACCCCAGCATTTCTAAAAGGACCGTATACTTGTGAACCTAGCAACCACAGTCTGTGAATACACTTGCCGGCACAGGGATCCAAAATGAGACACTCTTGAGCTAGAACCCCAGAAAGCCTCAAGGGCCCTAAACTTGGCTCCAGCCCCATCACAGCCATACTACCAAATCCCCCACCAGATCCACCAACCAAGGAACCCCCTCCTGCAATCCCAAAGATTCGGAAGGGGATCTTTACTAGGTTTCAGAAGCTCCAAGCCTTAGTCCACAAGCTGTCCTGCCAGCACAGAGACCCAATGGTAGATGCCCATGTCTGCACATCAAGAGATCCTGAACTAGCCTTATCTTCTGCTCTAGTCCTTTCCACTAGTCAGGGAGCAGTCCTGGCCACTCAGGGACCCATCAAGTGAACAAACAGCAATCTTCTCAGGTCCCTCCCTAATGGGAGCCATACCAGTCCATAAACCTGGTAATAGGCTGGTGTCTGAAGACCCAACTGTGGACTCTGAAGCAGACCCTTGTCTTAAGGCCACCCTACTTACTGAACAAGGTACTGAAGATAGTTCAATCCACTGAGGGACCAGTCAGCATCTGTACCCACCAAAGCCCCTGATAACAAGACCCCACTGGGGAGCTGTAACCAGCTCCAACCCAGCCCAACTAATATTCCAGAGATAATCCCATCAACATAGAAAATAGACAAGAGGGCCTTACCTCATGAAACCAATCTGTAAAGACCAGAATAAGTGTTTGTTCCTTCTAATACATGTCCATCAATGTAATACTACATGGAAGAATCAGGGGACTATGACCTCACCAAAAGAAACTAATAAAGTGCTAATAAATGACCCTAAAGAAATGATGATCTATAGGTTACCTGACAAAGAATGCAAAATAATCATCATAAAGAAAGTGAATGAAATGAAAGAGAATACAGACTTCTAAACAAAATCAGAGAAACAATGTATGAACAGAATGAGCTTAATAAAGAAGTAGAGACCATAAAAAGGAATGAAAAAGAAATCCTGCAGGTGAAGAAAACAATAACAGAGATGAAAAATGTAGTGGAGAGCTTTAAGAACAGATTTACTCATCCAGAAGAAATAACCAGCAAACTCAAAGACACATTGCTTGAAATTAACCAGTTAGATGAGGTGCCTGTGCGGCTCAGTCAGTTAAGCATCTGCCTTTGGCTCAGGTCATGATCCTAGGATCCTGGGATCGAGCCCCCCATCAGGTTCCCTGATCAGCAGGGAGTTTGCTTCTCCCTCTCCCTATGCCCCTCCCCATGCTTGTGCACACACACTCTCTCTCTCAAATAAATAAAATCTTAAAAAAAAAAAAAAAAGCCAGGTAGAGAAACAAAAAGAAAAAAGACTTTTTTTAAAAAAAGAGTAAAGAAAGCCTATGTGAATTAAGGGACACCATTAAATGAACAAACATTCATATCATAGGAGTCCCTGAAGAAGAATTTGGTAGAAAGTTTATTTAAAAAAATAATAATTGAAATCTCCCCAAATCATGGGAGAATATGGACATTCAGGTATAGGAAACTCAAAGAACTCCATGAAAGATCAACCCAAAATTACTTTGAGACACATCAGTCAAATGTTAAAAGACAAAAAGGAGAGAATTTGGAAGTAGGAAGAGAAAGCAGCAAGACTCGTCACATACAAGGGAACCCCCATATGGCTACTAACGGATCTCTCTAAAGAAACCTTGCAAGCCAGAACAAAGTGAAATGATACAGCCAATGTGATGAACAAAAATAAAAAATTGCCAACCAAAAATACTATACATTTACAAAACTGTCCTTCAGAAATGAAGGAGAGCTAAAGACATTCCCAGACAAACAATAAAAGAGTTCATCACTACTAGCCCTGCCTTTCAAGAAATGTTAAATAGAATTCAAGTTGAAATGAAAGGATACTAACAATATGAAAACATATAAAACCACAAAACTCATGGTAAAAGGAAATACATAGTCAAATTCAGAATACCTTAATACTATAATGGTATAAAATCACTTTATCTCTAGTATAAAACTTAAAAAATAAAAATAACTTATTAATGGATGCATAATATAAGAAAATGCAAAGTATGACATCAATAGTTTAAAATATGAGAGAAGTAAAAGTGTAAAGCTTGTATATGCAATTGAAGGTAAGTTATTATCAGCTTAAAATAGACTTATACCTACATAATGTTTTATATAAGCCTTATGGTAACCACAAGAGAAGGAACATAATAGACAGGCAAAAGATAAAGAGAAAAGAATTAAAGTATACAAATCACAAAGGAAGATAAGAAGAGAGGAAGAAAGGAACAAAAGAACTAAAAAACAGTCAACAATGAAATAGCAATCAATACCTACCAATAATTACTTTAAATATAAATGAACTAAATTCCCAATTAAAGACACAAAGTGGCTGAATAAATTAAAAAAAAAAAAAAAGCAAGATCCAACAATAAGCAGCCTAAGAAAAGCTCACATTAGTTGTAAGGGCATACAAGTTGAAAGTGAATGGACAGAAAAAGATATTCCATGTAAATGGCTATACTTATATCACATATAATAGACTTTTAGTCAAAACTGGTTGCAAGAGACAAAGAAGGTCATGAAATGGGGATTAAGGAATCAATTCATCATGAGGATATAACAATTTTAGATATTTATGCACCCTACATTGGAGCACCTAAATATTTAAAGCAAATAATAACAAAACTGAAGGGAGAAATAGCAATACAAAAATAGTAGTGGACTTTAAAACCCTACATTCAACATTGGATAGATCATCAGAAAGAAACTTAATAAGAAAACAGCAGACCTGAAGAACTTTATAGACCAAAATGGATCTAACAAACATAAACAGAACAGCCCATGCAACAGCAGCAGAATACATACTCTTCTTAAGCACACACAGAACATTCTACAGGATACAACTTATGTTGGGCCCCAAGGCAAGACTTAACAAATTTAAAAAGACTAAAATCATATCTAGTATCTCTTCCAATCACAATTTCTGATTTCTGAAATCAGAAATTTGTGAGAGGAGGAAAATGGAAAATTCACAAAAATGTAGAAAGTAAACAACAGGACATGGCTCAGTCAGTTAAACATCTGCCTTTAGCTCGGTCATGATCCCGGAGTCCTGGATTGAGACCCACATTGGGCTCCCTGATCAGCAGGGAGTCTGCTTCTCCCTCTCCCTCTACCTGCGGCTCCACCTTCTTTTGCTCTCTCTTTCTGTCAAATGAATAAATTAAATCTTTACAAATAAATAAATAAATAAAAGTAAACAACACACTCCTGATCAACCAATTCTGCCACTTACAACAAGATGCATAGACCTTGAGGGCATTATTCTAAGTGAAACAAGTCTGAAAAAGAAAGACAAATATTGTATGATCTCACTGACATGTACAATCTTAAAAAAAAAAAGTCATATTCAGAAACAGAGAGTAGAATTGTGGTTTTCAGAGGTTGGGGAGTGGGATAAGTGAGGGGATGTTGATCCAATGGCACAAACTTCCAGTTATAGAGGAAGTTCTGGGTATCTAATATTCAACATATGATTATAGTTAACAATATTATATGCTTGAAAGTTGCCAGGAGAAAAAATCTGAAATGTTCTTGCCACCAAAAAAAGAAAATATATTTATGTGAAGTAATAGATGTGTCAATTAACCTTACTGTGGTAATCATTTTGCAATAAATACATGTATCGAATCATCACAATGATTACACCTTAAACTTATACCATGTTATATTCAATTATATCTCAATAAAACCAGGGCAGGAGGGGGCAGGAGAGGGGCAGGGAGCCAACAAGGGAGAGGCAAAGATGAAAAATACTAGAAAGAATTGCAGGAACATTATTTGTGATTCTGGGTTCCAAAGCTCTTTATGGGACTCTTTGACTTAAATCAATTAATTTCCTGTTATCCTTTAATTTAATCTTATCTGAGTTTTGTGAGACCTAAGAGTACTGATTATAATCCACAGAGTAAAATTTCATCAATTCAAAAAACATCAAAAGTATACAGTTACAGAATACAAAATGAAATTAGCCCAGGAATATATCTAAAGAAAAATTTAATGTTACCAGATGCTCCAGGAATGTAGAGATAATTTAATGTTAGGGAATTTATTGGGATAACCCAGCACACATTAGTAAGTCAAAAGTAAATAATGATTATTTTAATAGTATCTAATATTTTAAATATTTAATATTTTTAATATCAAAAAAACTACTCATAAAATATAAAATCTATTCTTTTTTTATTAAATAGAATTAAAAGAATACTTCACTAAAGGAAAAATACTATCTACCCCAAGCCATTAGCCAAAATCATACATAACCTGAAAGATTAGATGTATTCCCATCCCAAGATGGTCAAGACAAAGATGTACGCTATCAGTATTTGAAATTATTCTGGAAGTGCTATCATTGCCATTACAAATTGCGTATATAATATATTATCAAATATATCTATCCAATATATATATCCAAAACAAATCCAAATTGTAAATATCAGAAAGGAAATGAACATTTTATCATTTACAAATGATGACTGTTTACTTAGAAAATTCTAATATAATTAATAGAAATATGTGACACCAAGTGTATGGCTGGAAACAAAATAAACATATACAAACAAATTTTTTTCTGAATATCAATAATACCTAGTCAAAAATACAAACAAAATACCTTTTCTTGCCAATAAAACCAATTAGAAATTGTAACATAACAAATTAGAAAATATAACAGAAGAAAATGGGGCTATTCATAATAGCAATAAAAATACATCCAGCAGGGGCATCTGGGTGGCTTAAAGGGTTAAGCCTCTGCCTTCGGCTCAGGTCATGATCTCAGGGTCCTGGGATCAAGCCCCAGATTGGGCTCTCTGCTCAGCAGGGAGCCTGCTTCCCTTCCTCTCTCTCTGCCTGCCTCTCTGCCTGCCTGTGATCTCTGTCAAATAAATAAATAAAATCTTAAAAAAAAATACATCCAGCAATAAAATAAACAAAACAAAACAAAACAGAAAAACCTGTAAGACTAAATCTTTAAAAATCCTCCCAAAAATGGAGACACATACAATGCTTTCCTATCAGAAGACTCAATAATGTAATGATGTCACTTTTCCCTATTATAAGTTTTAATGTCACCCCAACCAAAATAAAAAGCACTTTTTAATTACATTTTTAATTTTTTTATACCCTGACAAAAATTATCTCAAGTTCATCTGGAATGATAAATGAATTAAAACATCCATTTTCCTACTTTTCTGTAGGAAAAAAGAATGAATGGGCATTTGCATGAACAGATATTAAAAATATATTATGAAACCAATAAAAACTGAAACAAGGCAGTACAAACATGAGTAGTTAGAAATATCAAAAGCATAAAGACAAAAAAAAAACAGAAATGAAGGCTTAAATATATACAAATTTAATAGGTAATTTAAATAAGATTTCAAATTAAAGGAGAGAGATTATAAATGAGGTTAAGGCAAATAAACCATTCTGAAGAAAATGACATTAGAACTCAGCATACAATGGTAATTTCTGAATGAATAAATGATAAAAGGGGAAAAAGAATGCCAACCTCATACTGAATATACTCTAAATTCTCCTAGATTAAAGGGGAATTAAATGAAAAATAAAATCTACTAGAAAATACCAGAGAATAATGATCTGATATTATACTGAGAAAGATCTTCAAAAATATTTAAGTAAAGTTAGAAACCATAAAGGAAAGGAATAACAGATTTGAATATATAAAAATTCAAATATAGCAAAAAATTACTAAAAACTAAAGAAAGAAGAGGCAAGAAATAAACCAGGCAAAAATACTATATATATTTATATCTATTATATATTATATATATGTTATATAAATGACATTTATTATATATGACATAAATTAATAAAAATTCTTTTAAATCAGTAAGAAAACAGACCAATTTTTAAGCAAATCACAAAGGAAGGAATAAATATATAGAGACAAAATTTGACATCACTAGAAAGAAAGAGTAAATAAAAAGGAAAAGCTTTAAAATGATGGCTAATCTTGACTATGGTATGAAGAATTAAAACACTTCCCACTGAAAACTGGCTGGAAGGTAAACTATTAAACATTTTTCTAAAGAGAAATCTGGCAAGACTCTAACTAAAACCTTAAAAGTATGCACACCCAAGGCTCCTGGGTGGCTCAGTGGGTTGAGCGTCTGAGTCTGGATTTCGGCTGAGGTCATGATCTCAGGGTTGTGGGACTGAGCCCCATGTCAGGCTCTATGCTCATTGTGGAGTCTGCTTAGGATTCTCTCTCCCTCTCCCTCTGCCCCTACCATTCGTCGTCTCGCTCTCAAATAAACAAATATATCTTAAAAAAAAAAAAAAAGCACGCACACCCCATTATAGTAGTTTAACCTCAGAAAACAAACATAATATTCTGAAAGTTTTATTTATAAAGCTATTTGCCTTAGCACTGTTTATAGTAACTACAGCAATTGAGTTCTTATAGTGGCAAAGGCAGGCACAAAAATATAAGGGTCTTTTTGGAAGAAGGAAAGGACAGAATTGGTACTGAAAACTGTAGACATTAAGGTAATTTGCAAGTCCACCTGTCTTCTTCACATGTCGTGTTATTAGTCATTTATGTTCTCTCCCCGTCCTCCTCTTCTACGCTCCTAAGTTGGTTTCTTCAACTTGCTCAACACTCCTGCTCCCCTATATCTCTTCTGTATGACTGAAGTTTGCCATAACTGTTCTAGACCTGCTCTTAATTCATGGCATCACTAAAGAATTCTTACAGTTTCTGCACTACTCTTATCTTTCTTAACATATATTCTCTCCAAAAAGGAATTTGGCCTAACTCATCTCCTCATATAGAAACCACTGGTAGGAACGAAGTGAGGAGCTGGCTAATTCTTGACTCCTATCTGATCCAAACCACAGTGATCAGGGTAGCAGGGAGCATGGGCAGATGTGCACTCTGCCATTTCTAGTGCAGAAACACACAAGCATACACACCCACACAACCCTGGCAATCACCTAGGTGCTCCCATAACAGCAGACTTGCTAATAAATTATAGCTCATTGATCAGAGAAAGAAATATGCACAGTATATTGCAACACACGCCAGGGGCTATAATACAGGACTGTCAGCGAAATCTGGATAGTAGAATAACAATCATTCTTAATTTTGTCCTTGGTGGCTTTGTATTTTCTAAAATCTCTATAATAAATACCGATTTCTTTTATAAATCAGAAAAGAACAACTTACTTTGTATAAGATTTTTTTTTAATTTTTTTAACTTTACTTCATAAAGAGAAAAATCATTTTGATTACCTTTCCATCATCACATCTTGTGCCTTCATTCACCATCCCAGGATCTGGAACATCTGATCCTAGCTGGAAATCCACACCCCAACATTTGGTGCCTTTACTGGGAGTCTGAATAATAGCAGGAACGATTCCAAATACAGGCATGTCTTGTACATTCTCACACTGAAGCTTTCCACACAATGCATTCCTATAAAGATAGAGGAATAATGCAAACATAAAATGCACCCAGTGTAGATATAAAAGGAAAATTGTATATTTTGATACATAAGGAAAGTTTATTTATATTTAGCTGAAAGGAATCTCAACAGAGAAAGTATATGAGAGCAAAGACTTCAAAGCAGTTCTCTTCAAATATGGACAAGAGATAAGTGGATGCTAACATGGAGATTAGTAGGGTACCAGGTGGTGTTCATGCTTCTCCTTTCCCCACACCTAATCTCTCTTTACTATCTGTCTAGAGCTCAAAAAAGTCTGAGGAAAAAGTTGTTTATAAATATAACTTTGCAAATGTTTTCACACAGAAAATAATAGGACTATACCAAAGTTTAATTGTGACTTCTTATAGAGTTACAGTAAGGAGAAAATTAGATTCTGTACTGTCAAATAAGAAAAGACCACACTTCTTGGCTTGGGTTAACTCTTAGTTACTTAAAGACTCAATTATCAATTCACTAATTCAATTCACTGATTCAGCATTACAACAAGCATTATGAAGGTATGCCTAACTATAATTCTTATCACCAAGGCTGTGTTAGCTCAATGCCCTTCCTATAACCTTTCATAACACACTAAATACCACTACCATCAACTCTGATGCTATATTGAAATCTTCTACTTGACTGTCTTGTGATCCAAGCACCTACCCTACACTTGAATCTCCTTTACGGTATCACTGCCAAGTGGATATAGGATATAATTTTCCTCTAATTCACCTAATCCTCTAACTCACTAGTCCCTAAAAATTTTCATTCTAGATATCATAAAACTATTTTACTTCTTGAGTTAAAATCTATCTCCTTATAACTTTTCCTTATTGGTCCCAGACCTTCCACATGAGATCACACAGCTAATGTCTTTTCCTTCTCCCACATGGCAGCTATTTTAGGACAATTATCATGTAGTTCCTAAATACTTACTTCAACAGAGCAATACCCTACAATCATTTCTAAGGGAACAAGGAACTTCCCCTCTAAATAGTTCCAGTTTATCTCACTACCTCTTGAAGCACAGTACTCAGAGTAGGGCATGAAATTTCAGTTATAGCCTGACAAGCAAAGAACAAAATGGAGCTCACATTTCCTTTATTTTAGATACTATACTACTATTAAGCCCAAGATTACAGTAGCTTTTTTTTTAAGACTTTATTTATGTATTTGAGAGAGAGTGCACAAGCAGGAGGAGGGACAGAGGGAGAAGCAGACTCCCCAGTAAGCAAGAAGCCCAATGCAGGACTTGATCCCAGGAGCCTGGGATCGTGACCTGAGCCAAAGGCAGAAGCCCAACCTACTAAGGCACCCAGATGACCCTACAGTAGCTTTTACGGTAACTACATTACATTATTGATGCCCTTGAACTGATCACTAGCTAAAACCCCTATTTACTTTTTGCATATACTATTAAGTCTCCTCTTCCCTCTATCCTGCACTCAAGAGTTAGTAATTTTGTCACAACTTTACATTTATTCTTATGTCACCAATTATTTACTAGTTAACTTGAATAAAGTGCTTACACTTTCTCAGCTTCAGTTCCTTCATCTGAAAAACAAGAGATAAATAACAATGTCTATCCACATAGTTGGTTGAAATTAGATAGGAAAATCTCTAAAACAAAACATAGCATAAAGCAGACCTAAGTTAACATCTGTTGGAGCCTACCAAAATTCACATTCCTATGATATACTTAGGTTTCATGTGTAGTATTGGTAACATATTAAAAAGTGGTTACAAATCAATAAGAAAAAACCATGTCCACAGAAAAGATTAGCAAAGATACAAAAAAGGTAATTCAGAAAATAAGGAATGCAAGCAGCCAACAAAGCTAAGAGACTGTCACTCTTATATTATAAAGGAAAATTCTATTACAAGCCTCAATAGAATAATTGCTTCTGGCAAGGATCATCAATGCATGCTAAAACCGCAAGGTGAAACACTGGCGGGAAACTGGCTATTCATATGTTATAAAATCATCACTCCTCCACATATTATCTGATAGCTGTAATGGGCAAAACAACTCTACAAGTTGCAAGATCTTGTCATGGCCACTTAGTATCACTAATAAAATGAATTATCCAGAATTATGTGCCTCCTTGACATAATGTACCAGTTATGAAGTATTCTTCCCTAAAATGTTTAACCTGAATTAAGACTTTAAATTTAATTAAGACTTTAGATTTAACTTCTGATTTATAGAGAAATCAGGGGATAGAGACACAAGTTAAACTAACAAATCCAGATCATGGGCCCTTCTAAAAGGCCACTGGCCCAGTTATTTCCTTAAGGCACTATCACTAAAAAGAAAAAAATAAAGAAGACTATTTTAGATTAAAAGTGACTTAAGTGACATGACAACTAAGTGCAATATATGATTCTTAACAGATCCTAATGTGGAAAAAAAACAGCTATGAAACACAATTTAAGGACAATTGGAGAAACCTTAATATTGACCAGGTATCACATGATAGTTGGAAATGATCGTTCTTAGGGCAGTGGTTTGGACATAAAACCTTCCCATGGAATTAAAAATACTAAAAATATATTAAGAATAATAATTTGGAAAAAAAAGAATAATAATTTGACTTCCCCTCAAAAAGTGTTACATAAATACAAGAGAACTTATATCTACAACTACTTTTAAAACTATATAAGATAGATATCAAAAGTCATGTTCATATCCCCTTTTGAAATACTTTGATTTTTTTTTTATTTTCCCTCCATCTACTCTGTTTTATGTATCAAGAAAGGTAAATTCTGAATACTCTGTGAAATACACCATATATTAATAACTAATTGTTAAAGAATTGGAACAAAATAAATTGACTAAGATTAAGGGGGGGAAAGGTACACAGCAGTAAGAACACCTATAAGAGGGCATCTGGTTCTGTTAAGAAAAATGGGGAAGTTTTTGAACCTAAGATCTGGGGGACTGGAGAACATGCCAGCCAGAAGGAACAGCATGGACAGAGGCCCTGTGGCAGAAGGACCACATGTAGGCCGCCACACCTGGTGTCTCACAGCATTTAATGGCTGAGTAGATAAAGATGAGCCTACAAATAAACACATTCAAAGAGCAACTGGAAACATAGAAAAGAACACTAGAAGAAATTTCCACACAGAAGCCAAGGAAAGAGGGAGGTTTCTTCAAGAACAAAATGGTCAGCATAGTTGAATGCTACTAAAAGTCAAGTAGCATGAAGACCTAAAAATTTCAGTTGGATTTTGCAACATGGAGAGCACTCTTGTTATTTCTTCTTAGCAAACATTGTTTCACTACAGTTGCTTAGACTAACTGGCAAAGTAGGAGGTGGAGCCAGGAGAAGAGATGCACAGTATTTCAGAATAATTTCAATTACACAAAATATCAGTGTGTGCATGTATAGAGCACAGAAACAAAAAGAGAGGAAGAAATACACTGAAATTAGTAAATATATACCCATGGAGATTATGGATGACTTTTTTCTCATTTATTTGTTAATAATTATTAATTTTTTACCATACACAAATACTACAGAAACAAGAAAGTTTTAATCTGTTGCTTTAAAGTTATAGAGAGCGGGATGCCTGGGTCAAGCGTTGGTTAAGCATATGCCTTTGGCTCAGGTCATGATCCCAGCGTCTTGGGATCGAGTCCTACATCGGGCTCCCTGCTCAGTGGGGAGCCTGCTTCTCCCTCTGCCTGCTGCTCCCCGCTGCTCCCTCTCTGACGAATAAATAAATAAAATCTTTTTAAAAATAAAAAATAAAAAAAATAAAATTACAGAGAGCAAGAACATAACAACATCCAGAATGAAGACTGCAGGTACCTTTATTTACACATTTATCAACCTAATCTTTTAATGACAAAAAAGAAGAGGAAGAATGTTTGAGGTTCTTATTGTAGAATAAAGAAAACCAAAGATCCTACAATCTGTTAGATTTTAGGCAATGAACATCAAAAGAAATGAATTATTTTACTAGTTCTCAGAGTCTCTCTAAAGCTTTGTTAGAAAATTTTTAAGTTTGAAAATTTCAGTATTTAAGGGGGAGAAAGCAAGCAGTTGCAAGGAACTATAAAAGATATTAGAGACGACTGGTCTTACACTCTTGCACGTTCCTTCACAGCCTTGCCTTCACTTACCCAGTGGCACACTTCTTGTATTCATTGCCAGAGAAGCCACAATTGCCAAATCTGTCACCTTTAGAATTCACATCAATGAAACAATCTCTTGGGGCAGCCTTGGCTTCTGTAACATTAAAAAAAAAAAAAAAAAGTACGGCAATTATTGCAGAAATAGAAGTATTCCCTATGTCAACCCACACACCAGGATGAACTGCCTTAACACCTTCTAAAATGTTTCAAGCCTCACAGGTAGAACATTTTTGTTCCACTTTTATGCTTAACAACGAAATGTAGAAGTAAAGCTTAGATAGTATTTAAAAGTTAGCCTGGCCTCAAAGAAAAGTCATTAAAAGAAATGCCATTAAACAAGATGAAATTACAAATAAATAAAAAGGTACGCACAGCCTGGTGGTGGTCTCGGAGTATCTCTTCTCAGCCTCTCAAACAAGTACCTGCTGCCTCGTTAGATCAGGCTGGGAAGGGCTGATGAAAACACTGCCAGCTATTATTACTGGTTTTTTTCATTTACCACATTTGGATGCTGAATTTAGATGCCCCCCACTCACAAGACGGATTGGCAAACAACCACGACAGCTGAAGAAGTAGCGAACCATTCTTGCTTTCTTGCATCTTATCTAAGTGTTAGCACTTCATGTTCGGTTCACCCACCAATTACACATTCCTAAAAAACTTTACTTGAAAATATTTTTAAGCCAAAGTGCCAGTACTTTCTATTGAAAAAAGTAATTCACTTGCCTATCTTACACATCTATTGCTATGTTGTTTTGTTAAAAAAAAATGACTGTGGGGCTGGTGGGAGCGGGGGGGCGAGAAAGAGGCAGAGGACCACATGACATGGAAAGGGAACGGAAACCTTCCACACAGGGCAAACAGCACGTGGCAGCATCCCTAGCAGGGCCATTCCACAGAACAGAAGCTCTACAAATTCCAGATAATCTCCAAAAAGAAAAGTAAGTCTAGTTCACTTAGTCCTAGGCTTTTCCATAGGCCTCCATGAAGATGGCATCATTGCTAAATAACAGTATTTAATTTGTTAAAATGTATCTGTTATAATTTTTTAGTCTGCAATGAGTGGTTTATTTTTGCAAAATGGATCAGAAGTTGACAGATCTCCCCATTCTATCCCATGACCTGATTAACACAAATACATCCCATTTAATTTTTTAGTCCTTTTGGCTCAGTCCCTTTCTGACCCACCATAAGATAAGGGCTAGAACAGAACAAGAGACAGAAACTAGAGGCAGCAGAAATCTAATCAAAGTCAACATCTAGTTTCTGAGAGATCTAGCACAATACTCATGAAGGAGCTTCTTTTTCTTTTTCTTTTTCTTTTTTTTTTTTTAAGATTTTATTATTCATTTGAGAGAGAGCACAAGCAAGGGGAGAGACAGAGGGAAAGGAAGAAGTAGACTTCCTGACCTAGGAGCCCAAAATGGGGGTCAAACCCAGGACATGGAGATCACGACCTGAGCTAAAGGCAGACATTTAACTGTCTGAGCCACCCAGGTACCCATAACTGATCTTCTTAACTGAGACAAATAAAAATAAAAACAGAAGGCTCGGGTCCCCTTTCCCTTCTTCTCTGTCCCTTCCTCTTTCCTTTCTTTCTTAAATATGTATTAATCCCCTACTAAGTGTCCCACGCCCTGATTAGTAATGGATATAGTTTACCAGTATCTCTCTGGAAAGATACAGAAAAGCTCCTGTTAGTAACTCTCTGTTGTCTTAACGACAAGCTTCAACAAACATCTAGTGCTCACTTATTTATTCACTTGAACATGTTGTTGTTGCTGTTTTTACTGACTCAAGAGAGAAACAGAAGATAGGAAAATAAGATCGCAGCACGGTTTGGGCACAAGCCCATCATTGTCTATCAAACAAAGCAATCTGCCTCATTATGCTGAAAGCAACCTTTTCCTTGAGAACCTCAATCACTTGAACCCGAGGAAGGAAACACAAGATGCCATACAATAAAGACTATCACTGCAGGAATACAGCTAGCATCAGTGTGTCATAAAAATCAGACTAACAAAAGGGGCTGCCAGGCCTCATGTACACTCCCTCTGGTTTTTCACCAGAACTACTGCATTACAGCTACTTGATAGCCCTTTGGCATAACGAACAGCAAAGTCAAAGAAGCAATCAGAAAAGTCTGACTTGCACAGACCTATGGTATTCCTAGAAATATGTCACCTTTAGAATTCACATCAATGAAACAATCTCTTGGGGAAGCCTTGGCTTCTGTAACATTTAAAAAAAAAATGGTATTCCTAGAAATAAAAAGAGAGGAAGTGTACCAGTAAATTTTTACTACATCTGTATAGGCAGAAAAGTTCGAGGTCAAATGAATAAAACAGTGTAATAGGCCCTCAATCAACTGCCAAACTTGAGCCTTATTACACACTCAGGACCCCCTACATGAACGGGAGGCCTGGTCCTCTTCAGGTAGACTCTTGATTCACGGCCCAAAATGTATACTCTTACTCTTTCTCCAATACTTCCCCAACAGGATCTATGGCCATATACCAGTGTAACCGGGCATTGTGCAAAACGAAAATCATCAGATCTCTCAGGAACTACTGGACACTGGCTCTGAACCAACACTGAATCCAGAAGACCCAAAACATTACGGTGGCCTACCAGTCAAAGTAGGAAGCTATGCAGGTCAGCTATCAATGGAGCTTCAGCTCAGGTCCTCCTCACTCACAGGAGGCCCACTGGGTCCCAAACCCATCCTGGGCTTATTTCCCCAATTCCAAAATGCACGACTGGAACAAACACAATCAGCAACTAGCAGAATCCCCACGCTGGCTCCCTGACCTGTGGAGTCAGGGCCATTATGGCAGGAAAGGCCAACTGGAAGCCACTAGAACTGCTACTACCTAGGAAAATAGTAAACCATAGTAATAAATACCACAACCCAGGAACCACTGCAAAGTCAATACCACCATTAAGGACTGAAAAGGTAATCCAGGTCAACTAAGCTATCTGGCCTGTGCAGAAGACAGACAGATCTTGGGGAACAAGAGTGGATTATCAGAAGCTTAAGCCACTGGGGAGGTAACTGCTGCTGTAGCTACTGTGGTTCTATTGCTTGAGCACATTCACAGATCTCCTGGCACCTGGGACACAGCTGCTGACCTGGCAGGTACTGTTCTCTCCACCCCAGCTGCTAACGATCACCAGATGTACTTTGCTTTCAGCTGGCAGGGCCAGCAACACACCTCCACGGTCCTCTCTCAGGGGTACAGCAACTCTCCAGCCCTACACCATAAGTTAGTTTGGGGGGATCTTGATCGACTTTTTCTTATCTTGTAGAAGAAAGGTAATTCCATCCATTCCATGGATGCCATTATCCTGACTGAACCGAGTGAGCAAGAAGTAGCAACACTGTAGATCAATCGGTAAGACAAACTGCATGTCAGAGGTAGAAAGCAAATCTGAGAAAAAATCCAGGGTCTTCTACCTCTGTGAAATTTCTAGGGGCTGGTGGTGTGGGATATATCTATAGTTCCTTTCAAAAGTGAAAGATAAGTTGTTACATCAGACCCCACTGGTCCAGAAATCATGAGGTAGGAGTGGAAGTGGCACCACTCTTTCTCCTAGTGACCCTCTAGCAAAATTTTTGCTTCTGTTCCTACCACCTTATGTTCCTGCTAGCCTAGAGGTCTTAGCTCCAAGAGGAATGCTTCCATCAGGAAACACAACAATGATTCTACTGAACTAGGTGTTAAGATTTAAACCCAGGGTGCCTGGGTGGCGCAGTCATTAAGCATCTGCCTTTGGCTCAGGTCTTGATGCCAGGGTACTGGGATCAAGCCCCACATCAGGCAGGAAGCCTGCTTCTCAGGCCCACTCCCCCTGCTTGTATTCCCTCTCTCGCTATCTCTCTGTCAAATAAATAAATAAAATCTTAAAAAAAAAAAAAAAGACTTAAACCCAGCCATTTTACACTTCTCATACTTCTGAATGAACAGACAAAGAAGGGAGTTACTGTGCTGCCTGAACTTTACTACCAGGTAGGAAAGTAGTCTACTACTCCATTGTGCCAAAGTAGCACTGGACTGCTACCACACAATAGAGATAAGGGAGAATCTCCGTGGAATACAGGAGACCTCATAGGGTGACTCTTAATATTATGCCCTGTGACTGAGACCAATGGAAAGCTCCAGCAACCCAATTCAGGTCGCACAGCCCAGAGCCTTCAAGAATGAAAGTTTGGGTCACTCTACAGGTTAAAAACTATGACCTACTGATGTGCTTGGTGAAGACAAAGGATATATGGAATGGATAATGAAGAAAGTTGTTAAACCTACCAGCTATGACCACATGACCAGTTACAGAACCTAGGACTTCAATTGTCATGAGTACCTCTTCCTTTTTGTCATAAATATATTTATAATCAGAAGTTCCCACAACTGACTTCCTGGGTCCAATTAATTTGCTAGAGCAGCTCACAGAACTGAGAAACATTTTTACTTACTAGATTACTAATTTTTGTAAAGGGATATAACTCAGGAATAGCCAGATGGAAGAGATACATAGGGGAAGGTGTGAGGAAAGGGGCTTGAAACTTCCATACCTTCTCCAAGTACAACTTTCCCAGAATATCCACTTGTTCACCAAGCTGGAAGCTCTCAGAACCCTATCCCTTTGGGGTGTTATGGAGGCTTCATTGCATAGGTATGGTAGATTAAACCACAGGCCATTAGTGATTAACTCAATCTCTAGCCCCTCTCCCCTTCCTAGAGGTGGGGGAACTGAAAGTTCCAACCCTCTTATCACACTGGTTGGTTCCCTGGGCAACCAGCCCCCACCCTTGGGTTACCTAGGAGCTTTCCAAATGTTACTTCATTAACACAACAAAAGACACATTTATAGCTTTCATCACTTAGGAAATTCCAAAAGTTTCAAAAGCTTGATGCCAGGAACTGGATGAAGATCAAATATGTTTTTCTAATTATAAATCACAGTATCATATCAATCCACAGAACTTTAACTAAAATCATAATAATCCACAGTAAAAGAATGAAGAATGGAGGGGCGCCTGGGTGGCTCAGTGGGTTAAAGCCGCTGCCTTCGGCTCAGGTCATGATCCCAGGTCCTGGGTTCAAGCCCCGCATTGGGCTTTCTGCTCAGCAGGGAGCCTGCTTCCTCCTCTCTCTCTGCCTGCCTCTCTGCTTACTTGTGATTTCTCTCTGTCAAATAAATAAATAAAATCTTAAAAAAAAAAAAAAATGAATGAAGAATGGAAAAAGACCAAGAATATGATGGCCGTTGACAAGGGTTAAAAGAAGGAAAGAATTTTAAATTCTCATCTTCCATAGTGAGAAATTAATGGTTAATACCTAGAATGGAAAAATCAAAAAATGGCATTACCAAGAGATTATCTAAAGACCTGAAGCAAATAACAGAATAATCAGCTAGAAAAAGTGAAAAGTGGTTGCCCCAGTGAATGGGGCTATTAGGTAGAAGCACACTTTTTCATAAAAACTGATTTTAAAAAATCTGGCTCTTTATATGTACATATAACTTTGATAAAAATGAAAACTTTAAATAGAGAAAACAGGAAACTTTCAAACGTCCTAAATATCCATCAGCTAGAGAATGGATTCCATTTACATAATGAAATATTCTAATGTACTGTGATCTAAATGTATCATAATATATTGATTTTTTTTTTTTTTAAGGGGAAAGCGCGAACGCAGTCCCCCACTACCACAAATTATGCAGTCGAGTTTCCCACATTTGGGGAAATCGCAGGGGTCAGCACATCCGGAGTGCAATGGATAAGCCTCGCCCTGGGAAAACCACCTTCGTGATCATGGTATCTCCCCTGCCAGGTAAGTATTAATATATTGATATTTTAATCAAACGTATCAAAAACATTTTGAGTGAGCAACGAAAATAGCAGACCCATATGTGTATATATACCTATACTATTTATATAAAATTATTAAAACTAGAACATGATACTAAGTAAATACATATTTATTCTGTTTATATATATAGAATAGAAAGGTGATAAAAAGAGAGGGAATGAAAAGCAAAAACCATCAGCTGAATTTGCACACATCAAATTCATGAACAGGACTGGTCATGAAGAAGGAAGGAGGAATAGATAACAGGAGAACTGAAATTTTATCAATAATGTTGTCTTTCCATTTTTAACAAAAACTGAAGCACAAAATCAAAACAACCAATTACAATTACAATTAAAATGTCTTACTTGAGCCAAAGATGACTTGACACTGAGCATCGTAATATTGGCACATGCCATTGTAACAATAGGCTTTGTTATTCTGGCAAGGATATCCATTCTGAATAAAAACATCTGGCTGACAGAACTGAGAAGAACCATTGCAGTATTCTGGAACATCACATTCATTGGTTTTTCCTCGGCATAAAGTACCACCTGGAAGGAACTAGGGTAATAAAATTCAAATTAAACAGGAATATCAGGACAATCTCCACAAATTAATCAAATCTGAAGCCACAGTTTTTCTATCTATAAAAAGTTCTAACAACAACAAAATGTTAGAAAACCAACAGAAATATGAACAAAGTCTGATAACAGGCAACTCATAAAAGCCATGAAATACAGAAAACGAAAAAAATATAACCTCACGATAACCAAAAGAAATGCAAATTAAAACTTTAAAAGCACTTCACACTTGGGGCACCTGGGTGGTTCAGTTAAGCATCTGTCTTCGGCTCAGTTCATGATCCCAGGGTCCTGGGATTGAGTTCCACATCTGGTTCCCAGCTCAGCGGGGAGTCTGCTTCTTCCTCTCCCTCTGCCCCTCTACCCCACACCTGTTCATGCTCTTTGTCTCTCAAATAAATAAATAAAATCTTAAAAAAAAAAAAAAAGGCACTTTACGCCCATCAGACTAACCAGGATTATAATACTTGCTAGCAACCAATGTCAGCACAGCAAACATTTGATTACCCTGCTGGTAGAAGTATAGACTGGTACATTTGTGGAAGCTATATAATATGTGTCAAAATTTTTAACATGTATACTCTATCCCAACAATTCCACTTATAAACAAAAATTAGAAGCAACCTAAACAGCCGTCATTAGTTGACTCAATTAAGAAATTACGGTATAGCCACATAAAATAGTATTAACTACGTAACCATGTAGAACTATATGAATAGATAAAGTCTATGGTACCTTACTGAAAAAAGCAGGTAGTAAAAATAAGTGTATCTGTGTTCACACACTTATACATAATACATATACACATGCATTCACATTTATATAGGAAAAGAGTATGTAAAGTTAACAAATTATCAACAATGGCTACCTGAGGAGGGTAAAATGATAGAGCATCTTTCACTGTGTACTTCCTATACTTTGGTATTATTAAATTATTTATTAAAAAACACAGATTACTTTTTTCTTTTTTAAGTAGACTCCATGCCCAGCGTGGAGCCCAACACAGGGCTTGAACTCATGACCCCAAAATCAAGACCTGAGCTGAGATCAAGAGTCAGACACTGAACCCACTGAGCCACCCAGGTGCCCCAGATCACTCTTAAAATCAGAAAAAAAAAAGTTTCTCCTTAGAATAAAAGTCTCACAAGACCACTTGTTATAAAAGAATGTAATTCAAAATTATAAACAAATGGCATAAAACTTTTCATAAAATCATATAAGAAGAATAGTGCTCTCTTACAGATCAGAAAACACGAATTTTAATATATCCATATTTGTCCTTTTTCTACTTTTTTCCAAATAGGGAGGAATTCCTTACTGTAGAGAGTAAAATGGAGTCTCTTGCATCAAGCAGGGCCCTGTGTCAAGCAATGACACAAGTAGTTCAGGTACTGCCCCTAGGAGATATCATCCGGGACACATGTCAGCTGACCCCACCAGAACCGATAAGAGAATAACGAGAAGAGGTCTACAGAGACCCAAAACTGATTAAATCTCTTTAAAAAGGGAATGATTTTGGCAGCAAACCGTCAGACTCTTCAGACCTTGCCGCCAAAGGCTCTGCATGATTAATCTCCAAATAGAACAGAGCCTTCACCACTTGAACATCAGAAGCAGTGAGTGCAGAGAGCTGACCCAGCCCAGACGGAGGCCTTGTCTCAACCACACGTCCACGGTTCTTTCACTTCCTGCGCCCTTCTGCTACCTTGTTTGTTGTGCGCCTTGTCTTCTCTCCTGCTCTGGGTGCTTTGTAAGGAGCCCAGTTTCATCACATGGTGAACTGTCACTGAGTTTGGAATCCTGAACCTGGTTTCTAATTGTGATTTAACTTTGCTTGTGACTGAATAAAACTGACATCGTGGAAAGACACAACTCGTGTAGTTGGCAGGATTCAATGTCATTGACTCATCATGTGTTAGAAAATTTAGAAGAATCAGAAAAGACTCCTAAAGTCTTGCTTGAATTTGACTATAGCTGAACTGAAAATAATAAACTGGGCAATAAATTTATGTGAATATAGAGTTCCCCGGAGTCTCACTGAGAGTGAAATCCTAAGGTATTGGCCCAGGCAGGTGAAACCAAGACCGGTTCTATGCAGGGAGCAGTCAGCAGCCAAAGCTCGTCTGGGGTTACGCCTTTGTCTGTCAGGCACGAGGCAGAACTAGCCAAAGCTGAGACCAAGGGACACTGCCTCAGAAAGGCACTTGGAGGGCTAAGAAAAATTAAACCATTTGTAGGTACTGCAAAGATATATGCCACTACTGGCCAAATTAATCTATAACTTGGCAGAAAGGCGTGAACAAAAATTATGGAAAAATCTGTATAAATATCCTAGGGTATAAGTGGGAACTAGAGCTTTACAGAGTTAAGAAATTGTATATAGCCTGCTGTTAGGATACAAAAAAGGAAGAAAGATGCGTGCACTAGGTAAAAGCCTAAAAAGGATGGTGAAAAGGGCCCAGAGGCCTGACACCATACTTTGTATAGAAGACCTGTGGAACTCCATAGAGTTAGAAGTTAGAAAGAAGCTCACAACCAGGACCCCAGGAGATGCAGTCATGGATCTGAAGGATTCTAAAAATGTAAAGCCCTTAGTGTCCCAGGCGCCCACTGCAGAGGTTCCCATCTTACCGATAAAAACCATCTCTCAGTTAGGCCAGGACAGACAAAGGGCAAAGAGCTAGCTAATTAAGTAATAAGGCAGACCAAATCAATGAATAATTTAAAATTTAAAGGACAATAAACACTTAGGACCCCAGGACCCCCATCCTGAGGATCCAGGAGACTATGATGACCCTGGGACAGGGGGGCGGGAGGGAGGATAAATTATCACAGCAGACCTATAATTACCAGGAAGAAAGTATCAGGTTAGAGTAATGGACAAGGAAAACCTGTGGAAATAGCAGAGGACAGAGAATACAGTCATGCTCCACCTCAAAAGATTAGAACAGATTTTTGTCAAAAACATGTATCTGATACAGACTGGATGCTTCATGTATGGGATAATGGGGCAAATACAACAGCATTATCGGGGCAGAGATGCCTCATATATCTTCTTTAGCTGAAAACCCCTCTTTAAACCAAGGAAATGAAGGAGAAATAAACTACCAAAATTCTATCCTTCTGGGATTGGATTGCTTTGGCATGGAGAAAAGTAAACTCTTATCTAGATCCCACGAAATTTGGAGATAAATGGAATTGGACTGACTTAGGGCAGGCTCAACTGCATTGCCACCAATTGGTTATTCCGGCTCTGATATATGACACTCAGGGAAGATTCACCACACCCTTTGAGGTGCCAGGCACTAATGAGATTAAAAGAGCACTGCTGTTAGGAGCCCCAGAAAACGTAAAGATGTCATTTATGAATGTTCTAGCAGGATGCCATACCATGCAAGATGTAATAAACACATGCAGATCATCAGGCACACATAAGATAACACTGACAGCTCAGGAAACAGCAATCACATGAGCGGGATGTATCTAGGCCCTCAAGGGCACCTGAACTACTCACAAAATGAACACACATACAATCATCTGCGGAAAGAGACCACACCAGAAGGTTCACATGTAATAATACTGTGCAGGTATCTGCAAACACAACGAGCAGACCATTTGCAAATAGAGGACACAAAATTATCCGAATTATCAAAAAAGAGGGAATAGCAAATATAATCAAGGATATTCAGAAAGAAATCAAAGAAAATATCAATAAGAAGTCACATGGAACAGAAATTAGTATAGAAACAGAGAGCCAAGAAATACAGAAAATAATAGAAATGGATACAAAAATCGAGACAGAAGAGGAGGAAAAAAGAAACGATTCACTGAAACCATTAAAAGAGGAGTAAGTATACCAGCAAAGGGAACAACAGATTTACTAAAATGTTCTTCATAAAAAACTAGAGGACCTCAGAATGGATTGGAAGGCCACCAAATCCAGGGATAATAGGCCACATATGCAATTAGTATTAAAAATAGGAAAGGAAATAAGAACAGACACATTTTTAGTAGGTACAGGATCCCAAATATCATTATTAAAGAAAGAAAGACCTAATAAAGGAAAAACTACAAATACTGAAGAATCAGGAGGAGAAATTCATAGAAACAGAAGTATTAATGTAAGAACAGAACCTGGGAGACATACTTTTGTGAGTGCACTGCAGCTAGAAAATATTATAGGAATGGATTTAATTCCAAAATTATATGAGGAATGGATGCCATTCAAAAGAAATAAAAATAAGAATATATGCTTAGCATAGAACTCCCCAGACCCCATAGGGAATCATTTACTAAACAATACCCATTAAAATGGGTATGTAAGGAGATAACAGCAAAGATAATGGAATTATTAAAACACAGTACAATTATTCCAGGAATGTCATCCAGTTTTAATAGTCCCACATGTCCAGTGTTAAAACCTAGTAGACAATATAGGGTAACAACAGATTATAGAAATCTAAACAAAGTATCACCAAAATCAATGGGAACATTACCTGACAGAGAAGAAGTAATTTAAAAGATAACTAGTTACAATGGGAAATATTATGTGACTATAGATACGTCAGACATGGTTTTTGCAATACCTATTATAGGAGAAAGCCAGGAATATACTACAGTCTCATGGGAAGGCAAACAATATCAATTTGTAAGGTTGCTCCGAGGATATTTAAAGAGCCCAGTATAGCACATACTATACTGTCCACTCATATAGAGCAATCATTGTACAAATCTCTAGTAATAGTCTATGAAGACGTAACAACAAAAAATAAGGAACAATTAAGACAAGAAAAGGAAAAGTTAATACAGGATTTAGGGAAAAGGGATGGACTATTAACAATGAAAAAATATCAGGCCCAGACACTCACTGTAAATTTCTAAGAATTCAAAGGTCTTCTGAAGGAAGGAAAATGCTAGATAAGGTAATAGATAAAATAACAAGCAATAGGACCACCTAAAGATAAAACAGAGGCACAGAGAGTTAAAGGCTCATTTGGATATTGGAGATAGCCATCTACCATACCTTAATATAATCTTAAAACCTATTTACAAAATAACTAAAAAGGCACCGATTTTGAATGAGCAAAACAACAGGCTTTAGATACATTAAGGGATTTTGTTAAGACATTTCAAACAGTATACTATCCATCAGTAGAACCATTAAAAAAGAAATACTGGGGCGCTTGGGTGGCTCAGTGGGTGAAGCCTCTGCCTTCGGCTCAGGTCATGATCTCAGGGTCCTGGGATTGAGCCCCGCATCGGGCTCTCCGCTCAGCAGGGAGCCTGCTTCCTCCTTCTCTCTCTCTGCCTGCCTCTCTGCCTACTTGTGATCTCTCTCTGTCAAATAAATAAATAAAATCTTTAAAAAAAAAAAAAAAAGAAATACTGATAAGGAGAGAATATGGTACATGGTCCCTGTGCACAAAGAAGGAACACAAACCTAATTTTCTACCAGTAGGATTTTGGACCACAAAGTTCCCATATTCAGAACACAAATATTCTATATTTGAAAAACATAAATGGTAGCTATATGAAGCTTTAAAAAATATAGAACCTCTAACAGGAAATCAAAAAATAACAGTGTCAAGTCATACACCTTTGCTCCACTGGATAAAACTGAGCCCAGAAGAATGGACAGGTATCCAAATTGATTCAAAACTAACTTGGAAATGGTATATCCAAGAGACCTCTTTCCAGAGACAACCAAGACTCCACACTGAGGAGATACATAAGAAGGAAATAGACTTGCCAGAATGTATTCCAAGGGAAGGGCAGGCAAATCCATACTCGAAACTTAGGGAAACAGGACCCACTCTGGTCCAAACGTCTATCAAATGCCTGGTTTACAGAGACATCAACCTCCACAGTCTCTGGAAGAACAACAGACAGCTGTAGCACAGAGACCCCGGGACAATCTGATACTCGGGAAGAAAGGTAGGACTCAATCTGCACAACATGTAGAATTAATTGCAATAGTATTGGCTATAAGAAAATCATTAAAGGAGAATCAGAGCACCATATATATTTTTACTGACTCATGGGCAGTAGCCCTATGGTTAGGAAAGTGGCAAAGAAATGATTCTAAATAAATGCCAAAGACATATGGTCAAGAGAATATTGGGAAGAATTATATATAGCTTCAGAGAAAATTAAAATTTGTTACACATGTTTCAGCACATAAAAAAGTCAACACAGAGGTATCAAAATATGAGGCTGATGCATTGACAAGAGACATTAAGGCAATAGAAACAAAGGAAGGTTTAAAATTAAAATTAAAAAGAGGGGCACCTGGGTGGCTCAGTGGGTGAAGCCTCTGCCCTCGGCTCAGGTCATGATCTCAGGGTCATGGGATCGAACCCCGCATCGGGCACACTGCTCAGCAGGGAGCCTGCTTCCTCCTCTCTCTCTGCCTGCCTCTCTGCCTACCTGTAACCTTTGTCTGTCAAATAAATAAATAAAATCTTAAAAAAAAAAAAAAAGAAATAAGAAAGGATGGAGACGCACATTGCCACCAATAATGCTATAAAGAGATAGGGATGGAAAATGGGAGGTACTCAAAGTAACACCAACTGAAATTTAAAAAGACAGGAAACGAGTATCACATAGATAAGGAAATAACAGAAATACTAATAACTCCATATACAATTATGGAAATACATAGAAAGCATACATAGGAACACGCTCCTTATATAAATGGTTCACTGAAAGAAATCTTAAAAGTTACTTGGCAGGAAATAAAAAGAACATTAAAAGAATGCATCACATGTAAACAGATGATACATAAACACAGGTACACTGCATCAATAGATACATACCTACAAGCCTACCACATTTAATTTTATAATACTAATAGACTTTATAGGACCTTGAAGTCACAGCTATCAACAGATATATACCACTACCATGGTAGACACATATACAGGATTAGGGATAGCTCTGGTTGCCTCTAGCCCATCAGCTCATGCAACAATAAGAGCTCTAGAGTCATGGGCAGCTCACTCTGCAGCACCAGTAACAGTAGAAAGTGATTAGGGAACTCACTTCACAGCCACCTTAGTTAAAAAGCTCTGTGATCTATGGGACTTACAATGGAATTACCATCTAGCCCACAATCCTATAGCTGCTGGATATACAGAGAGATTTAATGGATTATTAAAAAAAGAATCATGATTGATAAGAGAAACAAGGAAGTTTTTAACAAGGCCTGGATATAGCTTGCTTTTTGCTAAATCAGAGAGACAGATTATAAAAAGATGGTCCTCATAAGATGTTAAACAACCCTGCCCCAGACACGGAAAAAAGGGAGGTAACAATAGACACACTTAGCACAGAAACATTTCTTGGACTACAAGGGCTAAAGGACAGTTGCAACTTAAGAAAATCCAGGACCTTTCTCCTATGGACATACCTTAGAATACCTGAAGAAAAATTACATACTAGAAGGGCTTTCCACTACAGATCAGAAAAAAAAAATCTTTAGGGGTGTCTGGGTGGCTCAGTGGGCTAAGCCTCTGCCTTAGGCTCAGGTCATGATCTCAGGGTTCTGGGATCGAGCCCACATTGAGCTCTCTGCTCAGCAAGGAGCCTGCTTCCCCCTCTCTCTCTCTACCTGCCTCTCTGCCTATTTGTGATCTCTGTCAAATAAATAAATAAAATCTTAAAAAAAAAAAAAGCTGATATATATTTTTATGCCCCTGGTTATTACTTTGTACTTTTCATTATAAGACAAGTCTAATACACGCACACTTACATTATCAGTTAGAACACAAAAATCCATTGTTGATCTAGTTTCCTGCTAATGATGCTGCTGGGCAAAATATTACTTATAATTATCAATATTCTCCCAATTCTCTGTCTTGCTGAACTAATCAGATACTTCACTTATTGCCACAATAGAAATTGCCATATTGGTAACGGGACCCAACCACGGTATAGAAAAATAGCTAATTACACCATCTGCTTAATTAAGACATCACTAAAAGAATAAGGTTTTTTTACATTAGGAGAGAAGAGAGAGACAACAATCACCAGACTCAACCACACCAGACCTCCTAGAATCTCCTGAAAAGGATCTAGATTTGACAATTAAAACTTGGGAGGACAATCCAGGTATGCAACAACACTTCTCATTCATCTAACCATCAGATGCACAATGGGTAGAACATACGTGGTCAGTACAGCACCCTAACTGTAAGAATGTAACTAGAATTGACTCATCTATACTGATTTATATAGCTAATGACCATCCATGCATTACCTGACCTACTACCCATTGACAAAATTAGACTTAGAAAACCTTTACAATTCCTGGTAGGACTAGGCATCATCTCTAACTTATTTATCTCAGCAATTCAGGAAGCAGAAATCCAAAGTTAAGCAAGAATTATATGCACTCAAAAAATGTGAACCCCTTACACAATGCAGTAGAAAACTTAGGTTCCAAAATTTTCTCATCATTTAAAGAATTACATTCTATTGTCCACAGAACTATGTGTGATTATCATGCATACCAACTGGAATTTAAGTATAATAGCAACCATAAGATTCAGACCCTGCAACAAAATTTACTTAATCTGAGAAATTCTTATTTGAATGAACAATTAAAAATTAGTTGCTAAAGAATCAATAACCTTCTTGAGAGAGGATGGAATGATATTAGGAACATTACAGTAACAGGAAAAATGTATTCTTCTAACTGGACTGAATCTCTTTTACAATTAGACCTCTTGAGACCATCAGGTTGTGACAATACAGGGCAATGTAAACTTTCATTGTTAAGACTATTAGGAGGTCAAAGCCTACTAGCATATGACTCATGTGCTGCGCCACAACAAATACAAGGTAATACTGCACTCTGGCAGCGTGGACAACCCTATGGATGGATGGATACTCATTACCCAAAGAAATGGTATTTTAATGATCTCATAACATATACTAAACCTGGCATGAATTGGAAATCAATGCTAATCTTTTTCCTTTAACAAAAGAACCCACTGAAAAGTCGTTTTTTTAACATGGGACACTTTAATTGGATAATTTGTGCTAATGTTTATTCAGAGGTTAAATTCTTTAATCATATTAAAATGAAGGATACTACTATCACCATAAATAATGAATGTATTAAAATATTGTATGCTATTAATATAACATAATAATGTTACCAAAATGGATACCTACATCTCAGAATATTCATACAGAGATCTTCCAACATCTTACCATACTAAAATAACAGAAATACCTTGGGTTAAAACTGACAAAATTGATAAAAACTTTTGGATGAAAACATGGAAGGACTCAAAGCAGACCATAAAACCTTAACCAACAAGCTAACCCATTTTAAAAATGCTACACAGGCCCTTAATGCAGCTTCAGCGTCATTAATACTAACTTAACTGCATTAAACAAAGACAGAGAAAACATAATAAATGTTCCTTTCTAGAATTGTTAGCAAACTCCTTCAAACATGTGATTTGTTTTGACTCATGGTCTGACTAAAAACCTTTAAAATGACTAAAGATGGGATGGAATTATCTCTACACATTTGGGAATCCATTAAGGAAATTCTTCTATTACTTTTAGTTACCACTTTTGTTATATATCTTATTAAATATGCTATTAGAATGTTATGCACTCTTACTCTTAAAAAGAAAAGAAAAATCACAGAAAGACTATGATTCTCCGTAACTTCACTGTTCTTTTTTGGATACACCAAGAGCCTACAGTGAAGATTCCATATGTATTTTTTTTATTTCCATCTTCTTTTTATTTGACTTTATTCAATTAGATGTGACTCTGAGTTGGAGTTCTTATTTGTGTTTGCTTGATTCATTTTACTGTATCTATCTTGTTTGGATCTGATGTGCTCCTTATCTTATATGGTTTGAATATAATTGATTTTGTTTGATTTCCATTGAAAACTTGATTAAGTAACCTAAACATGTCTTTTGTTATGTTACCAAACTACTATTGCCATCCTGCTTTAACACATATTTGATTCCTGCATGGCCCTTAGAGAATTTGCCAAGAGGAATCATGGGGTGGAATGTAAAGAGCAAAATGGAGTCTCCCATGTCAAGCAGGGCCCTGTGTCAAGCAATGACAAGAGCAGTTCAGGTACTGCAGCTAGGAGATAGCGCCAGGACCCACAACAGCTGACCCCCCAGAACTGATCACCAAGAACCAGAGGAGGTCTGCAGAGACCCCAAACTGATTAAATCCCTTTAAAAAGGGAAGGATTTTGGCAGCAAACTGTCAAAGTCTTTGTCTATGACCACCTAAAAATGGTAACTGCCGCTGAAGGCTCTGCCCCAATGATCTCCATTATCTCCAAACAGAAGCAAGAGCCTTCACTGCTCAAACATCAGAAGCGGTGAGTGTAGAGAGCTGACCCGCAGACTGAGGCCTTATCTCAACCACACACCCACAGACTGACTTCGAGTTGGTTCGTTCACTTCCTGCGCCCTTCTGTTATCTTGTTCCTTGTGTGGCTTGTCTTCTCTCCTGCCCTGGGTGCCGAGTAAGAAGCCCAGTTTCATCATATAGTGAATTGTCATTGAGTTTAGAATCCTGAACCTGCTTTCTAATTGTGATTTAACATTGC
Source organism: Lutra lutra (assembly GCF_902655055.1). Classification (NCBI taxonomy): domain Eukaryota; kingdom Metazoa; phylum Chordata; class Mammalia; order Carnivora; family Mustelidae; genus Lutra; species Lutra lutra. Next base: position 36,385,637 of record NC_062279.1, on the reverse strand, counting down.
TTTAGGATTGGATAAAGCTGACATTGTGGAGAGACACAGCTCATGTGTGTGCCTTCATAGCGGCGTCATGACACTTACCCAACAGTCTTTACAACAGTCACCATATGCACATTCAGCAGATGATTTAAGTTTACAAGTACTTCCTTCACAACAAGGGTCGGATTCACACTCCTGTGAAAAGAAAATAACTGTCAACAAAGAAAGGAGTCATTGTCATCAATTTTCGTTAATCAAAGTCTTATCTTAGATCTAGTATCTTCTTTCTAACTGGGCTATAGCAGTTACTCTCTGGAAAATCACTTACTATCCTTCTGAAGTTATCAGTGACTCTTCAGCTACAACCATTGAAAGTTCAACATCTTTCAAAGGACTGAAATCATACAGAGAATGCTTTTTTGTCTGCTGGAACTGCCAGAACAAGATACCATAGACTGGTGACTTCAACAACAGAAATTTATTATCTCAGAGTTCTACAGGCTAGAGGTCCAAACTCAAAGTTCCAGCCAAGTCGGGTTTTGGCAAGGACATTCTTCCTAGCTTTGCAGACAGCTGCCTTCTCACTGTGTGCTCAGATGGCTCCTCTTCAGTGTGGATGGTCTGACAGAGAGAGCAAGCAAGCTCTCTGGGGTCTCTTCTCTTAAGAGCAATAACCCTGTCAGATCAGAAGCCCATCCTTATGACCGCATTTACCTTAATTACTTACCTAGAGGCCCCATCTGTAGATATAGCTACACTGGGGGCTAGGGCTTCAACATATGAATTTGGGGGAGGAGGATACATTCAGTCATACAGTTTCTTTAATCATCACAGAGAATTAAGCATCCATCGATGCCTTTCTCTTCATGCTCAAGGTCTGACTTCTCTTATGGGTGTGTCTTCACATTATGTGAACATTCTTTCTACCTTACCTGGTTTCTCTCACCCCACTTTAAACCTCCATGTCTCCCCATCACACACACACCCCAAATCCCACAACCCCCTACCCACAGAGACACCTCCTCTACATTCCAACTAATGTGTTCAGGTCTGAATTGTTTGAGGGAGAAGGAGAAGGAGGGGGAAAGAGTAAGAGAGGGGACAGCAGGAGGAGGGGATGTGAGGGGCCCAAGGAAATAAGCTTTTTTTCATTTTTGAAGAATATTTGTCCTACGAGGGAATTCTAGGTTGACAGTTTCTTCTACTGAGAACTGTAAATATGCTATTCTATTATCTTCTGGCCCTTAGCATTTCGGGGGGGGGGGAATCAGCTGCCATTCATATCTTTGTTCCCCTGTTTTTTATTGGCTTCTTTCATTACTTTCTCTTTATCTCAGCACTTTGATTACAGTACACCTAAGTAAATTTTCTTTGTAATGATTCTGGCATGGGTTCACTTGGTGTTCTGAAATTGTAAGCCAATGTTTTTCCCTAAATTAGGGGGTTTTAAGCCATTCTTCTATTTTTTCTCTCATGCTGTCTCCTAAGATTTCATTAACAGTTACATGACTATTTGATATCTCCTACATGTCCCTGATGCTCTGTTCATTTTTCTTTTGGACTCTTCTATTTGTTCTTTAGATTGGGGTATTTCTTTTGATCAGCTTTGCCCACATTGACTCTTTTCTGCTGTATTAGTCTCCTATTAGTTCTAGCCAGTGAAACTTTCATTAATTGGACTTCTTAGTTCTGTAATTTCTTTTTGGTTCTTTATTATGATTTACATTTCTCTCTAAAACTTTTTATCTCTTTAATCATGAACACCATATTTTTCTTTAATTCTCTGATGATAAACAGGGGAATACAATTCATAGCAGCTTTTTTTTTTTCTAATAGCAAAATGTTAGGAAAAAAACAAACTCTGCATGGTTAGACAAAGGTTAAACAAACTCCAGGCAGGCTGGTGGAAATAACAGCATAAACATTATTCCAAGTTCTCTGCAGTAAAACCACCCAATGGAACAATACTCATAAAAAGGAATGAAATATTAATACATACAACAACTTAGACTGACCTCAAAGGCATCACATTAAGTGAAAAAAGTCAGTCTCAAAAGAGAATATATCTTATGACTCCATTTATCTAACACTGAAGTGGCAACGCTACAGCTAGAAAACAGTAGAGGTAGCCAGGGGAAGGGGTCCAGGGCAGGAGTTGGGGGTGGGTATGAATACAAAAAGGTAACAGCAGAGAGTTTTTTTGTGTGATGACAATATAGTTCTCTGTGTTAACTGAGGTGGTGTTTACATAAATCAATGAATGGAATAAAATTACGCATGCACAAATGTAGTTAAAAATGGTGAAACTGAATAAAGTCTGTGATCTAATTAATGCATCAATGTCAGTGTTCTGGTTTTTATATTGCATGAAGCTACATACAATGTCACTTTGGGGGCAAACTGGGTGAAGATACATGGGGCTCTTTGCACTGTTTTTGCAACTTCCCATCAGTTGACAATCATCTCACAATGAAAATGTAAAAATAAATGAACCCTGGGGCGTCTGGGTGGCTCAGTTAGTTAAGTGTCTGCCTTCAGCTCAGGTCATAATCCCAGAGCCCTGGGATAGAGCCCCGCATCAGGCTACCTGCTCAGCAGGGAGTCTGCCTCTCCCTCTGCCTCTGTCTCTTCCTCTGCTTATGGCCCTTCTCCCCAGCTGCATCAAATAAATAAATAAATAAATAAATTCTAATTTAAACCTTGTACCATTCAAAAGAATCCAGTCGAAATGGATCACAGTCCTAAACGTAAACCCTAAAATTACAAGCTTCTAGGAAAAAATCTTTGCAACTTGAGATTACACAAAGATTCCTGAAATATAATACCAAAAAAGCAGGGCCCATAAAAGCATAAATTGGTAAAATGGGCTTTCATCAAAATGTAAAGCTTCTAGTCTTCCAAAAACACTATTAAGGTAATTAAAGACAAGCTACAGACTGGGAGAAAATATCTGCAAATCACGTATCTAATAACGGACTTATAATATCCAGAATATATGCAGAACTCTCAAAACTCAAGAAGAAAACTACCCAATTTTCAAAATGTGGAGAAGAGGTGAATAGATACATCATCAAAAAAGATCTACAAATGGCAAATAAGCCCCTGAAAACAGGCACCACATCACTAGTCCCTAAAGAAATGCAAATTACAACTTCCCTGAGGTACCACTTCACACTTAAGAGAACAGCTAAACTGAACGACTATGTGAAGGGTTACCAAGGATGTGAAAGAACTAGAACTCCCATACACTGACAGCAGGGATGTAAAATGGTACAAACACTTTGGAAAACAGTTTGAAAATGTCTCGAAAAGTTATACACCTAACAAATGACCCAGTCATTCCACTCCTAGCTATTTCCCCAAGAGAAATGGAAACATAAGTCCATAGGAAGACTGGTATGCAAGTCTTCCCATACAGCAACTTTATGTGTTAATAGCCCAAAACTGGAAAGAACCCAACGGTACATGAACAGATGAAAAGATAAACCAATTGTACCATATCTGTACTATTCAATGATAAAGAGCAATAAAAAGGAATGAACTACTGACACGGTAGCAACATGGATGACTCCCAAAATAACAGACAGAACAAAGCTAGATAGACAAAGGAGTCATTCCACTTACATGAAATTCTAGGAAATGCACACTAACATATAATGACAGAAAGGAGATCAGTGATTGCCTGAGGCTGGGAGAACAAAAAGGGATGCAAAGGACGCCTGGGCGGCTCAGTTGGTTAGGCAACTACCTTCGGTTCAGGTCATGTTCCTGGGGTCCTGGGATCAAGTCCCGTATCAGGCTCCCCTGCTCTGCAGGGAGCTTGCTTCTCCCCCAGCTTGTGCTCTCTCTTTGTCAAATGGATAAATAAAATCTTAAAAAAAAACAAAAAACAAAAAAAAAAAAAAGCAAGGTTGGGGGCAGGCAATGGAAAGAAAGGACTACCAAAAGTCACAGAGAACTTTTTGGAATAATGATGTGTTTATTACCTTGATCACGATGATGGTTTCACACAAGTATACACATGTCAAAAATGTATCAACTTGTATGCTTTAAATATATGCAGTTTATTGTTGACCAAGTGTTCACAATTGCACATTTCTTACTCTTTGCTCTGTCCTAACATAGTTTATTAGTTCTTTTAGTAAAGCTTCTGTCTTTCCTACAGGCCCCTGAGCTCTGCTTGTCCCTACAGAAAAAGTGGAATGTGCCACCCCCTCCCTGCTATCAACTTTTAGTGGAAATCAGCTGACTAAAGCAGAACACTTTTGTATCAGACCTCACTGGTCATTTCCCCTTGCTTACCCAGCTTCCTCTTAAAATATTCTGCTTACCCGCTTGCCCTCACCTTGACCCTTTAAAAGAAAAGCCTTTTCTTATTTGATTTTAAGGTGCTTTCAGATTTCTGAGATCAGAGCATTCTCCCTATAACAATAGTCTTTATTCTAAACAAAGCTTTTCATTATCTAAGTCCAAATTTGGTTTCTTTAACACTGTATTCAATTATACTTTAAGAAAGCTGCTAAATTGTTTTCAAAAACACTGTGTAAAACATATGGCTTCATAAAAGATTAAAGAATAAGGAAACAGATTATATACACAGGAATTCTGTTTATGATAAAAGTATAATTTTAAATGGTTTTATAATAACTGATCATTAATGGATAAAAGTTAATGCCTTAGCTTATTCCACATGGGCCCCCTCAACTAAAGAGCTAATATAAAATTTTCAATTACAAAAATGCTAACAGAAATTATGGAGGGCTTATGATGACAATCTTGAAATAAGAGTACTATAAGCCAAGCCAAAATACAAAATTCAGAAAATCTTAAGGAAAAAAAAACTGATAAATTTTCCTTCATTTAAATTTCAAATTTCAATATAATAAAATACATCTTACAAAAACCTAAATGTCAAGAGTGAATCCTAAGACAAACCAAGAAACAGACTCTTAACTATAGAGAATAAACTGATGGTTATCAGAGGGAGCTTGGGGGTGGATAGATGAAATAGTGATGGGGACCAAGGAGTATCCTTGGCCGGATGAGCAGTGGGTGTTGTATGGAAGTGCTGAATCACTATATTGTATAACTGGCACTAATATTATACTGTATATAAACTGGAATTTCAATAAAAACTTTAAAAATATATAAATAAATGAACAATAAATAAATAAAGGAACTCAGAGGGAAAAAATGTCAACTAGAAAAAAAGTAATAGAACACAAAATGGAAATGAATTAAAAATTTTAGTTAAAAAGCACAGATTGGGAGAAGAAAAGAGTGAATCGTAATGGAAACTTTAGGTGTTAATGACATGTCAAAGTAGTCATCAACTGTAACAAATGTTACTGTGCTGCAGGAAGTGGAGGGTAGGGGAGGTTGTGTGTGTGGTGTGTGTGGTGGTATATGGGAACTCTTGGTACTTTCCATTCAATCTTTCTGTGACCCTAAAACTTCCCTAAAAGATAAAGTTAAACTAATTTTTTAAAAGCTAAATTATAAGCTACAGACAGAGGAGAAATATTAAAACATATACAAAACAACAGACTCTGCCCACAATACATGAGCTCCTAAAAATCAATTTAAAAGAATGAATGACACAACAGAAAAATTGTTAAGGGACATAAAATGAGAATACATAGAAAAAAACAAGCACATAGTCTATAAGCATATGAAAAGATTAATAATTGAAATAATATCTTCTTAAGAAAACATGTATTATTCTTTCCTGGAAAGACTATACTGTAGGGGGCACCGAATGCCACCATAAACTATTGGTAGAAGTGCAAACTGACACAGACTTTTGGAGGAAATTTCATAGCCTCTAACAAAATTTAAAAACACATATTCTTCAATTTAGTAATTCTACCCTTATGTAATTAACTTAGAGAAACACTTGCATCCCTGCCTATATAGACATTGGATATGCACAGGATGTACTGTTTGCAACAGAAAAATACTATTTACAATAAATGTTCATTAATAAGAGTATGGTTCAAGAAATCATAGTATATCCTTATATGGGAATACCAGTACATCCTTATATGGGAATACTAATCAGCAGATTAAGATTATGTCTACATAAGGTAATGACATGGAAAAACCCCCAAGATATACTAATAGAAAACAAACAAAAAAAGAAAAAAAACCTCTGCATACAACATATTAAGTCTGCTATGAAAAAAAAAATCCTAAGACAAACCCAACGATTTACAAATGTACATTTTACATATGTGTGTAAAAAGGCACAAAGTCTAAAAGAAACACACTAACCTTTTAAGAATGATTACCAATGCAGAAGGAAGTTTAAAAATTAATGGTATGAAAGGGGAACTTTGCTTGTACTTACTATTTGAAACTTTTGTACCAAAACAAAATCTGTGGGATTTGAGACAGAAGTGGTATTCTTTTTTAAAGAGTAATTCTGTAGTGTGAAAGTTCAAAATGCAAATATAGACCATCTTAGAAAGTTTTGTACTGAAGTGAACAGTTAGGAGAAAGCAAAAGATATATAATATTTAAAGAAGAAAGATCTGAGAATGCCTGGAAAGGAAAAGAGCCTGGTCACCCAAACACTATAACGTTAATTCAGAAGTTAAACATAACCTTGTTAGGGCCTTACTTTCCTCATCTGATATGAGAATATAAAAAAATATCCATCTCTTAGATTTATTGTAAGGATTTTACCACGTAAAACGTTTAACAGAAGTCCCTGACAGTCAGCAAGGGTGTAATGAAGGCCTCCCACAAGTCCATCATAAAATACATGCTGTCTTTCTAGAGCATGAAGTCATCTGCTTCTAGAGCATGAAGATACGGTCAGATATGGAAGAAGTACTTGTGGAAAACACTAAGAATATGGTAAAGCTTAAACAAATCTAAACAAATTTCTTCAAATTTTAATGGAAGGCCAAGAAGGAAAGGACTTTTACACAGGCCACTTTGAGAGGAAAATGTAAGATACAGAATAATAATAATAAATATGGGCATGGGCTTATGGCGCTAAGTGTGCATAAAGGTCTGACAGAGATCAGGAGGCACAACACTGAAGGTTAATAAAGGGAGAATGCTCATCTAAGTAGCAAGAATTTTGTTCCCGAAGGACTCTGGAAAATGGATCAGCTTCAATTTATTATTAAAATGAGTCCAACTGAAAAAGTATTTCGCAATGGTAGTGCCAGAATAGTGAAAGCTTACAAATGAAGAGCGAACTGAAAAACTGATTAGTTCTTTAAAGTAAATAAATGACCTAATAACCGTAACTGAAATGGTAGAAGTTAGCAAAAAATGGAAGAATAAACACAGTGCTTTCCTGACATCAAAACAGAGGACACCACTAGTTACGGTCTGGGAAGGAAGACATGGCCAATCCCAGGAATATGTCCCCACAAGCAAAATACCAATCCTCATTTGCCACTAAATTTCGCAAACTCCTATGCCAGTTGCCCAAAGCAAGCTATTCCATTTTTTCCAAATCCTGAAGTAATTTCACAAAGCAAAAATCAAAAATTAAACTGACCTTTGGAGTACCACAGTCACACTCTTCCCCGGGATCCACCAATTTATTACCACAGAAAGGAGCACTATAGGCTTCATCAGGCTTTGGAATATTAAGAAGGCAGTTTCCTCCTTTATTTAAAGTTAACTTCTCAAAGTCCTCTGCACTGCAACTGCTAAAGTTTCTGGAACCTCTACAATAAACATTAAGAAAAAGATCTTGTGTCATAGCAATTATTCACTGAGATTTTAAATCACGTCCTCAACCAATAAGTGAATATTTAAAATGGCAGAAAATAAACTACCAAAAAATAGAGAGAAAAAAATAGAGAGAAATGAAAATAAATATAATACATTATTTCAGTTACTACATAATATTCAAATTGGGGTTATAATATATTATACCCCCATGAAAATATCTTCCAAACATATCAATTACATTAATATATAAAACCATAAGAAGAAGACCTTAGAAATTATCTGGTCCTATCCAAAATTCAGTTTTATTTACATTCTATAATAAAAGTTCCTCAAATATTTGACACTATATGATTCCCCAATCTTTTCTCACTCTACAGGATAACATTGTTATGTTCCCCTCACTATCACATACAGGGAGCCATGTGAAAATAATGTGAATGGGCTTTCCAGTGAGGATGCATGATAGCCACCAACAAGCAAACTGCACAGAGCAGAATTTCAGCTAGAGTCTGAGGTTTAAACCTTCTGATAATTCCTGAAACCCATGCTTAATACTCTGAAGGCTAGAACAGCTTCTAGAAATGCCCACCTTGAGCTATCCATGTGAGATCTATACAAACCATGAGCTATCCATGTGAGATGTATACAAATGCAACTTTGATTTGTTCTACATGTTGTTGGTAGGGTTTGTTTGTTTGCTTTTTTAGTTATGGGTTTACTCAGTAACTCTAAAATACATTCAGAGAGTCCCACTATTTTCACTTTTGAAGATTACAGAGAAAAACACCCACATATACACCAAGGATCTTTGAGAAATCCAAGTCCCATTGAAGTTTTATCAGGGGAATTTGGTGCCCTGAAAGACTCTCTTTCATCCGTTTGAGCAGTGGTGCCAAGAGTAGCAGTGGAAAAGAAAACTGTGTTGCATTATAGTTATTAAGGAGGCATCCCTATCTATGTTGGCTCTTTTGTACATCCACAGAATCTAAGAAACAGATCCTTTCTGTGACACGTTGTGTTCTGGATATACATATTACACTCTTTGCTAAGTGGCCCAAAGTCTCTAGAGAAGTCAATAGTCCAGACTCTAGGCTCTTGGAAATGGAAAGCAGTCTGCCTAGACATTTTGATACCATTAACTACCAGCTGAAAAAAAAGTCTTGAATGTGGGGTTTTGAAGGATTTTAACAAACTGACCAGCAGACAAAGAAAGGTCAATTGTCTGTAACCAAATAAATAAATAAATAAATAGGCAAAGGCAGTGTTTTGACTCACATACAAAGAAAAGATCTACCACAAGTCCATTAACAATAACAAAAAAGGCTTGTTTTCAGTATTCTTTTTCTCACTAATCCCTATTAATGATATTGTGAGGAAGAGTCCTCTTGTACAACATCATTCATTCAAGTACTTCTTGAACATTATTATGCACAAGGCACTCTCCTTCTGTACAAGGGATAAAATGATGAACAAAGCAGACAAAAATCCTCACCCCTACAGAGCATTCTAGTGAGTGAGACAAACTATACACATAGTAAACTGGAGAGTATACAAAGGTGGTAAGTGCCAGGGGGAAAAGTAGTGAGAAGGTGAAGCTGGTGACCCAGGCAGGGGGCAGGGGGCAGCGATAGCAGTCAGGACAGGTACTTCAAACACTGTGATAACCGAATCAGCACTGGATATGTGGGAAAAGAACAGCACACCAGGAAGGAACAGCAAGTGTGAAAGCCCTAAGGTAAAATCCTGCCCTGTGTGTGCAAGGAACAGTATGGAAGCCAATGGGGTTGGAGTGAAGTGAGTCAGGGAAGGAATGACTAATGAGAGATGCAGTCAGCAACGGTGAGAATAGGCCATTTCTACTGTGAGGGAAATGAGGAACTTGGAGGGGGGGGTGATACAATGGAAAGTGGTGAGCGGAGTTTTAACATGATTCGACTTGTACTTTATTTGGATCGCCATGGTTCCTATTTTAAGGAGAAAGTACATACAAGAGGTTCTTGCAGAAATCCACTCAAATGCTGATGAGGTACCAGCATGACAGCAGTGGAAACAATGAGGAGTGTCTGGATTATTTACATGTTTTAAATGAATAGCCCTTAAGATGAAGAATCTGATAAAAAGAGAGAAGTCAAGGATGACTCCAATATTTGGGGACCGAACTACAAGAAGGAAGGAGTTACCATTAACCGACGTGAAGAAGACTGTGGGCGGAGCAGGTTTTAGGAGAGCTAACAGAAGTTTGAGTCTAACAGACATCAGGTGACACTGTCAGAGTAGCAGTAGCTAGTAATTACCCAATAAATAAAAGAGACTTCAATTTATTTATTTATTTATTTGGTAGGAGACTTCAATTTAAACAGAGGTTTGTAACTGATTTTATTTGCTATTGTTGATCTATATATGGTAAGTATCTTGCCTGCCATGTAGTACACATTCAATGTTTTCTGTAAGAATACACTAACCAGTCAATAGCCACAAATATACACATGTCTACACAACTGTGCAGACATGTGTATATTTCTACACTTGAGTCCCTAATTCTAATCTACATAAGGTCTATCACTTCTGTTGGGGCGCCTGGGTGATTCAGTCAGTCAAGCATCTGCCTTCAGGGTCCTGGGATCAAGCCCCATATCAGACTCTCTGCTCAGCAGAGTCTGCTTCTTCCTCTCCCTGTCTGATGCTCTGCCTGCTTGTGTGCTCACACACTTTGCTCTCTCTCTCTCTGTCAAATAAATAAATAAAAACTTTTTAAAAAATCTACATAAAGTCTACCATTTCAAAACAGATTATTTTTTAAATAACTTTCCTAGTTAGTATTTGGGACACATTTTCTCACAAATACAATGTCTAAAATGTTTCATCCTAAAGCAACCCATTTAAAAAAAAATCTGTTTCCCCACAATGGAGTTGACCATAATATACTGAAAAGGATTAACAAAATCAGAAGCATTTCTGGTGCTTTTTACCTGATGGAGAGAGTAACAAACATTTCCCTATTGCTCTTCAGTAAGCCTCTGGGGACTACAATGAAGATATTTTTCCCCTAGTCATCCGTGGATGGCACCTACAGTAATAAAGATGATCTTTCTCCTAATACTTGGTTTGAATAGCAACTAAAGTATTCTGATTCTCTACGTATCATCTCTGGGTGCTAGGGTATTAATTTAAAGCATCTCCTCATCTCTTTTCTCACACCTAGTTAAGTTTCCTAAAACTGCATTAAAAGGAGATAGATGTGAATGACAGTAATGGAAACAATCTACCAGAATAAAGCCAAAAAAAAAAAAAAAAGGCAATTATCATTTAGAACATTCTTTCTATGAGTAATTTGGAAATAATCAGAACACAGTTCCACCATTACCATCCTAATCCTCACAGGTAAGGAGTAGGAAGTCCTAACAGAGGGCTTAAATGATGGCATTTAGATATTTTTAAACAGTGCCCTGCGGCACCTCATCGGTTGAGCATCTGACACTTGGTTTCTGTTCAGGTCATGATCTCAGCATCATGAGATTGAGCCCCATAACGGGCTCCGTGCTCAGCACCCAGCCTACCTGAGATTCTCTCTCCCTATCCCTCTGCCCCTCCCCTGCTCACTCATACTCTTGCCTGTTCTAAATTAATTAATTATTTTTTTAAAATAGAGTGCCTGATTATGGAGGCTTTCTGAACTAGTTGGCATTGAGGGCCATGGGTAAGAAAGCCATTTCTCCAGAAAGGTACCTCCCAGGAGGAAACCTCACACTTTCAGAAATCTAAGAGCAGTTATATGAGAAAAATACTACCAGCCCCTACCAAATACCTTCAAAATATCAAAAATCGTATTACAAAGTTAGATTATCCACTTTTTAAACAGAACTGGCTCCAAATGGTTGAGCTATCTGGGGAAATAGTCAAATGTCTATATATATCAACTGCATCTAATAAAAGGCCTAACTCATAATGAACATTCAATTAATATTTACTACACAGCATATGAAGTAGAAGGTGGGAAACTTATCCTTGAAAAAGATTTAATACCACCGAAGATAGCATAATCATTCTTCTCAAGCTATTCTTAGCAAAAACTGTTCAAAGACATTGACCAACATATTACCAAAATATAACATGAAGGCACAAAATACCAAAAACCACTCAAAAAGAAAAAGAAAAGAAACTATAAGGGGGAGAGAAAAAAACAGGTACAATCCAATAAAGCCTCCAGACACTAGAATTATCAAATAATAACCAAAAACATCCTGCTTACTCTGGTCAGGGAGAAAAATGACGAGCTCAAAAATTTTAATAGGGAAATAAAATCCATAATAGTAATACAGCATATATGAAAAAAACTAGATAGAAATTTGGCAAGTGAAAGATAATAAGCAAAATTAAGAATTCAATGTACAGGTTTAACAGCAGACTACAGATAAAGATAGACTCAATGAACTGGAAGATATAAGAAGAAATTACCCAAAAAAAAAACACAAAATGATAGAAAATATACAAGAAAATGTAGGAGGCCGGATTTTGTGAGGTCTTACACACAGTTAACTAGAATCACAGAAGAACAGCAAATATGCAGAAATACGATGCACAGACACGATATGTAAAAAAGCAGTATATGAAAATAAAATAGTGGAGAATTTATCACAACTTATGAAAAATATCAAACCTCAAACTTTAAAACTCAAAAAACAAAAATCCTCAGCAGGTGTATCAGTGTGTGTGCTTGCTTTTTTTTTCTTTCCACAACTTTAATAAACATAAGAGAAAAACTTAAAATTTAAAAAATTTAAAACTATGAATATAGCTGACGTACATAAATCCACTTTGACAAAATAACATTTTAGTGATAGATAACATCAACAGCAACATGGACCCCAAAAGAAAATAGAATAATACCAATATGCTGAGAGAAAATAGCGGATAATCTAGAATTCTATATTCAACAAAAATGTCCTCAAGACGAAAGAGAGGAGGGAGGAGTTATGATGGTAGAGTAGTAGGGGGACCCTGAGTTTGCCTCCTCCCTCAAACACAGCCAGATTAACATTCAACTATTCTGATCAACACAATCTGAGGATTAAGGAAACAATCTGCACAGTTGGACAGAATGTGGCAGATGTGAGGTTCTGAGCCATGAACTGGGGAAGAGGAAAGCCACGGGGCTGAGAAGGAGAGGGAATCATTTTCATAGAGCAAAGTCAGGGGGAGGGAGAGAGCAGGAGAAGATGCAGCAGGTAGGGATCACACAATAAGTGAGGAGATCCCCTGGGTGGCACTGCGAGAGATTTCTGCCCTTCCCAGAGTACATTTGGAAGAGTAAATTCTTCCTCTCCAAGAACAAAGAGCCAGCTGGGAGCCACGCAATAGCTCACCGTCTCATCCTCAGGGAGGGGAACTTATAGCAGCTTTTGGCTGTCTGCCACAATAGAATCAACGCTCTGTGTAACTGCCTTTCTCGGACAGACAGGAGTAGGGGACCAACTCTTCTGAAAATGACAGTTAATCTGGTTGCAGCTTTTCACTGTGTGTTACGGTAGACTCCAGCCTCCATGTGCGCACTGTGACTGCTTTTCTGGGACAGGACAGAGCACCGTAAGGTTCTCCCGGTGAGGAGGGGATTGTGGAATGATTCCGCTCCTTGCCAGGACCTTTAAAACGTGGGAGTTTTGAGTCCCAGCCACAGACCAGAAATAACATACAAGAGATCTGTGATGTGGGGCATGCTGACGGCCCAGGAACAGACAGGTTAAGGACAGAGAACTGAAGAAAGCTCAGGACACAGGAGATTATTTGCTTTTCTGAAACAGCCTTCTGAAGAGCAGTGGCCAGAAGTTCCCCTCCCTGAGGACGAGAGGGCGAGGCGATGCCATATTCTCCCCCTTCACTCTTCCCTCCTCCTGCCCACCAAAATGGTTGAACTTCATACAGAAACATAGTAAGTAGCTCCAGTGGAGGCTGGAGTCCCCTACTAAATGTCACACCCCTGTGCTTGGCAGGGGCATCATTATAAGGGCAAGTTCGCATGTGAACCAGCCCAGCAGGCCTCTCAATCAGAAGACCAACAGAGGTACTCCACAAGTACCAAGTATACTGATTAAAGAATGTTCCAGAACATCAGCTTCTGATGGAAATAGGAATAGGCTTATTTCTTTTTTTTTCTTAGTTTTTAATTTTTATTTTTTTATTTTTTTATTTTTATTTTTATTTTTCTATGTCTTTTTATTATTTTATCTTCTATATATATTTTTTCTTTTTTTTCTCTTTATTTTATTTATTTATTTTTTTGGTATCAGGGTTATAATTTTTTGCTCATTTGTTGGTTTGTGTGTTTCTTTCTCTTGTTTTTTGGATCAGCTTTTTTTTTTTCTTTTCTTCTTTCCTTACTCTTTTAACTTCCTTCTTTCTTATTTTTTGGAATCAGACTCATAGTTATTTTGTTTATTTCTTCATTTGCATTTTTGTTCCTTTTGTTTTTCTCTCATCTTGGATCAGGCTTTTTTTTTTTTTTTTTCTCTCTTTTTCCTTTCTTTTCTTTTCCAGGTTTATCTTAACAAACAAATCAAATAACACCTAGTTAAGGGTACAACCACTTTCCACTACAAGCCAGGAGGAACTCTGGAGAGGACAGACCAATGGGAAAGAACAGCCAAATGTAATAGCAGAATATACACAGTACACACTAGAAATGCTTACTGAAGACTTTTGTTATTATTGTTGTTGTTCTTATTGTGGGGTTTTTTTTCTTTTTCTTTCTTTTTTTAATGAACAAAATGTTGAGACACAGAAAGTTACCCCAAAAGAAAGAACAGGAGGTAGTATTCACAGCCAGGGAGTTAATCAATATGGATATAAGTAAGATGTCTGCACTAGAATTTAAAACGAAGATTATAAAGATACTATCTGGGCTTGAAAAAAAGCATAGAAGACACTAGAGAATCCCTTACTATAGAGATAAGACAACTAAAATCTAGTCAGACCAAAATTAGCAATGCTATAACCCAGATGCAGTCCCAAGTGGAGGCCATAAAAACAAATGAATGAAACAGAAGAGCAAATCAGTGATACAGAAGTTAAAATTGTGGAAAATAATGAAGCTGAAAAGAAGAGGGAAAGAAAACTATTATATCACAAAGGTGGACTTAGGAAACTGAGCAATTCCATAAAGTGAAATAATATCCATATTATAGGAGTCCCAGAAGAAGAGCAAGGAGAAAGGGGCAGAAGGTTTATTCGAATAAATTATACCTGAGAACTTCCCTAATCTGGGGAAAGAAACCAGGCATTCAAGTCCAAGGGGCACAGAGAACTACCTGCAAAATCAATAAAAATAGGTCAACACCTCAACATACTGAAACCTGCAAATTACAAAGACAAGAGAAAGCCTTGAAAGCTGCTCGGGAGAAGAGGTCCTTAAGCTACAAAAGTACACACATAAGGCTCACAGCAGACCTGTCCACAGAGACCTGGCAGGCCAGAAAGGACTAGAATGATATATTCAATGTACTAACTGGGGGAAATATGTGACCAAGAATACTTTATCCAGCAAGACTGTCATTCAGAACAGAGAGAGAGATAGTTTCCAAGATAAACAAAAACTATAGGAATTCATAAACACTAAACCAGCCCTGCAAGAAAAATTAAAGGGGGCCTTTTCAGTGGAGAGGGAGCCCAAAAGTAACAAAGACTAGAAAGAACAGAGACATCCTATAGGAACAGTGACCTTACATGTAATGAAAGATATGAATTTAGGGCTAAATTCATATTATTCATATCTTTCCATAATTATTCTGAATACAAATGAACTAAATACTCCAATGAAAAGACACAGCATATCAGAATAGATTAAAAAACAAACAAACAAAAAAACACAAAAAAACAACCTATCAACAAGCTGCTTACTAAAGACTCATTTTCCACCCAAAGATACCTCCAGATTGAAAGTAGTAGGGTACCATTTATCATACTAAAGGACAATAAAAGAAAGCTGAAATAGCCATACTTATAATCAGACAAACTTTAAACCAAAGACTGTAATAAGAGATGAAGAAGGAACTATATATAATAAAAGGGTCTATCCAACAAGATCTAACAATTGTAAATTTTTATTCCCCTCACTTGGGAGCAGCCAACTACATAAATCAATTAATAACAAACTTAAAGAAACTCCCTAATAATAATACAATATGGCTGAGGGACTTTAATATGCTACTCACAGCAATGGAAAGATCATCTAATTAAAAAATCAATAGTAGGAAACAAGGGCTTTAAAGGACTCAACCGAACCAGATGGACCTAATAGATATATTCAGAGCATTTCATCCTAAAGCAGCAGAATACATATTCTTTCTGAGTGCTCATGGAACATTCTCCCGAACAGATCACATAATGAGTCACAAATCAGGCCTCAACACTTTCAAAAGGATTGAGATCATACCATGCGTATTTTCAGACCACAAAGATATAAAACTTAAAGTCAACCACGAGAAAAAATTTGGAAGAATCACAAATACATGGAGGTTAAAGAACAAGTTAACCAAGAAATGAAAGAAGAATTTTAAAAATTCATGGAAGCAAATGAAATTTGAAAATGAAAACACAACAGTTCAAAACCTTTGAAATGCAACATAGATGGTTCTTTTTTTTTTTTTTTTAAGAATTTATTTACTTGGGGGGAGGAGTCAAGATGGCGGAGAAGTAGCAGGCTGAGACTACTTCAGGTTGTGGGAGATCAGCTAGATAGCTTATCTAAAGATTACAAACACCTACAAATCCAACGGGAGATCGAAGAGAAGAAGAACAGCAACTCTAGAAACAGAAAATCAACCACTTTCTGAAAGGTAGGACTGGTGGAGAAGTGAATCCAAAGCGACGGGAAGATAGACTGCGGGGGGAGGGGCCGGCTCCCAGCAAGCGGCGGAGCAACGGAGCACAAAATCAGGACTTTTAAAAGTCTGTTCCGCTGAGGGACATCGCTCCAGAGGCTTAACCAGGGTGAAGCCCGCACGGGGTCAGCGTGGCCTCAGGTCCCGCAGGGTCACAGAAGGATCGGGGTGTCTGAGTGTCGCAGAGCTCACAGGTATTAGAACGGGGAAGCCGGCTACAGAGACAGAGCCGAGGAGTGACTCTCAGCTCGGGGTTACCTTGAACTGGTCGCAGGCTCGGTCAGCTCAGAGCACGGCCGGAGGCCAGGGTGGCAGGAGTCATTGGGCGATGTTCTCTGGGGGCGCACTGAGGAGTGGGGCCCCAGGCTCTCGGCTCCTCCGGGCCAGACACCAGGAGGCCGCCATCTTCATTCCCGCCCTCCGGAACTCTAAGGAAAGCGCTCAGGGAACAAAAGCTCCCGAAAGCAAACCCAAGCGGATTACTCAGCCGGGCTGGGTAAGGGCGGTGCGACTCCACCTGGGGCAAAGACGCTTGAGAATCACTACAACAGGCCCCTCCCCCAGAAGATCAACGAGAAACCCAGCCAGGACCAAGTTCACCTACCAAGGAGTGTAGTTTCAATACCAAGGAGAGCAAAGGAATTCCAGAGGAAGAGAAAGCGAAGCACGGAACTCAGGGCTTTCTCCCGATGATTCTTTAGCACTGCAGTTAATTTATTTTTTTAATTTTTTTTATTTTTATTTTTTTCTTTTTCAATTTTTTTTCTTCTGCTAAATTTTTTTAACTTTTACCCTTTTCTTTTTTAACATTTTTTTTTCTTTTTTAACATTTTTAACTACTTTATCTAATATATATATTTTTTTTTCCTTTTAATACATTTTCTTTATTGGTTTTCTTTTTTTTTTTTCTTTCTTTCTGAACCTCTTTTTATCCCCTTTCTCCCCCCTCACAATTTGGGATCTCTTCTGATTTGGCTAAAGCATATTTTCCTGGGGTTGTTGCCACCCTTTTAGTATTTTACTTGCTCCTTCATATACTCTTATCTGGACAAAATGAAAAGGCTGAAAAATTCACCACAAAAAAAAAAAAGAACAAGAGGCAGTACCAAAGGCTAGGGACCTAATCAATACAGACATTGGTAATATGTCAGATCCAGAGTTCAGAATGACGATTCTCAAGGTTCTATCTGGGCTCGAAAAAGGCATGGAAGATATTAGAGAAACCCTCACGGGAGATATAAAAGCCCTTTCTGGAGAAGTAAAAGAACTAAAATCTAACCAAGTTGAAATCAAAAAAGCTATTAATGAGGTGCAATCAAAAATGGAGGCTCTCACTGCTAGGATAAATGAGGCAGAAGAAAGAATTAGCGATATAGAAGACCAAATGACAGAGAATAAAGAAACTGAGCAAAAAAGGGACAAACAGCTATTGGACCACGAGGGGAGGATTCGAGAGATAAGTGACACCATAAGACGAAACAACATTAGAATAATTGGGTTTCCAGAAGAAGAGGAAACAGAGAGGGGAGCAGAAGGTATATTGGAGAGAATTATTGGAGAGAATTTCCCCAATATGGCAAAGGGAACAAGTATCAAAATCCAGGAGGTTCAGAGAACCCCCCTCAAGATCAATAAGAATAGGTCCACACCCCGTCACCTAACAGTAAAATTTACAAGTCTTAGTGACAAAGACAAAATCCTGAAAGCAGCCCAGGAAAAGAAGTCTGTAACATACAATGGTAAAAATATTAGATTGGCAGCAGACTTATCCATAGAGACCTGGCAGGCCAGAAAGAGCTGGTATGATATATTCAGAGCACTAAATGAGAAAAACATGCAGCCAAGAATACTATATCCAGCTAGGCTATCATTGAAAATAGAAGGAGAGATTAAAAGCTTC
The DNA here is from genome assembly GCF_902655055.1 of Lutra lutra. Classification (NCBI taxonomy): domain Eukaryota; kingdom Metazoa; phylum Chordata; class Mammalia; order Carnivora; family Mustelidae; genus Lutra; species Lutra lutra. The sequence goes on along the minus strand of NC_062279.1, from coordinate 36,367,190 downwards.
CAGGACAAACAAAAACTGAAAGAATTTGCAAATACCAAACCAGCTCTACAGGAAATATTGAAAGCGGTCCTCTAAGCAAAGAGAGACCCTAAAACTAGTAGATCAGAAAGGAACAGAAACAATATACAATAACAGTCACCTTACAGGCAATACAATGGCACTAAATTCATATCTCTCAATAGTTACCCTGAATGTAAATGGGCTAAATGCCCCAATCAAAAGACACAGGGTATCAGAATGGATAAAAAAACAAAACCCATCTATATGTTGCCTACAAGAAACTCATTTTTACCCGAAGACACCTCCAGATTTAAAGTGAGGGGGTGGAAAAGAATTTACCATGCTAATGGACATCAGAGGAAAGCAGGAGTGGCAATCCTTATATCAGATCAATTAGATTTTAAGCCAAAGACTATAATAAGAGATGAGGAAGGACACTATATCATACTCAAAGGAACTGTCCAACAAGAAGATCTAACAATTTTAAATATCTATGCCCCTAACGTGGGAGCAGCCAACTATATAAACCAATTAATAACAAAATCAAAGAAACACATCAACAATAATACAATAATCGTAGGGGACTTTAACACTCCCCTCACTGAAATGGACAGATCATCCAAGCAAAAGATCAACAAGGAAATAAAGGCCTTCAATGACACACTGGACCAGATGGACATCACAGATATATTCAGAACATTTCATCCCAAAGCAACAGAATACACATTCTTCTCTAGTGCACATGGAACATTCTCCAGAATAGATCACATCCTCAGTCCTAAATCGGGTCTCAACAGGTATCAAAAGATTGGGATCATTCCCTGCATATTTTCAGACCACAATGCTCTGAAGCTAGAACTCAATCACAAGAGGAAATTTGGAAAGAACCCAAATACATGGAGACTAAACAGCATCCTTCTAAAGAATGAATGGGTCAACCAGGAAATTAAAGAAGAATTGAAAAAATTCATGGAACCAAATGATAATGAAAACACAACGGTTCAAAATCTGTGGGACACAACAAAGGCAGTCCTGAGAGGAAAATATATAGCGGTACAAGCCTTTCTCAAGAAACAAGAAAGGTCTCAGGTACACAACCTAACCCTACACCTAAAGGAGCTGGAGAAAGAACAAGAAAGAAACCCTAAACCCAGCAGGAGAAGAGAAATCATAAAGATCAGAGCAGAAATCAATGAAATAGAAACCAAAAAAACAATAGAACAAATCAACGAAACTAGGAGCTGGTTCTTTGAAAGAATTAATAAGATTGATTAAACCCCTGGCCAGACTTATCAAAAAGAAAAGAGAAAGGACCCAAATAAATAAAATCATGAATGAAAGAGGAGAGATCACAACGAACACCAAAGAAATACAGACAATTATAAGAACATACTATGAGCAACTCTACGCCAACAAATTTGACAATCTGGAAGAAATGGATGCATTCCTAGAGACATATAAACTACCACAACTGAACCAGGAAGAAATAGAAAGCCTGAACAGACCCATAACCAGTAAGGAGATTGAAACAGTCATCAAAAATCTCCAAAAAAAAACAAAAGCCCAGGGCCAGACGGCTTCCCGGGGGAATTCTACCAAACATTTAAAGAAGAACTAATTCCTATTCTCCTGAAACTGTTCCAAAAAACAGAAATGGAAGGAAAACTTCCAAACTCATTTTATGAAGCCAGCATCACCTTGATCCCAAAACTAGACAAGGATCCCATCAAAAAAGAGAACTACAGACCAATGTCCTTGATGAACACAGATGCAAAAATTCTCACCAAAATACTAGCCATAGTACATAAAAAGGATTATTCACCACAACCAAGTGGGATTTATTCCAGGGCTGCAAGGTTGGCTTAACATCCGCAAATCAATCAATGTGATACAACACATTAATAAAAAAAGAACAAGAACCATATGATACTCTCCATAGATGCTGAAAAAGCATTTGACAAAGTATAGCATCCCTTCCTGATCAAAACTCTTCAAAGTGTAGGGATACAGGGCACATACCTCAATATTATCAAAGCCATCTATGAAAAACCCACTGCAAATATCATTCTCAATGGAGAAAAACTGAAAGCTTTTCCGCTAAGGTCAGGAACACGGCAGGGATGTCCGTTATCACCACTGCTATTCAACATAGTACTAGAAGTCCTAGCCTCAGCAATCAGACAACAAAAGGAAATTAAAGGCATCCAAATCGGCAAAGAAGAAGTCAAACTATCACTCTTCGCAGATGATATGATACTGTATGTGGAAAACCCAAAAGACTCCACTCCAAAACTGCTAGAACTTGTACAGGAATTCAGTAAAGTGTCAGGATATAAAATCAATGCACAGAAATCAGTTGCATTTCTCTACACCAACAACAAGACAGAAGAAAGAGAAATTAAGGAGTCCATCCCATTTACAATTGCACCCAAAACTATAAGATACCTAGGAATAAACCTAACCAAAGAGACTAAGAATCTATACACAGAAAACTATAAAGTACTCATGAAAGAAATTGAGGAAGACACAAAGAAATGGAAAAATGTTCCATGCTCCTGGATTGGAAGAATAAATATTGTGAAAATGTCTATGCTACCTAAAGCAATCTACACATTTAATGCAATTCCTATCAAAGTACCATCCATTTTTTTCAAAGAAATGGAACAAATAATCCTAAAATTTATATGGAACCAGAAAAGACCTCGAATAGCCAAAGGAATATTGAAAAAGAAAGCCAAAGTTGGTGGCATCACAATTCCGGACTTCAAGCTCTATTACAAAGCTGTCATCATCAAGACAGCATGGTACTGGCACAAAACCAGACACATAGATCAATGGAACAGAATAGAGAGCCCAGAAATAGACCCTCAACTCTATAGTCAGCTAATCTTCGACAAAGCAGGAAAGAATGTCCAATGGAAAAAAGACAGCCTCTTCAATAAATGGTGTTGGGAAAATTGGATAGCCACATGCAGAAAAATGAAATTGGATCATTTCCTTACACCACACACGAAAATAGACTCAAAATGGATGAAGGATCTCAATGTGAGAAAGGAATCCATCAAAATCCTCGAGGAGAACACAGGCAACAACCTCTTCGACCTCAGCCTCAGCAACATCTTCCTAGGAACATCGCCAAAAGCAAGGGAAGCAAGGGCAAAAATGAACTATTGGGATTTTATCAAGATCAAAAGCTTTTGCACAGCAAAGGAAACAGTGAACAAAACCAAAAGACAACTGACAGAATGGGAGAAGATATTTGCAAATGACATATCAGATAAAGGGCTAGTGTCCAAAATCTATAAAGAACTTAGCAAACTCAACACCCAAAGAACAAATAATCCAATCAAGAAATGGGCAGAGGACATGAACAGACAGTTCTGCAAAGAAGACATCCAGATGGCCAACAGACAGATGAAAAAGTGCTCCATGTCACTCGGCATCAGGGAAATACAAATCAAAACCACAATGAGATATCACCTCACACCAGTCAGAATGGCTAAAATTAACAAGTCAGGAAATGACAGATGCTGGCGAGGATGCGGAGAAAGGGCATCCCTCCTACACTGTGGGTGGGAATGCAAGCTGGTGCAACCACTCTGGAAAACAGCATGGAGGTTCCTCAAAATGTTGAAAATAGAACTACCCTATGACCCAGCAATTGCACTGCTGGGTATTTACCCTAAAGATACAAACGTAGTGATCCGAAGGGGCACGTGCACCCGAATGTTTATAGCAGCAATGTCTACAATAGCCAAACTATGGAAAGAACCTAGATGTCCATCAACAGACGAATGGATAAAGAAGATGTGGTATATATACACAATGGAATACTATGCAGCCATCAAAAGAAATGAAATCTTGCCATTTGCGATGACGTGGATGGAACTAGAGGGTATCATGCTTAGCGAAATAAGTCAATCGGAGAAAGACAACTATCATATGATTTCCCTGATGTGAGGGAGAGGAGATGCAACATGTGGGGTTAAGGGGGTAGGAGAAGAGTAAATGAAACAAGATGGAATTGGGAGGGAGACAAGCCATAAGTGACTCTTAATCTCACAAAACAAACTGAGGGTTGATGGGGGGAGGGGGGTTGGGAGGAGGGTGGGATTATGGACACTGGGGAGGGTATGTGCTATGGTGAGTGCTGTGAAGTGTGTAAACCTGGCGATTCACAGACCTGTACCCCTGGGGATAAAAATATATTATATGTTTATAAAAAATAAAATTAAAAAAAAAAAGAATTTATTTACTTGACAGAGATAACGAGTAGGCAGAGAAGCAGGCAGAGAGAGAGGAGGAAGGGAGTAGCAGGCTTCCCGCTGAGCAGAGAGCACAATGCAGGGCTCGATCCCAGGACCCTGGGATCAGGACCTGAGCCGAAGGCAGAGGCCTTAACCCACTGAGCCACCCAGGCGCCCCGCAACATAGATGGTTCTATGAGGGAAGTATATAGCAATACAAAGCTTCCTCAAGAAGCAAGGTCTTAAATACAAAAACTAACCTTATACCTAAAAGACCTGGAAAAAGAACAGCAAATAAAGCCTAAATCCAGCAGAAAACAGGAAATTAAGATTAGAACAGAATCAATGACACAGAAATTTAAAACACACACACACACACACACACACAGAACAGATCAAAGAAACTAGGAGCTGGTTCTTTGAAAGAATTAACAAGATTGATAAACCCCTACCCAGACTTATCAAAAAGAAAAGAGAAAGAACTCAAATAAATAAAATAATGAATGAAAGAGGAGAGATCACAACCAACACCACAGAAATAAAAATAAGTATAACAGAATATTATGAGCAATTGTATGCCAAAAAATTAGGCAATCTGGAAAAAATGGATGCATTCCTAGAAACATAGAAACTACCAAAACTAAAAATAGGAATAAATAGAAAACCTGAACAGACCCATAACCAGCAAAGATATTGAATCAGTAATCAAAAATCTCCCAATAAACAAGAGTCCAGGGCCCACTGGCTTCCCAGCAGAATTCTATCAAACATTTAAAGAAGAATTAATACCTATTCTTCTGAAACTGTTCCAAAAATAGAAATGGAAGGAAAACTTTCAAACTCATCCTATGAGGCCAGCATTACCTTGTTCTCAAAACCAAACAAAGGTCATACAAAAAAAGAATTAAAGACCAAAAGTCTCTGATGAACAAGGATGTAAAAATTCTCACCAAGATATCAGCTAATAACAGTACATCAAAAGGATTATTCACCATAACCAATTGGGATTTATTCCTGGGCAGCAAGGGTAGCTCAATATCCACAAATCAATCAACGTGATACACCACATTAATAAAAGAAAGGACAAGGACTATATTCCTCTCAATAGATCCAGAAAAAGCATTTCTTGAAAAAACCCTCAATAAAGTAGGAATAGAAGGAACAGACCTCAAAATCATAAAGGTCATACATGAAAGACACAGCTAGTACCATCCTTAATGGGGAAAAACAGAGCATTTCCCTGAAAGTGAGGAAAACCACAGGGATGTCCATTCTCACCACTGTTGTTCAATATGGTACTAGAAGTCCTAGCCTCAGCAATCAGACAACAAAAAGAAATAAAGGCATCCAAATCAGTGAAGAAGTCAAACTTTCACTCTAAGCAGACAACATGATACTCTATGTAGAAACCCAAGATTCCACCAAAAAATTGCTGGAACTGATACAGGAATTTAGCCAAGTGGCAGGATATAAAACCACTGCACAGAAGTGTCTTTCATTTCTATACACCAATAATGAAGCAGCAGAAAGAGAAATCAAGAAATTGATCCCATTTACAATTGCACCAAAAACCATACGATACCTAGGAACAGACCTAACCAAAGAGGTAAAAAGATGTTCTCTGAAAACTACAGAACACTTTGAAAGAAACTGAGGAAGACAAAAAGAAATGGAAAAACATTCCATACTCATGGATTGGGAGAACCAATATTGTGAAAACGTATATGCTACCCAAAGCAATCTACACATCCAATGCAATCCCTGTCAAAATGCCATCAGCATTTTTCACAGAGCTGGAGCAAACAATTCTAAGATTTGTATGGAACCACAAAAGACCCTTAATGGCCAAAGTAATGTTGAAAAAGAAAACCAAAACCAAGGGATCACAATTCTGGACATCAAGCAATACTGCAAAGCTGTCATCATCAAGACAGTATGGTAATGGCACAGAAAAAAGATACAGAGATCAATGGAACAGAAATGAACCCACAACTCTATGGTCAACTAATCTTTGACATAGCAGGAAAGAACACCCAATGGAAAAAAGACAGTCTCTTCAACAAACGGTGTTGGGAAAACTAGACAGCAACATAAAGAAGAATGAAACCAGACTACTTTCTTACACTATACACAAAAAGAAATTCAAAATGGATGAAAGACCTTAATGTGAGACAGGAAACCATCAAAATCCTAGGGGAGAATACAAGCAGATAGCTCTGTGATCTCAGTCAGAGCAACTTCTTACTAGATACATCACCACAGGCAAGGGAAACAAAAGCAAAAATGAACTATATGGACTTTATCAAGATAAACAGCTTCTGCACAACAAAGGAAACAGTTAACAAAGCTAAAAGGCAACCTACAGAATGGAAGAAGATATTTACACATGTCTTATCAGATAAAGGGCTAACATCCAAAATCTATAAAGAACTTAGAAAATCAACACCCAATAAATAAATAAATAAACAAACCAGTCAAGAAATGGGCAGAAGACATGAACAAACGTTTCTCCAAAGAAGACATGTAAGTGGCTAAGAGACACATGAAAAAATGCTCAACATCACTCAGCATCAGGGAAATATAAATCAAAACCACAATGACATACCACCTCACACCAGTCAGAATGTTAAAATTAACAACTCAGGAAACAACAGACGTTGGCGAGGATGTGGAGAATAGGGAACCCTCTTACACTGGAGGTAGGAATGCAAACTGCTGTAGCCACTCTTAAAAATATTATGGAGGTTTCTCAAAAAACTAAAAATAGAACTACCCTATGACCTAGCAAGTGCACTACTAGGTATTCATTCAAAAGATATAAAAAATAGTGATTTGAAGGGACACACACACCCCAATGTTTACAGCAGCAATGCCCCCAATAGCCAAAATACAAAAAGAGCCCAGATGTCCATCAAATGGTGACTGGAAAAACATGTGTTGTGTATATATACACAATAGAATAGTATTCTGCCATCAAAAAGAATGAAATAATGCCATTTGCAACAATGTGGACGGAACTGGAGGATATTAAGTTAAGCGAAATAAGTCAATCAGAGAAAGACTCTCATGTGGAAATTAAGAAACAGAACAGCAGATCATAGGGGATGGGAGGGAAAATAATATAAGATGAAATCAGACAGGGAGACAAACCATAAGAGATTCTTACGTATAGGAAACAGGCCGTTGGTGGGTAAGGGGAATGGGGTAACTCGGTGATGGGCATTAAGGAGGTCACTTAATGTAATGAGCATTGGGTGTTATGTGAAACTGATGAACCGCTAAATTCTACCCCTGAAACTAATAATATACTACATGTTAACTAAATTGAATTTAAATAAAATTTTTTTTTAAATAAAGAATGAAAGAGAAATAAAGATTCCCTTGTTGCAGGGGGGCAGAGGCTGATTAAGAGACAAACTACTACCAGACACATACTCAAAGAAATTCAAAAAGGGTTTTTCAAGGTAACTAAAAAATGATACCAAATGGAAGGTCAGAGATGCAAGAGAACCAACAAGTAATGAAAGTGATAACTATGTTAACAAGAATGAACAATGTTCATTAAACAGTGATAATGCATTCCTGACACATAGTTATATAAGTCAGGAAGTGAATAAATAAAGTTAAACTGCTCTAAAGTCCTTGAATTGTGTAAGGAAGGATACGACTTAATATTAAACATGATAAATCAAGGACATAAGTTGTGATTTTTAGAGTAACTCCCCCCAAAAAATCAAAGACTACATAACTTCCATTCTAATAGAAGTAAAATAATGAATATTGAAAACAGACAAATAATTCAAAATAAACAAAATAAATCCAAAATAAACAAAATAAAAGATTTTTTAAAAGAACATTAAAGTGAGACAAATGAAAAACACATAAGATGGTAGATTTAAACCCAAATACTGCATCTCATTTATTCTAAAACACATTCTTCACATATTTAAAATACTCTGAAACTGAAATTCATCTGACAAAGTACTTACTTAATAGGCACCATTTTTCTTAGTGGTATATAAATAATAATGTATCTTACAATCAATTGCATCTACAGTTAAATAAATATAGTATATTACTAATTATATTAACATAAATAAATTAAATGATAGAATTAAGAGACAAATACTGTCAAGCTGGATTAAAAAATAAAACCTAAACATGTTTCAAAGCATACATCTAAAACATAAGGATAAAGAAAAGTTCAAAGTGAAAGGATGGGAAAAAATATACTTTCAACATGAAAAAATCTGGGGAAGCTAAATTAGTAAAAAACAAAACTGACAGTCTAATCAATAAAAAAGGAAATGAAGACACATAGATTGAGAAGAAATAAAACTTTGCAAATGATAGTCATCTATGTATAAAATCCAAAAGAACCAACAAAAAAAAATTTCTCAAACTAGTAAGCAATTAAAGCAAACTTATTAAAGCAATGAAAGGTTGTAGTACAAAAGATTAATATACAAGTCAGTTGCTTTCTTATATACCAGCAACAAACTAACAAAATTTGAAATTAGAAACGCAATTCCATTTACATTAGCAAAACCAAAACCAAACAAAAACACTTAGGTATAAATATAACAAAATATTTACAAGATCTATAGAGGAAAACAATAAAACTCTGATTAAAAAAAATCAAAAACAACCTAAATAAATGGAGAGATAGTCCATGTTCAAGGACAGAAAAACTCAATACCATAAGGATGCCCATTCTTCCCAACTTGATCTATAGATTCAATGCAACCCCAATTAAGATCCCAGTTGGTTATTTTTTAGGTTCGACAAAGCGATCTAACATTTATATGGAAAGAAAAAGGACCCATAATAACCAATACAATACTGAAAGAGAACAAAATTTTAAAAGTGACAGAATCTGACTTTAAGATTTACCTTAAAGCTACGGTAAACCAAGATAGCATGGTATTGGCAAAAGAACAGACAAATGGATGAATGGAAGAGAATCAAGTCCAGACATAAACCCAAACAAATATAGCCAACTTATCTTTGACAAAAGACAATTTGATGGAGAAAGGATAGTCTTTAACCCAAAAAAGAGTATCCACTGCAGAGAAAAGGGAACTCTCTTACACTTTTGGTGGAAATGCAAACTGCGGCAGCCACCCTGGAAAACAGTACGGAGGTTCCTCAAAAAGTTAAAAATAGAACTATCATAAGATCCAGCAATTGCACTACTTGGGTATTTATCCAAAAAATACTGATTTGAAGGGATACATGCACCCCCAATGTTTGTAGCAGCATACAACAATAACCAAACTGTGGGAAAAATCCCTAATGTCCATCAACTGGTGAATGGATACAGAAAATGTGGCATATATACAATGGAATATTACTGAGCCATAAAAAGGAATGAAATCATGGTGCCTTAGTGGCTCATTCATTAAGTATCTGCCTTCAGCTCAGGTCATGATTCCAGGGTCCTGAGATCAAGCCCTACATTGGGTTCCCTGCTTAGCAGGAAGCCTGCTTCTCCTTCCCCCACTCCCCCTGCCTGTGTTCCCTCTCTCACTGTCTCTCTCTCCATCAAATAAATACATAAAATCTTAAAAAAAAAAAAAAAAGAATGAAATCATGCCATTTGCAATGACGTGGATGAAACTAGAGGGTATTATACTAAACAAAGTAAGTCAGTCAGAGAAAGACAAACGCTGTATGATTTCACTCAGATGTGGAATTTAAGAAACAACAGATGAACATGGAGAGGGAAAGAGAGAGAGTCAAAACAAAAAACTGACTCTCAACTATAGAGAACAAACTGAGGGTTACTGGAGGAGAGGTCGGCAGGGGATGGGTTAAATGGGTGATGAGTATTAAGGAGGGTACTTGTGATGAGCACTGGGTGTTGTATGTAAGTGATGAATCACTAAATTCTACACTTGGAAATAATATTACTTAGTACGTCAACTAACTTGAATTTAAATAAAAACTTGAAAGAAAATAGAAAGAAGAGTATCTGCAAAATCTTTGGCAAACATTATATTTAATGTTAAAGTGCCGAAAGCTTTCAAATATCACTGTATGATGACAGATGGTAACTATACTTGTGCTGAGCACAGAATAATGTACAGAATTGTTAAACCACTATGTTGTACACCTGAAACTAATATAACATTGCATGTTAATTATTCTTTATTAAAAAAAAAAAGACAAAGATGCACATTATCACCACTTCTACTTGAATATTGTACAGGAGGCCCTAGCCAGTACAGTCAGGTAATATAAATAAATAAATTAAGTTATAAGGATTGATGAGATAGAAACAAAACTATCATTACTGCCAGATGATGTGACTACATAAGTAAAAATCCCAAAGAATTCACAGGTGTGTAGCACTAATATAAAAGTGTAACAAGCTGCTAGATATAAAATAAATACAAGAAAAAAATTTCATTTTTATACAAAAAATTAGAAAATTAGTTTTTAAAAGAGAAATCACTTATAATAGCATTCAAAAATATAAAGTATAGGAATAACACTAACAAAAGAAGTTTAAATCTCTATAGAGAAATATAAGAGGAATTAAAGATCACAGACTTGAAGATTCCTTAATGAAAATATTGTTAATTCTTCACCAAACTAATCTAGAGATTTAATACAGTATCAATCAAAACCCCAATAAGACTTTTTTGTGGAACTGGACAATTCTCAAATTTATATGAGAAAGCCACAAATAGCCAAGACACTCAAACAACTAAGTCAAAGTAGGACAACTTGCTTTATACAACCAATTATAAAGCTGTAAAAATTAGGAAACTACAGTAGTGATGCAAATATAGAATAATAAACAAATGAAATAGAAGAGCCAGAAACAGACACATGTATTTGAGGACACTTGATTTATGACAAAGGTGACACTCCAAAGTAGCAATGAAAAGGATATCTTTTTAACACATGGCCCCAATTCAACAAAGAATTCATATTGGGGGGGAAAAAAAAAACAAAAAACCTGACTTCTACCTGACACAATATGAAGAAAGGCTAAAACAGATCAAGAGTCTGTAAGACAATACAGAAGAGTATCTCTGTGACATTAAAGTTATGGAACATAAATAAGATATAAAATGCAATAGTCATAAAGGAATAGACTGATATACATGACTACACTGAAATTAAAATTTTTCACTAAAAGTCACCAAAAATTTATAAAGACTTCTATTAATCAATAAAGATAGTCAACCCAATAGCAAAACTGGGGAGGGTGGGATGGAACAGTATCTTCACAAAAAACAAAACCCAAATGGCCCATAAACACGTGATTTAATCTCATTAGTAATCAAGGAAATGCAAAGGAAAAGCACAATAATATACCACGATGTGTCCAACTCATTAGCTACAGTTTAAAGTGGATAATATCAGTTGTTGGTGAGGTATCCACTTAGCACTCACTGTATCCCACAACACATCTCCTCCAGCCACCTCTGATTCCAGCAGTTATGGCGGACAACTCCCTGCAACTCCTGCCTCTAAGCTTTTTTTGAGTTGTAACTGAAAAGCACGGGGGCAGTTAAAATCCCAGGGGGCAGCCTTCAAACAAAACGAAGATGGAAGCAACAAAAATGAAAACGTAACGCAGCTACCTATATCAGGATGGACAAACAGCACAAACACAACATCAACTAAAAAAAGCTACGCTGATATGAAACATACTCGTATAATTGTATTTATTTGCTCTATTTAATCTTTTCTATGAATGGAGCTCAAAACAGGCAAAAATTAAAGTGTTTAGGAATACATACTTTTTGTGACAAAACTGTCGAGAAAAGCAAGGAAAGTACCATAAAAATCAGGATAAGGGTTAACTTCAGGGAAACTACAAAAGATTCAGAGGATCCTGGTAGTGACCTGACATGAGTGGCTACACAAACGTTCACTTTATAAAAATGTGTTCATTTGTGGGTGCCTGGGCGGCCCAGTCAGTAAAGCGGCCAATTTGGTTTCACCTCAGGTCATGATTTCAGGGTTGTGAGATGAAGCCCTGTGTCAGGCTCCATGCTCAGTGGAGAGTCTACTTCAGATTCTCTCTCTTTCTCTCTGTCCCTCTGGCTCATGCTCTCTCTCTCTCTCTCAAAGAAATAAATTTTTTTTAAATGTGTTCAGCTATACATTTGTTTAGCTAGATTTTCTGTATGTGCTTCATCTTTCATAATAAAAGTGTTTTTTAAAAAAATACATCACAAGTTCTCCCAGAGTAAGAAGGCCCTGCAAGACTTATCCTTGGTCCTTCTCTTCCTACAGTCAGGCTCAGTAGAGTCTAGTAAACCAGAAGGGTACTCAATCAGGACTGAGAAATCTTTTAGGAAAAAAAGATGAATTTGCTCAGCCTGATAGGGGTTGCTCAAGATCAGAAAGCAGACAGGGGGTTATACCTTTTACAGGAAGCAATCATTAAAAAAACAAAAAAACAAAAACAAAAAAAAAAAAAAAAACCAGAATCCAAGATAAAGACCAGAATAAGAGGTAAACTTGGAATGCAGGGCAATCTTTCTCTAAAAAACAAAATAAATAAAATAAAATAAAAAATACACAAGAAGATGGAACAAAAAATACCACCATTAATAAATGTAGATTTATCACCAGCTGTTGGAGGAAGTTAAGTTCATTTCAACTAGGAATAGACTTGAGCAGCCATCTGTCTAATGAGGTAATGTCCACCAGATCTTAAATAGTTAATCCAACACTAACTCCATTATGTCCATTCTGCCCTCTGCCCCTCTGCTCAAAGTGGAAGTGAATGCAATGTTGTCTGAGATAGTTTACTTGTTCTCAGAAGAAGCACGATGCCCTTCATTCAGTAGCGAAAGTTTCACTTATAGTCTTTTGGGGGAAGTAGAAAACCTTCCATTCTTTAAAATCTTATATTCCGAGATCTAGAAAGCAATGTTCGTTCATTAGAAGTCCTTTGCCATTACAAATGTTGCCTCAAGATATCTCTGTTTGCTACAGACTCAATTTTATCCTAATATCAACTTTTCCTTAAGTAGGCTCCACTCCCACTGTGGACCCCAAAACACGTCTTGAACTCACGACCCTGAGATAAAGAGTCAGATGCTTAAACAACGGAATCACCCAGGCACCCCATCCTAATACTCCTAAAGTGCTTCTACACTGACCCCTGTAAGCAATGACTTCCCAAAATTTCATGCCTTGCACCATCTCTCCCAGTCTCAATCTGTCCCTCTAATGTTTCATTTTGCCGTTAAGACCATGCTAAACCATGCCCCGTTTCAACCCTGCGAGCATAATACATTGCTGCTTCATATACAAAAGGTCAACAGTGAAAACAGCTCGCGGTGAACATCTGTAAGCAGTGGAATATTTATATTTATCCAACACTTACCTACCAGCTACATCTCTGTCATAGGAGATAAGTAAAGTACAGATGGGACTTTTTTTTCTTTTTGCCCTGGCTAATTTTAACTTACTACAGTAAGAAAATTACTACTACAAGCTCAATAAAATGTGCATAAACTCACATAATGACTCACTACACCATCACACAACCTCCGCAAAAGACAAGGGCAACAACAGACAAATATTCTATATATCTCTATTAGAGGGGCGCTGGGGTGGCTCAGTCAGCTGAGCATCTGCCTTTGGCTCAGGTCCTGATCTCAGGGTGCTGGGATCAAGCCCCATGTTGGGCTCCCTGCTCAGCGGGGAGTCTGTTTCTCCCTTTCTCTCCCACTGCCCCTCCTTCGGCTCATGTTCTCTCACTCTCTCTCTCTCTCTCAAATAAATAAAATCTTTAAAAAAACTCTTAGAATGCTAAACAAAAGCGTGAACTAATATGGCACCAGAAATAATGGGAAAATAAAGTCAATACAATCCACTCAGATCTATCTGAAATATGATCATCCGGTGAAAAGTTTTTAAAAATAAATAACTCCACAATAAAATTAACAATGTGTAATATTGCAAGCATATATTATCAGTTCTCAAGAGTAAAGTCCAGGGGAACACTGATGAATAGCAATCTCCTAAATGTTCAATGCTATTAATATCTGTAACAGACAGGTATCTACATTTATTTGAAATTAATTCTATTAAAATAATATTGCCTTATTTCCTAACTAAAAATAAATATCTGCTCAGAGCAAAACGATTAAAAAGATAAAGCCAGAAGAAAAATGAAATACACAAGTGACCCAAAAAACTACCACCAAAAATGAGAACCAGCTAAACATTTTGGCATACACCCTTCTAATCTTTCTTCACATGTTCATATTTTTATTTATTTATTTTTTAAAAATATTTTACTTATCTATTTGACAGAGAGGGTCACAGCAGGGGGAGTGGGAGAGGGAGAACAGGCTTCCTGCCAAGCAGGGAGCCTAATGGCAGGGCTCATCCCAGGACCCTGGGATTATGACCTGAGCTGAAGGCAGACACTCAACAACTGAGGCACCCAGGCGCCCCAGATGTTCATAGTTTTAAAAAGGAGTAATTCACACCATGGTTTCTCACATACTCTTTTCTTTTATTTGAATAAATATATATTATATACTGTTAACCAGAATGATTTACAAACCATCTTCTGTAGTACTCTAGAGTTTCCAAGAAGATGCTCTCAGGGGCCAGGGCCAACTAATACATTAGATACAGTATGGCACAAAGCTGAAGACCCATGATAATTTCAGTGGCCCACAAATTTACTTTAAAATCAGAAGAAAAAAAGGGAAATCACAATAATGAATATTTAATAATGAATCCAGCCTGGATTATATCTGCCTTTATACAAATATGGTCATAAAATATAATTTTTCATATTTTTTAAATGGAAGAAGGGGCTTAAAAACATGACTTCTAGTACTATACTGTTATGCTAAATAGGTATCTTGTGGTCAGTATAAACAATCTATTTTTTTGGACATGTGTAAGTTGTGCGCATTTTTATTATTCAACAATGCATATACATATTGTTTGCTCACTCTCTGATTATTCCCCTAGAACAAATTTCTAAAAATAAAATTGCTGGCTTAAAAACGTATCCTGTAAGGTTTTAAACACAAACAACCAATCTGTTCCACAGAAAACCTGTACTAATTCTCATCATACCAGAAGTATATGAGAGTGGCCTGGTGACTTACATACCCTGGTTTCATAGGTTAAAAACATGCTGTTTTATTGTATTGATTTATATTTCCTTGTTTAGTGATATGAAGAAAAGTTTTACAAATTTACTAATCTTTTATATTTATTTCTTGTATTATGAGCTACCTGAACATATTCTTTGCTCATCTATAAATTTATGATATTATTATTCAAAAAAAAAGGCAAAAACAAAAAACTTTATCTCAAATGTTTCAAATAGTATTCTTCGCTATTTGACCTTTCACTGTTTGAACTGTTTTTTATATACACAACTCTTCAAATCTATAGACTGCTTTGCACTTTACAGTTTTGGGGTTGTGGGGGCAGTGGAAAGACTCATGTTTCGAAAAACCTTTCTCCATCCAAGATTATATCTATTAAGTCATATTTTCTTCTATTTCATTATATATTTGGAATTTATTTTAAAGTATGATATATGGTAATTTCTTTTCAAATTCTTAACAAATTATCTCAGCCTCATTTACTGAAAAACCCTACCTTAAAAAAAAAGTCACTTTTATTATTTCTGAGGTTTCTACCATAAGACTGTTAATATGTTTCTTATGCATTTAAGTTAGTATTATACAGTTCCCAAACATAATAGTTCATACCGAGAGCCTTCTTTAAGGGTCTTCTCTTTCAGTATTTTCTTCACTACTATTGCAAAATTACTCTTCCAAATTGACTTTAAACTTATTTTTGTCAAGTTCTACAACGAATAAAATATATACATATCTGGAACTTGATTAGACTTATATTAAATTTATGAGTTAATTTGGTAAAGACAGATATATTTCCAATATTTAGTCTCTCCATAAAAGAACACTGCCTTTATTCAAATTACATATTCTGATTTTCAATAAACTTCTCTGTGTTCTTTAAACAAGTGCTGCATATTTCCTATTAAGTTGATCCCAAGGTACTCAGAATTTTTGGCAAATATAGTTTTTTTCTCACATTTTTTCAAAATAGTTAAAACTGGACTATTGAAAATCTACTTATTTTATAACTGTATTTCTAACACTAGTTGATTCCCTTGCTTTTCAAAAGTAGACAATCATAGTAACATCATTTCCCCCTCTTTTCAAATATTTACTCCTAAATCTTTTTCTTATTCATTGCACTAGCTAGAAAATCCAAGCCAAAATAAACTAATAGTACTGATAGTATCGTGTATGCCCAATATTTTATGGTTTCCTCTCCAATCTTATACCCATCATTCTCCACCGTGTTCTTCGCATAGAAGGCTGACCTATACAGACCACACCTTTCATGCAGACGTGCAAGAAACATGGCCAATAAGAGACACTGGCAAAGATAAGAAGTTGGTAGGAGAATAACTGATTATTCCTCTGGGTCCCACTGTAACAGGTCACCTGATGATGGCAGTTTCCCTCTACTTCAACTTTTAAATGGTCAGTCTCTCTCACAGCCATAGCTATTTCTCTCCACAATGCCATAACAGTCTTTATTACATCTTCTACATCCCCACTGGGTTACATACTTAAGCCAGTCCCCAAAACTTCTTGCCTATTCTCATGGGGAAAATGGTAGATCTATATTCAAGATCATCTTGTATTCATGTTGAAGTTTTAATACGCAGTAAGTTTTAAATGTAATAGTCATGATACCATTTTATTCAAAATATTTCATAATTACTTTGGCCTTTAGGTCTCTGATAGAAGATTTACTTAGGAGAATGTTTTTAAACCTTAACTCATTTAGGGTTTTTGTTATTAGTATCTAGTTTTACCACATTGTGGCCAAAGAATGAGACCTGTTCTGTTTCTGCTTCTTTTCTAAATTATTTAAGTCTTTTGGCAAAATATAGGGTCAATTTTTATGGAGATTCCGGAATACCTGAAATGAAGATATATCTTCTGTTTGTACACAGAGTTACATTATTATCTATTAAATCAACCATACTAGGGGCGCCTGGGTGGCTCAGTTAGTTAAGCGTCTGCCTTCGGCTCAGGTCATGATCTCAGGGTCATGGGATCGAGCCCCACAACGGGCTCTCTGCTCAGCAAGGAGCCTGCTTTCCTCTCTCTCTCTCTCTGCCTGCTGCTCTGCCTACTTGTGATCTCTCTCTCTCAGTCAAATAAATAAATAAAATCTTTAAAAAAAAATAAACAAATGAACCACACTGATATTTATTTAAATCTCTATAATCTTATGTGCTTTGTTTATATAATCTGGTAATGATTAAGATGTTTTAAAATTTCCTCTTAGATATGTGTTCATCTTCCCTTGACATGCTTTTTACATTACATATTTTAATAACATAATATCAATAATAATGATAAATGTTTATTAATGATCATACATCTTACAAATGAAAAGTGATCATTTTTGCCTTATTTGGAGTCTCTTTGTCTCAGGTATGTTTCCTAGATGAAACATTTATTTAGAGTGGTGTGAGACCTAGACTGAGAAGCATTCCATATATATTTGTCAAACTGTTTAATTTGGCCTTAAATTATTATATCTTATACTTTGCATTTTATAACACCTTAACAAATGTTCTTTTGTGCTTTGTAATTCTATGTTGCATAATTTCTCTAAAAAATTTTTTGTCCTGGGGAGGCTGCCTGGCTCACTCAGTAGAGCATGTGACACTTAATCTAAGGGTAATGAGTTCAAGCCCCAAGTTGGGTGTGGAGCCTATTAAAAAAAAAAAAAAATGCCCTTGTGAATTAGAAATGGCATCCTGTTTTCAATTCTACCTTGAGGTCATTATTTTGACAATTTAAAATGCAGTTAGACATCTATTTCTCCAGTTTTCTATGATTTTATACCTCCCCCACTCTGTTGTTTTATTTTTTTTAATATTATATATTTTCTTTCATGTTTCATTTGTTCTCATTTCCCCTCCACCAAATCCAATGGCCCAAAAACCATACTTTCCACTGTGTTCTCAACATCTATTCCATCTTTCTAACTTTTAATCTCTGTCCTTTCCCCCTGTAATCTGGGAAAGTTTATCCAGACTGACTTGCAGATCTTTTTTGAACAGGCATTAAAAAGAGTTATCCAACCAGGGCCAAAATGAGTTCCCATGCTAGGACTGAGATAAATTTAGACCTCCTGGCCCCACTGCTCAAGAGGGAATCCCAAACACTTCACACACACACCCCTCCCATTCCATTTCCTAACACACGAAGCTGCATCAAGACTCCCTCCCTGCCTTGAGTCTCCCGGGACAAATCTCCTTCTGTCCTATAACCCTGTTTACATTTATCACCGTAAGAAGCTGTAGCTCTCCATGTAGGCCCTTATCTCCCTCCTGTTCCCTTACTAGGCACCTAGAATTCACAGTCCAGCATCAGCAAAACCTCTTGATATCCTCAACCTCTTCTCTGAAAGTAACTTTCACTGTCAAGCTCTACTTGAAATTCTGTTACTCCCGGATTTCACAACTTCCACTAGAACCTTCTCAAGGAGCAGCAGCTTTTTCCCTCATACAATATATATATCAATAATAATGATATAGCCCTCATACAACTAGAGATAGAGTCAGTGTTCTACCACCAGATTGCTGCTTCTAGGCCATTCTTTCTCTATCCTTCCTAAAACCTTCCAGCTCTGAATCTCATAAAATTAAACTACCCACTATTTAATTACTCACATAACAACCTGAGATGCTCCTTCTTATGTCCTTCCCACCAACACTGTCACTCTAACACTATTCTTGTCTTAATTTTTGCTGATTTCAATATACAGGTAAATAACCCTACTAATCCCTTGCTCTTTCCATAGCCTGAACTCCTCTCCTCCAATGATCTAATCCTCTGCCATTCAACCACTCATTGCCATGCTTTTAATGGACATTTTAACATTACTATAGTTTATAATCTCAACTTTACCCATCTTACTCTCCCCAGGTACATCTTTATACTCCAATATAACTTTAATCCCACTGGGACATTCAGTGTTTTCCCTTTTCACTTCCTTTATCCCCTTGATAGCCTCCCTTTCCTAGGCCTTATCCAGCTTCAATGTCATGGTCCATCATGATAATTACTCCTTTGCAAGCAGATCTGACTTCTTTGCACCCTTCTTACTTCATTGTGTTTGGCCTAAATAAAACCCGGTTAACATCAGCTCTCGTATGCTACCTATGCCATTGAATGCGGCTGCACAAAAACACACAACCACAAACTAATCTCACTTAAAATTCATGACTGTGAATCTCAAGTGGCCCTTTAGAATGGCCCAGGAAACACACTCTACTCCATTTACCCTCCCATTCTACCACCCAACTATTTCATACCCTCTCTTATCTCCTAAAATCCCCAACAGCTTCCCCCCACCAACCTTTCAGCTGATGAACACACTTTCTACTTCACTGGCAAAACGGAACCACAGACTCCCCACCACTACATCTATCCATCTACCAGCAGCTACCTCCATTTATTCTTATTACTACAGATACCCTGAGCTCCATTTGAAAAAGCCCCTCCACTTGTGCCCCAGATCTCATGTCCTCTCACCCACTCAAGGTCGCCTATAGCAATGTTCCCCTCTTTATTCTAGATCACCAATTTTACCACCTACTAAATTATTCCTCTTAGCATACCTGCTGTAATTTCTTCCATCTTGAAAAAAGTCTACCCTAACCATACATCTTCCTTCATACCTGGCTCTTTCCGCAGATAGCCACACAGCTTCCTACTCATCTCCTTTAAATATTTCGTCTATTATCACCTCAAAGGAGCTTACCTTGACAGTACTAATTTTAAAACCGCAACCTGACCTCTACCATCACCACCACCACTTCTGGCCCTCCCAATCTTCCAATACTTTAAAATGTAAACTCCATTAAGGGCACATCTTTATCTAATTCACTGAAATACTGCAAGTGCCTAAAACAAAGTCTAGCACCAAGTCAGCATTCAATAATACTCAATAAGGGGCACCTAGGTGGCGCAGTTGGTTAAGTATCTGACTCTTGGTTTCAGCTCAGGTCAGGATCTCAAGAGTCTTGAAATCAGTGCCCTGAGTCAGGTTCTGGGCTCCGCCCAGAGTCTGCTTAAGTTTCTCTCACCATCTCCCTCTGCCCCTGCCCCCAAATTGCTCACACATATGCGCTCGCTCTCCCTCAAATACATTAAAAAAATTTTTTTAAATAAGATTTTAAAAATTAATAAATAAATACTTGATAAGTGAATGAATAAAGTACGGGTCCATTCTTCATTGCTTCTTACACCACTTCAGATTCCACTGTAGCACTATTTCAGGACACTCCTTTCCTAACTCTGCATGCCACCACTTTCATCTTAGTCTCCTGTCTTATCACGGTTGATTATTCATTTCTTGTTCCCTGAATTCATGTCTCTCTCAACTACACTCCCAGCCAAAGCAAATACTAAATGTACTTCCCTCCCCTGCAGGAAATCTTTTACAAACATATGACTTTTCTTGTGAATATAATTAGTTTTTTCATTAAGTATAGTTATTTTCATGAACACTGTTCTAATTCTTCCACAGCAATTTTTCAGCCTAGTATTTGCTCAAAAACAGGTAAATCCTGCAGCAAATTCTGCTTGAGAGCTTTCCTTTACACCACGATTTAATTAGAACTGTACTTTCAGATCTGAAGATAAAGAGCTGGCTAAGGGCAGTTTTTATTATTCTTTCCGTGCCCCAGAAACTTGAGGGAGGTAGGAAAGGAAATGAATACTTGGGGCTGCAGATATTCCCCACATGAAATCTTCATCTGTGCTTGGAAAAGATGAACATCTTCCACATCTAATTTTTTTCTCTAGCTCAGCTTCTACTCACATATGCATTGTGTATGTCTAGCTCTCTACTTAACACTACCACCTACTAAATTAGGAAAGAACCGTGTTCCCTTACGATAAATTTGCACCATAAAGAAGCCCAACAACTCAAAGGTGGTGTTCACCTGTAGACCCTCCTTGTAATTCCTTTTGAACCCTGGCAAAGGAAGGGGTTCTAAGATCACAGGCTCTGGACCCAGACTTCTTGACTTCAAATCCCAGCTACACCATTTACTTTGATGTGTAACCTCACTTTCTTTATCCTTAACTGGAGATACCCACATCTCATTAGGTTGCTGAGCATTAAAGATTAATGCAAGTGCTTAGAACAGTGCCTATTACAAAATAACATTCACTAAATGTTAACTCTTTTTTCTCCTCCCCTTTGTCTTGCCTCTCACCTTTATTTATAAAAGTAGAGATGTTAGTAGGACTATGTCAAGATTTCTTCCATTTACAATTACAATGAAGCACTTTTCTCAAGAAGTGATTTATGAATAAACGCCTCCTATAGTCTTTCAATCTAATCTAACCTACACTACATCTAACAAAACTCTTTCCTAATTCCTAATTCAGATGTAAATTTTTCCATGTTCTTATAGTTCTGGTGTGTCAATTTACACAAGAGTGTAGCTACATACCTGTGCCTACACAAATGTTTCCGTCTTAAAGGTCTCTGGAATCATTTACTTAATTAAAAAACAGACTTCTCATTGGTGTATCATGTGATTAATTTCGGAAGAGCCAGGAATAATTTTTCAACATAGACATGAGAACATCACAGAGTTTAAGAAACACCAATCTATGTCATGTTAAGAAGAAGAAGAAGAAATAAGTCAGTTACTCACGATGCTCCTGAATTCATGATGCAGCTCTTTGCACCACAAAAACAATCTCTGCCATCATCATGATTCATTCCAAGGTTATGACCCAACTCATGAGCAACAATGGATGCAAACGTCTCCACTGTGATTTGCCCAAACTGCCCAAACACAGGAAAGTATTAATTAGGTTTCTGAACAAAAAGGATATGCTTATTATTTTTTCCACAAAAGGAAATTAATCACTACAATGGTGACCGTCTTTACGATAAATCAAGCATCCAACACCAGTCTTCACACATTTCACTAAGAAACTGATACGACATGAACATAGAGCCTTGAAGCAACAGACCAATTACGTTAGCACTAATAAGTTATTTGCAATGATTCATGGGAAAACAGATTCATGGTTCTAATTTAATTTTCTTAAAGGGGGTTTCAACTTCCTTGTCCATAAAACGTGAGGAGTTAATGAACACATCATATTAGAAAACTAATCCAGGGACGCCTGGGTGGCTCAGTTGGTTAAGCAGCTGCCTTCGGCTCAGGTAATGATCCCAGCGTCCTGGGATCGAGTCCCACATCGGGCTCCTTGCTTGGCAGCGAGCCTGCTTCTCCCTCTGCCTCTGCCTGCCACTCTGTCTGCCTGTGCTCACTCTCGCTTCTCTCTCTATGACAAATAAATAAATAAAAACTTTAAAAAAAAAAAAAACTAATCCAATCTCTAAAGAAAAAACACATCTATCACTTCTATCCAAAATATCGTTTTAAGGACTAGAGGAGGAAATATGCGGTCAAATGCTTGACACTGTCCTAACGCAAACATCCAAAGTTAAATTTCAAGAACAAAAACGTACCACATTAATCCCGCCTGCATGGCTCCTTGAACATACTGTTCCCACAAATGCCATTCCTGCAGTCCCACCAAAACCCTTCTTCCTAAATGAAAATAAAAGGTCAAAGTTAGAAAATGTACTTGGGAGGGGTGAAAGGAACACACTGATCTTACTTCACTGGGCTGGTAGAACCTACAAAAACTGGGAGAAGAATGGCAAAGATAACTGACATTTTAAATCAGAACACAATTAAGTCTTACTTCTTTTTTGTTCTCAGAGAATGAGATTATATCAGCCATTAATTAATATCATTAATTAATATTAATATTAATTGATTTCTCAAATGAAGATATGTTTTAGATGCCAAGCTTTTTTCCTACCCTCTAGACGAAAAATCATCCTAAAATGCATTATATTTCTTTATTCAAAAATTCTAATGTGGAGAGACAGTTATCACTCAATGAACACAACACACCCAGGAGGCTGCAGAGCAGGGAGCACAGGAAACTTAAGAACCATAATGGCCTCCATATGGGTCCCAGGCAATCATCACCTACACACTTGTATCTCAAGACCTATTTCTCCACCTGGAACTCCTTTGCCAGTAAATTCTCCTAGCTCATTCCCTCAGCTCCTTCAAGTCTTTACTCACAAGTCTTCTCTTTTAGCCTTCCCTCAACACACCAACCTGACTCCTCCAATACTTTTTTTCTTCGCAAGTGCTCCACTATTTATTGAATAGAAAACCATAATAATAACAACACAATGTATTTAAAATGTTCTATAAACCTTCACAAGCGCTTTACAAAAATAATCTCATTTCATCCTGAAATCCTACTAGATAAAAATTGCTGGGCCCACTGAACAGATTAAGAAACTGAGACTCTTGGGGCGCCTGGGTGGCTCAGTGGGTTAAGCCGCTGCCTTCGGCTCAGGTCATGATCCCAGGTCCTGGGTTCGAGCCCCACATCGGGCTTTCTGCTCAGAAGGGAGCCTGCTTCCTCCTCTCTCTCTGCCTGCCTCTCTGCCTACTTGTGATTTCTCTCTGTCAAACAAATAAATAAAATCTAAAAAAAAAAAAAAAAAGAAACTGAGACTCTGGGAAGTTATATCTTCAGCTGTTAGGTCACCAAGCTGTGGTCTGACATAATGCTATCTGATTCCACATTTACTATCCTCAATAACTATACCATCCTGGCCCTTTCTCCCCTGTAGCCAGGTAAGCACATTCTAATCAGGGAGAAATGCAAGTAAAGAAATCTGTCTTCATGTCATGTGGAGCTGAGCCTACAGTACAAAAAACTGTGGCTACTAAGATTCTTCAGACATTTCCTGAGTCAGAATATGAGCTTCACTGGTTGTAACCTTAAACTCCCTGGGAGACATGCAGCTACAGGCAAATGAGGTACTTATTCCTTCACATGATGATAGAAAATTAGAACCCAAGACACTGTGTTGTGTATCTAGTTCCATTATCACAAACATAGATGACAGAGGCCACACGACATGCCCAAATTCAAGATGTTTCATTCTGTACCAGTCTCCACTAGCATGCCAAGGCAGGCAGCTCCTTCAGATGAGAAAGGCAGATGCCCACCCTTGGCCTTCACTGGCTAAACCAAAGGCAAGGAGATGGAGAATTCAGCCTTAAGCATCATCTCAGGCAGTGCTTTTCAAACTATCTAGAGGGAAGAGCCAGTAATTTTTTCTTTAATTTCCAATTCATCATAGACCAATACGTCTTCATTTTCCCATTTTTTTAATTGAAATCATTGATATATTAATTTCAGGTGTATAATACAGTAATTGGAAAATTATATACATTATGAAATGCTTACCACCATAATATAGTTACACTCTTCCTATACTTTTACTTCTACCCTCCCTGCTCTATTTTTCCTCCTTATCACTTATTAGTATTTAATATATTATACACATTTATTTATCTCATTTATGGCTAATCTCCTCTACCACAATATGGACTCCGTAATGGCAAGAATTTTCATCTGGACAAACACAGTTCAACTGTATGAGTTCCCTTACAGAAAATTCTAGAAAATGGAAATTAACCCACATTAACAGAAAAAAGATTAATGGTTGCTTGGGGAAGGAATTTTTTTGGTTTTTTTTTGGAGGGGAGAGGAGATTGGATTACAATGGGGCCTGGAGGGAATGGACATGTTTGTTATCTTGATCATAGTGATAATTTCATGGCTATATGTCAAAACACACCTCAATGTACACTTTAAATATGTGCAGCTTAATCTTCATCTGTTAAACCTCAATAAACCTGCTTAAAAGTTTAAAACATTTTAAAAATACAGAATTTTTGTCTTCTTTATTCATTGCTTATCGCCAGGACCTAGGGTATACACCTAATAAATATTTTTTAAATGAATGAGTAAATCTTTCCCTGAGGTATCTGACCAACAAAGAGAAGAGGACCAGAGATACTGCCATAAGGGGACTGCTAAGGAACCACCTACGCCAGATCACCCTCTACTTAATACCAGAGTCTCCAGGCCCTACACATGTACTCAATGCTTCCAAAAGGCTCTTTAGCACCCCATTCTTAACCAAAAACACAGCCAGGGATCATTAGACAGACATTTGGGAAATGCCTCCACATGACAGATGGATACCAGACAGAAAAGAGAAGACAGCTTGGTATAGGTTTGGTTGGGCAAGGCATGAGAAATGTGCTAGACCCTTTGCTCTTCTTTGCTCTCGCCTTTATTGGTCCTGCAGAAGAATCACAGATCTTTATCGCACTTTCTCAAGCACGTGATGTGTGACGCGTGACAAGGGGGTCTTGCTGGAACTAGAAAGATCTGTTTATGGGAAAGATACGATATGCTAATCTGCGTGCTCTAAGAGTTCTGCTAAACATAGCCTAGGGGACAATGCATACATCTCTCCGATCACAGGGCGGCTGTTTGGGCTAAGAAAGCTTGGGGGAACTCCCCACATGGCATTCCTATGGCAGAGTGGTCACGCAGGCCTCCTGGTCATGCATGCCTCAGCATCCCAAAGGCCTGGGCCCTCCTCCGAAATCTTCCCTGCCCCCAGCGGTCTCCGTGTTACATTTTATCAAGCCAGGTAATGTGGATGGTTTCATGCTCTGCATTAGTAACTCAAACACAAGGGAAATTTTTCCTCAGAAAAAAATTGTGAGTTTTAGGTACCATCAACACTGAGGGAGGCAAAAATATATAAATTAGAACACTTTTCTGCAAAAAGCTTGCCTAACAAGTCAGAAGACTTTTTCAGGGGGCAGGACATGGGGGAGGGGGGTGGATAAAGAGTAACAATAACTCAACTGCTTTGCCAGGCAGAGGAGGCTGTCGCAGGCTAAGGCCTTCAAAACTTCATCCCTCAAACCGAAAACTTTTAAGCATGAAATATTTTAGATGGTTTTAAATGAGGATTTTGCTGTAAGTTTTGGACTGTATTGGTATCAAGTGATTTATGTAAGTTTAGGTTTTATTATGGTACCATGGAAATGCTACGTAAAAGAAAAAAAATTTTAAAACATCTATCAGTAAAATCCCAAAGAGAGTAAAAGAATTATTATATCCATAAAATGAGAACTTGATTATATAAAAATATTAAAGGGGACAAAAAGATCTATGGAATATTAAAAATAAGATGACAGAAATAAAAAACTCAACAGAAAGCTTAAAAGAGAAATTTAAGGAAATATCCCAGAAGGCAGAACAAAAAGACAAAAAGAAAGGAGATGGAAGATAATAAAATTAGAGGACAAACACAAGAAACTCAAAGGCTAACCAAATAAAAGGAACCCCAGAAGGAATGACAAACAAAAATAAAGAAAATCAAATCGTCTACAAAATAATAAGAAAAAAATTCCTAAAACCACAGGACATCAGTTTCAAGACTGAAGTTCCCACTAAGAACACAACACAATAAATGATAAAAGACCTACACTGAAGCATTATCATCAGGACAATTCAGAAACCTGGGAACCAAAAGATCCTACAAGTTTCCAGAGAAGGAAGAAAACAAACCCACAAAGGACCAGGAATCAGAAATGGTTAAGGCTTCTCAGCAATAATACTGGAAGTCAAAAGACAACAGAGCCATACCTTCAAAATTCTGAAGGAAAAAGACTTCATGCCTCAAATTTAACACAAAGCCAAATAACCAAAAATGTTACAAAACAAAACCCTGAAAAAACTGAGTTAGTTAGGCCCTAGGATAATCAGAGGTTACACAGGTGTAACTTTTAAATTCTATTCTGAGACTATGAAGCACAATTTCTGATTTGCAAGAGGTCAAAATTTTTTCTTTCCATATATTCTTTCACAAGACGAAGGTAGAAAACATTCCATAACAAGGTTGAGGGAGTAAAATCCAGGAAAGAGGAAGGACATGGAATAAAGGTGACAGGGGATCCAACACAGAAGGGAAGACTCATTATTATACTGTAACTTGTCACGGGGAATATCACACAAAGCCCTCCTTATTCAGACGAATGCTCAAAAACCTTAAGAAAACATGATTCTTGGGACGCCTGGGTGGCTCAGTTGGTTGGACGACTGCCTTCGGCTCAGGGCATGATCCTGGGAGTCCCGGGATCGAGTCCCGCATCGGGCTCCCAGCTCCATGGGGAGTCTGCTTCTCTCTCTGACCTTCTCCTTGCTCATGCTCTCTCTCACTGCCTCTCTCTCAAATAAATAAAATCTTTAAAAAAAAAAAAAAAAAAAAAAAGAAAACATGATTCTAATAAAAAAAAAAAAGTTATTGACCATTACATTAACAGCACTTTTTTTTAAATCTCTTACAAAACGAGCTGTGCACTGTCATGTCTCCGACGTGTTATGAGAAACTTTTCCCGCCACTGTACAAAGTTTCCCAACACATCACCAGCACCTCCAATTATGTTGATCAGGTTTCCATTTGTCCAAATCTCTAGTCCAACTAGTACAATTCGAATATTCAACATAATATACATCTAGGAAGAAAACAGAAATAAAAGTATGTAAAATATATTAAAGAATCTTAGAGTATCTTTTAACTTATAATGAACACAACTACTTAAAACAAAAGCAGGACTCCTCCCCTCCAAAAAATACACTTCTTTCAATATAATGAGACTCTAACTTTTTAAGGGTCTCAGTGTCTTCATCCACAAAATGAAAGTAATAGAAGTTCAAAATTGTTTTTACCTTCCATTCCAAAATCTGAAAAACTGAAAATTTATTGCTCTAAACTAATGCAAATCTATTTATGGTCCATATGTATCTCACTTAATATAAATATTCATACATTTCACTACAGGAATATCAGTGAGTTTGATTACAAAGAGCTACCAGAGATCCTGTTAGAGGTGTTATGCAATACATAGCGAACCATATTATCTTTCTAAACTTTTACCTAAAATCCTAATTATACAAACCCCAAAGGTTTCAGATAGTGCACTATGGAATGCATTTTTATTTCATAGAGATACTGGGAGGAATAAATGAAAATAAATGTAAAGCACTTGGCTCAGTTTCTAGCATATTATAAATGCTCAATAGAACACTACTGTCCTCATCATTATTATTATTATGCTTAATATTCACATCAAGGAAATACCTTATAGAGGAAATTATCTTATAAGAACATGCATCTAATTCTTCAATATCTCCCACTGGATAATTGAACTACAAACCCTCCAACCAAACTTCTCTCTCTCTCCCTCCCTCCCTCTTGTGCACACTCACACTCTCTCTCCATCTCTCTCTCTCTCTTACACACACACACACACACACTACACACAGAGTCCTATCATGGTTTCAGAGTAGGAGGCAGCCTTCATCAAAGTAAGATTGAGTAAAAATTCAATGGTCTTTTCATAAATGCCAAAGTTCCTTATCCTTTCTACACTGAGAATAAAATAGATGCTATTATGAAATCTCTTACTTGTCTCAAAGTCTTTCTACAATTATACATTCCCTTCAAACATAAAAAATGTTACAAAACAAACTAGAAAACAGACCCCTGAAAGAATGAGTCCCTAGGATAATCAGAACTCAAAATGAAACAATTTTTAAATTCCGTTCTGAGACTATAAAAAGACAGGCTAGAATAATCCCAGTTAATAGAAAACACAACTCACACTATCCAAGTAGTTTGCTAAACGGATCATCTCCTCTCTCACTGCAGTCTGATTTCTTCCCATCATGTCATACTGAAACACAAGAAAGGAAAATCATTTCACCAAAGTCATTTATGAAAAAAATTTCTAAAATCTGTTATAATGAAGGTAAGAATCCCAAATATTTCCTCTGCACTAAAAATGGAGGCATTTAGACATGCACCTGCCTTTCAAATTAAGAAATCTAAAGGATACATTTCAGCGAAATAAATAGGAGTAAGAAAAACAGGTTCAAGTATGAAATGAATATTAAGCAAAACATACCGAAATCTTTATTTGTTCCAAATTAGCATAATTTTAAAATAAATTCTCTTTAATGCAAAAATGTTTTCAAACAGTTTATACAAGTAGTGTTTAAAACCATCAAAATGCACAGATAAAGGGACAAAAACAATCTACAGATTTCCTGACCTTTTCATCCCTTAGGCTAAAGACATTACCAATAAACAATTTCTAAACTCTGGGCTAAATTAATAATGAGAGATTAACCAATGTTCACCAACAGACATTATATGTAGACAAAATAGATATTTAAAAGTTTAACTATATTAAGGCAAACAGTTGATATGACTGATTATTTTCTTCAAGACCCGGCTAAATCCAAATGTCTATTTTAACATTATTTTAATACAATCAACAAATAACTAATGAAAAGAAAATTTTAAAAAGAATGTATGGTTTTGCTCTAAGATAAGAGCATTAATATATCAGATCTTATTTAATATATCAGAACATATCAGATCTTTTATCAGTCAGGCATTTTATCATGATACTCCTAAACAAACAAAAAAATTAATTTATCCAATAAGGTGTTTTGTTTTTTTTTAAAGATTTTTTATTTATTTATTTGACAGAGAGATCACAAGCAGGCAGAGAGGCAGGTAGAGAGAGAGGAGGAAGCAGGCTCCCTGCTGAGCAGAGAGCCCGATGCGGGGCTCGATCCCAGGACTCCGAGATCATGACCTGAGCCGAAGGCAGCGGCTTAACCCACTGAGCCACCCAGGCGCCCCAATATCCAATAAGGTTTGATTAAAATGGAATCATTCTTATTTTGAACCATTTTCTACCAGTACGTAACATCTATCTGGAGAGAATAATAAATAAAAACATTACAAATCTCTATTTTTGACTTGTCCAAACATTCTCCAGAAACTTTTTATCCATTATCAGGTGCAAAGTTCATGCTTGGTCACACTCCCTGTGCTTTTTCCTTCTACCACTTGAAGGTAATGAACCTACAACGAACAAATCTGAATACATTTCTATCTGTAAATAAACACAGCTTGTTTATTTCCAACCTATGCACAATAAGGGATTTTTCTTAACCATAAAAATCCTCTAAACTCTGTAGCTTACAAGAAAGGAACTGCCAATATTGTTAAGTTTCTACAACTTTTTCACACAAACAACAAAGCTAAAGTAAAAGTCAGACAAACATTTCAAATAATCTGTTAAATTATATAATAGCTGTATCTAAAACTGATAACCCTGTAAATGCTGAAATACACCCATTACTTTTCTTAGCTAAGTTAAGCACAATTCTTAAATATGAATAAGGAAAATCCCTGGTGTTATCCTGGACACAGAAACTAAGAGTAAAGACTAAAATCAGCTATTCTCCTGTATTCCCTTCTGAAGCATGCCACAACCTGGAAGTTTCCGTCTCTTAAAGTGACGTATATGCAAGTTGGCTGAAATTCTAAAGAGCAAAGTAATTTCATTAGGCAACAAAGCAGTATCTGATTGTTGGTTTTTCATCACAGTCCTTTAAAGCCATCTGAAAAGGTGACCCTAACTAAAGGGCAATACAGTTTTGCTTAAGAAACTCTGCATGAGGAGATCACCCAAAACAACTGGGTTGGGAAGGGGGTAGAAAATGACCAGTAAAAAGAGTTAGAGGTACTCTCATTTACTACATTCAGCTTCTGGTGGGGTTATGAACATCAAGCATTTTTAAAGGAAAAAAGCCATTTGAGATTTAAAAATACATTTAAGAAAAATCAATACAAATATATTATATTTTATGTTTCCTTCATGGGATGCTCACTTCTCATCTGCTTTTCATGAAAAAGAAGAAAAACTGTCACCAATCCTACCCTTTCCTTGTCTACAACAATGAACAGCTCCACATATCGGGTCTGTGGCAGGACAGCTCTTCTTCTCTGTCAAAAAAACAAACATCATAAAGACAAAAAAAAAATTTATAAGACTACATGTTAAAAAAAAAAAAGAGAAAGAAAACTACATGTTTTTCATAGGTAGTGACCTTACCCTCATCTCTAATCTCTTATTTCAGGCCAGCTAAGAACGTGATAAAGTTAATTTACTTTACACAGATCAATAAAGCCAAAAACATTTTTTTCTAAAATAGTGACATCTCCTCTCTATACTAGACTGAGAAAAATTCTAGTTAACAACAATATGAGGTATTCAAATTTCCAAAGCAGAGTTACTGATTTTCTAATATCAAAACTACACATACTCACACACTCTAAAGGGAAGCCCCATTACTATGCTGAGTGAAAAAAATAAATATAAGAATTATACTATTACAAGAATACAATAATCCAGAGCAGAAGTGAGGACAAGGTTGCTGCTTCAAAACAGGACTAGTTCTGTGATTTTCAGAAATTCATATATAAAGTACAGAATTTGACAAAAATTTAAAAGTTCTCCAATGACTGAAGTTAAAAAGAACAGTCCAACAGTACAAAAGAGTGGAGGCAAGAAAGGCAATGAAAATAATGCCATAAACTCATATGAAAATATATCAGAAGAGGTGCATGTCTTCCAACACAGCAGCATCATCTCACATGCAGAAAGGCGCAGTACCCACAACTGAAGGTGACCTGTTCCTAGAAACATTTCAGTCTTTAAGAGCCCCACGTCAAGAGTAAGCAGGGAATCCTAATGCTGACTCAAAAGAGGGATGCAAGTGTTCCTGGAAGACATCTTAAATAAAGTACTAAGTCTCAATTCGTCTCTCTTTCTCCGATCTAGGGCTCAGAAATCACTATTCTTGTTGGTGTGAAAGATATATAAATAAAAAATTGTACTGCTCTCTGGAAGACAAAATAATGGACTATCACGCAGCAGTGATAAAAAGAAATAAGTTTTGTTTAAGATTTAAGCCCTGATTTCTAAAACACACAGAAGCTTGACTGCATTCGACTTGGTAGCAGGAACTGCATCTTTTTATCCCCTAGTACCTGTCAAAATGTCTGGTCCATAGACAGCAAAAACATAACAAAGATAAGTATTGGTTTAATGCATAAAGACATGATTTTTTAACACATTAGTCTGAGCTGTTAAGAAATATATTTCCTTACTCGAAGTAGCTGAGTGATGCTAGGAGGCTCTTCTTCTTCATAGTTTGTGGTTTCTGTCTCTATATCCTTGTTGGAAACCCCACATTTCAGAGGCTCTTTGTGGACATCATCCATTCGATAAAAGATGTGCTCAAAACGAGAGCTGTTTTGCAGGGGTTCAATCCCGTAACTCACATTCTCTATATGCAGCAATCCTCTAAGTGTCGTGTTACACATACACAATTTTTAAGAATGAAGAAAATAATACACAGGAAAAGGAATCAGAAAACCGAAATTCAAATCCTAGTTCTTAACATGTATAGGAAAGGGTAGCAGGGTGGAGAGAAAAATAGCATAGTTTTAGAGTCACGCAGATGTAAATTTAAAACTCAAGACCCCGGGGTGCCTGGGAGGCTCAGTGGGTTAAGGCCTCTGCCTTCGGCTCAGGCCATGATCCCAGGGTCCTGGGATCAAGCCCCACATCAGGCTCTCTGCTCTGCGGGGAGCCTGCTTCCTCCTCTCTCTCTCTCTCTGCCTGCCTCTCTGCCTACTTGTGATCTCTGTCTGTCGAATAAATAAATAAAATCTTTTTAAAAATAAATAAATAAATAAACTCAAGACCTCTACCTACTAACATAGCTCCCTAAAAAAAGTCAGTTAACCTCTCCAAGTGACTGTTGTATGTATAACAGAAAGCAACTCAGAACTGTGGCTAAAAGTATGGAGTCTGGAGCCAGAGAACCAGTGTTTGAATCCCAAATGTTTCTCCCTAGCTGTGGGGCTCTCAGCAATGACTTAACCTCTACCTTACTTTATTCTACATGGGGTTGTTCTGAAAACTAAATTATTAAGTAAGAGTGAAATACTTAAAACATGGCCTGATGCACAGTCACTGCTCTGTGTTATTACTTAAATGGAGATAATTATAGCCATCTTATACAGCTGGTTTGAGAATTAAAATATTTATTAGTTCAATCAGTCACATAACCAATGAACCAGAATAGCATCATACTGCCAGGCCTTCAATAAATGTAATTTTAATATTATTATCATTTTACTTGATATGTAGTACAATTTATCTGAACCTCAGTTTGCTCTTCATCACCTACATACAGAGATAGTGAGCCCCTTTTCACAGACATTATGATACTTAAATGAAAGAATATAGGTGAAAATTTCATATAGTGCTACAGAAACTAAAAGTATGTTTTTTCTAAATAGCAAAATTACTTAGCAGTCTCAAATCAATGAAATTTTCTCTTTAGATACTGAAACTCATCAACTGTAGTGTTTTCTTTTTTTTTTTTAAGATTTTATTTATTTATTTGACAGACAGAGACCACAAGTAGGCAGAGAGGCAGGCAGAGAGAGAGGAGGAAGCAGGCTCCCCGCTGAGCAGAGAGCCCGATTCGGGGCTCGATCCCAGGACCCTGGGATCAGGACCTGAGCTGAAGGCAGAGGCCTTAACCCACTGAGCCACCCAGGCGCCCCAACTGTAGTGTTTTCTTAAATAAACACATCAAGAATAATACCTGATACATATCTCTAAAGACCTTCCACAATACCAAAGTAAAATCTAATTTTGTTAAGTCCCTCCAAATGACTTGATTTAGAAACAGAGACAGGTAAAAGGTGAGGAAATAAAAGAAAAAAAAAAATGACACAGAAAATTCCTTACCTGAGTCCGAAACAGTCGCTAAGAGCAATGGATGAATTGTAAACTCCCTCCACATAGCCCCGATAATGACAATGATTCTAAATGATAAAAACTGTATTATCTTCAAATACTGTTACATGGCTATAATTCATCATAGAAATTACAGAGCTAACAAAATTATTTAAGGTCAATAAACTAACAATTCTTTTTATCACTGACATCTTATATCATGGCATTCTTTGGACTACTACCTCCCTATAAGCATACAAATGTTTAGGCAGAATTCCAGAGGATACTAAGTACAAACAGCTCTACTCCAATAGCCTTTAAGCTTAGCAGCAGAACAAGACAGCATTATGTCATGTTTAATATCTTAGATCACAGTCAATCCAGGAAGCAACAGCAGCCAATTGATACCTAACACAGAAGGGGACCTTGTGACAAGCTAATGATGCCAAGGAGGAAGAAAAGTGAGTATGTGGCAAGAAAGTAATATTGATCACATGATTTTCTTTTCTTCTTATATTTATATTAATCATATTATTACTAGCTTTACATTTAGCCATCTTAAAAAATAAAAAGAGGCTTTATCCTTAATTTTCAACAACAAATTGACCATTGGAAGTACAAGCATATTATCACTAATACCACATTTCTTTTACTACACGATGAGATTTTCTCCTCTTAAAACAGTCTCAAGGGGGCGCCTGGGTGGCTCAGTGGGTTAAAGCCTCTGCCTTCGGCTCAGGTCATGATCCCAGGGTCCTGGGATCAAGCCCCACATCAGGCTCTCTGCTCAGCAGGAAGCCTGCTTCCCTTCCTCTCTCTGCCTACCTGTGATCTCTGTCAGATAAATAAATAAAATCTTTAAAAAAAAAAAAAAAAAACAGTCTCAAACCACTAAAACATGGTCATGATCCCAAGGTCACGGGGAAGGGGGTTGTTGGGGAGACTAGCCCTACCACACATTAAGACATATCACAAGGCCTTAAAAATTAAAATAATATGGTACCAGTAGTGAATTAGAGAACCACCAGTGGAACAAAATCTGGGGGACCTGAAATAGCCCAAAGTACATATGGAACTTGGGCAAGGATTTTTATAATAAATGGTGCTCAGACCACTGGTTAGACATTTGGAAAAATATAAATTAGATCCATACCTCACTCACCACACATAAGAATAAAATCTAAATAAATCAAGAATCTAAACATAAAAAATAAAAACTACACAAGAACTAAAAGAAAATATGGGTGACATTCTCTTTAACCTGGGTGTAGAGAAAGGCTAACTATCACTCAAAATATATATGCAATAGAAGGGAAAAAATGATAATTTTTACTACATAAGAAATTTTTCAAACTTCTATGTGAAAAAAAAACATCAAAAAACAAAATCAGGGAGGTTGGGAGAACCTAGTGGTGGGTATTATGGAGGGCACATATTGCATGGAGCACTGGGTGTGGTGCGTAAACAATGAATTCTGGAACACTGAAAAGAAATTTTAAAAAATAAATAAAAATTTTAAAAAAACTAAATTAAACACAATACACAGATTGGGAAAAAAAATATCTGTAAGTTATATCACAGATACAAGACTAATATTCCTAACTATAAAGAACTCTTGAATATCCAAGGGGAAAGATTAAAAACTCAACAGAGGAGAGGAAGAAGTAAAACTGTCACTATTTGCAGATGACATAATATTATATATAGAAAACCCTAAAGACTCCACCAAAAAACTGTTAGAACTAATAGATGAATTCAGTAAAGTTGCAGGAAACAAAATCAATATATAGAAATCTGTTACGTTATATACACTGATAATGAAGTAGCAAAAGGAAAAATTAAGAAAACAATCCCATTTACAATTGCATCAAAAAGAGTAAAATACCTAGATATAAATTTAACCAAGGCAGAAAGATCTATACACAGAAATTGGTAAGACATTAATGAAAGAAATTGAAGAAGATACAAATAAGCAGAAAGATAATCCATGATCATAGATTAGAAGAACAAATGTTAAAATGTCTAGACTAACCAAAGCAATCTACAGATTCAATGCAATTCCTATTAAAATTCCAAGGGCATTTTTTACAGAAATGGAACAAAAACCTAAAATTTGTCTGGAACCACAAAAAACATCACATGGAATAAAGATACTTCTTTCTCTTCTTGAGAAAGAAAAAAAAGAAAGCTAGAGGCATAATGCTCCCTGATTTCAAACTACATTACAAAGCTATGGCAATCAAAACAGTATGGTGTTGGGCACCTGGGTGGCTCAGTTGGTTAAGCAACTGCCTTCGGCTCCGGTCATGATCCTAGAGTCCCAGGATCAAGTCCCACATGAGGCCCTCTGCTCATCAGGGAGCTGGCTTCTCCCTCTGTCCCTCACCCCTTTCATGCTCTCTCTCTCTCTCTCAAATAAATAAAATCTTTAAAAAAAAAAAAAAAACAGTATGGTGTTGGCATGAAAACAGACACACAGATCAACGGAACATAACAGAAAGCCCAGAAGTAAACCCACACCTATATGGTCAATTAATTTCTGACAAAGGAGCCAAGAATCTACCAGTTTCTTCAATAAACTGTATTGAAAAAATTGGACAGAAAAGAATGAAACTAGACCACTTTCTTACACCATACATAAAAATTAACACAAAATTAGATTAAAGACAGCATAGCAACTATAGTTAATAATGCTCTACTGCATATATGAAAGTTGCTAAAAAATTAATCTTAAAAGTTCTTATCAGGGACATCTGGGTGACTCAGTTGGTTAAGCCACTGCCTTCAGCTCAGGTCATGATCCCAGGGTCCTGGGATCGAGCCCCACATTGGGCTTCCCTGCTCAGTGGGGAGCCTGCTTCTCTCTCTCTGCCTCTGCCTGCCACTGTGCCAGCTTGTGCGCACTCGTTGTCTCTCTCTGATAAATAGAATCTTTTTTTTTAAATAAAAATTAAAAAGTTCTTCTCACACTCGCACAAAAAAAACCACTTTAACTATGTATAACAGATAATAAGATTTACAGTGGCAATCATTTCACAACATATACAAATATCAAATCATTATGATGTATACCTGAAACTAATGCAGTACAACATATATCGATTATACCTCAATTTAAAAAAAAACATTTCTTAGAGGAAGAACAACAAAAATAAAAAAGTGGAAAACAGGGCAAAAGACATGAATAGGCAATTCACAAAAAAACATAAAAATACCTCACATATATGAAGATTTTCAATCTCACTCATAAAAAAGTAAGAATCCATGAGTCTACACTGACACAAATAATTAAGAAAGGAAAACTTTTCCTTGCAGAAAGCACTAACACACAGAGAATCACTAATGAAATTAGGAAATCACCATTTTAACCACCATCATAATAACCATTAATTCAAACAAATACTAAATACTACCAGTAGTGGGTAAAAATTTAAGAAGTAACAGGATGTTTATATTAGCCTCAAAATGTCTAACCATAATATTCATTAAGAAGGAAAAAAATTAACTGTACAGAAGGAGAAACCTGGCAGAAAATTCCTTAACTAAATGATCAAAGTTAACATGATCAGCAACAACACTAACCACAGTACATGCTTCTTGACAGGATACACTGAGGACCACTCGGTATCACTCTGGTGATATTCCTGCCAAAAGTGCATAACCTGAATCTGATCATGAGCAAACATCAATCTCAAATTGCAGGACATTCTACAAAAGTTTGCCCATGCTTCTCAAAAATGCCAGTGCCACATGAAATACAAGGAAAGAGAAAGGATTTCCAAATTAAAGGCGACTACAGAGACATGACCACTGAACGCAACACATGAACTTGGATTTTCTCTTGCTATGCATAAAGTACATTACTGGGATGGTGGACCCACAAAATATGTATCAATAAGATCTGTAAATTAGATAATAGTATTGCTTCAATGTTAACTTCCTAATTTTGAAAATTATACTTGGTTACATAAAAGAATTCCTTGTTTTTTTGACAAAGGGATACCATGTCTGCAATGTACTCTAAAAGGTTCAGAAAAAAAAAAAAAGTAGAATAAAGCAAATGAAATAAAATGTAGGTGAAGGAGATGCATGAATGTTTTATATTATTCATGCAACATTTCCTCTAAGTCTAAAGTGGTGAAAATTTAAATAAGAAAATAAACAAACAATTCTATGCTAAAAATACAGGCTCAATTTCAATATTTTACAACTTTTTCTAGTGTGGGGCAGTTCACAACCACTCATGTTTTTCTTTCCCAGTCCTTTGTCTTTAAGTCTAGTTTTGATATTGCCTTATTCTCACTAGAGGAAAATAAAGACCTTCTACTATTACCAATGAGGTAGCACTGATGATATAATAATACTTCTAACTCATGGCAGTCCAATATTAAATGTTTCTAGTTTCAGTGATAGTAGAAGCTCTCTTATTTGACATGACTGAAATCCAGCACTTGGTCACTCAATCTATCAACCCGATGGTATTTTTTAAATGACTTGGGTTTATTTAATCTTTCCAAAGCCTTCAATGCACTTTTAAAAATCAAGGAATCAGGGGCACCTGGGTGGCTCAGTGGGTTAAAGCCTCTGCCTTCGGCTCAGGTCATGATCCCAGGGTCCTAGGATTGAGCACGCATCGGGCTCTCTGCTCAGCAGAGAGACTGCTTCCCCTCCCCTCTCTCTGCCTGCCTCTCTGCCTACTTGTGATCTCTGTCTGTCAAATAAATATATATAATCTTAAAAATTAACTAATTAATTAAACTAAAAATAAATAAATACAATGAATCATATTTCATAAGTTTATAAAACATCTAATTTAAACTGTGTGATAACAGTAAAGGTGCAAATGCCACAATTTTGGAAACATGCAAACTATAAGCAAAAAACTCAACTAGAGAGAGAAATATACAGAACTCTGACAGAAAAATGCCCAGCCACAGCCCAGCAAGCCTGGCCAGTCAATATATTTTTCAGATCAAAGAGTATAAATTAATTAGGAAAATTAGTTGAGACAATGGTTGATGCATTTGCAAGGTACCCCAAAGTTCTAACACATAGTAATTTGGAGTTTTATTTTACACAACAACTTGTATAATGTGATTATTAGAGCTTAGGTTTTTTGTGAAAAATGGCCTTTGTGAAAGACACTGGTGATAAAAGACACCTAATGGCTTTATGAATTACTTTCATCTTAAATAATAGATCATAAGGGAAAGCATTTAAATTTTCAGTGTAATTTAACTGTATTTTATAAACAAAAGTAATGTCACTATGATATCTGGCAATATAGCCATATGTCAGAAAGTCCCAGTACCAAAGTTTTAATTGGTATCTCAAGTCTATAGACATGCTTTTATCTATCTGAACAATATTTAATAACCAAGAAGTAAGTAAAAGACTTCATCTGTCTCAGTTTATATTTTTCAATCACCCATAATCCCATAATACTACTTGGAAGATAACAGGTGCATAAATTTCTATGACTGAAACCTATTTTTAACAGTTTTAAGTATGTATTTTTTTAATAACAACAAATAACAATATTTATTGAGTTAAAAATGGTCAGGCTATCTGTTCCAAGTATCTTACAAGTATTAACTCATTTAATGAAGATACAAAGTACAGCATAAGGAACAGAATTAATAACATATAACAATGTTACATATGTAACATACAATGTTACATATGGTGACAGATGGGAGCTAGATTTGTCCCATCACAATGTATATAACCATTGAATCACTATGTTGTACACCTAAAACAAATATAATACTGTATGTCAACTACGTTTCAATTTTTAAAAAAGGTATTAACTCGAGGCGCCTCGGTGGCTCAGTGGGTTGATCCTCTGCCTTTGGTTCAGGTAGTGGTCTCGGGGTCCTGGGATCAAGCCCTGTGTCAGGCTCTCTGCTCAGCGGGGAGCCTGCTACTCTCTCTCTCTCTCTCTCTCTCTCTCTCTCTCTCTCTCTGCCTGCCTCTCTGCCTACTTGTGATCTCTCTCTGCCAAATAAATAAATAAAATCTTAAAAAAGAAAAAAAACGGGATTAACTCACTTAAGCCTTCAAGTAACTCCTTGAAGTTGTAATTATTATTCCCACTTTAAGGTGCAGATAGTAAGGTACAGACAAGTTAAAGTAACATGACCAGCAAATAAATGGCAGACCCATGATTAAGTCCAAACAAAGTATATCTCCAAAACCTCCACCAAGAAACTTCTCCCAAGGGGCAAAAAAAAAAAAAAAAAAATCTTTACAATCACCGCTTTTGTCAAGTGGCTTAAATTATGTGGCCTTTGGCTTCACGGCACAGTAATCTCCGGATAAATAATTGAATGGGTAGATGAACAAATGCATGGGTTGGTTATTTGTGATCTGGTTTATGCTATCATATAAGTTGAAGCTGCTCTACTAGTTTGCTGTTAAACAATGGACAAATAAGACACTAAAAAGAATCAGAAAATGAACCAGAAAAGAATTAAGTCTGTCAGCGTATCCTGATTTCTTTAAGCACTAGTAATTAATCTAAAATAAAGGTTTGCCTTCTATTTATTGGAAGAGTGCTGCAAAGGTGCAGAACTGACATGAATAATTCAACCTAGCCAAACATTACAAAGCTCAGGAAAAAAATAACACATTTAATCAAAACAAAGACTTCTCCTGGGCACTAATCCAGAAGAAAAAAATACAGAATACCTAACTGCCAAAAAGGACTACAGAACCCTCTTCCCAAATGACACTAGAAATGTCTATGCTCTAATTTAATAACACATAAAGCCGAATTCAGCAGCTGCCAATCATCTCAAGTATTCCCGGCCAGCTCTGTCCTCAGGAATACTCTGTTCTCTGATGCAATGTGGGCCACATTTCTTGAGAAAAGAACGGTTTTTAGTAAAATCTTAGGACATACAAATGTTTGTTCTCTACTAAGAACTAATGGCAAGTTAAATGGTTTAATAAGGAAGTAAGATGTGCTTTCAGAAATACTTTCAGCAAATAAAAATTTTTAAATATACGTTACAATATAGCAAACATTCCCCCTTCATAAGCAATAAGGATTACCATTAAATAGGAGATTCTTTTCCCGAACTTAAAAAAAAAAAAAAAAAAAAACACCTGACTACCGATTACCTGTAGAACTGTAAACTACAGTCTAGTCCATGTAAAGGCATCCCCCCACCCACCCCCTTCCCGGGACAAGTCCATGTATTATAATGTCAAGAATGGCCCTTGGTGACTGCAATATACAGTCTTGCATATGTGAACAGAACTCATTTTAAAATTATAATTATTTTAAATTTGCTATAAGATCAAGAGGAAAATATATTACCTGTACATCAGGATGGTCAGAGATCAGAGCCCCTTCCTTATTGTAGGTATAAACTACAAAATCTTGGGGCAAAAGATCACTGGAAGAGGAATAAGACACATCATTTAAAATAATTTTAATCTATATACAACTAAGAACACAACTCATAAGGCAGCACTCCTAGAAGAGATAAGTAGGAATAAAAACTTTTACCTGACAAATTATTATTTTAAAGAGGGAGCTACTATAAAACAAAAAGCTCATAAAATAGACTTAAATCTAAAATCGTGTGCATTGCTTCCTCATAAAGAATGCAGGGCTGTACAATTTGTTCTACTGGTCATAAAACTCTGGTTGTAAAAAACACAGGTAATGTCTTTTAATTTTTCTGATACATCACATAAGAAAGGGACAAATAAGGTTATACAGCACATCATATTTCCAGAAGAAACAGTAAGTGTTTTTACTCTTTCCTAAAAGTCCTATATAAACAAGAAGCACTCACTACTTTAGCCTGGTAAGTATAGAGGCAAAATCTGTGTCAGTTGGAGGAAACAATTACTATGGATTCCTGAAGCCCCCTTGCATGTTAAAGGAACTCAGTACTGTAAACCATACATGTAAAGACAGAGTCATCTTTATTAAAGAAAAAACTATTTGGTGCACCTGTTAAAGATGGTAAGGCAGACTTCATTTGCCTCCACTGTGACAGGTAGAGGAACCACTGCAATAGTATTTTACAGGGAGGGAGTACCACGGATCAACTCCAGAGAAGTTGGGCATGGGCAACTGGGAATTTATAGCCAAGAGTCAGGGTATCGGGGATCAGTGGACAGAACATTACTAACTGGAAATATCAGCATTGAGAGGCGGTGTAGCTAAACGAACCTAACAGAATCTCATGAAGACAGGCCAGAGTGAACGCAAACCACCTGGAGGGTCATAAGGATGAGAAATGTGACTACAGGGTCAGAGGGATCAGAAATGGGGTAGGCAGGGAGGAGTTCTTAATAAAACCAGACTTTACAGGGAAGTGCACCAATACACCTAGAAGAAGGTTCAACAGCCTGACTGAAGTTTGGTCAGGCAAAGGCTGTTTGTCAGTCTCCCTCTTGTTCAAGAAGAGACAACCGTCTTTCCTCTCAACAATAAAAATCCCTTTTTCTGGCTGGATGCCTTTTGTTCATTAAGGATCAGCTGAATCATCTACTGGAAGTTGGTAGTAAAGGACATTTGCTGGATGCTGCTAGCAGTCAGACATTTAATGAGGACAGTTGCTATGAAAATAAAAGAAAAACAAAGACTAATAGTTAGAAACCCAGTTTCTAAGTCCAATGGGCAGCGGTCAGAGTTTTTGGATTTGAAGTTCTTGAAGCATGGTAGAGGATGGCATTGGCCATCTGACAAGTTCCTGGATGGCAGTCTGAATGTCTCCGGTGATGGCATCAGGCATTCTGCTGAACTTTCTGAATGGGCCATACAGCAGGAGACAGGAAGGTTGCCCATACATGTCTGCTGTGGCAAAAAAAAAATTGTGGGGGAGAGGGGGGGGTTTACGGGAATTTGTCCAGCTATGACTTGCAGAGCTTCATGAAAAGGGCAGTCTTAATCTCAATGATTCCAAATCAGAAGGGAGAAAAATTGGAAATGTTAATTTGGAGAGTTGTAGCCAGCTATTGGAGGAAACCAGAAGATTTCAGAATTTGGTAAAAACTGGCAAAAAGAGGGGCACCTGGGTGGCTCAGTCGGTTGGGCCTCTGACTCTTGGTTTCAGCTCAGGTTGTGATCTCAGGGTTGGGAGATCAAGCCCCACGCCTGGCTCCACACTCAGGGCAGAGTCTGCTTGAGATTCTCTCTTTCCCTCTGCCCCTCCCCTGCTCACACATGCTCACTCTACCTCTCTCTAAAATAAATAAATAAATAAATCTTTATTTAAAAAAAAAAAAAAAAAAAAAAAAAGCAAGATGAGCCAGCAAGGGTATACTGCAGCTTTCTATTGCGACGAAAAACAATTTCTCTCTACAGTCACCCTCATTTCTGTCAAAGATAATCAAAGTAAGACTAATCTGTTTGCAAAGTAAATCTAGTCTAAACTTAGTCTGATTATTTACATAAGCCTAGTAAAAATACTGACTGACTGCAGAGGCCCTTGTTTGAGTTTGATTTACTGGGACACTTCAAAAGGAAACTTAGATTGGACTTTTAAAAGCCTCTAAGGGCTGGGAAGCCACATGAAGAACTCACCATCAGATTTTTTTTTTTTTTTTTTTTTTTTTTTGGCCAGTGGTACTTAAAGATACAGGAGAATTCCTCTCTTCTCAGGGTTCTCAAAATACCTTGAGGTTCCTGGACCTGCCAGAAATGACCTTCCTTATTCACATTTAAGGCAGGAAACCCTGTAAGCCAGATAGAGGCTGGTTTTTCCAAGGGGTGTGGTTTATTAACATTGGCTCCCTAAAGTCAGCCTTAGTTCCTTAAAGCTGTCTAGTCATATCTGATCTAAAGCATATCATTCTCAAATAAGACATTCCAGACAAAACCTTGGTGATATAACTAAGGTTTCCAATTGTATTCTGGTACAAGGAGAACAGATTCGCCATAACTTATATAAATAACTATACTGCCATGAAAATAAGAATATTCTCTAAGAGCTTTCAATTTCTAGAGAGCTCAGGTAGGAAGGAAAGATCCGTGCTTCAGCTCTGTTTACAAGGGTATAAATTACAAATTGCTGTAAGTTACACTTAGCTTAAGAAAAGAGAAAAGGTCTTCCTTAAATTTGGAAAGAAAAAAAAAATTAAAGAACCAGCAATGTTTCAAACAAAAAGTTACCAAAAAAAAATTATAATCATCTTCATCAGTTCATTCAGGCCCATGTAATTAAGTCTTGCTGTACTTAATTCTGGGTTAGTAGTTTTTATGAATCCATCTGTTTCTTCATTAATTCAGGAAATTCTTTTTTTTTTTATATTATGTCAGTCACCATACAGTACGTCATTAGTTTTTGATGTAGTGTTCCAAGATTCATTGCTTGCATACAAACTCTGGAAATTCTTACACAGTTATAAACACTTCTAGAGAAGAATCACAGTAATATTGTTACTTTCTGTGAGTGACAAAATTGTTCAGGTTAAAGACCTGATGAGAGTTCACCACAATGCTATTGACAAGGACATTTTGTTACTTCTGTGCCACCCAATTTAAGATGATAACTCAACAATAAAGGTATTGGCAAATTTCTGTGAACATCATACAATTTCTATAAGCCAATACAACACATACCTGTATTGTATGTAAAATCATCACTTATTTGACAATGCTTCCCAAGTAATTTAATATATTAAATAAGCCAAATTGAACATGTCCCTTTTTTTAAATTTTTTAATTTTTTATTAACATGTAATGTATTATTAGCCCCGGGGGTACAAGTCTGTGAATCGTCAGGCTTAGACACTTCAAAGCACTCACCATAGCACATACCCTCCCCAAAGTCCATAACCCAGCCACCTTCTCCCTACACCCCTCCCCCTGGCCACCCTCAGTTTGTTTTGTGAGATTAAGAGTCTCTAA
Source organism: Lutra lutra (assembly GCF_902655055.1). Taxonomy (NCBI): domain Eukaryota; kingdom Metazoa; phylum Chordata; class Mammalia; order Carnivora; family Mustelidae; genus Lutra; species Lutra lutra. The sequence goes on along the minus strand of NC_062279.1, from coordinate 36,322,381 downwards.
TAGTTTCAAACAGTGTCTCTTTTTATAAGGAGAGAGACAAAAACAATGAGATTTTCCAGGGATCATCTAGGACATCTCAAAGTTAATCTGAGGTCAAAAAGACTCTTCTTATGGTTGACAAAACAACTCTTCTTAGAGCTTGGAGAAGCTGTCACAAAGGTCTGAAGGTCCGACCATCTGACTAAACAGGATCACAGGTCACTGGGAAACAATCCTTAGTTATCCATTTAACCGAAGTCACAATTCAAAGATCTCAAAGGCAAATACAGAAAACTACCTAGTTACAAAAATTCTTAGCCTCTTACTATCAAGAACACCTGGTTTTCAATCAAAGACCTGATTGACATAATATGAAACACAAGAAATTGTTTTAAAACACAAAATCTTGTTTTCCCAGGCATATTACTTAAAAGGTAAAGAAAAACAACATTTTTTTACAATTTCTAAATAAGAGCAAACAAATAATCTAAAAAAACTTTGTTGTTTTAACACAGAGAGAAAACCAAATAATGGTTTCACATCAGTGTGCTATTAATACTAATGCAATTTTTTTAAAAATTAAGATAAATAAATATATAAAAACCCTACAAATAAATCCATCCAATCTTGGGCAGCTACAGATTCCTTTTCCAAGGTTTCTTTTCCTCAAATCTTGTAAGAAATTTTTCTTATAAACATTCAGTTTTCATCCTACTCTTTTCTTCTTTAGCATTCTGAAACAACCAGTCCTACTTTACAAAAATTGCTCTTTTCCCCTTAACAAAAACTTGTCCTTCATACCTTCCCTTATCAAAAATACATATTACTTCCCTTTTTATAAATTTATTTTTCTTTACCCTTATTATTCCTGGTAGTTTCATTTGCATATACTGACTACATTTTTAACCATCAGAAACTCAAATTTTCAGTGAAAAGTAGGAAGTGGACAACTGCAAACTCACATACTATCATACTGTAGCAAGTTTAAGAGTATTATCATTTCATAATTCCTAGAGACATGTGTCTTATTCATAGCACAACTTTATCACGTTCATTCACAGATTCAAGTATACTTAGCTTTTCTATACCATATTAAAAATGAGATGCCAAAAGTGAATAAAATTAATGTTCATCAATTAATGTTTCAATATTTTCTCTAATTTGGAAATGAGATCTAGACAGCCAAAAAATATCCATGATTAACTTAACTTTGTACAGCTTGAACAGCTAGTTACGAAAAGCTTTTTAAAACTATTTTTAAGGAGACCTATTATAAAACAGAATGATCATTGAGAAGTTCATTTATAAACTTTTATCCCATTTATACCTATTTGGTTTACTTGAATTTAACAATTATGTTTGAATTACTCATGAAAATTTCATAAGACATTAACTAAACAAAGCTAGCCATCATCATCTTAAGTTATTTTTTCCTGTTGACAAGTCAAGTATCAAAAAAAAAAAAAAAACACATGCAAACAAGCTAAAGAACCTACAAAGTTATTCATCTGATTCTTTCTTCTTTGTCTTTTTTAACTGCTGTGCTTGACACACACTAAGCAATTCCTTTTTATTATACATTTTGTTTTTAGGTTAGGTTTATAGTTTAAAATCTTAAACATCTAGCAGAAATAACAAGTTTGTTTGGCTGGTAAACATAGGTAGGAAAAAACTTTGTATCTCCATTACATATTTAATGCTGACAACTCTGATGTTGTCAGTTTATCAATAATTTTATCAATAATTTTAAAGTTAGCTTTATTTATGAAAGATTTTCCCAAATCATGCAAACTTCAAAAAAAAAAAAAAAAAGACTTGGGTTAGTTTCTGTATTTCTGAGTTTTAAGAAAATTTATATAAGTGTTCATTAGCCAAAGCCAATCTGAACAGAACTCCTTTAAGGGATTTGATTTTTTTTTTAAAGATATATTTATTTATTTGAGAGAGAGAGCATGCGCAGACATCAAAAGTGGGGGGTGGGGCAGAGGGAGAGAACCTCAAGCAGACTCCCTACTGAGTGCAGAGCTCCACACAGGGCTTCATCTCACCACCGACGATATCATGACCTGATCACCAAAATCATCAGTCAAACACCTAACCAACTGAGCCACCCAGGCACCTCTCCTTTAAGGGATTTTATAAATTAATCTGATAACTCCATCCAAAGGTAGGAAACTACAACACATCTATAGTACACATATATATAAACAGATATAAACATACAGACATACACAAATACAGATCTTATAGCTTCCGTTCCAAAATTTTAGCCATGAGTCAGAAAAACAGTAATGCAGTCTCACTGGTTTATCTCCCCTTTGTATTTTCACCCGAATTGTGTGTGTGGCAAATGGACCAAGTTAAGGTGACTTGTTACCAATGACTGTGGAAACTTTTAAGATTTTTTTTACTGTGATATGTAATCTTATGAAGGCAACAGACTAAATTTTAGATGACTGACTGAAAAGATATCCAAGTGCTGTCTGGACATTTCCAAAGTCCATAAGTGGATAAACTGTCCAACTCTATTTCCAAATAGTGGGGGTTTTTTCCCTCTTCTGAGTCTCAGAGAGTTGCTGTCAGGGGCAACAATTGAGAGGGCCCAATGGAGGTTAAGGCGTCTACAATTCCAGGGGCTACAGAGAGCTGAAGGCTGAAGTGGGAAGGGAAAAGTCAACGAGGGTGGACAAAGAGATGGAGATGGCAGGGGCTCAAAGACGTACATCGCAAAGGATTCAAAGAAACTAGAGGGAGGACTGAAGGTGGTAAGAGGAGGAAGGAGGAGCAGAGGCAGCAGGAAGGGAGAGGTACAGGGAGTATTGAGGTTGGAGAGATCTCAAGTTTCCCAAAGAGGACAATAAAGTTCCAAATTACCCTCACCAAAATCATGCCAATAAGAAAGTAAGCAGGCCCAGCAGAAAATCAGTAAGAGTTTGAGAAAAGGGGTTTCAGTTGACTGAGAAGTTCCCCGGGGAGAAGCGGGATGCAACAGAGAAAAGAGAACTCGGAGAGAGCCAGGAGTAAGAAGCTTCCAGCCCAGGGAGTCAGGGAATGATCCCCACTCAGAACAAGGAACAAGGAAGACCTTCCAGCCCAGCAGGTGCCTTGCAAAAAAAAAGCCTGGGACTCTAACCCAGCTTCAAAGAGTATAATCAATATCTTAAAAACCAAAATCTGTCTTTACCAGCGTCAATAGACGTTTGTCTGATTCAACAGTTCAGGAGTCAGACTCACCAATGGAGCCCCGTCAATCAGCCAGGAATGCAGACAAAGCCTTCAAAGGTGCATACTTAGGGCCCTGGGTGAGAGATCCGGGGGTCCAATGATGAATCTGCTCCTATCTGAGTCATGGCACAATGACTGTCAAAGAAAAAAAAATATCCAATGACACCTTTAAAGACAGTGAGACAGACTTCATTCAGGACCATTACACTAAGTGTTGGGACCATTTCAAAAGGATTTCACAGTGGAGGAGAACCAGAGCAGAACCAGAGCAGCACCATGCCTATCTCCAGGGCTTATGGACATGTCAGGAAGGCACTGAGCTAGCTAGTGATTTACAGTGTGCCATTTAAAGTTCCCAACTCCCCCGGAGGCAGCCAGGCTCAGCTTGCCTATACTGTTTAAAGATAGAGAGATTGATGGTTCGCAGGCATTTTAATCAGTTACGTGGCCTGTTTTTGGCTACCTGACCAGGGTAGTATGAAAGACCCCTTGAGTAATCCCCTGAAAGTAAGACGCCACACACTTATCTCACAGGTTTGTAATCTAGAGACAAAGCACATCTGGGATGTACATAAAGTTTTCAATCCCCTTGATGATTATCTGCACTTTCTTTGTCCTGAAGCACCTTATCATTCACCTTTATTAAAACCTCCTGGAGTGAGCCTGAGAGTAGCCTGAGGCATCTTCAGTCCTTTTGCTTACTCAACCCTGTTTATCAGTGCAGTGCCTCCTCTCCTCCCTCTCCCCAACACATACGCACACTCTCTCTCTCTCTCTCTCTCTCTCTCTCTCACACACACACACACACACACACACCCTCCATCTAGTGGTGAATCTGGAAAGAATAAACTGGAGATAGTTTGCTTCGATCTGAAGTCACTGCCTACCCAGAGAGAGCAAATTCTGCTCTGCTTCTCCAGAAGGAGAGTAGCCACTAGGTAGCACTGACATAAATGTGCTACCTAAAGGCCCCTCTGCCTGATGCTGGGGTTCAGGATTAGTAGGCCCACCAGGCTTTCATTCTAAGCTAAATCCTCCACCCCAGCCCTTATCAATAATAAAAGTGACATATTTAACTTACCCTTCCATTTCATTTTTAAATCTTGCAGCACCCGCACAAAAAGATGTGATCTCTTCTTTCCCATAACCCCTAGTTCCTGCCAAATACTCCATGTAAGTGATTACGTACCCTCCTCCACAAGAAGGGTTCATGGCCTTAACCAAATTCTTAAGGGATCTGAGACCTAAAAAGAGTTAAGACCGCTATTCTAGAGGCAATGGAAGGAAAAAATATGCATTTACTAGAACACAGTCACTCCTTCATTGAATTTCATAATTTCCCTGTTACTACAAAGAATGCATCTGAGCCATTCTATTATAGACTATCTACTGTGTTTTTCATTAGTGATCACTAGCTTTGATGACCACCTTTCAAAGATACTCAAAGGCCTAACAACTCTTACAAATGCCTGGAAAAGTACCATTTGCCACCAAATCAAGAAGCATAGTAATAGAGAGCAAACATAACATACATATGTAGATCACCAGACTTCTGGTCAAATGACGTGGACTTGTACCCCAGCTTAAACCCTTACAAACTACGTTTGAGCAAGTCAAGGAATTTCCCTCAACCTTGATATTCCTAATGCATAAAATGAGGACAACAGACACTGCTCAACATTTAGGTTGTTATAACAATATGATAAATGAGATAAAGGTTATGAAAATGCTTTATAAGATGAAAACTATACAAACATAAGAAACTATAGTTGACCCTTAAACAACACAGGACTTTGGGGCACTGACACCCCATGCACCCCATGCAGTCAAAAACCCAAATATAATTTTACTCCCTAAATACATAACTACTAACCTCCCACTGTTGACCAGAAGCCTTATCAATAATGTAAGTGGTCAATTAACACGTATTTTACACATTATATGTATTTTACACTGTATTCTTTCAATAAAGTAAGCCAAAGAAAATGCTGTCAAGAAAAGCATAAGGGGGTACCTGGGTGGCTCAGTCAGTTAAGAGTCACACTCTTGATATCAGCTCAGGTCAGATATGATCAGCTCAGATATGATCTCAGGGTTGTGAGATTAAGCCCTGAGTCAGACTCCATGTGGGGCATGGAACCACCTTAAGATTCTCTCTCTCCCTCTGCCCCTCCCCTCCTCTCTCTCTCTCTTAGGGAAAAAAGGGACAGTGAGGGGGGTGCCTGGGCGGCTCACTTGGTCGAGCGTCCAATTCTGGATTTTAGCTCAGGTCATGATCTCAGGGTTGGGAGATCAGGCCCCACAGTGGGCCCCATACTGGGCATGGAACCTGCTTAAGACTATCTCTCTCCTTTTTTCTCTGCCCCTCTCCCTACCCTATGCTAGTGCTCTTTCTCTCTCTCCCTGTCTCTCACTCTCCAAAAAAAAAAAGGAAGAAAAAAGAAAGAAAATCATAAGGTTATAAGGAAGAGAAAATCATCTACAGTATTGTACATATATTTATCGAAAAGAATCCACATATAAGTCGACCCATTGGTTCAAACCTATGTTGTTCAAAGGTCAACTGTATTATTTTATTGACATATTAATTAATTTACATGTCCTACAGAAAGGAACAGAAGAAAATATTTGGACCTATTAGGGTTTTCTTACATATTGACATCATTGCATTAGAGTCAAGCAAGATCCTTCAGGAGTTTTTTGAGAATTATATAAATAATATACCTAAAAGTACCTAATACAGTGCCTGGGACATAGAAAATGTTCAATAAATGTTAATGTCCATCAAATACAGTAGAAGACTTCAGAAAGTCTGCTGGACGGTATCTGTTGCACTGCCTGAACTTCTGCTAGGATGACTCAAACCCTTTGGATTAACATCCTCTTCTAGATTAAAAGTCTTAATCAAATTTGAGGATGCACAAAATGCATCTAGAAAGCTTGTTAAAACATCTAGAAAGCTTGTTAAAACACAAATTGCTATGACACCTCCCAAACGTTTGCTTCATTCTAGGGTTAGTCCAGTGAATTTGCACTTGACAAATTCTCAAGGGCTGCTGAGAGGTTCCAGGACTATGCTTTGAGCAGCACGTCCTTAGACAGAAATACTTTATATCTCCCTCATTCACACCTCACTGTAGATGGGCTTATCAGGCGACATTTTTTTCTAGGATTTTTCACTAAGATATTGAAGTTGTGCTACATAAGAAAAGGGAAGGGGGGCGCGCCTGGGTGGCACAGTCAGTTAAGCATCTGACTCTTGGTTTCGGCTCAGGCTGTGATCTCAGAGTCATGAGGTCAAGTCCCACATCAGGGTGCATGCTCAGTGGGGAGCTTGCTTGAGATTCTCTCTCTGACCTTCTCTCTCTTTCTCTCTCTCTCAAAGAGATAAATAAATCTTTTTTAAAAAGAAAGAAAGAAAAAGGAAAAGGGAGAGAGAGAGACCACAGGAAAGTGGGTGACTCAGCATGGTTAAAAACTTGGCATTTCAAGAGCGGGGGAGCAAAGAAAACATATTACCAAAGTGGAATCAGGTGAAAACACGCCAAAATGTGGAGAAGGGATTAAAAGGGAGTGGTGAGAGACTACTCTTGCATCCTAAATATTTGTCACCATCCCCTCTCCCCATGCTCAACCCCTGTAGAAAAATTCATATGTTGAAGCCTCACAGCCAGTGTGGCTATATTTGGAAATGGAGCTACTAAGGAAGTAATTATGGTTAAATAAGGTCATAAGAGTAAGGTCCTGAACTGACAGAATTGGTGTCCCTATTACAAGAGACACCACAGAGCTTGCTCCTTCCCCTAAGCCCCACTCCCCCGCCATAACAAGGAGGCCATGTAAGCGCAGCATGAGAAGATGGCCATCTGCAACTCAAGGGGAGAGCCCTCTCCAGACACCAGCCCAGTTGGCCCCTTGATCTTGGACTTCTGGTTTCCAGAACTGTAAGAAAAATAAACTTCCTTTTTTTTTTAAAGTCTACGTTATTTTGTTATGGCAGCACAAGCAGACTGATGTAGCTATTAAAGACTTCTTTAAGACTATTTAAAGACTATTAAGACTATTTAAACATACTATTTAAAATACACTATCTTTGGGTGCCTGGGTGGCTCATTTGGTTAAGCGACTGCCTCCGGCTCAGGCCATGACTCCAAAGTCCCAGGATGGAGTCCTGCATCAGGCTCCCAGCTCCATGGGGAGTCTTCTTCTCCCTCTGACCTTCTCCCCTCTCATGATCTCTCCCACTCTCTCTCTCTCAAATAAATAAATAAAATATTTTTTTAAAAATACATAAAATAAAATACACTATCTTTAAAAACATACTATTTTTTAAACCAAAAAGCCAAAGTAAATTAAATTTCTTACTTGTTTCTTTCCAAGTGAATAATATGCTCTTTTCCTTCAGCTTGAATGATATAAGACACCTAAAAGCACAGTGGGGGAAAAGAAAAAAACAGTAAAACACCATCTTATAAATCACTTTTCTCAAAACAGGTATTTATAAGACTAGAAATTCCATCCTGAGTTAAAATAATCTGGCACCGACTGAAATTGTTTTACAGAACCTTATAACTGCTCTTAAATAATAAAAAGATACTCTGATCATCCCTACCTTCCTTTAATAACCCATTGTGGGAAATCACTTGCATGTCCATCTAAACTTTCCTTAAATTCATTTATAATTCAGCTGTAACTTCATAAATTATTTCTATTAAGTCTGGTCATGTATTAACTACAATGTAAAGTACTTCTTCCCTTTTGTTTAAGTGAAATGCATTTCTTAGTTTCAAGGGATTATCTTTAGTTCTGGTCACCCAAAAGTTGAAATTCATACTCTTATGATTTTATGGCTTCACACAGCTTACCACATTTCACCACTTCTAAAACCCACTTTTTTCCCCTCAAATGAACATCTCTGAAATCAGGATGCATCATACAAAGGCACAGCAGTCGAACTGGCAGGCCTCTGTTTCTTTTGTAATTAGTGGTCTATTTTTTTTTTAAGATTTTTTTTTATTTATTTGACCAACAGAGATCACAAGTAGGCAGAGAGGCAGGCAGAGAGAGAGGAGGAAGCAGGCTCTCTGTGGAGCAGACAGCCTGATGCGGGGCTCGATCCCAGGAAACTGAGATCATGACCTGAGCTGAAGGCAGAGGCTTTAACCCACTGAGCCACCCAGGAGCCTCGTAATTAGTGGCCTATTAAACAACAGTGTGTCTTACAAATGACAGCATCTGAGCCAATGAACGGAGATAAGGTAACCTGCACTTAGACAACCTCAAGTTCACAGGCCCCTCTTCTTTATCTCAAACAACTTCCCCAGCAGCTCACCAGTTCATCCACCAGAAGTGCTTACTGTAATCCCTAGAACCATGAGATTTCACTTTGCATTAACCCTTTGACCAAAAAGAAAAGTCATAGAGGGACTCAACAAATAATATTATCAGAAGTGTCCTCTTATTTTCCTTACTGTTTCTGGGCTCTAAGTTAACGTTTTGCCAAGAAATAGCATGATCCCCTCTTCTGGAACTCATCAAGAGCCCACTTCTAGGGCCTAGACCAAGTTACAGCTCCTGGCACTCTATTTTCATAACGTGAGCTACCTGTGACCTACCTCAATCTCAACTTAGGCATCAAAAATACCAAGCTCCTAGGTATAAACTTCCAGTGACAAAATAAATAAGACAACAAAGATGAAAAGTACAGCATAGAGAATATAGTCAGTAGGATGGTAATAACTCTGTTTGGTGACAGATGGTGACTTCACTTATGGTGAGCACTGAGTCATGTATAGAATTACCAAGTCATTAAACCGTACATCTGAAACTAATATAACATTGTATATTAATTATACTCCAATAAGAAAAGAATCAAAACTAAAAATTAAACAAAAGAAAGTTAGAAACAACAACAAAAATTCCAAGCTCCTTCCACTTTCACAATTTGGGCATGTGCTGTTCTATCGTGTCTGCTCTTGGTTGTCCTATTGTCACAGAAATTCTGAAGAGTCTGAGAGTTGTTTCGTGATACTGTACTGCTTGCCCAAATATCTGTCCAGATTGCTCATTCCCCTGCTTCCGGTCTTTACTCAAGGGTCAACTTTCCCTTTCCTAGGCTTTCCTAGGCTGCCCTACAAAAAAATACAAACCCTCTTACCCCACCCATACACTCACTTCCAGCACTCACTATCCACCTTCCTGGTATAATCTTCTCAAGAGCACATATTATCACCTTAAATAATCTACATTATTAATTTATATTATTTCTTTGTTTACTGTCTCCTCCTACCCCCATCCTGCTAGAATGGAAACTCCATAAGAACATGAATTGTGTCTATTTTGTTCACTGCCGTATCTCCAATGCCCAAAACCGTGCTTTTACTTGTTCAAATATTTATCAGGGCATATGAATGACATTTGTTATGATCACAAGTACTTATGTGTGCAGTTACTGATGTAGAAATCAGACACACAATAAAGTGGAAAGCATAGTCCCTGTGCTAAAAAGTGAAGAAAAGGAGAAAAATAATGAAGCAAGTACACATTAATTCCATCCTAAGACAAAACATAATCAAATGGTAGAACATCTAGTTCAAAATAGAATGAAGGAAGAATTATAAATTGTAGGGCCATTTATTCCTTACTTAACAGAGAAGAACTAGAGTTGAATGACGTATGCAACTAGAGGTAGTACTCAGAGGGCGGGCAAGAACTAAATGCTCCTGCCTCTGAACTCCAGTGTTCTTTCTACAAGGCCCAGTCCCTGTACAATGTATGAGCTTCCTTCTACTTATGAATATACCGGAGATTCAGACATAATAAGCTAAACTCTATCCTTCATCATCTGTTACTGTTAAATTATAATAAAGTTAGATTATACTTTTCTAAAGTTGAAGAGTTTGCAAAATCAACTGAATTCCAAACTTAGTATTTTTGAACTTTACAGTTGGAGAAAACAGTATAAAAAATAATTTTCGTGTACTAGTTACCCCTTTAACAACACAGTAATGTTTCTTCTGATACAGAGATAAAACTCACTTTTGAGTGAACATTCCCATATAATGAAATATATACATGTAACATACTACTATTCTCCAGAGTCTGTGAAGATACAGTATGATGTATTCTACCTATCATAAGCTAAGAGAGAGATTAATTCTTATTATTATGAAAAGGCCACTGTAACCAAGACCAGTGAGAAAAGGGTTAGAAAATTATATAATCCACATCCTACCCTGGTCATAGAATTTTATTTAATTATTTCATTCTGTTATGTTTCAAGTTGACCATTTGTCTTTCAAAAAAAACAAAAAAAAAGGGGGCGCCTGGGTGGCTCAGTGGGTTAAGCCACTGCCTTCGGCTCAGGTCATGATCTCAGCGTCCTGGGATCGAGTCCCGCATTGGGCTCTCTGCTCAGCAGGGAGCCTGCTTCCCTCTCTCTCTCTCTCTCTCTCTCTGCCTGCCTCTCTGTCTACTTGTGATCTCTCTCTGTCAAATAAATAAGTAAAATCTTTAAAAAAAAACAAAAAGCTACTAAGGATCAATATATTACTTTTACTAGAATAATGCCCAATGGATATCAGTGCCATATGTATGGTGGTGTACTGTTCACTGGCCAACACTTCTCAGTGAACCAACCCCTGCTGAAAGTAACACACTATCTTTAAAAAAAAAAAAAAAAAGTAAAATTTAAACACATACATACTTCTCAAGAGATAACTTGCCTGTTTTGAATAGGGCCTAGGGGCTTCTCTTCGTTCTCTAGTTAATCTCCAAGGAGTTATAATTTCATAAGAAGAGAGATGTGAGGTCTGTTGAAAGCCTATAGAAAAAGGAATAATAAATATTACATAACAAGTAAATGTGAAAAACTAAATGGTACCAAAATGTAATGGAAATCAAAGGCTGAATGTTTAAATCACAGGAAAATCATGTGACATTCATATATATGTGTTTGCATGTGTATTTCATACAAAAAATAGCAATATACTTGATAAGTATGAGGGGAAAAATATTTTCATTTAAAAGGATGTAAGTCTTCACAGTGTATACACAGCAATCATTTTCAAACAATTTTTTGCTATAAATCTTATTAATCCTTTTCCTTAAAATAAATCTGAAGGTATACACACAAAAGAAAAAAAAAAGTGCTTTGGAGAGGAAGTGGAGGGAAGGCATCTGGAGCCTAGCACCATTTACTCATCTCCCATTTTTCACCCTCACCCAACATGAATGACTAGCATACACAAACAGAAAGACTGAGGGAAGAACAGACACATTTTTCTCTCAGTGGATTGAGTCCATTGTGACAACTCCTTCAAACAAGTTTGGTACATTAACTTATGATATTTATATGTTTACATATGACATTTTATAGTCTCATATATGTGCGATATGATATAATATTTCATAAATGCTATACTGCAGAGTTGATTAAAATGAAGTCTCTCCCTTCATCCCATATCATAATCATACCCAATCACCCTGATATGGTATTGGAATACTTATGAAACAAACAAGGACAATTAGAAAAGTTACTTTCAATGCCTGATCGGTTAACTTTAATAAATACACACTTAACAATGTAGATTATCTCAAATTACATTACTGCCATTAATGTGTCCTAAAAACAGAAACTCACTTCTGATAAAATGTATTAACAGTGAAGAACTCAAAACAATCATGCAGACGTACTCCTAATTCCAATCCTGTTCAGTTTACCGCACAGTGGAATCATAGCTAAGGGGAACTTGTGTTCCAAAGTCATCACTAGAGCAAAAATGGAGTATAATCAAAATTGCCCAAGGAAATCCCTTAGTAAGACACCCCTTGTTGGAGTCTGATACAAGGTCTCTCAATACACCCAACACAATTATCTTCTTCCAGGATCTTTGCTGATGGCATGTCAATTTTTTTCAGTGAACTTGATGAAGTCGATGGTCACCACTTAAGGACCATGAATGAAAATTCCATCTCTATATATGTCTGTATATTACAATAATTTAATTAAGTGGAACTTCCCTCACAAATAAATGCCCAAGAGAGGGTGGGGGGAAGAAAGGACTTCCATAAGTTAAAGAGCTTATAAATATATGGACCTCTTTGGATCCTAATTCAACAAATCAATGGAAAAAAACAAATTCTGAAACAATCAGGGAAATCTTGATGATCCTGAAAAATTACTGTTAATTTTTTTATGTGTAATAACCATATTGTGGATAAGGTTTCTTTTTAAAGTCCTTATGTCTTACACAGACAAAATTATATGATGTCTAGGATTTGTATCAAAATAGAGTGTGTTTGAGGGAAGAGATACATACGAAATTATATTGAAGTTGGGTAATGGATACATGTGAGTTCATTATTCTCTCTGCCGTTATGTATGTTTAAAATTTTCTATGATAAAATAATTATATTTTAAAGTAGCTACCTATAGGGAGTGGGATGAGGGGAGAAACTTCATTTTAATCAACTCTGCAGTATAGCATTTATGAAATATTATATCATATTGCATATATATGAGACTACAAGTCATATGTAAACATGTAAATATCATAAGTAAATGTACCAAACTTGTTTGAAGGAGTTGTCACAATGGACTAGATCCACTGAGAGAAAAATGTGTCTGTTCTTCCCTCAGTATTTCTATTTGTGTATGCTAGTCTTAAGCCTCCTCATGAATGTGGTTTAGATATATACAGACACACAGAGATATGGAACATTGAGATAAGGACATGGGACTTATTTCCTGCATCCCTCCATGTCTGTATGGTTTGAATTTGTTTTTACAAGGAGTAATGCATAATCCCTGTATTACTTTCAAAATTATAAGGGGGAAAAAAGAGTATTTGTTCAACAAAAGGCACAATCCATTAAAGTACTGATTATCTAGCATCGCCCAAAGTTCCTTTCTTTTTATCAGCCTAACTAACCTCACACCTACAAGACCGTTCCTTCTTACCTGGTCTCCCTACTCCCATTCTCTTCCTTTGGATCCAAACTGGGTGCTCATTCACACATTAAGTTTTACACCTCTCAGATTTCTCAAATACAGATTAAAATGAAGCAATTACAGCTAACTTTCTCCAAGATATCACTGTATATAAAAGTGTCTATTCTGGGGCTCCTAGGTGGCTCAGTCATTGAGCAGCAGCTGCCTTCAGCTCAGGTCTTGATCTCAGGGTCCTGGGATGGAGTCCCATATTGGGCTCCTTGCTCAGCCGGAAGCCTGCTTCTCCTTCTCCCACTCCCCGTTTGTGTTCCCTCTCTCCCTGTCTCTCTCTGTCAAATAAACAAAATCTTTAAAAAAAAAAAAAATCTATAATCTTGTCTAGCTTGGGATTTTAAAAAAGATACAAAAGGAAAACAAATTGTATCCTATCTAATACAATACATATCATACTAACAGTTTTCAAACTCTTTACCCAACTTCAAACCCCTTGTATCTTTATACTATAGCATATTATGCTATCTAAGATGGCTTCAAGTCATTACATGAAAATACCAGAAATGGACTCCAATACTCACAAAAGTGGCCATAAGCTAATCCAAGGCATACTTATGACATACTATAATAAAATATCATTCAGATATTTGGAATTGTTAATGGGGAACCATGTCAAAAGAAATCCCCAAGGCCTTCACAAATGAAGGCTTCAGATCACTAGATAAAATATCTTTAACCCTACATCAACTGAGGTACAGGACTACTGCCCCACCCAGAAGAAATGTTTCAATGACCTCAGTTGTTTTCAAATTGCTAAAAATAGAAGTTTCAATATTACCTTAATTTCACTCTAGATCATGATAAGCTGTTCAACTACTAGAAATGTGGTGACCTTACAGAACTAGACTCCGGCACACTGGGCAATGAAAACTGATAAGAAGCCAAGCAGGAATGTTCAAGCAAGACTTTTATCAGGGGCTTCTGCTGAGCAAAAGGCAGATAGCACAAAGAAAGCGACCTTGGGCTAGCTCCGTGAACAATGGCCAGGGAAAAGTTTTTAAAGCAGCTGAGGTAGGAAAGGAGTGACATCTAAGCATATAGCAGTGGGGAAATACAGGAAATTAGGCCCCAGTTGACCAACCATGCTTCACACATGTCATGTTTCATTTGCATGTTAAGTTTCCACCTCTGGGCATAATATTTAGCATTATACTGGGGAGAAGTCAGCAAAAAGTCAGAGCTGGGGTCCATTTGCCTCTGACTGGTCTGGTCTGGTCTGGTCTGGTCTTTGTAGGAGCACACCTGTTGTAAATTGGGTCCTGTTGCCTGTTTCCAGCTTGTGGCTTCCGGCTTCCTGATCACATACAGCCACCTGCAAGCTGGACTAGAGAAATGGGTTACTGCCATTGGTGCTCTGAGGGGGCCAGGGTTTTTCTGCAAGTTCCTGTTCTGTCTCAGTGGTGCAAATAGTTGGCAGGAATAAAATTCTTTTAGTAGGTAATAAATTAGACGCTCTGTGTGACAAAAAGTAAATCACTGTGTACATTTATTTGCAACTTCCTATGACTCTAGCATTATTTCAAACTAGAAAGTTTTTTAGGTAAATCTTTACAGGCTTTGACATATATCATAACAGGTTCAGGGAACTGTTAACACTAGAAGCTAAACAATATGCGACTCAAGTTTTTTTTTTTTCATCTCATTCAACTCAGAAGAAATCACAGAGAAAAAGAAATGTCTCAGAAAAGAGAACTACAATTGGGCAGGCAGGTATTTAAAGAACTTTCCATTTGAAACAGGTTAAATAACTTTATAGTATCAGTATAGCAATCCAGTATAGGAAAATAAGACACAAAACTCTTTCTGCCCTTCTCATTTTAAAACATAATTCTTGTTAGGAAAAAAACAACAACACAGTTAATCCTTTATTTTTAATAAGACTCTCAAAATTAAAGCACCCAAAAATAACTTCTCTATGTCAAGCTGTTATTCCAGGAATACTGACTTCTTGGTTTTAAAATCCAAGGATCTTTCTGAGTGCCATAAGGAGTTCCAAGAACATCATAACAAATGTGTACATATTTTTTCCCAAATTCCCTTTTTTTTTTTTTAATCCCAAATAGTAGCAACCTTCTCATGGGAACCAAAGTTACATGTTTCCCATGTTACTTTAATAAAGGAAGTACATGCACATTATTTGTACAAAGCTTCAGCCTCAGCACTGCTGACATTTGGGGCCAGAAAATTCTTTGCTGTGGGGGGCTGCCTTGTGCAACGTAGGATGTTTAGTAGCATTCATGGCCTCTATCCACTAGATGCCAGAAGAACTATCAGTGTGACAACTAAAAATATCCCCCAGATGCCTTCTGGGGGCAAAACTGCTCCCCGCTGAAAACCACTATAAGCATATAGTACACAATGAAAATAAAAATCGTAATACAATCAACTAGCAGAGGATACAGATTTGTTACTTTGGAATTTGACAGAATAAGCACACTGTCAAAAATCGGATTACTAGGAAACATGGGCTGGAGATAAAAATAAGAGCTGAAACATGAAACTTAAAGAGTCCTCAACTTAGTGAAAGAAAGAGAAGGGTGTTTAGTTGCACTTCTTTATTCCTCTAACTCCTTAGATCTTTTTATGAACTGTGTTTTGAAGAAAGTCTAAGTATATGTTTCATAATAGTAACTGTAGTAGAGGGAAACACGTTCAAAGAATTCTACTTAATTGCAAAGCAAACAAATGTGAATTCTCAGTCATGGGCTTTTCTCCTTTCCTTCCTGCCTATTATGTAAACAAACAGCCACCTTTAAATACTTTCACTCTATATAGAAGATAAACCTGAGTTCCATAAAGAGCATGAATAAAATAATTTTGTTGCCTGAATTATTTTAAAAGATAAATTATTGTAATTAAATCCAGAAAACCCTGTTACTTTGAGCCACATATTTCCATTCCATTCACAAGGTCAGCCGCAAATAAATATCATATACTAATAATTATACTCAAAAATAATTATAATTTCAATTGCTATGTCCTACCTTCTTACATTTTTTGAGTGATTTTTTTTTTTTTACCATTTTCCCGTCTTCACATTTAAAAAGAAACAGAGCTTTTTCTGTTGTTTGTTTTTAAGTGCCCCTATGGGAAAACCACCAACCACTTAGAAGATTTAATGCCCTCGAGAACTTAAAGCTCCTCTAGCAAGGAATTTCAGTTTCTTGAGACAAAGAATGATACCTTATAAGGACAATATAATTTATGGATCATGTGTTTCCTGCTCTGGTACAGTAAGTATTTGATGACTACATGTTGAGTAAATGCCTTCTTATCTTTAGAGTCATTCATAAACGGATCTCCTACTTGTTAATTGTCATGTACAACCAGAATTAAGCTTATTTTTATGATGAGTATCTTTTTATGCCAATTCTCCAAAAATCCATGTGGTCCACACAGTTGTCATTTTAACGTCAATGTTCTATTTCATTGTATGGCTCTGCTATAGAATGCTTAGCCACCCCTCTCAGGTAGCTGGGATCAGAGCTTCTATTCACAAAGAATTCTAATTTATCAGTGAAGCCAATGGAGCAGGCTCTCCAGGGGTCTACATGCATAAGGATTCTAAGGAATACTATAAAAGGAAGCGGGGGGGGGGGGGGGAACCTCCTAAATGAGTTAAACCATGAAAAATCTCATTAAAAGAAAAATATGTCGATGGGAAAAAGGCATTTCCCATATACTTTTTTTCTTTAAAGATTTTATTTATTTACTTGACAGAGAGCCCGAAGCAGAGTCATGGATCCCACTGAGCCACTCTGGCGCCCCTAAACTAGGATTTTTAACAAAAAACAAATATAAAGTCAACTTTGGTGACATAAAATTTTAAATGTTTCTTGAAAATTGCCTTGAACCTAGAACTCGTTTTGTATATATATTAATTATAAATGTTTTCTTTTTTACTTAAAAGTTAAAAGCAGGGGCACCTGGGTGGCTCAGTGGGTTAAAGCCGCTGCCTTCAGCTCAGGTCATGATTCCAGGGTCCTGGGATCGAGCCCCACATCGGGCTCTCTGCTCGGCGGGGAGCCTGCTTCCTCCTCTCTTTCTCTCTGCCTGCCTCTCTGACTACTTGTGATCTCTGTCTGTCAAATAAATAAATAAAATATTAAAAAAAAAAAGTTAAAAGCAAAAATCGGGGCACCTGGGTGGCTCAGTGGGTTAAAGCCGCTGCCTTCGGCTCAGGTCATGATCTCAGGGTCCTGGGATCAAGCCCCGCATCAGGCTCTCTGCTCAGCAGGGAGCCTGCTTCCCTCTAAGCCTGCCTCTCTACCTACTTGTGATCTGTCTGTCAAATAAATAAATAAAATCTTTTAAAAAAAAAAAGTTAAAAGCAAAACTACCTTGAAATTTAAAAGACTACATTCTCCTTTACAGCAAAAACACAAAGATACAAATTCAAGTAATTTGCTGGCACCCAAGACAAAATTAGTATGGATTTAAGCTCTTACCATGTAGTTTGTTTTATAGTGATTCACCATAAGTAAGCTTTAAAACTCAATGTCTTTAGAATCTAGCCTTTAAAAAAAAAAAAAAATCTAGGTCTGCATCATAATTACTACCTTAAAAGAGAAAATCAGAAAAGGTTTCATACCCAATTCCCCTTGTTATTTTTTCACAGTGATAGAAAATTACCTTTGTCAGCCTCAGTTTTGGGTTTTTTTTTTAAGTTTACTGTAAGTATCAGCCCTTTGGAATTTATACTGCATTTTCTCACTGACACAACGTTATAAAGGGTAGTAAAGATCCCACTAAAACCTATTCAACTTCTACTATAACTAATGTGTGGGTGTTACTTACTGAGTCCTCAAATTCCTCTTCATTAACAGAAAATGTTTCAGTGCATGTTTTAAACATCCTGTATTGCAAAAATTTAGTCAGCTGATTTTGGAGGAACATTCCTCTGGAGAAATATGAGTTGACTCATTGCTAACTATTACAAAAGCCTCTCAGCTGGTCTCTCCCAGCCTCCAGTCTCTCCCTCCTGTGTTGTCTTCCCCTGCTTTGCCAGTTACCTTAATCGCAAATCTAGTTATGCCGTATGGAATCTGAAAAACCTTCTTGCCCAAAGAACTTCCTACAGGGTAAAGTCCAAACGTCTTATCACGGAATAGAAGGCTGTACCAATGGGTACCAATCTACCTTAGTTTCTTCCTTGCCTCCCTTTCCTGTAGACCACCTGCAGACATTCTCTTCATTCCCTAACAAGTCATGTTCTTTTTATCCTTCCATACTCTCACAAAAACTCTTTCTTCTCCTTAGAACACATTCATATCCTTTGACTTGAACATTCCCTGATGTAGATGAAATCAAATACCACTTATACTATAAACCTCCCCCAAGGTTTTATACATCTCCCATCAAGACTTTAGCCCATCTGGTCACCCTTTGCCCCTCCATAAGCATTAAGCATGGTGTCTTACAGAAACTCCATAAATGCTGACTAAATTTTGAAAGCATGACCACGCTTAAATGAAGGATTGGCCATAAACTGTTAAAGCCATGGTTAAGACCCATAAGGCTATTCTAGGTGCGTGTGGGTGGCTCAATCTGTTAAGCATCTGACTTCTGCTCAGGTGCCCTGGGATCAGGCCCTGAGTCGGACTCCCCGCTCTGCATGGAGTCTGCTTCTCCCTCTCTCTCTGCCCACTCCCCACGCTCCATCATGCTCTCAAATAAATAAAATCTTAAAATTTTTTTAAAAAGCATAAAGATCTTCCATTCATCTATATGCAAGTATCCACTAATACATACATTAACATTAAAAATATAGTCTTATTAATATTTGCAAACACAGACAATCATGGATTACTAAAACTCCAAATGTATATACTATACTTCACCTTACAGACTGGTAAATGTTAACCATCTATGAAAAGCACAGCAAAAACAGTGTTAACCAGAAAAGATATGGTGTCTTCCCATTCAATGAAGTTTCAGTATTTAGAGCTTCAGAATTCCAAAGAGGCAAATTTACTTAATTGCCAAAAAAAAAAAAAAAAAGCAATTCCTGAAGGTCAGCAATCCTACAGTGAAATCTTCCATCATCACCTTTGAGCAACTCTCAAGGCAACCTTCAGTAAAACTCTCATTCTCCATCATACTCAAAGGCTAATAAAGAAAATAAGAGCCATGCAAACAATAATTTCAGCAAGAGCCAAAACAAACGAAGCCGTTTCCAGAAAGAAGCTAGAGTGTTAGCAATTTGTTACCACTACGTTTCGGCATCTCCAGGATAAATACCTTACATATTCATGGGAAGTTTCACGATTCAAAAGCAATCTCACGTAAACGATTTAATTCTTATCACAATCCGGTGCTTAAGCAGAGCAGGGATTATTTTTACGGATTTAAGACATTACGAACCCAGTAAAAATGCAGATAGAAGACTGTTTGGCTATAGAAACACAGCACTTCGCTTCCAAAAATAAGTACTCTTTACTATAACAACAAAATGGCCCAAGACAAATGAGCAACCCCCCTTTATTCCATCACTAAATCTAGTTCGGTAGACATACTAGAAACTCCGCTCTTAAAATGAACGTCAAAATTTCAAATATGATAACCTGAAGCGAAACTTCCATCTCCCGGTCTCTTTCCAAGTGACATTAACTCACAAGCAAAACCAAGCTCCATTTCTCAAAGCAGTTTAAACAAGAACACACCCTCGGCGTGCACTCAGACTCCAAGGCTTTTCAGCCGACTCCCTGAGGGCAGAGTTGGTCCCAGAGAAGTCCCAAGAGAGTCTGGGGGACCCGGTTATGAGCGAGATGGGGGTGGGGCGCACTGCAAAAGGCTATGCCAAGCCGGAGACGGAGGAAAAGGGACCAGCCAGAACACTGCCAAGAAGGGTTTGGGGCGCCAGACCCCGAGCCTCGGGTCCGAGCACTCTCCACACACAGCTGGAGCGGCTCCGCCTCCCGACCCCAGGTCCAGTCCCCAGCCAGGCCCCTCCGCTCCCAGGCACCACGGGGTAACTCCGAGCGTCCCAACCCTAGGAAACAAATCTCAGAGGTCCCTGCGGGGCGGACACCCACCTGGCCGAGCCGCACCGAGAACTGGGCCCACCAAGTCAAACAGCAGCAGCCACTGGAGCCGGAGGACCCGAAAGGGCGAGCCTGCGCCCGATCCCATCGCGGCAGATTCCGCAGGTTCCACTCAACACTGGGTCTCCTCTGCCTCCGCCTGCTCCATCATTTCCCAGCCCTGCCGGGGCCCCAGAGCTGGCCGGGATGCGCGCGCCCGGGACGAACACGCGCTCGGCACTGACGCAACTCGGCTCTTGTCCGAGCTCGCTCCCGACATCGCGCTCCCTACGCTGACGTAGAGAAAAATCCAGTCGCGGGCGGGAGAAGGGATTTCTGTCCTGCTGCTAAAATCCTGACGAATTTGCCCCGCCCCTTCACACTCGCTGCCCCGCCTACTGCCTGTCACGCCCCGCCCTCTCTGCTCCTAGGCCCGCCTACTTTGGGCGTAGAAGAACCTGATTGGAGGAAGCACTAGAAGGAACAGAAGGCGGAGAGCGAGCCCCAGAAGCGGAATTGAGGAGCAGAAATGAAGGGCAGCCCCGCCCCCCTGCGCAGCCTTTTCTGATTGGCTTGCGGGCGTTGGGCGGAGCGTCGAGCCGCGCGCCCATTGGCTATTTTGTGGCGAGAAGTCCGGTTCCGCGGAAAGGCCTAACCCGGCAGGGCTTGCTTGGGTCGAATGTGTAGGCTCGGCTTTGTGGTTGAGTCCGGGTCTCCGCCACTGGGCCCGGGAAGATGGTGCTGGGTGGTTGCCCGGTGAGTTACTTACTTCTGTGCGGCCAAGCGGCTTTGCTGCTGGGGAATCTACTTCTGCTGCACTGTGTCTCTCGGAGCCACTCGCACAACGCTACGGCCGAACCCGAGCTCACATCCGCTGGCGCCGCCCACCCAGAGGGCTCTGCCGGCGCTCCGAGCTGGGAATATGGCGACCCCCAGTCTCCAGTCATCCTTTGCTCTTACCTGTAAGCTACCCAGATGTCGAGGCAGAGATGGAGATGGGGCCAAGGATATATGGGTGTTGGGATGGGGGAAGGGAGGCTGCTTTTTCCCCCCAGACCCTCTCCACCAGAGGACCTGTCAACATGCGGGAGGTAAATTTCATGCAGGTTTCTCACTCCTCTCACCCATCAGGGGGAAACCTTGTGTGTCGGTGGCAGATCCTTTGGGATCCCGAAAGAGAACTAGGGAGGAGTGACATCATATAGTCTCCGGAAGAAGGGTACGAGGTTGTGTCTTCTCTGTCCTGCTCCCTTTAACGAAGGAGAATCCATTGTAGGTGTTCATTATGAGGCACAAATAGAGGAAATGACTTGTCCTTGCCACAAGGCACTTTCTTTTAGAAAAGCAATATCCTAACCGTTCAGAACCAAGTCATTTTTAACATCTCTTTTTAGTCCATGAGAAAAGGCGTTTGGGAAATGCAGAGAGAACTGGGAATCCTTTGGCTTCGGTTTTGTTCCCATTGCCTTGTGGCTCCTTGCCTAGGAAAGGGAGAAAGCCATGGGAGAAGTAGAATCCACGTAGAAATAGGACCAGAAACGCTCCCCTTCCCCAATAAAAGGATCATTTTGGATGGCTGTCTATTTGACCTGCTGTTCTTCAGTCTGACAGCATCTCTTGCCTTGGGGATCAGTCAGAATTAAACCCTAGAAAACTTGAAGTGTCTCTTGCCTGTTTTGATTATATACACTTAAACAGCCATTTGCAAAAACCATATGAGAATGACAGTCATGATCTTACCGGTGATTTACAGACCTGATGAATTTATAGAATGTGACGACCCAGTGGACCATGTTGGAAATGCAACTGCATCCCAGGAACTCGGTTATGGTTGTCTCAAGGTGGGTTTTCATTTTGTTTTATAAGCAAACTCTTCCATAGAGAAATAGTACTGGCCAAATGCTGTTACAACAAAGTATCAGGCTATGAAGTTACCTTTCTATAGACTTCATTAGAATGACTTCCTGGAAATTTCCAGCCTGGCCAGCGTAAGTGACCGATCAAGCCATCTCATTTCCTCAGGAAGAAGTATCTGTGCCAAAACTGCCCAGGTGCACAAACCAACCTGTCTTTGGTTCTTTGGGCTGATATTGACTGATTTAAAGCTATTATGTTACCTCCTCATTATCCTTCAAGTATGCACTTTCCTAAAAGAACAAAAGAAAGGCTTATGCTTTTTTTTTTTTTTTTTTTTTTGCTTATGCACTTTCTAAAACCAATAATGGACTAAGCTGCATCTTTGTTACACATGCATTTCGGGCAAAGCTCCTTTTGCCAATGATCTTTCTTTTCATAAGGCAAGCATTTTCCACCATGTCCTTAAAAAATAGATGGGGTCTATCAGTATCTGCCTCTGTAGAAGGTTGTAGTATTCAAGGAGAAGCCTTAGGTAACAATGGCCTCTTGGGATGGAAGAAAGCCATTCAGTTCCATTAATAACATCCTAGTTAGTCTCCCCAAAACCAGTGAAGTTCGTGTACCTCCCCATCATGCTGCATAATGCAAGTCAAGATTCAATCAGGTATAAGAGAGTTATGGGAAAACATGGTTTGTACTAAATCAGAGACAGAGAAATAAACCTGAAAGTAATAAGACCAAAAGGCAACTCTTAATGCAGTCATGTGTAAAGAAACGTTTTCAATAAAATGAGATCTTGATCTGTTGATAATTATCAATGAAGGTTTTAAAGGTTTGAGTAGCATTGTATAGAGATCACTTTTGCCCATTTTATTTTTTTTTTAAGATTTATTTATTCATTTGAGAGAAAGAGCAAAGAGGGGAAAGAGGGACAGAGGGAGAGAATCTCAAGCAGACTTGTGCTGAGCGCAAAACCTGGATGCAGAGCTCAATCCCCTGACCCCAAGATCATGACCTGAGCCGAAATCAAGAGTCAGATTCTCAACCAAATGAGCCACCCAGATGCCCCTGCTTTTACCTATTATAATTAAAAACTGAGCTGTTCCTCTCAGGCCACTGAAGCTGCCACTTTCCCCAGAAGTCCTAGAGGACCAGTACTCAGGCACCTAAATCCCAGGGGAAGTATGATTTCCAGCTCCCTTCCCTTTAAGGAATGCACCAATGAAAACAGTAGTGAACAACTTAATAAGGTGCCAGTGGAGAATGTACAGCTGTGCTTTCTCTGCTAGAATTCAATTACATAAATGGTAAGAGGTCCTGTTCTGAAATTTTTTTGCTGAGATTTAAACTTACACAAAAACGTACTACAGATATCTGATAATCACACATTCAAAAAAAAGTTCTGAGTCAGATGATATTCTGAGGTCTTTTCCTAATTATGTTCATTTACAATATATATAGAACAAACTTCTAATACACATTGATTTTTTAAATACCCATTCCCAAATGCTCAATTATGTGCTCTTTCCTGTAAATATAGGATGATTAAAATATTGTGTTCATCTATTCTAAGTGGTGTTTAATGAAACTGATTTTAAATTTTTTCACCATATTAAAGAAGCTAGTTACAAGAAAAAAAAAAGAGTTTATTTAAAACAACATACAGTTAGGGTGGAATAATTTAAAATCACTTGAATCACTAAATTCCTTGCTCTTGAACACAGCCTTACCCCAACTTTGTTAGTATAATTATTGTCCTGAGTCACCTCTTATTAATGAATATAAAGATCTATTTTGTGTAACTTCTTTCGTAAGTTTGGGTTGTTTTGTTTTGGTTTGGTCTTTATGCCACAGTTCGGTGGACAGGCCTACAGTGATGTGGAACACACTTCTGTCCAGTGCCGGGCCCTCGATGGGATTGAGTGTGCCAGTCCTAGGACCTTCCTGCGGGAGAATAAACCTTGTATAAAGTAAGTGTTACTTTGAATGGGGTAGTTGGTACTTGGATAGAGGTAGAGCTGTTTTCCTTGTCATCTGATGATATGACTTTTTTCTTTTATCTTAAGTGTTAAAGGGGCAACGTGATTACCACTGTGCATAATCCATGGGCAGGAGCGATGTGGTTACAAACAGAAAGGACACTGGACTTATGAGACCAGAGGCCATAAGTTCTAAATGTCTCTTTCATCAACAAGCTAAGTGCAGGTAGAAGACCGGAGACTTTGTCCCTCACCTACAAAATAAAGGAGCTAGACCAGATCATCTAGCTCCAAAATTCCTATGGTAGACATAAGTCCTATAAAAATAGCCTTAATATTTGAGGAATGAAGGTTTTATTCTTTCTTTCTTTATTTCTTTAAAGATTTTATTTATTTGTCAGAGAAAAAGAGAGTGAGAGCACAGGCAGAGGGAGAAGCAGACTCCCTGCTGAGCAGGGAGCCAAATGTGGGGGTCGATCCCAGCACCTTGGGATCAAGACCAGAGCTGAAGGCAGACGCTTAACCAACTGAGCCACCCAGGCGTCCCAGAGAAATAAAGGTTTTATTATGACAAGTGTGGATCTCTCTCCTGAAAAATAAGTTTATCTTAAAGAATTAGGGTAATTTCTGTAAATTTTGCTGGAAGGCACAGAATGTATTTATATCAGTTGCTAATGGAGTCCGTGGTGTTTGATGACCATATTAGAGCAATTGTAATTGAGTGTCATCACAGTACATAAGACCCAAGTCCTTACTGAAGAAAACTCATTTTTAGTTGCCACAAAACAGCAGAAGGGTATACAGAGATCAGTGCTCATCTGAGGAAAGACAATGACATTTCTGTAGAGAACTGCATTCAGAAGTGCAGCCTCAGGAAAGCTGCCTGAGTCAGGGAGGGCTGCAGGCCCAGATTCTCCTCCTCCCAGGATGCCTACAGAGCACATGTGCTTGATTATCTCTTGTCCAGTCCAGTCAGTATTTGTTCCTTTATGCCCTAGGTAGTACTCTTTTGAGAGCCTAGGCCCACTAGAGATTTTCTTTTTGGGGAGAATGAGAGGCCACAGAGCGACTGCTACATCATCCTTTCGCTTACATGAAATTCATTCGTCCTTGTTTTAATTTTAATGTGGTAAACATCTTCCTCTTCATTCCTTCTGTCTAGGTACACGGGACACTACTTCATAACCACTTTACTCTACTCGTTCTTCCTGGGATGTTTCGGAGTGGACCGGTTCTGTCTGGGACACACTGGCACCGCAGTGGGGAAGCTATTGACACTTGGAGGACTTGGGATTTGGTGGTTTGTTGACCTTATTTTGCTCATTACCGGAGGGCTGATGCCAAGTGATGGCAGCAATTGGTGCACTGTCTACTGAGAAGGGCTGTGGTCATGGCCCAGAGAGGCGCGTCTTCTGAATTCATCTCTACAGGCGCAAAACTCTTCCTCGATAACAGACCTAACCGTTACTTTCCTTCTTCAGAGGGAATGGGTTTGGTTAGAAAGGTTTCTTTGGACTCTGGGTTTTCAACCCAAATTTTATCTTGCAGACTAGAAATGACAAGCAAACACTGTTTGGGAATCAAGTGTGTACCTTTCCTCACATATAACATATAAAGGATAGTGACTAACTTATAAGTTGCAGGGGTTTCCATACTGTATTTCTATACATTGCTGTATCTTCAGTACATTGGAGCAAGTGGACCCGACAAGATGAGCAAAGTGAATATTTTTAGGTGCCTTTTGTGACCCTGAATCTTCATGCAGAGGAGAGGTGAAGCTGAACCAGTGAAGATCTTCAGCAGAAATAAAATGGCCATGGATTTTAATACTCACTGAAATTCTGACTTTCTGAATTTAAGTTGTGGAATAAATTTTGCCAACCTGGAATGCTGTTTGGTATTTTCAGTAAGTAGAGTGAGACTCAAAATTCTGTATGTTTTGCTAAAAGCCAGGCATTTGAAATGAACCACTCTACTAATAAATCCTATTGTTACATCATTATTATGCTCCAGAGGCGGTATATGCAATACAGTAATTTCTTCATTTCAGTTATATTTTGAAAGCCCAACAATAATCAGGTATGTCTGGGGTAAGCTCTCCTCTTGGCTATCCTATCTAAAAATTAGTTATATACAAGTTCAGAGAGCCTATGTTGTAGGCTGGTAAAAAATATATTCTACAACTAATATAAAATTATCTTCACAATTATGTCAGGTAAGGTGAAAAGCGTCATACCTTTGGGGCAAAAGTTAAAAAAAAAAACAACATTCTTACTTAAAGGACAGAATTACCAAGAATTGGGTGGAGTTAAGACATGATTTATGGGGGCAAAAAAGAACACATTCCGTCAAAATAAGCATGGTACCAGAAGTTCTCACTGTGGGCTACCGGACTCAATTGTCGGAAAGAAGAGACAGCCAAGCTTTTGCATTCCCAAATCACTGGCAATAAAAGGAAATGTTCTAAATTGTAAGTTCTGAGAAACCTAGTTCTCATCCTTTGCAATTTAAGTTGAAAAGAACTCTTAAATATGAAGTAAAAGGAGGACTTTACAGACAGGTCGAACAAAGAGCCCGATATTCAGGATAAGTTCTAGAAACAATCAAGGTAGAACTACTCAAAACTTGGTCTCCTAATAGTTGACATAAAAACCAAGAATCACAGTTAAATTAACACTGGATATGCTCTATCATTATGAAGCAGCTTTCCTGAAAGCTTCAGCTTTATTATCCCTGATTAATATAATTACTGTTCTTATATTATTAAGTGGTTGACAAATGTGTAAAAATTAAAACAGATTATTCTGTCTTGAAAATTCTGTACCACATTGACCTAAACCTTGTTTGTAACAGTAATAATTGGTAGATTCTTATCCATAATGTCTGTATATAAGTATATAGTATTTTTTAAATTGTTGGAGGTCATGAAGAAACCAGACCCCCTCCCCAGGAAAAAATACACATAAATAAAATTTTGCATAGACTCTAAGATCCCATATTTTAAAAAAAAAACAAAAAACAAAAATAAAATACTGACTTGTAAGAGAAATCTGGAAAACAAATTAAAATCTTACCAAAGAAAATAAGATACTGCTCTAAGCCATCCTGCCTCATCGCACACTTTTCAAAAAAATCTTCAGAATATTCACAAACCCCATCAAAAGCTATTTTCTTTAAAAACACCAACACTTCGGCAGCCTTCAGGCTGAAAATCCCTAATGTTGCCAGGAGGATGAGCGTGGGTAAAAAGGTCATAGTCTGTAAGTTATTGAAGGATCTGTCCTATAAAAGAAGACCTCTCCTACTCAGAAAGCTTTTGGAGACCACTGCCAGGGTGATCATGAGAACCTAGTGTTTCTCTGTGACAATCTGCAGTTGTCAGTTTGAATCTGATTTACAAATAATGCTCATCCTCCACATCTACAGACCCTGGCCAAATGTGGTACAACCTGGAAAACTAATTGAAAAAAGGCAGTGTTAGGAAAAATTCAATTTCCTTTGCACTCTGGATTCAGGTTGTTTCTTCATATTTGGTAGGTCTGTATGTGTGTGTACACACACATTTGTGTTATATCCAGTTTGTGGCTACAGAGAAGTTTTAAAATCCACAAGTGTCCTTCTGTCAAGGTTAAATTAGAAACTGCTTGTTTTTCAGTTGTTTCCTGTGTTGAAATAAAATGTTATCAGCTTCCCAGACTTCCTGGCACCATGTCCTTCACTTGCTCTAGTGGGGCTTCTTAGCAACATTAGAGCACCCCAATCTAAAGGTCCCTAAGTGTGTGTGTGTGTGTGTGTGTGTGTGTGTGTGTGTCTGTATATTTTAAAGCATTCATTTTTCTTAAGAAAGAGACCCTAAAACTTGTTAACTTTGGCACATCTCCAGTACAAACCAGGTAATATAGCTGTGGTTTTGTTAGATGATTTCTCTTTAAAACAAGATACTTAATTGATTATTTCAGGTGTGACTGTCAGGAGCAAAGTTTGACTTCCTCGACGAACCATGATGGAAAGGGAATCATTATCCTTAACAGCTTCAGTAACATCAGTTGTGGTGGTAACAGGTTGCCCATTTATGCTGACAATTACATCGTGGTCTCTCAACCCAGAGCTGGGAGAGGGAGAAAAAAAGGACCATGAAACTAAGTTTTACTTGTCCCCATTTAGAATTTAATGCCTATCTTTTATGGCACTATCTTGCTGTCATTTTTTTAATAATTTTATTTATTATTTATTTATTTATTTTTCCCCATACAGTTGTACTCTGATCAGTTTGGTTTTGACAGCCCACTTACTTGCCCCATCTCCACCCACAACATGATAGCTCTGCTTCCAGTTAAGTCAAAAACCAGTCGTGCTTTCAAGACTAAATATTCAAGGTTCTGGTTCTAGGCTCCTTTTCCCCAAAGTTGTGATTATATTTTGTCTCCAATATATTTGCTTCACATAGAATATATATTCTAGAAACAAAAAACATCTCCAAACATGAAACACTTCAAAAAATATATAGCCATGCTGATGATTTCTCTTAAAGTCAGTAATGGGGGCGCCTGGGTGGCTCAGTGGTTAAAGCCTCTGCCTTCCGCTCAGGTCATGATCCCCGGGTCCTGGGATCGAGCCCCTCATTGGGCTCTCTGCTCAGCAGGGAGCCTGCTTCCTCCTCTCTTTCTGCCTGCCTCTCTGCCTACTTGTGATCTCTGTCTGTCAAATAAATAAATAAAATCTTTAAAAAAAATTGTTTAAAGTCAGTAATGGGCTGGAAGAGGGACAGCAAATTAAATGACTCCAAGTGACTTCAAGAAAGCAGTAGTCCCACATTTCAATGTTCATCCAAATCACCTGGAGATCTTGTTTAAAATGCAGATTCTGATTTAGTGGTAGGGCCTGTCATTCTGCATATTTTTCTTTTTTCTTTTTTAAGACTCATTTATTTATTTGACAAACAGCGAATGAGCTGGGGGAGAGGCTGAGGGAAAGAGAGAGAAGCAGACTCCACACTGAGCACAGACCCCGACTCTGTGCCAGATCTCACAACCCAAGACTATGACCTGAGTCTAAGTCAACTGTCGGAGGCTCGACCAACGGAGTCACCCAGGTGCCCTTCTGCATTTCTAAAAGAGCCCCAGGTGATGCCGTGCTGCTGGTCTACAGACCACATTTGAGTAGTAAGGACCAGGATACCTGAAAGAAATAGCTTTAGCCTTGAACCAAAAGATAAAAATAAAGGGTTGGGGGGGGAGGGCAGGAAGCAAGAAAATCTAGAAAGGCCTATGACGAGCCAAATTTAGTGTGTTACTACTAGTGTAGTACTAGTAGTGTTACTAGTAGTGTACTAGTACTAGTACTAGTAGTGTTACTACTACTACTAGTGTGTTACTAGTGTGTTACTACAAGACCTAACATTTCGCTATTAACAGTTAGTACCCCATGGTTTCTTTCCCCTACTGAAAAGAGTTGTCATAATATCAAAAGATAATTGAGCTTTGAGAAACAAAAGTAATGAGAAGTATGCTCAAGAAATATAAGAGAGGGACCCAAGAGAATAATTGTAGGACAAGCCACCTCTTCCCTCAGTAGTTAGTATAAATGTTTAAAAACAAGAGTAAAATCAGCTGGAGCACTTCTTTGATGAGCTGTTTTAGCTCTGCTTTATTAACATTCACTCATTCAGTGATGGCCTCTAGTTCAAAGGAAAAAAGTACCCTAAAGTACCTAAAACACGTTATTAAGCCTTCAGCCCTCTGAATTTTTCCTATTCTTAATAAATAAGATATCAAGAATAGATTCAGGAATTCCTAGCAAAACTGATTTAAAACTTATGCTATTAACTCATCATGAATTCCTGAGCTATAAAAAACCCATCCCCTTCCCAAAAAAAAAAAAAAAAAAAAAAAAAACCACAAGTACACAAGTCTAAATCAGCACTGTCCAACAGAAGTGTAAGGCAGGCCACATATGTAATTTTAAATTTTCTGGTAGCCACACTTTTTAAAACGTTCTTTATTTTTGGAAATCTCTAAAAACAGATGAGGCTCATTTTAATAATATACCTATTTAGGTCAATATGTGTATTATTTAATATGTAACTTTTTAAATTATTAATAGGTATTTTAGACCATTTCATATAAGTCTTTGAAACCTACTAGAAACAACACACATCTATTGTGCTGCTATACAACATCTTAAACAATGCAGTTGATTAAAGTTACAGGCAGTCCTTCCAAAACAAAAGGCATGTCTCATGGAAAAACTTTTATATAGCTTGCCTCTGTTTTGTTTTTTGTTTTTTGGGTTTTTTTTTACTTAAATAAATTAAAATTAAATAAGATTCTGTTCTTCAGCCACACCAGCCACATCTCAGCGTTCAATACCCATGTGTGGCTAGGGTCACTGTACTGACTCGTGCACATCTCAATCTAACACATATTTACCATGGCATGCTGGGTAATGGGCCAAGGCCTGAGCTCTTACCTTTCAGCAGCTGTTCCTTGAATCACCTCATACACAAAAACCCCAAAACTCACATCAGGGAAATCTGGATCTTGCCTCTTCAGCTCTTGAAGAAGGCTAAGAAAAGTGAGAAAGTTTCCCCAGAAGGTTAAGAAACACAATGAATTCATCACCTGAGCCCTGGTTGAAGCCTCCAACTCAATAGGTCCTCTTGTGTGTTCTACTGAAGGCTCCAGGCAGCCACTGAGGATTCCATCAGGCCGGTCGCAATTATTCTTCCCTGGGGTTGGCCCGGTTCTCTACCAAAGCCCCGAGCCACTGGACATTATAAGCCCCATATAGCCACAGTGAAAGAGGCTAGTGAAATGTACCGCAAATGATTCAGGCAGAGGCAGATACCTACCCTGTGACAACGGGGCCCTACACTCACAAGAGTAGCCAGCTGGAGCCCACATGCTTTAGATTCCCTGTTAAGACCGTCCAGCTCTGCCTTTTGCTTCTGAAAAACAGCCCAGACATACTGAAACCCCTGCTTACTTCATAGTGAGAGGCAGCATTCGCAGACCGAGATACTTCTTCTGTGAAAGAGCCTTTCCTGGAAAGGAAAGTTATAGGGTGTTACTAACAACAAAACTTCTTTCCTTCTGGCAGAGCTTAAAAGACACAAGTCACGGAACATCCTTACTATTATTATAACTGCCCTTTCGGGCTGTCAGCCATGAAAATGTGCTTCAGAGAAACTTTGTCGCTAGCATGGACACTCCTCCCATCCACCTCCCATCTCCAACCCATGGGTTTCCCTTCCGCCATAATCCACGTATTTCTGGGTACAACACATGCCCTGTTTGGTGCCCAGTTCCCCCCGATTGCCCCCCAAACCATCGTGATAAGACCTGGGTACCAGGGACTCAGTATTCTACACAATCCTAATGGTGGCCTCTAGAACAGATGGAAGGCTCCTGAGAAACACAAGAGGGGGATAAAAAGTCATAGCTCCCCTCACCTTTCAACTGGCGCTCATGGAATTCTGCCAAGAACTGTCGAATTCGATCTGAGGGAATCGCAAAGGAGATTCCTGCAGTCACCTTCAATGTATTTATGCCAATCACGTCACCGTCCTGGCAAGGGAGGAGACATCATTCAGTCGCCAAGTCATGCAAACGGACCAGGACAAAACCAGGACCGGCAGAGGAGGGAGTGAAGCTAGTCTCTGAGGCTGAGAGCACAGAGGGGCTAGAGAAAAGGGGACTTCCTCAGAAAGCAGTGGCTGTTACCCTTATAGGAACCTACCCATGTGCAGATCCCTGCTGAGGATATTTTTTCTTTTAAAGATTTTATTTATTTAACAGAGGGAGAGATCACATGTAGTCAGAGAAGCAGGCAGAGAGAGAGGAGGAAGCAGGCTCCCCGCTGAACAGAGAGCCCGATGTGGGGCTCGATCCCAGGACCCTGAGATCATGACCCGAGCTGAAGGCAGAGGCTTAACCCACTGAGCCACCCAGGCGCCCCCTTGCTGAGGATATTTTTTAAAACCTGAATTCATTTTTTCCTTTGTCAAATGATTTTAAAAGTGAACCAGTTTGTATTTTGACACAGATAAGAGGACAAGGAGTACTTGCCTTTTCTCCTCAAATGAAACTAAAAATAAACATGGAAAAGGCAAAAAGCTGTTGGATTTTCAGCAACACTTCAACACTTCAACTCTTCAGAGTTAGCTAATTGACCTCAGAGAACAAAGCTCTACAAGGCCAAAGCTATGAAGTGGGAAACACTTTCCTCTTCATGCACTCATCACCCTTTAGCCTCTGTTGGGTAATGGGAAGGATAAAAAACGAGACTTCTGATCGTATTAAAACATATACCGTAATTCAATAGGTCTGGTGTGTGGTCTGACAGTTTGCATGTCAGCCCTGCTCTACTAAACTCATTGTCTTTTTTTTTTTTTTAAGGATTTTATTTATTTGAGAAAGAGTAAGAGAGAGAGCGTGAGCACACACAGAAGGAGAGGGAGAAGTAGACTCCCCACCCAGCAGGGAGCCTGACGCTGGGCTCAATCTCAGAACTCTGGAATCATGACCTGAGCTGAAGAGAGATGCTTTACCGACTGAGTCACCCAGGTGCCCCTAGTAAACTCACTATTAGAGAAAGCAGGCACAAGAAAACTATATGAGTAGCATTACTATGAGTAAAAGAGCGCTCAGTAATTTCACTTAGTTCAACCTCCAAAAAGCAAGTGTAATGTGTGGAACGGAAAACAATCAGCTCAAAGGGACTCAGCATGATCACAGACTATGTGTCAAACAGCACTGCACTTCATGTCTTCACAGGTATTTAAGCAACTAGAAACTCTCGCCTTTCCACTAGAGATGATGAGCAACATCTGAGAATTAAATACATGACAGAGCGGTGGATTCTCCCTGCGGCTTCTGTCA
Source organism: Lutra lutra (assembly GCF_902655055.1). Lineage (NCBI taxonomy): Eukaryota > Metazoa > Chordata > Mammalia > Carnivora > Mustelidae > Lutra > Lutra lutra. The sequence continues at coordinate 36,289,434 of NC_062279.1, read as the reverse complement.
GAACTAAAACCCCAAACAGACCACGTCATGTAGTTATTAGCACTTTGGGATGCGGGACAGTTCTTCCCATGCAGGAGCCGGCGATCTTCAAGTATAGACATTACATAGCACAGTGGGTCATCTGACTTATATTTTAATTTAGTGTTCTGAGCTTTTGTTAACTTGGCGATGAAAACAGCATGGCAAAGAGATGTCAGTAAGCAAAAGTAAATGATGATGGGTAAATGATGATAACCCCACCACAGATCTTAGATCTTCGCTAACTATTTACTTAAGATGCAATCATAGAAAAAGCATCTTACCAAGATCTCTACACAAAAGTGACATCCTACTCTGCATCGTCAGTCTTGGAAAGTTGGGAAGAGACATGAGACAGCCAGGAAAGTGGTCACTTACCAAGTTCACCAGAGGGCCCCCAGAATTGCCGTGCTGAAGACGGAATTTGAAAAAATCATCAGTGCTTTTCTCCTTGTCATTTATACATGGTTCCTAAAGAGGTTTACCCAAAGCAGCCAGCTCTGGGGAGCCCCTGTTCCTCACAGACAGACAAAGCCTCACCCCTGTCATCACCAACACTGAAGTCAGTGCGGGTAACAGACAAGAGCCAAAGTATCACCACCTTCTACAGCAGGGGTGACCTCAATGACAGACCCAAAGAGACTGTTCAATATCATGGATGCCGACGGTCACATCAAACGGACTAAACTCTAACAACATGGCATTCCTTCTCTCCAGTGAGGGTCTAACTAAACTCTGGACAGCCCCACCAGGCCAAAGGGAAAAGAGGGCCTTCTGACATGTTCTTCTCACTGTCCTGCCAGTACATTATGGGCTGAGGATGGCCCTCCCGAGTAACTTACGTTAATTATGGCATCCGTCTGGATATAGTCCATGTCTGAATTCTTCAGCCCCAGCTCTCTGCTCCCTCGCTGTGTAGAGCTGACAATTCCTGCCGTCACTGTGTTCTGCAGAGAAAACGGGCTGCCCAAGGCCACCACGAACTCTCCAGCCCGCAGGTCAGAGGACTTGCCCAGCAGCAACACAGGAAGGTCAGTCTGCACACAGCCAGGAGGGGTGGGAGGGACAGAGAGATGAACAAATCAAGAATAGAATCAACCAGTATTTGTGTACAACACACATATGACAAGGTCTCGGTCATTTGGACACTTACAAGCCAAGAATCCCCCACCCTCTCACATGGGTTCTGTAAGTGCCTGATGCTTCTTCCTCATATTCCAGCAACCACGACCTCTCACTTGGTAAGATGATCAGGATCATCTCTAAAATCTAAAATTATTGTTCTGTAGAAATTACTGTAACTAAAGGACCAGTGGAGTAGCTGATGAACATACACTGACATTAGCAACGTAGCACTATACCAGCTCAAAATTTTAATTTTTTAAAGATTATTTATTTGAGAGAGAGAGAGGGAGGGAGAAAGAGAATGACAGAGAGAAGGCAAGCACAAGTGGGGGAGGAGCAGAGAGAGGGAAGCAGACTCCCCACTAAGCAGGGAGCCCGATGTGGGGCTCAACCCCAGGACCATGAGAAAATGACCTGAGCCAAAGTAGACACTTAAAGACTGAGCCACCAGGCACCCCCCCAGCTCAAGATTTTAGATCCAAAATTAAACCACAAACAGAAAGGAGATCTCCCAGAGCCGTGCTTCTCAAATTTTAATGTGTACACGAATCACCTGGAGATCTTACTAAAATGCAGATTCTGACTCAGTAGACCCAGGTGGGATCTGAGATTCCGCATTTTTTAAAAAATTCTCAGATAATGTCTGATGCTGCTGATGTGCAGACGAGACTTTGTGTAGCAAAGACCTCGGAGTATTCCTCAGCAGCTCTGAATCCATTGCAATCATTCCTAGTATTCTAAGGCAAGCAGAGAAATAAGTTTCCCAGAAGCATCTGTTGAAGGAGGAGGCTGGATAGTTAATAGAAGTTGTTAGGGATATACAGACGGGCATAGCAGAAAACCAAAGAGTGAAAAACAGGGGGGAAAGGAAACTAGAAAATAGCATATACCAGGTAGAAAAGACGTGGCATGGGAACGGGGATGGAGCAGAAAATATCAGCAAACTGGTGGAAATCCCCAGATGCACAGACTGACTTGGTCCTGCATACTCACATTTGGCTCAATCTTTATCAGCGCAAGATCCAGTTTATGGTCAATGTCTTTGACAGTGGCTTCATATTGGACCCCACTCTGGAACTCCACCTGGATCCGATGCTGGTTGGTGAGGACGTGGGCATTAGTAACAATGAGCCCATCCTCAGACACTATGAACCCAGAGCCACTGGACGCAGGAATATCCTTGTTGCTAAGAGGTGACCTGTCCCAGCAAAACCACAGCATAAGCAGAGGGCAAGAAAATCTCGGGATCCATCCCAGTCCGGGAACACGGAACCTCTCATTTATCAAATACAGCTCCACCACAGTTTTCTCAGACATTTTACTATCCCCTGTCTGTGTTTTCATTCTCTCCATGTGTAACTGGTCTCTGCAGGTTCAGCGCCCTAGCCATCTCTTAGGAACCACGACTGAGAGCTGAGTCCAGCTCTCCTTTTCCAGGGATGACCCCCTCCCCTCCTTCTTCAGCGCCGGTCAGAGAAGCAACTCTCTGCTTCAGAGGCCTCACCTAACCATACCACTGCAGATGTGGACCTGGTGCCTCATTATTGAGGACCCAGGCGGGGAGGGAGTCAAAGAAGTCTGGTTCCAGCTTGGGTTCCACTACTAACTGGCTTTGTGACGTAGGATTTCCTTCCAGGCAAATGAGGGGCCTGAGCAAGTTCACCATCAGGATGCCTTCTGGCTCTGACATCGGACCTTCCATTTTGTCCGTGCGAGACGAGGAGGAGAGAAACCCCAGACACCTAAGTGCAGAGGAGTAGCCCCGATTTGGAAGTCACAATCCCTACGCTTCCGCTCTTTGGCTAAACCACCCGGAACAGAGTATACAACCTGCTCGAGCCGCGATTTCCTCACAGCGGGTTTTATGACTAAACGATGCCTGGAAACGGATCCGGAGCGGGTGAGCTCTCAGAAACAGCCCGCTGGGGTAGCTGGCGGCCTCGTCCTGCCTCCTTTACCTGCGGAACAGCTGCAGGTGAACCACAGACGGTGCCACCTTCTCCACCACCTCCGCGATGAAGTTGTACTTGCTCCGGAGCCCGCCCGCACTCCTGGTCCCTGCGAAGAAATGCTCCATTCTTGGGGGCGGTGGGCGCCCCGCTGCTCGGCCGGACCAGGCGTCATATCCCAAATCCCCCGGGCTCTCGCCTCCTCCTCTCTCCTGTCCCTCCCTCTCCTGGGTGTATTCGCCGCCACCCCGCAAGGAGACGCCTTGAGGGAACCAGACCTGTCATCCCGGATGGAAAGAGAAAGAGAGAAAAGAAAAAAGGGAAGACGCCATTCAACAGGCCTGGGGAGGCAGGCGGGGAGAAGCCGCATGGGAACTGGTAAGGAGGCACCTCGAACGGAAAGAAAACTGGGAACGGGTTGTTGAATCGGGAAGCAAAGACGGGAGGCCCGCGGCGAACCGCGCGACCGCGGCGAGCGGCTTTGGGGACTCGCGAGCCGTCCGAGCGCGCGGATCCCCGCGCTCACCTCGACCCGCGCAGTCGCCCTTCAGCACCGGCAGGGCGGGCAGCGCGCCTCGGAGGCGCGCGGCGCGGTTGTCGGCGCGCAGCGCGCACAGGCTGGGGTAGGTGCGCCCGTCGCTGCCGCACACCGCAGCCCCCGCCGCCGGGCAGCCGCACGTGCCGACCCAGGCGCCGCCGAGGCGCGGGGCGCTGAGCGGCGCGCGACACTGCAGCCCCGGGGCGCACGGCAGGCCCAGCGCCCCGCCACAGGCCTCGCCTTCGGCCGCGGCGCAGACGCGGCAGCAGCGGCAGCGATCGAGCACCGGCGTCGACCCCGCCGAGCAGGTGGGCAGCGGGGGACAGCGCGTGGGCTCGCAGACCCTGGGACAGGGCAGCAAGGCCCTGGACCTCCTAGCCTCGACTCTGGGCACGGGCAGCGGGGGCAGCAGCAGCCACAGCAGGAGGAGTCGTCCTGGCACAGCTGGTCGCAGCAGCGGTCTAGTCATCTTGCCCTCTTCCTTCTTCACTCTCCAGTTTACTTTGGACCCGCAACTGCTCGAAAATGAGCAACACTTTCTCCCGGTTAGGTGCCGCCTCCGTCACCCCCAGACTTTAAGGGGCAGAGCCTGGCAGACCTCGCCATACACACACACACACACACACACACACACACACACTCATCCCCTAGCACATGTCCCCACCCCCGCCCCAGGGCCAGGTCCACCCCACGCAATGAAGAGAGGTCCCCAGCCCTGCCCTGTGCAGGGACCTACCTCGGGAAGTCCAGAAAACCAATAATGGGGCAGACTGACAGGAGAGATCACCCACCCACGGACAGAAGGTCAGCGTTAGGAAAACATACACCATATTTCAGTATTTCACATGGTTTTATTACAAAACAAGCAACAAAACTGTTTTAGAAAATTATTTTTTGCTACATACCAATTAGGAGATCACATCAAATGAGAAGCGTAACAGTTTCCATGCACTCAGCTCAGTGCTTACAGTGAGTGCATTTCACAGCTGAAACATACTGGTTCAAAACACAAAATTATGCCACACTTTCATAAGCAGTGGGGGGAGAGGTCAAACAATATATTTTTGCTAATATTAGCTTTATTCAAATTCTACTTAGCACAAGTGACTGTAACTGACTGCTGCAGGCAATAACAGAGAGAAAAAAAGAGTATGAAAAAAAGTGATGGTGGTAGAAAAGATTTGCTAAACTGTCCATTTTTGACATGTTCAAAGTTTATAAACATAAACAAAGCTCATTTGGGAAACTCAATTTCCAAAACAGTGTTACTGGTCAACAGTGAAAACAAACATCAAATCCCACGCTCAACTCTATTTAGGTCCTTTTAGCCCGTATCAGAGCACAGTTGTTATATTCAGCAAGGAAAATAAACCTTTTGCTTCAAGTGAACTATAAAGCTGGATCTTCCCTCTGCTCTTTCTCACGTGAGTGAGCTCAGCATTCTACTCAGAAATAAACGTATAACCTCCGATATTTTGACCTGAGACTACTCTACACCTTAGTAGGTGTATGATGTCTCCCAGGATGCAAAAGGTCCAACAATGTTTTCGTACCACCAACGGATCTTGAGTAAGCAAATCCTTAAGTTCTCAAGAATAGGGGATGGTAAAGAGTTCAATTATTGGGAAGACCATCTGTAATACTGTTACACAAACTGAGTCAAGACCATTTCGAAAGTCTTAGGAAAACAGCACAACTCAGAGAAGGATTTTATTCCACAAAGAAAACGCAGTACCTTTTTGGTTCTTCCCCCACCCCCCAAACTCAGATTTATTCCAAAACCTATACATTTAACTAGTAACCTATACTGCTTCCCTGCCCTACTTTTTCCATCTGGTTCCATACACATTTAAAGCCAAATGCTTTGACTATATATGCACTATCTTTGGCTCACATGCGCAGTGACATTAAAAAGTTGTGATGTGAAATTGGCCAGAAGGTAAGAAATATGGACACAAAAGGAATTCTGAAATAAGGTTTGGGAATGACAATCCTTACAGACTCCACTGAAGATAATTCTATTTATCTGGTATTGGAACTACATTAACAATGTTCCCATTTGGTATTCCCAAATATTTGCCAACTAGAGTCCTTGTTTTCCCCCTCTTTCACAATAATAATATAATCTAGATTTATAAGTATGTTTAATTTAACACATCCTAAATAGACCCTACTGAAATAAGAAACATATAAGCTTACTATAATGGCCAATTAATTGAGCAGTAGTATTCTAGCAGAGAGTTTATTTAACAAAAGAGAAATGGGTACATTTTCACAGCTTAAACACCAAAAGATGACAGCTTACATGTGTTAGGGAATGTTTTAAGGGATCTCCTAACTTATTTTTGTTAGTGCAATATCACTTATTTTGTGCTTTCTTTGATCTATCTAGCCAAAGAATTTTCTTGAGGAAAATCTGAAGACAAAGTGAGAGACAAAGAGCTTTAAGAATCTGAAATGCCTACTTATCAGGCTACTTAAAGCTGTAACCTTGGTCATCCATAAATAACTAACTCTCAAGCCACAAATTTCTGATGACAAAAGTCTACAAGAGTCTGCAAAAAAGAGGACAGAGAGAGAGAGAGAGAGAAATCCAGTACTACATGTCTTTTCTACCAGAACCACTAGGCCAAAGAATTTAAGTGAAAAAACAGCTTCAATGCAGTGCAGTCAAGAAAAGTTCTCAACATGACATAGACTTCAAGGAAATTACACTGCCTGGAAGGAACAAAGATTTCTCTCATGCCCCTAAAGATTTCTGATGACACGTTTTTGCCTCTGTATTAGATCTAGACATAAGGAAGGAGAAGGGATTGACTTAGGTAAAAATGCATCTCTTGGTATCTTCCTCTAGTCATTAATTTTTAATTTAAAGCTAATTAACTGATCTAGCTGATAAAAGACATAGACAGAAATGAGTTAGTTTTTCTTTCCCTTTAGAGAACCCTGATAAGTTAACAGTTCAGCACGTAAGTTGGACAATTCTCCCAGGGACCCTGGAAATAGTATCTTCTTGTCAAATGAAAGAAGGTACACCCAAAAATCTGGGTGGGAAGTGCCATCTATGCTCTTCTACCTGGGAAATCTCTAGTCGGCAATGCAGAGCCTCTAAATCAATGTTACTATGCAGAGTTTCTGTTTTACTAAAAATATAAATACCTCTCAAGATTATCTTTGTATCTCTTCATTGTTAAATACATGGAACCTTATTTAGGGTTACAAGGTTTGATCATGCAAGTCCGCAAAGTTTCATTCAAAGGGCAACAGAAAGAGTAGAAAGAAAGCAAATCCGCCAGGGTTTATAATATACAGCACTTAAAATTAGACTAACATCAGCCCACTGAAGAAAGCTATGAGGTTAAGGATTCAAGAAATCTGTCCTGAAACAGATCTTTTCTTCTGTCTGGAAAACACGGATCAGAAAAGTTTATCTGGATATCCATCTTTTCCCAGGACCTATTCTAAAGCAATTCTAACACTCTAAGATAGAGATCTGACCTCTCACACAAGGGAATTATCCTACACTTATCAACCCTCCGAACTTCCAAATAATGCCCTAGCGATGGAAATGTCTGCTCTATTCTCAATAGTTGTGACTTTTAACACCGATAAACCCATCCCCAAGGCCTGACACAGAAACTGGGGGGCAGGTCTGTCACTCACTTTGACATTATTTGGGGTAATAGACAAGAACAGAATAATTCCCAGAACTGGCTGACCCACGGAGGTGGAATCTTTGCCCATACCTTCACACGAGATCCCTATTTCTTCCCCTCTGGAGGTCCCCTGGGAGGCTCTACCCTCGTAGACATTCTGAGAGCTACCTGCCGGCCCCCAGATTTTAACACCTCCCCTCAGAATGTATCCCCGGCAAACCAACTGGGTTAGTTACAACCTTCCTACTTCACAGTCAGACCTCAGCCAATAAACAGGAATTAGATAAACCAGAGGACTGGCCCAAGATTCTGTGCCTGGCCTGGGAAGTAAAGGAAGAAACTACAACTAGGACGAGGAAATACAACTTGGTTGGGGATGAAATTGTACTCCCAACCTCCTCTGACCAGGAAGATCTTAGGGAAAGTAGAGGCAACCTGCTCTCTACTGAGTGTGCTCACAGGTCTAACCTAGTTTCCAAGTTAAATACACTTGGAAATATTTAAAAAAATATTTTAAAAAATATTAAAACAAAACAAAAAACCAACAGGCCAGCTGGATGGGCCCCTTCCACCGAGCCTCCACAGGAATATGAGTGCCAAATGCTCTCTGACTGTCCTCCAAAACGTAGGGAAACTGAGTGATGGCCGCCTTTTCTTGAGTCCTCCCCCCTCCCAGGACACCGTGCCCTATCACACATCAGAAGTCCGTATGCTCTCGTCATCAAGGCTGAACAGAAATGGTTTCTCCTTGGGGTGCTGGGGCTCCGACCTGTGCCTTATCCGGGAGCTAGGCAACACCCCAGAAGTACTGCTCTCCCCAAGTCGAGGCGTGAACAAAGAGTCCCCAGGAGTCTCTTCAGCTGGAAGCAGCTTGTCCCCAGCCTGTGGGACAGGGGTCCAGGGTTGCCAGGAGGAAGCCACAGAGGGGGCTTTGCAAAGAGCTTTTTTCTCTTCCACAAGTGGCCGCCCCCTGCACAGGACAGAGTTGGGCCCCCCCGAGAGGCCGGAGCTTCCAGAGCGAGTCAAAGAAATGGATCTAGAAAAGGACATATCCTACAAAAATAAAAGGGAAGGGGGAAAAAAGGAAAATAAGACCTTTCCTGACAATGTTTATCCCAAAGCCCCAGGAAGAGCCCCCACCCAGGATCACCCCCTCATAGGTCCAGGGCACTTGTCTCCAGAAATCAGGTCTGACCAACAGAATTCACTCCAGATATGTCAAGGTCTGCCTGGCAGGGAGACGGGTAGAACACATCACAGACTCTGTCTCTTTACCCAGCCCTACCTCACCTCTTTCCAACAACCAAAAAAAAAAACAAGCAATTAAACTTTGTGTAAAAACAAAAACCAGTAGAAAGAGAAAACAAATATGACAGCCCGAGGCTTCAGCTGCCTCACCAAATAAAACCTGCCCCTCAGAGCGACTCCGTCTCTTAAGTTGACAGTGACCATGTACCAGAAAGAAAGTGACTTACTCTGGGGTGGCACTTGAGGGCCTGGACAGCTGCCCCGATCTCCTTAATCCAGCTGTGCATGTCTTCTGGACTGTCCGCCTGCAAAACACCCACAGCACTTAGGGAGAAATGTTTGGCACTATGATTTCAGCTTGCAAAGTCTGTGATTCAATTCTAAGTTTATAAAATCACACCATTAGAGCTGGAAGGAGCCCAGAGACCATGTCGTCCAGTGGCTCTGACTTATGAGGACATTTGATTACTGAAAACTCATATCTGACACCCCATAAATAAAACAGCTCCAAGCAGAGCTGCTCTGCAGCGAGGCAGAGGCCGTCCCTGCTGAAGCCCCTCACCCTGTCTGGAACACAATGGGCTTCCACGGAAAAGAAAAATGAGGCCCAGAAAGCCAAGCTCAAGGCTTACAGTTGGTCTAGATTCCAGTTCTCCTGACTCCCAGTCCAAACACCTTTCTACCACAGCCATCCAAAGAGAATAATCCCTTTTTCAACTCCAGTCCTGCTAAAGCCAAACCCTCTGCAAATCCTCCAAGATACATATTATCTCCAGGAACAAGGCTTCGCTCAGAGCACAAGCGACCTGGGTCTGTCTGGACTCCATCCAGGCCTGAAGAGTCGGTAGACGCAGAGCACCAAGCTTACCCAACAAGAAGGGCACTGCTGAGCCTTTAAAAAGCAAAGCCCCCAGAAATACCTACCGACCCCAGAAGGGGGCAGCAGGAGCTCTGTGAAGAGAGGAAGGAAAATGAAATGGCCAAGCAGCAGCAAGTGGAGCTGGAGCCCTCAGAATTCTCAGGGCCTTCCAGCTTTACAGTAGTTGAGTTTAAGGGAGCCTAGCAAACGCTTGCCGCGGCCTACTCAGTCTTAACACGTGGCATCGGGGCCAGGCACAGAGATGAGACCAAGACCAAACCCCTGACCTCCAGAAGTTTCCCTTTGGTAATCTCTCTCCACGCCCTGTGCCTTCCCCTAACAGTCTTACCCCAAATCACAAATGTTCATCTCTGTGCCTATGCAAGGTATATGTAAATGCCACCCTCCTGCCTGCAAAATTCTCCACATAGGCCCCTTACTTTCCCCATTCCCCCAGATGATTCTTTCCTATTGCACTGTGTCAGAATAAAACCACAACTAGTTTTTTTTTTTTAAATCCTCAAAGTGCCGTTCTGTCACCCCAAACAAACCCTCATTAGTTAGGTGTGTGCAGAAGACACTTAGAAAAGAAATGGTTTCAAGGGTGCCGGGGTGGCTCAGTCAGTTAAGCCTCTGCCTTCCGTTGAGGTCATGATCAGAGTCCTGGGATCGACCCCCGCATGGGGCTTCCAGCTCAGAGGGGAGTCAGCTTGTCCCTCTGCCTCTGCCCCACCCTCACCACCCACCCCCCAACCCCGCCACTTGTGCTCTCTCCTCTCTCCCTCTCTCCCTCTCTCAAATAAATAAATAAATAAATGGAATCTTAAAAAGAAAAGAAACCGTTTCACATGCTGGCATACTGGATTAAGTGGGTATAAAAACAACCTGAACATTTCTCTCACACGTTAGAGCTGCAACTTCACCTCTATTCTCTCTCACCACCCCAACCCCTGGGCTTTTCCCAGTTGTGTCACATCCTGGTGATTGGTTTTCCAAGAAAAAGACAAATCCATCCCTAGTTCAAGAAGATAAACAGGATGAGCCGTCCAAGATTCTTCCAGAAGTTATTTTACTAATCTCAGGGCTAGCCTGTTCTACTGGTGAGTAGAACCACTGGGAAAATGCAATGAACCCATTTAGGTAAAGCAGTTTGAACAGAAAGTATTAGTTATTGCTGTTGTTATTATACGAGGGACACAAATGAAGCCTTAAATTCTAACATTATATATAAATTCCAACAATATATATATGTATATGTATATTATATATACATATTAATATATAAAAATTAAATTCCAACATTATATACATAATGCATATAAATAAATATAAAATAAATAATATAAATGAATGTTATATTAATATATCAATGTATGTTTATTATATAATATATAAATATACACTATATAAATATATAAAGAAATTTATAAAGTCCAACACTATATATATATACACATATATAAAATATACATATTCCAACACCATATATATATATATATATATAAAACTGGCCTCTCCCTGAGATTTTTGTTTGTTTGTTTCCTCATACTCAAACCACAAGTAATTCCTGCCTAAGAATCAAATTGTCCAGATGAAATAAGATAACCTACTTGGCTACTTTGAGTTGAATTAGATAGAGGTAATTAAATTGTCCACTAGTAGAAAAGCATTTCTCAAAGGTTTTCCTTCTAGGGAGACAGCTGATCTGATAGGAAGAAATGTCAGAAGACCGGGAGAGATGGAGATGAGAACTGAGGGAAAGACAAATGTCTTCCACACCATACAGGAGCTCTGGCATTTTCATGAAACAGACCACACGATCCCCACAGTGATAGCTTCCAGGGTATGAAGCTACTTCAACCCCCACTCCATAACCCAAGCACAACACAGCAGCCCCCATGTCAAATGTTGCCTTACAAGCCACAAGCCAACTGTCTGACTGTCCTTTGAGACCCCACCAATGCCCTTGTACATCTCTCCAGGGACCCACCACACCGAGAGCCTAGCAGTCTTCACCCCAGCCTCCATCTAGCAAGGAGTAAAAGAAACTAAGGACCACCTGACTTAACACCTGGGGAGTCAGACCCAAGAATCAGAACCCTCTAAAACACATTTAAATTGTTTCCAACTTCCCTATCATATAGGTAATGCTGCTATTCATAACTTTGTGCACAAAGGTTTGGGTTTTTGGTTTGTTTTTTTTTTTTTTTTTTTCATTTTACCATTCTTCAGCTCCTAGGAAAATTACTAAAGAATATGCATTCTTTTAAGGCTCTTGTTACATCTGGCAAGAGAGACTTCTGGTGACAAATATAGATTTCACTTGTCACCAATATATTATTTTATTAGGTGCACCCCAGCTAGAATTAAGTATTTAGGGTGTCTGGGTGGCTCAGTGGGTTAAGCCTCTGCCTTCAGCTCAGGTCATGATCCCAGGGTCCTGGGATCAAGTCCTGCATCAGGCTCTCTGCTCAGCAGGGAGCCTGCTTCCCCCCCACACCCCATCTTTCTCTCTGCCTACTTATGATCTCTCTCTCTGCCAAATAAATAAATAAAATCTTAAAAAAAAAGGAATTAAGTATTCTAAATTTTTACATCTTTGCTAATATCATGGGCAAAATAATGAAATCTCTGCCTTAAAAGATTTAGTAATTAAAGATGGAAACGGTTTGCTAAGTGTATTTTTTCCCCAGTTCTCTAATCGTGCTTAAGGATATTTCCTGTCAGATAACCGTAAGAGTTAACCCAACCAGGAGGATAGTAAGAGTAGGCATTAGTAAGCATTATTTTAATGTTTAACAAATGTCATTTTAAAATATTATCCAGGGGGTGCCTGCGTGGCTCAGTTGGTTAAGCATCTGCCTCTTGATCTCAATCTCACGGTTGTGACTTCAAGCTCTACATTGGGCTCCACACTGGGCGTGAAGCCTACTTAAAAAATAACAAAATAAAATATTATTCAAATAGAAAAGCAGATAATGTGATAAGAATGAGAAGAAACAGACCATCATTTTATTGAGATCACAATTATAAACTCTATTTGTACTTTTAGAACTGGGATTCGCTGAAAACAAACATATGGCATATGTGTATGTCTATCTTTAATGGGAAGCTTGGGCTTAGCTTTCATCAAAAACCCAAAAAGATCTTAAAACAACATCATAAGGGTGAACAACAACAACAACAAAAAAAAACAAAAAACAGTGCTGAGTCCACACACCCTATGATGAATTACAAAAAGTCTAAAAGATGCTTAAAATTCAGCAGAACAAAAAGGGAATTGCCACCCTCATACCTTCATCTCTTCCTGGCATGCTGAAGTGTGTGCATTTGTTTCTGGCACTTGGCTGGAAAGAAAAAGTAGGGTTTCTGTCCTTGAGAACAGTTTTTCAGGTGAGATGAACAAAGGGTATTAAAAGGAATCACAGCAGCCTGCGGTTTATTGTAGTCCAATGAGCTTTTTTACTGAGGACCTACTCTGAACCCAGTACCGTAACAGATGCAATGATTTGAAGCAATGAATTCCAGAGGTCATCAGTAACAAGCCTCCAGTACCTACTGGGGTGGCTTCTGCTGCCGCTGTCCAACATTTGTAGGATGCTCCTTCTCCATTCTGTTCTCCACCTCTGCACTACCCCTCCTTCCCTAAAATTCCCTAAAAATCCCTCCCCCTCCCTACCTAATTCTGTCTTTAGACACAGCTCGGCCACATCCAATTGTCTAGGCTGTGCACTGCATAGTTCTAAGTGTTGTCATTCACCCTATAGTCTAAATTAAAACAGTAAGTGTCCAAAGAGTTCTCTCCAAACACTCTGCAATTCACTTTGGAGCCCTCTTAATACTACTCTTAATCCTGACACAGCGCCTCCCCCCATTACTACTCTTATTCTGACAACTGGGCTTATGGCAAGTTACCCAAACCAGGCTGCACTACATTTTTCATCTGGAATAACTAAATCCTCCAACCTAATACCCCGACCTTCTATGACTGGGAAATGGGGAAATGGTGAACCCTGCATGCCTTGTATTCCAAGGAATGAAATCTCATCTTGAACCCTTGTCCAGGACTGAGAACCATCTACGGGCTGATGAGTCTGCTGACCTCCCAAGCTTAGATACCTGATTACTGCCAGATTCTGATTCATGGTCACCCTGATCCACCTAACAGCCAGTCCCCTAGCTGTTCTCTCCTGGTCACCAATGGCCACACCCTCTCCATCTTGGGCTCTGCACTGAGCTTTTATTTTTTATATACTTTTTTTCCTATTTAAATTCCATTAATTATATATATAAAGTATTATATTATATATTATATATATAAAGTATTATTGGTTTCTGAGGTAGAGGTCAGTGATTCACCAGTATTATAGAAAACCCAGTACTCATTGAATCACATGTCCCCCTGAATGTCCACCACCAGTTACCCCATCCCCCCATCTACCTCCCCTCCAGCAACCCTCAGTCTGTTTCCTATAATTAAGAGTCTCTCTTATGGTTTGTCTTTCTCTTCATATTTCTTACCAAGCTCCTTTTAAACAACGCAAGTGAGTAGGTCCTTCCTAATCAGTTCCACAGTTCACCAGATTTATGATCTCGAACAATTTACCTTCAGACACTCCGTCTCCTCATCTGTAAAATGGAGATGGCCTCAGAGATTGCTGAGAAATTAAGTGATATGTTGCCTGTAAACTCCTTAGCACTGTGACTGTCACAACTGAGTGTCCAACAAATGGTAGCATCCCAGGGTTCAAATTATACGTTAAGTGTGACATAGAAGGCATATGTGACAGACGGTAAATGACCAACACGTCAGCAGTTGAAAGCCGGCCCCATTCTGTCACCCAAGCCTCTGTGCCCTGCCCAGGAGTCTGTTTGCTCTGCCTCAGCTCCCCTGCCCTCTGGTCTAGCTTCCCCAGACACCGAGCATACGTGGTTCTTTCCGGCAGATCTACCCAACATACACTACGAAGCAGGTCAGAATGCCACTGAGGCATGGTGGCGAAAGCTGCTGGCACCAAACTGTAGGAGTAGTCATATGCTTTTACCTTTTGCATGAAAAACAATTTTTACTTGGAACAAATGACTGACAAACAAACTTACTCAGACTTGGGCATATGGTGGACCCTATCTCAAAAATGAATGAAAGGAATCTGTTTAGTCAAGCAAAATCATGAAAGTATTTTTTTTTTTTTTTGCAAATGATGAATTTTGAGTTTTCAAACAAAATTAGAATTCCAAAATCTGGTATCGTCCTCCATAAGCTTGACAGCTTTCTGTACTTAATGACTTTGTTGATGATGAGCCTTGTGGTGATGTTAACAAATGTGATTTTTTGATATTACATCATAAAACGTGTCAACAGGGGCGCCTGGGTGGCTTAGTGGGTTAAGCTGCTGCCTTCGGCTCAGGTCATGATCCCAGGTCCTGGGTTCGAGCCCCACATCGGGCTTTCTGCTCAGCAGGGAGCCTGCTTCCTCCTCTCTCTCTGCCTGCCTCTCTGCCTACTTGTGATTTCTCTCTGTCAAATAAATAAAATCTTAAAAAAAAAAATAAATAAAACGTGTCAACATTTGGAAGATCTGCATACCTCAGTGGGACCACTATTTTCCCAATGACTGGTGCACACAGTTACAAAATCATGCATTGGTAAAAAGGATCTATTCAAAGTGTAACATTGACCAGTGGAGTTTTGTATAAGAGTATGAAAGTTTATGGGTATTGAGATTGGCTCCCAATCCACATAGCACCTAAACATTAAGAAAATACCATTTGTCAAGTTTTGATATAGAATCAGAAAAAATATCCACAATTATCTGAAAAAGCTATTAAAATATTCCTTTTTTCCAAATACATATCTGTGCGAGGCCAGATTTTCTTCATACTCTTCAACCAAAACAACATATGGCCACAGATAGAATGCAGGAGCAGATATGAGAATCCTGCTGTCCTCTATTAAGCAGACATTAAAGAGATTTGCAAAAATGTAAGAAAAAAAAATGTTACTCTAGTTGCTTCTTGTTTTAGAAATATACCTGTCTTTCATAGAATATTACTTGTGTCAACATAAATGAGTTTGTATTTGCTATCTGACAGTAAATTATACATATTCTTAATGATTTTTACTGTATATTCTTCTCAATTTTCTGTTCTCTTTTGAGTTAGGGGCTATAAACAGACTTGTCCATTTGCTCATTTGTCTACTTCTGGGTGATGCTAGTGTTCTTTTATCCCAGAAATGTGGGAGAAGGCAAAGGAGGGCAGAAGGGATGGGAAGCTTCTGGTAAATGTGCACATGCTTTGTTCAAAAGTGTTTTGAACATTGTTTTTGGTTGGAGTTCATGTTTCCCAAATCATTCTCTCTCATACAATGCTCTTTCCCAGCATAATCTTTCCCCTGACAAATACTGATTTCGTACCACCCATTTGTCAGGCACCGTCCCTCTGAGGACCTTCATAACATGTCAACTCAAATGTCCCACAGACACTGTCAACTCATCACCCCCAACACAGAGGCTGCCTTTCCACTCCCCAGTCCCTCCTCCCACGCTCTGGTCTGAGTGACGACTGCCGAGGCCCAAGCCAAACACCCTGCAGTGTCCTTACCTCCCCTGGTTCCCCTCACCCCATGTCCAACCCACGACCAAGTCTCAGAAAACATTCTTCAATAGCTTTTAAACTGTCCACTTTTCCCCACATGCTCGTTCAAGCTTCCTTCATCCCTGACCCAAATTACAATGACAGCGATGGCTCTTCCTACCTCCTGTCACCTGTGTCTATACCGCACTGGGCCTGGAAACTCCAACTAGCACACCAGTAACGCAGACGGGTTGAGGGATATCACCTCCATTCCAGAGATGAGGAAAACAAGGCTCGAAAGTCAGATCATTTGCCCAGGTGGTATTTTTAAAAGGCAGAGCTGACTGGGCCCCTCTCCTGGTTCTATCTCAAGCACCCTAACTTTCAGGACAAAGTACAAGCTCTTTAACAGGGCCTGTAAGGCAAGAGCCCTCTGTATGGGCATGCCAGCCTTCCATGCACTCTGTGCTCCTTTCATCTCCAGGCTCTTTCACACATGCTCTCCCCTCTGCCTGGGCCAGTCTTCCCCCAACTGGTTTGGTTTAAATGTGTCTTCCTTCAAGAAACCTCCCCTGACTCCCTGAGACAGAGAAAGCACCCTTCTTATGAGTTCCCGTGACAACCACTGCTCACTGTAATGGTAGCACTAACCACGCAGGTTTTTTTGGTTTTTGCTTTTTTGTTTTTTATTCCCTCAGCTCCTTTGGTGAGGTTGTTCCATACTCACAATGCATTCAGGTTTCTTTTGTCATCATCAGCATGCTGTGCTGGAATTATCTGACCTCTGAAGTGATTTTTTAAATTCACATATATTAAAGTTTTCTACTCTTTACTCTCACCTGTGCTATAAAATCCTGTTCAGGCATCCACCACTAAAGTATCATACAGAATAGTTTTGCTGCCCTATGAATCCCCCAGCATTCATCCACCCAGCACTCCCTCCCCCACCCCATCACACTGTTTTAATCGCCTTTCTGCTTGACCATCTCTCTCCCTCTGGTTCAGGATCTGTTCTGTTTAACAGTGGCCCCAGTGTGGGGTTAAAATGCCTGGCATTCTAAGGATACTCTGAGTATCCCTGTTAAATCCAAGAACTGGAAACGCTTCGGAACCCTACAGCCTAAACTTCGTCCCCAAATGACAACGGAACCAGCTCTAACAACCCCAGCAATGCTATCCACAGCTCCCTTATGCTCTCTCTTCCCCAGCGGAGTCCACGGCTAGTTAAGGCTAACAGCATGTCTGCTCAGCCGGTGGAGGGGGGCGAGGGCAGGATCAGCTCAGACGGGTCAGGATTATGGAGCGGCTGCCCAAGAAAGGGAGGAGGGGGCCCCATGGAAGGGATGGTACTTAACGGGGATTGACATTTGGAACAAAGAAAGAGCACTGGGAACCCTGAAAAGCCTTGGCTGCGCAGCCCCACATCTAAACCAAAGCCCTTCACGGCAGTCTGTACCCTGGAAATGAGATATTATCACGACGCTGTATGGAACAAGGCATGTTCGAGGATTGCTAAGCAGGCTCGCGGATGGACTTGGCGTGGAGAGTCTAGGCCCTGCTTGGGGATCTGTGTTTCTCGCTCCTATGATTTGAGAAAGAGCTGGGTGAGCTCCAAAGCCGTGGGAGGAGGGAGAAGCTCCAGAGAGCTGAACTGTCAGAGCCCAACAATGACTTTCTCTGTGCAGCTGGGCTTTGCACCTGGTGCCTGCACAGAGCCCTCTGTGCTTTTGTCCTTCCGCACATAGAGCTGTCCACAAGGCGGGGCTTTATAAATACTGTCCAAAGGAGAAGTGAAACCACTGGCTAGGTTCTCCTTTTCTCTGCTTAGTTGGCTCCCCAGCAGCTGAGAGCAGCTGGTACGAACTCGCATTCCCCAGTTCGGAGGCTCAACCTGCTCTATTTTATGGTTGGGAAGCTTCTGGCAAACATCCTGTTTAGAATAAAATGGGACTCAGACTGACAATCGGGGGCTAAATTTACCACCTAGAAACTTCAAACAAAATAAAAGAGAAAGCAGAGGAAAGGGCAAGACCTATCAGTACATCATTCACAGAGTCAGAACACCAAAGTCTTCTCAGAGTAGGCTTTTTACCTGTATGTAGAAGGTCCTGGAGCTTGTTATGATTTCAAACAGGTTGTCCCTCATTAAGAGATCACTAGACAAAGAGAAAGAAAGTTACCAGGCATGCCCGCATGCCCGCACACACATCGAGGACTTGATTCATCCTAAGTCAAGGCTCTGTATAAAGGGGGCTCCCAGGTCATTCCTCCTCCAGTCTCTGCCTCAAAAACCACAAGGGGGTCTCCTCTAGCTTCACTTTCTACGGGCTCTCAGGCTTCATCATCCCCATGGAAACCCCACACATACACCCCACCACCAGTTCTAACAAGATAAACTCCTTTCCCTCTAAAACCGCCTGCCTAATATCCACCACATCCCATAACACCTACAGTTGTGAGGAGAGGGGTATTTTTTAAATAATTTTTTAAGGATTTACTTATTTATTTGAGAGGGAGAGAGAGCACACAGAGGAGGAGCAGAGTGAGAGAGAATTTCAGGCAAATTGCACCACGAGCTGGGAGCCCTACTCAGGCTCCATGTGGGGCTCCACACAGGGCTTGATCTCATGACCCTGAGATCCTGACCCCAGCCAAAACCATGACTCGGACACCTAACCGATGAGGCTACCTAAAACCCCAGTGGGGTTTTATTTAGTGGCTAAGAAGTACAGTTCTTTTGTGCAAAGTGGTTTTAAGTGTTTTTTTTTTCAGGGTCAAGCAGATGAACATTGTATTGGTCTTACAAATATGTAAATATAACTAATTATATATCACTGTAAGATACTATTTATATCAAAATATAGGGAGAGATATTTGGCGTGTAACATTTTGTTAGTTTCAGATATGTAGCATAATGATCCAGTATTTGTATAGACTGTGAACTGATCACAAGAGGGCTAGCTGACATCTATAACCACACATAGTTACAAGTTCTTTTTATCTTGTGATGAGAAGTTTTAAGGTCTACTCTCTCAGCAACTTTCAGATGCACAATACAGTATTATTAATTATAGTTATACTGTTCATTACATCCCTAGAACTTATCTATTTTATAAATGGGAGTTTGTACCTTTTGAACCCTCTTCACCCATTTTGCCCATCCCCTACCCCCCCGCAACCACCAATCTGTCCTTCGAGTGCTTTCCTGTGTGTTATTTCATCCAATCCTGACAACAGTCCAATAAAGAACTTAAGATTTTCCCTACCTTGTGGATGAGGAAACCCAGGCTCAGAGAAGTTATGTGACTTGGGGCCAAAGTTAGCAAACAGCAGAGCAAGGATCTGAACCCAGGTCTGACTCCAGAGTCTATGCTTTTAATTATTCCACTACCACTTGCTTCTACTAAGGGAACCAACTCATTTCTAAAACCTTCCTCCCCACAAGCAGCCACTTTATCAGCTTCATGAAATTCCTGCCCTGTGGGGTGCTGGGTGGCTCAGCTGGTTAAGCATCTGACTTCGGCTCAGGTCATGATCCTGGGATCCTGGGATTGAGCCCCATGTCAGGGTCCCCACTCACTAGGGAGTCTGCTTGTCTCTCTCCCTCTGCCCCTCCCCCTACTCATGCGCACGTGCAAGCACGTGCTCTCTCCCTCAACTAAATAAAATCTTAAAAAAAAAAAGGAAGAAATTCCCCCTCTGTGCCACCCTGTACTGGGCTGAGACAGGGAGCTAATGAGAAATGGAAGGAGAGATTAGACTACTGTAAGATGCTTCAAATTGGGTATGAATTTGGGGAGAAGAATCAATCCTGACTTCTGCAAGGAAGAAGGTGAGAAGTAGCTGGTGCTCAGTGACAAACCTGAAATCAGCCAAAATTATTTGCAGCGTTAAGTGTCTGCTGTGTGTATCCTGGTGCTGTGGGCAATACATAAGGAGCGAAAGGTCTAATTCCTTCCCAATAAAAGAACCAAAAAAAGCAAAACTATACAATTAGATGTTGGACTGTGTGTTGGACGCCAAGAAAGGACTGGTCACAGGCAGAGTTGGCTTCGGAAATGAAGACTTGGAAGGCCGTGGCAGGCACTGGGCCCATGACATGGGCACCGGCAGAGGGGGAGCCTGAGACGAAAGACCCATGTGGGAAGGAACAGCAAGACGGGGGTCAAGAGGACGTGGGGCCAAATCTCACCTCCTCATAGAGAAGGGTATTTTAGGAATATTTTAAAATCGTTGTGAGCCTCCGTACCCCAACTGTAAAATGTAGAGGAGACCTCCCTCATCAGGCTGGTCACCCCAGAGATCAATGTATAAAGTGTATCAGGCATCTGCTACCAATTACAGCATATGGTTGCCTCTTGAGGCACATTTCACTGGCCGTCATTACTTTCTGAGCAGAGATGGCTCTTCTTCTGGCTAAAATGTGTTAGCTTTTTAAATTATTCACATGCATACAGCACACTCATGTCATCGACTACTGAGGAGGTGAAAGCAAGGCAGGGAGGAAATCCCTGCCCTTGTCACATCTACTTCCAAGGCCCCGTGTTGCCTTCTAATTCAGTTCCGTTCAGTTCGGTTTAACTCAATTTAACAAACGTTGGTTGACTACACAGATGCCCTAAAGCTTCCTGACTGGGTCTGAAGAGGCCGCATAGTCTCAGAGGCCTGGAACCTGCACAGCCTTGCAGACTTCCTTCTCGGCTCCCTTAATTTCTTCACTAAGAACTTGGTCTGACTCCGGCAGCAAAGGACTCCGGCAGGTGCAAAGCGTGCTTGGGACTGAACATGTTCTGGGCTCGCTAAGCTGCCCACCATACCCAGGCAGTCATACAGCTACCTGTCCACACGGGCCCTCTGGAGTCAGGGGAGGCAGGAACGATCTCTGGGGATGAGTCATGGCCAATCTCCCCTCCGCCCCCCAGCAAGCTCTGGAACCACACCTCTGAACTTCCACCTATGGCCAATGGCACAGATGACAACTTGCCACTGGGAACTTTCCTAATCTCTACTCTCCAACTGTCATCTGCAAGAGTCAGTACAGTCCCAATTCAGTCTCTGCTTCCTTGGGTCGTGTGGCATTTGTCAGCATGCAAGACCGTCCCGAGCATCCCCATGAGAACAGTGTGTCTGCTGCCAGTCGCCTCCCTGATGATGCTGGCTTTGCATACACCATCCGCGGGATGGAAAGACACAAACTGTCTCTGAGGACTGCAGACTGGGATGCCTGGGGGGCTCAGTCACTTAAGCATCTGCCTTCGGCTCAGTTCATGATCCCAGGGTCCCAGGATCAAATCCCGCATCAGGATCCTTGCTCAGCGGGGAGCCTGCTTCTCCCTCTGCCTGCTGCTCCCCCTGCTTGTGCGATCTCTCTCTCTCTCTCTGACAAATAAATAAATAAAATCTTTAAAAAAAGGCTGCAGATTAAGGGACCAAAGGAGGATTTCTAGATGTCCAGATATCCTTGGGTTTCTAAAGTTTAGTCCTAAGGGCATCTGTATCTGTACTGCTTATGGGAAGGCCCTTGAGTCAGAGCCCCAGATCCCAAACTCATCCCATGCATTATGGTACGTGGACGGTAAATCATTTCCTACTGGAAGCGCAAATGTCCAAAGGGAGTCACACAGAGTTGTTGTGAATTACCCCTGTGTTAAAGGGACATGAGAGACTTTGTCCACAGGAGGAGAAGGCATAAGAAGGTCAGGGAAGAGGCACAGGCAAAGCAGGTTCTGACCAGAAGTGCTGGTACGTGAGAAACCTGAGGGCACAGTCCCCACTTGGAGCCCTTGGCCTCCTAGGCGATGAGAATCTAATTCTAACACTCGAGAAGCATCCCAACACCACTCTCTTCTTTGTTCCTATAGTCTTTCTTTTTCTCCACCAGCGAATTATTATATAGGCTCTGCCCCTCTCCTCAGGGGCCAGAGTAAGGTAGTGGGAAAAGATGAGCTGGCCCGGTGTGCTCTCTTAGCTGCATCGGTTTGGATGCAGTGAGATGTCAGCCCCCGTCGTGTGCAAGGAAGAAGGTTCTTGAATAGAGCCTCAGAAAGGTAGTAAATGGAGATTTAAGTAGGCAAATGGGGGATTTTGATCAGAAGAGAATCAGCACAGATGATTACCCAGATTTGACCAGACACTCATGGGTCTTGAGAACGTCCTTGAGAAATATAGTGCGCAGTGGTTCTCGGTCCTGGTAGGAAAAACAGGTAAAGAAAGATAAATGAGGCTACCCACGTAATGCCACAACCCAGACCAGCTGACCAACGTACCTCTCTGGTCAGAGATGGTTGGCTAATACCAGGCTGCGAACAAGGCATGGTCTAAAAATAACTGTCAAGTGAGGAAAAATTCTAAGAAGATGCTATGTGGCTCTGACCACAGAGGAGCTTGCTGCAGAGCAGGAGGGAAGAAGTTGGGCCATGTTGCTGTATCGATGTAAAGAGGTGCACACAGGGTAGATGGAGGGGACGCGGAGGTACCTCTTAAGCCTGTGTGTGTGTGTGTCCACATCTCTACTCACGCACACACACCTGGGTGTTATTCACAAGCCTCTTGCTTCCATGACCTGTCAGAAGGGCCCCAGAGCGATTACAAACCTGCTCACACTTGAAGTAGGAGATAGTAAAGTCATCGAGTACAAAGAAGCGACGTTTCCAGCTCTTCCGCTGAAATAAAAAAAGCAGGACATTAAGAAGAGGCCCCAGCATTCTGGAGAATGTTCTAGTTCTATATTTCAGGGTACCCAGCCAGAAGGAAGCTGGGCGCCCACATTCAGACTGCAGGGTGGGGGGCCACAAAGACTTCTTCCTATCAGGGGCGATGCCTCCAACTTGCAGGGTGAATGTTTAGTCCCACACCTCTCACCAGTTTGGGAGGTCGTTGAGGGGTAGCTAGAGCCAAGGAAGGCGGTTCCTCCTGCCAGCCAGCTCTCCCCGGGCTACACCCACAGCCACTGCCCCGAGGAGCCACCAGGACCCACTAGAGCCCCCGTGCCAACACTCACCACATTCCCTTGCTTCACACAGTAGCCACTCTTAATGAGGGGGGGGCCAGAGGGAACACGGCTGCCTGTCGTGGGGATGTAACTCTGAGACCTCCGAAGGATGGCGTGGGACCCGGGCTCGCTCCCCTCCTGCCCATCCCCACCGTTCTACAAGGAAACAGCAGCAGGATTAGCTCGTGCCTCAGCCAGCCCTCTCTGGCGAATCCTCTCCTGCCTCTTTCTTTACCCACAATGGCAATTAAAAAAGAAATAAACAAGAAAGTAAACATTCACGGGCTCCTGTTAGACACTGTACTGGGAAATGTCACAGGACAAGGCTCGGGGAAGCTGGGCAGAACCAGGAGAAACATAAGGACAGAGAATACAAGCCAGAAGAGGGAAGAAATCCCCTAATGGGAAGAGGGACAGTGGGCTTGTTTCCAGGCTCACCTGTCTTCTCCAGCTCCATTTCCCATGTGATTTACAAGTGCCAGTCAAAGGACCACACAGCCTCAAGATACGGTGGCCCTGATTTCTGCACTGCTATTCTTCATACTCACCCCTGTCCTGGATTTTCCTGACTACCCCAATGGCACTGGCTCCCCACCCCCAACTACCTATCCTCTGTGCTGGCCTCCTCTATGCACGTCACTGGTCCACTGTGGTCGTTCCCATACCCCCACCGGCGCCGGCAGCCCCAGGCCCCAGCACCTGGTTGATGGGCGTGTGTACCACCACCCCTCCGATGATCTCTGTCTTGTAGGCCACCTGCGGCTTCTTCTCTAGGGCTGGAGGAGCTGGTAGGCTTTTTATAACTTCCGTAGTCAGGGGCAGGCTCCCAACTTTGGGTACCTGAAAAGAAAGAAAGCTTAGGGAAAATGGGGTCGGGGGGGAGACATGGGGAAAGGGACAAATTCTAGTAAGACCTCCTCTCTTCCCCAGCCCTTCCATTGACCCATACCTGAATATGAGGAACTCTGCCAAGCAGACGCCTCGATACACACATACACACACACATCGGGCCTGAACATCCACTATGAGCCAGCCCTTCCCTGACTGCAGACCAAAGACAGAACAGCAAACAGACACGTCCTGCCCTCATGGCATGGACATTCTAATAGCAGAGACTGACAAAAAAGGGAGAGCCAAACAAAGAAAATAATAACAAACTGCAAGCAGTGCCATAAAGAAAAGAAACAGGAGCTGAGACAGACAGAGGGGAACTACTTGAAATGGAGTGGTTAGCGGCGGTCTCCAGGGGAGAAGGTGCTGGAACAGTAACCTGCAGAGGAACAGGAACCAGGGACGTAAGGAGGAGAGCACATAGTAGGCCGGGAACAGGTGATACATGTGGGCTCTGGTACAGAATTCAGGGAGCATGAACTTCAGAGCCCAAGGTACTGACTCCTCACCTGTCACTAACTCACTCAGTGACCTTCAGCAAATCACTGAACCTCTCTCTAGGCCAAAATTGTCCCGTGTAGAAAATGAAAAGGGTAATAATATGTATGTCATAGAGTCACCGTGCTTACCAAATGACAAAGTACATATACTTAAAAACTTCAGAAATACAAAAATATAAAAGTACAGTTGACTCTTGAACAATGTAGGGGGTAAAGGTACTGACCCCTGCACAGCCAGAACTCCGTGTATAACTTTCAACTCCCCCCGAATTTAACTACTAATAGTCTACTATTGACCAGAAGCCTTACCGATAACATACATCGTAAATTAACACATATTTTGTATGTTCTATGTATCATGTGCTGTATTCTTATGATAAAGTAAGCTAGAGAAAAGAAAATGTTATTAAGAAAATCATAAGGAAGAGAAATACACTTCCAGTCATGTAAAAAATCTTCATGTAAGTAAATCCATGCCGCTCACACCCATGTGGTTCAACGGTGGAAAGTACTACAAAACATTTTAATTAACATTTCACAAATGGTATTAACATTTACAAACACAGCCCTTTGTGAAGAGTTATCTTTGTTCTTCTCCTTGGCAAAATTAGGGCACCACGGATAGTCACAGAATCACAGAATTTTTAATGGCTTCTTTGACGCCACAGGCCACAGACTGCAAATGGTGGCATGAAGAAAGATTCTGGCCAAACTGTGTTTTGTTTTGCTTGTTATTTAATTTTTTTTTTCAGTGTTCCAAGATTCATTGTTTATGCACCACACCCCACACTGTGTTTTGTTGGTCTGATGCAGTGTGTTTCTCAATCTACATTTAAAGCTTGGGGTAGCTCACCTAAAAATCCAGACTTCTAGCCAAGCAGCATTTCTGTCTTTAGAGGGAGAACATTCTCCAGTTTGCCCCTGTCCCTACCCTGCTCCCCACCACTGAGGCCGTGAGTCAGGTGCTCTTTATCCCCATTTCTGTTGCTCTCCTTCCTCCTTGCTCACCTCTCTTCTTTACACTGGCAATTCCGATGAAATCTTTCCATTTTGTCAAGAAAACAGGAGAGGCCCAGGCCATTCAAGTCAATGGCCCAAAGCCATGGTTAATAACTGCACAGAGCCCAGACCCTTCACACCACACAGACTCAGCACCTGTGTGTGTCAGCATGCTCCCTGAGTAACACTCACATCTTCACTCCTTCTACAGCCTCGAGAATCAAAAGGAACTAAGAATCTAGACCTTTCAAGAGCTCATGGTTCTGGGCCCTTGGAGAATTCTGTCAAGGACGAGACCGAGGACCACTCCATTCCATGTCTGCTCAAAGGAGAAAGAGCTCCAGAAGGACACTGGAGCCCCAGAAAGAAGATGAGACCCTTCTTCCTGGCATGTGCATTCCATTTACATAGACAATGGTGACCTCGGCCCACCTGCTCTCCAGATGCAGCCAGAAATCCACCTTCTCTTTCCCTTCGGGCTGTCCACACAGCAGTTCCCACTTCTATGGGCCCCATTCAGCACCAGGCAAGGTGCCACACTCTGCAGCATGATCTCTATTTCAAGCAATCTTATGAAGGAGGCATTATCTCCTCCATTATATAGATGACATAAATGAAAGCTCATTAAAAAGAAGTAAGTTGCTGCTAGGATTGTCGGACTCTCCGTTGCTAAATGTCCCACTACCCACCTATGCTATCACCATTTCTTTCCCTGAGCTTCGCTATTGTGCGATGGGACCCCTTTGAGGATGTTGATAATTGCTGGGATGTTTAGTGATATCATCATCATGGAACAACAGAAACTCCCCCCAAAGGACCTAAATGAATTCCAGCAAAGAAGAAGGAGGGAAGTAGCCATTTAGAGGTCCCAGTGGTCAGAAAAGGAATCATGTTAGCTTAGCTGTTGTGTGGCCTCTCAGACTCTCTTCAGCCCCTGTATCATGGGCTGGTTCTGACTGCCCAGAGCCTTTCCAACATTTCTGGAGACTAGATCAGTCTGTGGAGGACAAACTCAACAATAACTATGCCCCAGAACCTGAAAACAAGGTCTTTCTTTTGGTTTGTCCATATTCCCAGAGGCCTAAATTCAAGGTATGCCCTCTTCCATCCACCTGTGGGGTATTCTCTGATGGGGGAGAGCCTTATGGATCTCATTTGCAATGTGAAATGACAATTACAGGGACATGGGGTGCCTGGCTGGTTCAGCTGGCTGAGCATGTGACTCTTGATAGTGGGGTTGTAAGTTCAAGCCCCATGTTGGGTGTAGAGATTACTTTTCAAAAAATCTTAAAAAAAGAAAGAAAGAAAATTAAATTACAGGGACTCATCTTACTTCCCTCCAGGAATGGCTAGACTGCGATGAGGAATAATCCAATGGGGGCAAGGGACTGTGGTTTACTTTTACTGCTTTTCATTTTCAAAACATTTCAACTGTTTAGGGAAATGTAGTTAGTGGAATGATGCCCCACTAAAACTCATACAGGAATACTAATACTCTGAGAGAATCCAATTCCTTAAATACCACATGTCAATCATTTCTTCAATGACAAGGACCCAGCAGCCTTAGCACAAAATGGACAGTGATCTGTAGGCAGAAAAACTGGATCCATCCTGGCTCCTTGACCTTGGACAAGTCACTTTAATCACTAGGCATTTCCACTACCCTGTTTATAAATGGGTATAATAACACTTGCCCTTCCTACCTAAGGATTTTATATGAAGCTACAATGAAGCCAAGCATGTAAAAGCGGTGTGTGATCCAACACACATTACAATGGCTGCTCTTTTCAAATATTTTCAAATATTTTTCAAATATTTTCATAAACTCTTCTAGGTCTTGAAAGTCATAGGGTCCGGGGTTTGAACGTCAGCTCTACCATTTATTCACCTCCAGACTTTGGGCAGCCCTGATTTCCATTATTCTCATCTAAAAAAAAAAAAAGGCAGTGAAACCACTTATCTCACAGGAGTGATGTCAGAGGGGTGAAAATTACAGCACATGTGAAAGCTTGGTTCAATACATTATCTGTTCTTTCTTTCATCTCTGTATCCCCCAAAGTGCCTGATATTTCACGTGTATATACGGTGCCTTAAAGTGAGTATGCATGCCATTGATGTGTCCAGCCCCACATCCTCCCTCTTTCTGGCCTCCCTGAGGAAGGACTCAAGATACAGGATGATATGGCAGTGGAGAAAGGAGTAAACCTTTCCAGGGCACAAACAGATGAGGAGAGAGAGTGCCCCTCCTCTGCCTTCTATCCCATGGGACCTCTGGCAGGAGTGAAGAGATGTATGAACCAAGCCAAGGAAAGGAAGGGGGATCGTGGAGACAATGGTGACCCTGCAGGAGGCTCTGACATTCCAGCAAGCCTCTGGATCCCCCAGCCTCTGGGCACCACCACATTCCTTCCCACTCCTGTGGCTTATAACTTCCATTCCACGGGGCCAGAAAAGAGGCAGGGGGAACTCGCTGCTTAGAGCAACCCTATAAGGGCTAAAAGGCCCCCACAACCTCACAGGCTGGGTAGCCCAGTGAACCAGACATGGACAGAAGAGGAAAGCTAAGAGGCAAGGCTGAAAGAGAATAAAGTATCAGACATTGAAAGAAACTCCAAAACTGTATTAGACACAGAAGGGTGAAGACCCCACCATGGAAGAAGAAATTCTGTACTAAGCTCAGCACTGCAGAGCCATGTGCACAAGCAAAGGCATGTGAGTTAGCTATAACACCCCACTCTCCCCTCAGTTCTCCCTCTTTTCCTGGGTTTCCCAAGGCTTGTCAAAATAACAAGACCACCTCAATAACTCAATTGTTCTCTGCTTGGGTCTGGCATCACAAGAGTTGGATCGGTGTACCAATTTCTTCTATTAATTTATTCACAGAAACCCTGAGGTATTTAGGGTTTTGTTTTTTTTTTAATATTTTATTTATTTATTTGACACAGAGAGAGAGAGATCACAAGTAGGCAGAGCAGCAGGCAGAGAGAGAGGGGGGAAGCAGGCTCCCTGCGGGGCAGAGAGCCCGATGCGGGGCTCGATCCCAGGACCCCGAGACCATGACCTGAGCTGAAGGCAGTCGCTTAATCCACTGAGCCACCCAGGCGCCCCACCCTGAGGTATTTAGGAGAACAATCT
The DNA here is from genome assembly GCF_902655055.1 of Lutra lutra. NCBI lineage: Eukaryota > Metazoa > Chordata > Mammalia > Carnivora > Mustelidae > Lutra > Lutra lutra. Next base: position 36,260,949 of record NC_062279.1, on the reverse strand, counting down.
GCCCCAGTACATAATGGTTACTATCAGGAATGACTAGAACATAAGCATTTCTGACTGTATGATACAGAAAATCAATCTTGCAATTACAGAATGGGCAGAAGACACAAACAGACATTTCTCCAAAGATGGCCAAGAGACACAGGAAGGATGCTCATCACTGATCATCAGGGACATGCAGATCAAAACTACAATGGCTGTCGCCCCAAACCTGTCAGAATGGCTAAAATCCATGACACAAGAAGCAGCAAGTGTTGGCGAGGATACGGAAAAAGGGGAACCCTCTTGCACTGTTAGTGGGAATGCAAAGGGTGCAGCCACTCTGGAAAACAAGTTCCTCAAAAAGTTAAAAATACAGTTACCCGACAATCCAGCAATCGAACCACTGAGTATCTACCCAAAGAAACAAGAACACTAATTCAAAGGGATACATACACCGCTATGTTTATAGCTGCATTATTTATAATAGCCAAGGTACGGAAATAGTCCAAGTGTCTCTTGACTGATGAATGGATAAAGAAGTGATATAGATACAGATATATAATATATATATATGTATATATGTAAATATGTATGAATATGTACATATATGTATATGTGTATAACACACACATAATGTAATATTATTCAGCCATAGAAAAGAATAAAATCTTGGGGTACCTGGGTGCTCGGTTGGTTAGGCATCTGTCTTCGGCTCAGGTCATGATCTCCAGGTCCTAGGATCAAGCCCCATGTTGGGCTCCCTGCTCACCAGGGCATCTGCTTCTCCCTCTCCCTCTGTCTCTCCCCCCGCCCCCTACTTTTGTTCTCGCTCTCTCAAATAAATAAAAATCTTTAAAAAATAAAAATAATGGGGCGCCTGGGTGGCTCAGTGGGTTAGGTCGCTGCCTTCGGCTCGGGTCATGATCTCAGGGTCCTGGGATCGAGTCCCGCATCGGGCTCTCTGCTCGGCAGGGAGCCTGCTTCCCTCTCTCTCTCTCTGCCTGCCTCTCTGTCTACTTGTGATCTCTCTCTGTCAAATCAATAAATAAAAAAATCTTTAAAAAAATAAAAATAAAAAAAATAAAATAAATAAAATAAAAAATAAAAATAATAGAATTTTTTAAAAAGAATGAAATCTTGCCATTTGGGATGACATGGATGGAGCTACAGAGTATTATGCTAAGGGAAAAAAGCCAAAGAAAGACAAATACCATATGATTTCACTCATATGTGGCATTTAAGAAACAAAACAAAGAAGGAAAGTGGGGGAAATGAGAGAGACAAATCAAGAAACAGACTCTTAACTATAACGAACAAACTGATGGCTACCAGAGGGGAGGCAGGTGGGGGCTGCGGAAACGGGATGAAGAGGAAGCAGTGCACTAGTCAGCATGAGCAGAGGGTGACATATGGCAGTGCTGAATCACTGTATTGTACACCTGAAACTAATCTAGCACTGTATACTAACTGGAATTAAAATAAAAACTTAGAATAAATAAATAAAAATAAATTTAAAAAGAGTATCAATCTTCTCAGCATACAAACCATGGCTTGTATGCCACAAGTCTGCCTACTGTCAATGGAAGGTCTAGTTTTTTTCCAAACATAAAGTCTTCCCTCTTCTCTTTCTTACCCTTTCCCTTTTCTGTATTTCTAAGGAAAAAGAAAGGAGTTCACCAGCCAAGTCAAAGAAGATGAGAATATTCACAGAACAGTCAGTGAACCAGCTCAGTGATACTCTCAAATGGAAGGCTTTTCCAGGATGGGTTGGTGGATGGACTGGACTGACCCCCAGGCAACCTCTTAAAGGAAGAAGAGGACCCCCCACCCCACTCCCAACCTAGTAAAAAGTTCTGACTTCCCTCTTTATATGCTTTTCCCTTTCCTCTGCTTCTCGTAGTCAGCAATCCATTTTCCAATCCCACCACGTTCTGAATCAGCATACCAGAATGACCTAAAACACAACTCACCAGGAGCCCTCCCAGGAAGCACAACGGGGACGCTCCATACACTTCCCCTTGAACTTGATTCAAACTCAAACTCTCAGTTCAACTTGTGGTTAGTCAGCCAAGGTGGAAGAAGAGGTAGGGGGAACCGGGTCTCAACAGGCTCCTGGGAAAGCCCCTGCTGTCGGCTGAGCGTCTCCCCACCCCAAAGAGGCCACATGCTGAAAAGAGGCACTGAGTCCCTCCAGAAAGAAGGACTCATACATACGGTGATCTTGCTGGCTTGGTTCAGGGCTTCCACCCAGTCCTTCAGATCCTTCTGGTCATTAGCTTGAAGGAAATACCTCTGAGAGAGGGCATTGATGACTGCAATAGTCAGAGGGAAGAAGAGAGAAAAACCCAGGTCAGAACACATGCAGGACAAAAAGACGCCATCAAAACTCAGGTGCCAGAAGTAGCAAGGTGGAGGTCTGCACAGAGCGAAGGCATCCGCCGCGGTGCAAAGTCAGCAGCGTGCGCATCTGGGAAGCAGCGGGCTGCAGCCGCTCTCTCTCCAGAAGTGTGAATTGTTCCATTAGCCATGAGAACAACACCTGCTGTTCATGTTTTAACCACCCCCTTCATGTGCTGTTGTACAGGGATGAGGCTTCTAATCTGCCCTCAACAAGACATGAGCTTGAACTGCTTTCTAGAGGCGCCAACGGGCCAGAGTCTCAGTGGTACATGTATCATTTTGGACCCAGTGCTCCTTGTTTCCACTGGCACAACTGGCCTGACTTAGGAGTCTTGCCTGTGGTCAGGAAAAGAACAAAGCTTGCCTGAGATCAATCTGTGACCCTGACCTCATTCTCAACCTGTTCTTTCCTCTGAACCCTCTATGAAGTCAATCATTTTACTTCTGCGTTCATTACTTATCTTGTTTAGATCTGCTGACCACAAAATCTGAGATAGTCATTTCTAAGCTTAGTGATGACACTTGAAAGAAATGGGACAACAAGAACACCAAAGAAGCCTGACCCAACCCGAAGTTGGGAGAGACGACAGCTCAGTGACCACCTTATTCTCCTAGCATAAATTAGTCAGAACTACAGGAGGCGAGCATCGCCGGGTAGACAGAGAATTCATTAGTTCATTCACTCATCCGACAAATATTACTGAGCATCCACTATGGGCCAGGAACCGCTGTATGTGCTGGGGATACAGCAGTGACAAAACAAAGGGACAGCCCGGCTTCATGGAGTTGACATGCAGAACCATGCATATGAACAAGAGAAACTACTTGTTAGCATCTGTTTGTGGCACTTAGTATATTACCGAGAACAGAGTAGGCGCCAAATAACGACTGATGATTTAATGAGTAGGGGCATCCACTGAGTGACTCTGCTTCCTGTGTCACTCCCAACTCTGGCACTCATGTGCCAGTGCCGAGACACTCAACAGGATACTCCTTTTCTATTGTTCCCCCAACTCCCCAACATCTCCACCTTTCCTGAGCGCACTGCTGCTGCATCTGAGAGAAGGCTTCCCAGAAACGACCAGTAGATACCTGGACCCTGCCCTGTAGGGTCAGGAAAACCGAACCGTCACTGGTTCCTGTACCTCCGCCTTCCGGTTCTATCTTCCCCGTGAGACCAAGGAAAGCGGTATTGCTGGAGAGGTAGGCACGTCGCCATGACTGAAGTCACTCACACACGCAGGGAGCAAGTCACATGTGATCACAGGACTGTCTCCACACGAAGAGGAAGTTGCCGCAGGACTGTTCAGAAAACCCAGCCCCCAGTTCAGTACTTACCAAAGCAAAATGGAGTTTTGGGTTTCTGCTTCGGTGTAGCTATGCTCACCTAAACCAAATAAAAAACAAAATAAGAATAGTTTTCTAGGGCGCCTGGGTGGCTCAGTGGGTTAAGCCGCTGCCTTTGGCTCAGGTCATGATCTCAGGGTCCTGGGATCGAGTCCCGCATCGGGCTCTCTGCTCAGCGGGGAGCCTGCTTCCCTCTCTCTCTCTCTCTCTCTGCCTGCCTCTCTGTCTACTTGTGATCTCTCTCTGTCAAATAAATAAATAAAATCTTTAAAAAAAAAAAAAAAGAATAGTTTTCTAAGATGGTTGTAAAGCATTTTTTTTCCAATTTTGGGGGGGGAGGGGCTGTAAAATTTTCCTCACAAAAAAGAAGAGTATTTAAAACATATATAAACATTCTAAACAATAGTAATGAAGTGGAAACGCTGTACTCACCCTCCAGATTAAGAAATAGGCCATTACCAGTCCTATTCCTTAGATGACCTTTGTGTGCCCCTCCCTGAAAGAACCCCATCCCCACCCCTCAAGGGATAACCACTACCTGGCTGTCTACCTTCATCCTCTTTGCAAAAACACTTTGGAAAGCCACCCACTCCAACAAAATTCTCTTTGGACCACACAACCCGAATGTGGCCTATTCACACTAGGAAGACCCCAGCCCTCTCTCTCAACCACTGACCCCTCCCTAAACCGTTCTCCAAATGAAAGGTGGGATGGCTACAAATACACAGATTCCAATTAGGGCTCACAGGAAGGTCGGGCAGCGTGCCAATGTCCTTTTCTATCTGCCCTGACTGTTTAATCCTGAAAACAGGAGGGTGCCCAAGGAATCAGAGCATACCTATGCATTTAAGGGAAGGGAAGAGAAGAAAGTAGAAATAGTTTTACAGGGGCGCCTGGGTGGCTCAGTGGGTTAAGCCGCTGCCTTCGGCTCAGGTCATGATCTCAGGGTCCTGGGATCGAGCCCCGCATCGGGCTCTCTGCTCAGCAGGGAGCCTGCTTCCTCCTCTCTCTCTGCCTGCCTCTCTGCCTGCTTGTGCTCTCTCTCTGTCAAATAAGTAAATAAAAAAATCTTTAAAAAAAAAAAAAAAAAAGAAATAGTTTTACAGCTCCTGTTGTGTTATCTCATCTTGTTTCTTCCATCCCACCCCTTGCATGTACACTCCTGATTATGTACACAGGTGAACCTGCCTCACTCTGGTTCAAACATGCGGAATGAATAAAGGAAAACAAATCATGTCCCCCATATGCCAAGACGGGACTGCCCTTGATGGAGTTCAGTTGAAGTCCCTGGAACAGGTCTCCACCACTATACCTGGGATTGCGAAGGAGGCACCTTCCCCCAAGACCCTAGGTTAGGAACTAGTCCCACATTCTCCTAATCCTCCTGTGGACAGCATTCTCTCAGTCCCCTTTCCAAGCAAGGGCCTTCTCCTACATGTATGAGAAAGGCCTGCCCTCCAACATACAAAATGAACATAGCGTACTCAACATCAATAAATAAATCACTAATGTCTACATAACATTCTACCAACCTCTTCGACAAGGATTTTAAGTGCAACAAGATGTCACATTAAGACGACTTCATTAATGTTTCGTTAAACGGTCACAAAAATTTCATCACATTTGAAAATAATTAGTAGCTTTGATATTCTTAGTTCAAAAGAATCTTTGGATATGTGAGGTGACTGCTGAGAAATATAGCCAATCATGAATTAAATGAGTTACTCAGCCAAATCATTCCAGAAATAAGATGACTGAAATCTTTTCGAATATTTTATAGCCAATTCTATTTAATGAGGGATATGGTTATATTCTAATCTGTTCACCAGGATGTGATGTGGAGTTCTTCTGGCCTAAAGAAAGCCTTTCAACAGTCCTAAAAAACATAAAAATTCAGGCAAAGGTGAGCCCACCTCACAGACTACCCAAATTCAGGCATGTCTTCACCACCCCCAGAAACCACTCCCCAGAGCTCCATGACATCATAAGTTCTGGTCCCTGTGCCACCTTGTTTTTGGGGTTTTGGATCCTAGGATTCCATCTGAACCACAGCATACACCGTTATCCTGCTTCTGTCTGACGTCCTGATCTGTCAGTGACTCAATTTCTGGCTCTTTCCCTCAGCACCCTTGTTCCTCCTGCAGGTCCCTTGTGCCCAGAACACCTGCATGGCCTGCCCTCAGTTCCCATGTAGCTCTGACCAGCAGAGAGCAGGCTGACCCTCAGAACCCACCTATCTCACGGCTTCCTTCCAACTGTAAGCTTTAGAATGGCTGTGAAAAGCTGGGCACTCAGACCCTCACTGGCTTATGAGAAGGCTCACCCCTTTCTCCCAGAAACTGACATTTATCACTGACCAGAGAAAGCATGACGGGCAGAGACTTTTCACCAGGTTGGATGACAAATGGTCCACAGTGACCACAACTTTTTAGCAGCCTACACTGAGGGAATGCTACCGGCATGCTTATTACAATAACCTAAGCGATCACCTGGCTTTTCATTTGTTTTTATAGGTTTATCCAGTTTTCAGTCAGGGGACATCAGAGATTACATACACGCACACCTATAATTTGCCTCGGGCCCAACCACAGAAGCATTACTTGGCAAAGCAGCTAGCTCCTTGCTGAATCAACCGGACATCAGTCCTAGTTCTGCCCTGTGGGCCATTTAGCAAGGGTAAGACCCTCAGTGTCTCTGATCAGCTTCCCAATTAGCAGGACCAGAGTGCAATTACTAGTTTCCTTCTTATCATCACAGAATGGCAAAAGAGGAAAATGAAATTCCATCTAACTGGGCTGTGTTCCTTGGGGAGAAGGGATGAAGTACGGGCCTCATTTACTATGGAAAGGTAGCTCTGGCCTCCTCCTGATATCCTGGGGACCGTGACAGCAGAATCCCTCTTCCCCTGGGAGGTATAAGCCCTCTGGCCTCCACCCCACCTCACGCTGGTGATCAGACCAGACTGTGCAGCCTCCTTCAGATGTAGTGAAGGACCAGAGGATCCTGAAAAAGCATGGCTCACAGAACAGCTACAGAGAGGGCACCCAAGTGCTACCATCCCCCTGCCGGAGGTGGCCACAGTTAAGTAGCTGCGTAGCCGTGGTTGACTGGTGGGTCCTGAGTTATGCAAGCAGTGAGAGGAGGTCAGGATGTGAGGGGCGGAATGGGCACGGGTCAACCAGAGAGTGACGCAGACAAGGCCACTCTACAGCTCAACAGACTCTCAGGAACTTGCTCTTATCAGATCAAACACAGACCACAGCGGCAGCAAACTCATCAGTGGCAGGGCACTGCTAGCCAGCCCCATCCTGTCTGCCTCTGGCCGGAAGTGGAGCTGGGGCCCCTCTGGTAGGAGCAGCAGCAGCAGCAGAAGGTCTTGAAGCTCCGGGGTAGCTCTGCCCCAGTGTCCGGGCACCCTTGCCCCATTAGGTGGCATCAAGAGCAGAGGAAGCCACGGTCAACTACACAGAATGACTGGAAGGGTTCTAAGCAGTGGTCTCTGGACCAGCTTCAGGAGGTCAATGAGCCCTGAAATTACAGGCAAAACCAGGGTTGTACACACATACATACTTCACCTGCGGTCCATGATCTTCACCCAGCACTCAAAAGGATCTGTGACCACCACTGATTCCCCCCACCCACCACCACCACCCCAAGAGGTTAAGAACCAGTGTTCTTGGAAGGTCTTCCTTATAACTAACTGAGGGCAAGGCCCTGACAGAGTGGGACACGGCTGGGGATGGGACACGGGGGCTGGCTGTATAGAAGAGAAGATCCATCAGGCAAGGCGGGAAGGTGGTGGCACCAAGCCCACCTTCCATCATTTTCCAGTTTGCCCAAACCTGGTTCTGCGGCCATCAGTGCCCCGGAGGACATCAAGTCAAGGACTTACACCTCTGTCGGCCTTTCTGAAGGAACTCATGGTCCCAACACACGCCCTCAAGAAAGAGCCACAGAACAGCACCCCTGCGCAGAGACCACACGTAGTACACAGAGAGCCAGGTCGACACTACGGTAAAATGTTTTCCTCTGGGAGGGGCTCCCCAAAGGTTCACGAGAAATAAACTGGAATGCTGAACTTGATGCCAGTGGCCCCGCTAAATGGGTTTCTGGGAAAACCCCTGCTTTCTGGCACTGGGTCAGGTTAAAGGCTCACTGCTCCATGTAACCTGACCCCTGGGGCAGTTGCGGGGGGGGGGGGGGGGGGGGGTAGTTAATGCAAAAACACCCACCCAGGCCTGCATCTCTCCTGAAGGGCTAAGAAGCAGGTCCATCCTTTCTAAATGAGACAGCTTCCAAAGCTGAGAATTCTAAAAACCCTCATCTGAGCTGCATTTATAAATCGTGATTCAGCAAGAGATGGTATTCACTCTTCCCCCATTTAAAAAAAAAAGAAAGAATAAAGTCTCTCACCAAACCAAACTCTCTCCAACAGGAGGTTTGGAGTTTCACTAATAATGAGCTTCTCTACTCCGCCTCTCTCATTCTGTTCCTCCAAACCTCCTAGAAAAAGACCTCATGAGCCCCCACCAAGACCGGACAGGAGAGGGGAAGGCCCAGGCCTCCGGCCCGCCAGGCCCCAGAGGCAGCCACATCTCTCACCACAAGGCAAGCACAAATTGCCCACAGCTGCGCTAGCAAAGCTTTTCTTTAAGCCCTGCCCACTTCGCCTGAGGTCATTATCTCCTCTCTCTAATCCGCTCAGACCCTGCCCTGCATCTTTTGCCTCTGTGCCCAGCGGTGTCGGCTAGCCCTTGCTTTGGCTAGCCCTGCCTCCAGCCCCTGTGGTGGCTGCGACCTCCAGACCAGCCCCGGCCAGCTGCGACAGGCGGCTGGACCCAAGGGTTCCCAAAGCTCACTCAGATCAGGGTCCCCCCCAACCTTGTCTCAACCCCTGAGGGTGGGAAACATGGACAAGGAAGCAGAGATCCCTAAGAGGCCTGATATGAAGGGTGCGTGGGGAGAACAGGACTTCCGGAACCTTTGTGCTGGCTGGGTGCCACCTGGCTCTTCTCATTGGACAAAGAGTTCCTCTTTCTGGCGAGGCTCTAAATCCCCAGCCTTTTTTATCTCTGCTGCATCACAGGTCAGCACTGGAGCCTGCTCCGGGGGTGGGGGTGGGCCGCTGAAAGCAGCTCAGTGCCGCAGCTCCGGCGTGGGCATCACCAACCAGCCCGAGGGGCCCCAGTGTCTCAGCTCCGAAGAGGGGCTGCTCTTTCTCCGTCTGCACTAACCGACCAGGGGTGGTCTATCCGCCTGCCTGCCAGGCTCTCCAGCAGTCATCTGGCAGCTGAACAGTTCCCTGGCACAACCAAGTGCCTTCCCGGGGCTCTCCTAGCCTTCCCTCCACAGTCATCCTGTCCCCACCCTTTGTGAGCTGCTCCTGTGGAACAATACCCTTTGGGAGAGTCTTTTCTAGTCACTGGGGGTTTTGCAGTTGTTTGGTACTTTTTGCCCCAGTGACGATAAAAGGTCATGCCCGACTCCTACCCCAGCACCTAGTTCTCCTTGACGGGAGCTGGGAGCATCACTGACCACTGTGTCCCCGGAGTAAGAGGCTTCAGGCTCACCCTCCAAGAACCTGCTAACCTCACACCACCCAGTGCCGGTCAGCAGCAAAGCTTCCAAAGGGAGGACAGGGGAGCACTTCACTGCCCAGGCAACACACCCAAACGCTAATGCCCGAAGAATTTGACATTTCTCATTTAGATACTAAACCTACTTAGAGGACGTGAATCCCCAGAGATCCAGGTGGACATTACCTTCGAGATGTAGGTCAGCTGCAAAGATCCAACGGCGCCTGCCCCCATGGCCAGGTTCTGAAAGACACATGTTTTTCATTTTTCAGAAGCGTGATGCTATGTGAGGCACTGGAAACAACACTAAGAGACAGAAGACCAAGACGCTAGTCCTGGCTTTGCAACCTTGACCAAGCCACTTACCCACGTTCTTTAGCTCACTCTCCTCCGTAAAATGGTGATAATTCTTACCATGGCTATGTTGACACAAACGTTATCCTTGGCCGTAAATTACTACAGAGGGGTGTCTTCTAGGATGGTGGTTACAAGTGTGAGCTCTACCATCTGAGTAAGTTCCTTAACCACTATGCCTCAGTTTTCCTTTCTGTAAAAATACGGATACTAACGGTACCTACCTCACAAGGCGGTCATGAGGATGAGTAAGTACTTTTCAGGGCACTTGCAGTCATCCCCGGTACATAGATGACTCTCAACAAGTATTAGCTATTGTATTTTTTTTTCTTTCCTGATGGTTCTGGTCTCCTTGTTGGCTTGGTCCTGCTTTATGCCACTTCAAATTCTTTTTGTAATAAACAGGGTACATATACACACAATACAGAAATCTTAAAAATCCAGCTGTTTAGTTTATTTCACAGGATTATTATGAATACCAACTGGAATGATGTCTGTATGCCATAAAACACTAAATAAATGTCCTAGTAAAACAGCAAGAAACCCAAAGACACCCGGTCGGGCAACATTCTGTCCTAGCACAATCTCCCTGGTTTGCTTATTTCTCTGCTGTCAGAAACGAAGCAATGAAGACACGGGGATGACAGCAAACCAAAGAAATGAACAAGATTAGAAACCTCAGCCGTGAAGTTTCTTATTTATAAATTGGAAAATCTACCCCCCTATGGACCTTAAGAACCTGTCCAGAGCTCCTGGTGCCCCTTAAAGTTGCTGCAGAAGCCTCAGAGAATAATCTTGAAGCCCCCAGTTATTGGGGGTTATCTCAAAGCCATAAGGGAAACAAATCTTGGATAAAGAGAATTTAGTAAATTTCCTAAAAGGTTAGCAGTGAAATGACCTGTCATTCCAGGAGACTGCCCTTAAGAAGTATTTTAGACAGTAGGGAAGAGCCCTTCTAGGCCCGATGATCTAAATTAACATACATCACTTGAAGCAAATGGAGTATGTGAAATTTTCTACACACAAGAAAATGGGTGGGGACAATACCACGATAAAAGGAGTCTCAGCGCCCTTAAATGGTAGACTAAGAAATTCAGAAAGGATGTGTTGCCTCCTATCCCCCCTTTTTTTCTTTTTTTTTTCTTTTTTTTTTTAAAGATTTTATTTATTTATTTGACAGAGAGAAATCACAAGTAGGCAGAGAGGCAGGCAGAGAGGCAGGCAGAGAGAGAGGAGGAAGCAGGCTCCCTGCTGAGCAGAAAGCCCGATGTGGGGCTCGAACCCAGGACCTGGGATCATGACCTAAGCCGAAGGCAGCGGCTTAACCCACTGAGCCACCCAGGCGCCCCCCCCTTTTTTTTCTTAACAAATGAGGCCATAAAGCTAAATGATGCCTTTAGGTAGTCAGATTAGAATTTCAAATATGGATGATCTGATTTACACATTTTTTTCAGATATACAGTGATTGCATTTTGCTGACTTTTAAGGACACCTCTATTTGATAAAGAGAGATAGGCCCCGCACCCCTAAATCAGAGTCCACAAAGGAGCCACAGGCACTCCAAAAAGCCACTGAGCAACCACCACTGCCCCAAGGAGAACGAGAACGGCTCTGGGCAGACAGCTCCGCACAGAGTCAGGCTGCCTCCAAGGACCACACGGCTACCAGCCTCTGCGGGACACGGAGCACCTGACCCACTCCCAGCCCCCCATCTGGCACTGGAGGAAAGGGAGGGGCTTTGTGAGTGAGGGGATTGGTCCAAGGTCACATAATTGGAGGCAGAACTTGAACTACAAAGCTCAGGCCATCTGACTTCAACCCAATGCACTCGAAGCAGCACGATAAAATCTTAAAAGCTTGAGCTGCTGGAATTCTAGCTGTGACATTATCGCCCTGTGACTGCAGGCAAGTTTCTCTGCCTATAAAAGGGGGACAGTAAACCCTCCTTGGGTGGTTGTGAGGATTACATGAAAATCCGTAAGGAGAGCCTAGCCCATGGCAGCTCCTCTCCCCGACCCACGACAACGCTAATTACAAGATGCAGAGGCCAAGTCTCAGGGCTGGTGTTGCACAACTCACTCTCATCACCCCAAACCACAGCCCAAAGGCCTCCGGAGCCCCATCTGGAATTATGAGTGATGAAGTGGAATTTGGGGAACCATTCGGACACTAACCCACACGTAATGACAGATATGAGCGGGTCAGATTTCAACTACATCATCCCCTCCGCCCTCCAGGGCTGCTCCACCCTCCGTCCCGTTCCCCACTCCCCCACCCTGCCCACTCTCTCCCCCCACCCCCTCTTCAGCTCTCCCACTGCAGAAAGACATAGGAGCAGCTCTCCTGCCCGGTTACCTGGGGGCGGGGGGCGCCTTCACCTCCCTCACCCACCACCCTCCCCACAGTCTGCCCCTAGGCTCACATGTACCTCCCTCTCCACCATGAGAAGCTAGGAAAATATGACGGGTGTCTATAAATGCAGTTTCCCCCCCTAACTTCCTCCCCACCCAGAGGGAGAGGAATGACAGGAGAAAACAGCCCCAGGATCCCAGAGCCTTGATCCAGAGTGATGGCTCAGTGTCCACTCCAATTGCTGGACCTAGGAGATTCATGGTGACAGCTCGCTGCCAGGATGGCAGCCCCAGGCAGAAACTTCCTGCTCAAGGAAGAATGTACCAGCATGTCTGAGCTGGAGACCTCGGCAGCCAGTCATCCGGCGGGGAAAGCCAAGAAACAAACAGCACCCGAGGCGGGGCAGGGTGTCAAAGCCTAGGCAAGCGGTCTCTCCCAGACACGGCCAGTCTCGACCTCCAGGGAACCGATAAGAGGATCCACCTTCACAAAGCTTCTCTGGGCTGCGGTCTGTCCCTGGCCTCCCCCCTCTCTGAATCCTTGCACACCCATCCTGCTCCAGCTGTGATGCACATCACACTCTCCCGGGGAGCATATTTGCAAAAGGCCCAGGCTCAGACCTCACCCGAAAAACACTGAATCACAGTCAAATGGAACATGGTCAGAACATGCACATTTTTCAGATGTTCCCAAGGGATCCCTACACAGGCCCAAGTCTGAGAACAACTGCTCTCCATGACAAAATCTAGCCCTTCGTTCTAGATCGGCATATACTTTTCTGCGAGATTAAGTCTCTTCTTACCAGATTTTAAGCACATTGAGGACATGAGGTGAATCTTATTCCTCTCTACAGCAGGCTCCTCAATTTTTATTTATTTGTTATTTTTTAAAGATCTATTTATTTTGAGAGAGAGAGAGAGAGACAGCACATGTGCACGAGTCGGGGTAGGGGGACAGAGGGAGAAGGAGAGAGAATCCCAAGCAGACTCCCTGCTGAGCACAGAGCCCAAAGTAGGGATCTACCCCAGGACCCTGAGATCATGACTGGAGCAGAAATCAGGAGTCGGACGTTTAACCGACCAAGCCACCCAGGCAATTTTTAAGCAAAAACGCTATTTGCACAGTGGTTAAGTTCCCAGACCAGTCCCAAAAATCCTGCTACACTCAGTACCAAAGACCTCCCGTCCACCACTGGCAAACCACCTTTCTTTGGAAAGATTTGTTCATGTTTTGAACTGGGCTGTCACTCGAGTTTACACTTACCACGACCTCAGGCAGGGTTCCTGAAGGACAGGAATCGGGTGGAGGGGCATAAAAGGACCGAGCCCCAGCAAGACGAGAGAGTCAAGGGCTTGGGGAGAGGCCTGGGACGCCTCCGACATGAGAGCATCTGAGCAGATGCTGAGGGAAGGCAAGGCTGGCCATGGGGAAGGCTGCTTATGGGAACCACCTGCAGATATTTTCACACGAACTCGTATCCACGCCTCACTCCCAGGGCTCTAACTGATCCGGGACAGGGCCCAGGCATCTGCATGTTTTTCAAGCGTCCCAGTGATTCCAGGGTGCTGCCCATTTTGAGGACCCCCGCTGCACACTTGGGCTGGTCCTGCTGACTCTGCACAGAGATGCCAGCTGGTGAGAAAGCCACGCCCAGCGGCAGCCCACAGGGTGACCTTGGCTGCTGCAGCAGCAGTAAACAGGGAGGAAGGGATGGGCAGGCCGGAGGGCAGGCAGAGGGAAAGGGGATTCCAGTGCCATGCGTGGCCCGCAGCCATTGGACGTGAGGACGTCTGTAACTCAGGAGCATTCTCAATTTTCTGAAACAATGCAGGGCACAGGGCAGGTTCCCATTCTTTTATGAAGACACTGCCAACACCTTGCTTTTCGCTCATGTGTTCTTCTGCACCAAGGGCCTCTAAGACGCTCCCGCTCCCCATGAGGGGCAAGCGTAGGGTTTATGCTTTTCCAGCACCAAGGAAGGAGCCAAGAGGCCCACACAGAGATGTGACAGACCTCCCGTAGTAAGCCTTTTTCCAGAAGCCACATTATCTCTTGTCGAAATAGAAAATTTTACCCTAGGAATGTCTCCTACTCCCTTTTCCGTCTTCTAATGAGAGTAATGAGGAGCACAGAAATGACTAACTACAGAGTCATAAATTCACAGAGCAACAACACTAAAGGGCTCTGGTGATCCCTTATCATTTGCCACAGGAATCCTCTAAGACTCAAGGTGGGGAAATGACTTCCTCAAGGAGCTGAATAAAGACAGAGCTTGTAACTCCCCATCAAATCTAGCGCTTCAGCAAAGCACAGTTTGAGGAAGGAAAAAGGAAACTGATGTCTATTTAGAGTCAATTTTGCACCAGGCCAGGCTGCTAGGTACTAGCACATTGTCACTTAATCCTAACAATACCATTTTACAGATGAAGAAAGTTAACAACTGAGCAGGTGAAGCAGCTTGCCCAAAGTCACACAGGCAGTGAGCAGTCAGGCCAGTACTCAAACCCAACCCCTTCCTGATTCTCCAATCTCACACGCTTTCCCTCTATGCCATGCCACCTCCCGGGAGACAATCCTTCAAGTGTACAAGGACCTGCTCATTATCTAAGAGTTGATTATCAATGAAAGGTAAATACAAGAGCAGGACTGGCAGGGTAACACCGGAGGAGGCCCTCCACAGTTGCCCAAGCTGGGAAGGGCAGGCACTGGTCAAACTGGCTCTTGGGTGCCAAACTCCGAAAGACCAGAGATTTGGAGTGGAAGGGGGGAAGGAAAGATGCTGATGCTTTCTTACCTTCTCTCATATCCCCCCGGGGTGCCTAGCAGAACACATCAGGCAGTCAAAACCAGCTTGCTGGTCAATGAGTGGGAGAAGGAGGAAGGGACTGTTTATGGAAATCCCACAGCTAGGCCATGAGCCAACATGGCTGCCCATAGGCTGAAACCACAACTCAAACCACCAGAAACCGAGGCCAGACACAGACTCTCAGAAAAAAAAGACTCACCTAGGAAGAGTTGTGTGATAGGAACGGAGGGGAGAGCATAATTCTCTCAGCCCCACACTCCACAGCCCTCGCCCCAGAATGGGAGAGTAACAGAAGGAAAGTAACCAAGCTATTACTCCCAGGCATTAGGTGACCCAAACAGTGGCCTGACCAGTTGCTCTGGTATCAAACACATCTCCTCCCCTCCATTCTGTAGCTCCACTTCCTGATACTAACTTGAGGAAGGATGAAATGCCCAAGGCTACTCTCCTCATTCTCTAGGTCAAAATACACATTCAACACTCGCCTTCCAGAAAAGTCAACTCTGCCTCATGAACCACTGTGTTGGTGCAGGGCTTGGCATTCTATCACCTGGAAGCCTCCTCTCTGCTGACTGTTGACACGCATCCACACCGGCTTCAGTCAGGATGGATTGCATGATGGGTAAGTCTCTAATCACCACATTCCCTCCCCCAGTCCTAGTGATAGTGACCTAAAGACACGGTCCAAGGTCAGGGCTCTAGATAATCCCCAGGACATGTTCGGGGTCCAAGACTCCAACTACTGGCCCCTGAAATGGTTCTGAAACTTCAAACTCAATAAGCCAAGACCTTCACCCATGTGCTCAAGGCAGCCTCCTCCACACCTGCCTCAAACTCAGGGTCATGGCCCCTCCGTCCTGGAATCGGCTCCATTCGCCACTGCCCTGTGTCTGCCGGAGGCTCCGCCTTCTCTCCTGGTCAGCCTGGCACTAACCCTCTGACTGCTCTCCTCCACCCTCCCATCAGTCACCGAGCCTGACATTTTTTTCCTTCACGTGGCCTCGAGATCTGTCCCTTCCTCTCTATTCCCTGTGTACCGCTGCCACTGACATTCCAGGACACCCAAGACAAATGCCTTGCTGTCAGCAAATGACGTCTCAGTAATACTCCAGAGTTTATGTAAGCATTTTCACATACATTGCTTTATTTAATCTTCACAGCAACTATGTCAGAGATAGAGATAATTAATATCATTACCCCTGTTTTACAGATGAGAACACAAGGCTCAAAAAAATGGGCGTTTCCCTAATTAAAGTACACATCCAGTTTTCCTGCGTACAAGGGATACAAACTAAGAAAATGGGCTCCAGAGCAAAAGTCGAATATGCAGCCCCCTCCTAAATGTACAGTTGCCTGCTCTGCCTTGGAGACATCATTTGAATAATAAAATGGAATTCTTTTGTATATAAATATTTACATAAATACATAAAAAAGACATATACAATAAATATATCAAACACCAAAGGTTGAAATCTCAAAGCCGAACATTAATAACAATAAAACCAAAGGCAAATTTTAAGAAAACTTAGAACAGTTTCACCACAGTTCCACATTGGTAAAACCTTGGCTAAATTTCACAGCTTCCCTCTCCTTTTGTTGGTTAGACTTTAACACCGAGGAACACAATTGTCCCAAAGTGCCTCTTGGTTTTCACTTCCTTTTAATTTAGACAAAGTACCATCTTAATGATAAAGAAGATGAGGATCGTTTTAAAAAACACACAAAGGGCGCCTGGGTGGCTCAGTGGGTTAAAACCTCTGCCTTCAGCTCAGGTCATGATCTCAGGGTCCTGGGATCGAGCCCCACATTGGGCTCTCTGCTCAGCAGGGAGCCTGCTCCCCACCTCTACTCCCCACCCCACCCCCCGCCTGCCTCTCTGCCTACTTGTGATCTCTGTCAAATAAATAAATAAAATCTTTAAAAAATAATAATAAAAATTTTAAAAACACACAAAATTACTGTAGTATTTTATGTCAATTCTTAACAAATCCCTACATAATTTTAATTCTTAAAAAAAAAAAAAAAAAAAAAAACTGAGTAATAATTTTCCCTTAGCAGAATTTGCATTATGGTAAAAGTACAGACCTGTCGCTTGAAATCTTTTAGAAATTTTTCCAAAGGAATTCTGCATCCTGCCTCTAACAGAGTATGGACAAAGCCTGCCAGAGATTCTACTTGGCCCTTGAAATCATTTGACTATGTGGAAAGTTAATATACCAATAACACAAAATCCACGATTCAAAAACACCTTGCTCAAACAATTGCTCGAGATCTAAAAATTCTCATGAAGCTCTATGCAGAGAAGAACTCTGGACAGACACACAAATTGGTAATGTCAGCTGCCTCTAACTAGGCGACTATATGGCTGGCGGACAGGACTGGGAGCTAGGAACTTGTCAGTAGATCTGGGATCCTACATTTTGAATTTTGTACCATGTGCATGTATTGGCTATTTTTTTTTAAAGATTTTATTTATTTATTTGACAGAGAGAGATCACAAGCAGGCAGAGAGGCAGGTAGAGAGAGAGGAAGAAGCAGGCTCCCCGCTGAGCAGAGAGCCCGATGCGGGGCTCGATCCCAGGACCCTGAGATCATGACCTGAGCCGAAGGCAGCGGCTTAACCCACTGAGCCACCCAGGCACCCCTTGGCTATTTTTTTTTTAAGTTATCTTATTGGTCCTTGGCATTTTGGCCGGGTGAAGCCTATGATGCAAAAATCTTTTTCTTTTTTTTTTTTTTTTTTTTTAAGATTTAAGGGGTGGGGGCAGGAGGGGGTAGCAGGCTCCCTGCTGAGCAGAGAGCCCGATGCGGGGCTCGATCATGACCTGAGCTGAAGGCAGAGGCTTAACCCACAGAGCCACTCAGGCACCCCTGCAAAAATCTTTTAAATATTGATGGATTTCAGCCAAATTTTACTCAAGGAAACTTCTGACAAAAACCCCACAATTTAAAAAAAATATATCAATTTTCACCTAGCCTTTACGACAAAACTCCTATCTGTTTATTTCTATGTTTTAGGTATTCCTACCATGCTTCTGTAGTCTTTCTACTAAAATATCCAGATACCCGTCTTTTTGTGAACACAGCTCAAACTCCTTGTTCTTTTCAATGAAACAACTGCTTTCAGATTAAAAAAAAAAAAAAAGCAAAGGGCTCTCACCGTGGCCCCAGAGTTAGCAGGAGAGATACCATCTACCTGAACGTCATGATGATCCACAATTAGCATCATGGCCTTTGGAAAGTAAAAGCGCCTGAGTACTTTTTGACAATAGAGAGAAAATTCACTTTACAGAGTAAATTTGACAAGAAGAGCCACCTCGTGCAGTAGTACGTTCAGGCTTCTGTTTCGCCTTCGTTCAGGGCTATATAATTTAGTCTTGGAGTTGCTTAGCCAAATGGGCCTCACGAGGGTGAGCATAAACATCGCTGTGCAACTAGACATGGTTAGTCACTCTGCAGGCCATGGTCATAAAGCACAGCAGCCTAATTAAGGTATTTTATCTCCTCTCTCATGTTTGAGACCAACACTAAATTAAAATACAGGTACTGGAGCCGTAATATCACAGTAATGTTTCCAGGGACGTCCAGCCCATGTTTGCTTCTGTTCAAGGACTATCTGTGTGCTGATATTGTCAGCCTATTGATTTTAAGTGCATTAGCTGTATCAGTAGCCATAAGCAATAATATCGAAACTTTCCGTTTATAGGGGTTCTTTCCAGCTGATGGGTTTCATCCCACATCGGTCTGGTGTCCCCACTGCCTGTATCAAAAACCTGGATTTCATACTTTACTGCATCAACTCTATAAATTCTGTGCGACATCTAGGGCCGTACCTGGTCCATGCAGGCTGACCCTGGAATGCGCACCTGTTGTATGTCCCATGAGCAGAGGGCAGCCCTCCGGCTTCAGGAGCTGTTTTGCCCTCATTTATAGAGCCGAAACCAGGGACTGTCCAGTGGGGTACACGAACGCCCCCCTCTCTTGGACAGCTCTGGAGGCCTAACTTACTTCCAGCCCCATGCAGCATCGGGCTGAGGCCTACCATTTGCCAACTTCTGTTTGAGCTCAGACCATTGTCCAGCTTCCTCTGCTTCCCTGTCCTGCTTCCCAGCTCTCTTGACAGTTTCCAGAAGAACATTTCCTTAAGAAAAAATTTGGCATAGGGGCACCTGGGTGGTTCAGTCAGTTAAACATCTGACTGCGGTCAGTCAGGTCATGATCTTGGGGTCCTGGGATGGAGCCGTGCATCAGGATGCCCTCCCTCCACTCGCATGCACTCTCTCAAATAAATAAATAAAATCTTGGGAAAAAGAAAAGAAAGAAAAAGAAAGAACTTGGCACAAATCCTCATCTCGGTGCCTGATTCCTGGTCTTGGGATCTTCTTCTGGAGAACCTGACCTTAGATCGCCTCTGACCAGGCAAGCTCACCTTCCTCCTTGGTGCTGCCTCTGTTCCCAAATGACTGCCATTGCCCTCACACAGAAATACCCTCGTCTTCCCCTGCCGCTCTGCCTGGGACAGGGGAGCATAACGATCAAAGGAGGTACTGTAAGTGAAAACACATCTAACCCTATAAAATGCCCTACAAATGGAAATCACTGGTGGTAATGCTTTGTCTCACCCATCCTTCCATACCTGGATCCAGCACCAACCCCTCCAGGAACAGGGGCCCCCACTCTCCCTGCCACATTTTTTCATCATCCATCTTCTCACCTACAGCGTAAGCTCCATGAAGGTAAAGATTTGCTCTACTCACTGTGGGAGGAATGAGATACATTCACAGGATGTACTTATGCATTCAACAAATATGCGTTAAGGAATGTTTCAGGAATTAAAGGGCCGAAAGCCATGTTAAAAATCATCTAGAGTACCTATAGCCCGGAGAGGATAAATAACTTCCCTAACGTACAAAATAACTTCATGGCAGATTCTTGATCTCTTATCTCCCAGACCTAAGGACTTCCCATCTGAGGCCCCAGCTTGAGGCCCTGCATCTTTTTAGATGGGCAGCTGCAGAAGAAAACGGCAGCCCCTTCTCCTTCAACCAAACGGCTGGCATCTGGGCTGAGGAACTCAACAATAGGCTTTCTAACAAGAAAGGTGCACCGAGATTCCCTGGTGGCAAAGACTTACTGAATCCACCTCCCACAGGGTCCCGGGGATCATGCGCGCAGCTGAGCCCAGACGTCAGGAGGAGGCGAACACAGGGGAAGAGCGCAGACACTGGAGTCTCACCGACCTGGCCCCAACTCCAGCTCTATATTTAGCTCCTGAGTGACCTTGAACAAAGGTGCCAAACTTCCAGCCCCTTGCAGAGTACTTCCAGAGGGATAACAGCCCCTGAATCCCAGGATCACAGGAAGGACGTCATGAGATGCTATACATAAAGCCCTCCGCACTCAGTAAACATAACCAGCAGTTAACAGTATGTCATAGCAGTGGGAGTGGTCGTAAAACCAGGCTCCGTAAACACCAACTACCAAGTAGCTCTGACAGGCCAAGATCGGAGATGTGGGTTGAGAGAATCCCCTGCTATTAACGAAGATACTGTATCGGGCATCTCCTTTTCCCTATGAAAATTAAGATGGGCAGTGACCAAATGCAGTGCCATGTCTCTCTCCTCCAGAACAGACCAACCCCCTCAGTTTGCTTTTGGGGTTCAAACCCAATCCACGTGCTCCTGACTCTCGGCACTCTGCTTCACCTGCCTCTGCAGTTCTTCTGCTCGACGGAGGCCCAGGGGAGAGGCCCGATCCCCAGAGAGCAGCGTCGGGCTCTCTGCATTTTACAAGGACCTCCCTTCTGACAGCCTCCCCACTTGGCCCCCTTGGGGTGTTCATTCATCCAGTGAGCACACGTTGACCAAGTGCTGGACACTATGGATCAAAACCCAAGCCAGAGAAGCTCCCCACCCTCCAGGACCTCCCAGCTCTGAGCGTCCTCCAGCTCCTCTTTCTTAATCAGAGACTCCTCCCTGTAGAAGCTTTCCTGCCTCCTAAGCAACATGAAGACGATGGTCTCATTAGCAGCAATAAAGGCAGGGGAAGTGGAGTTAGAGATTGTCAGCGTCAGGATCCCAGCTCTGCCGCTTTGCTTTCTCGTTGTGTAACTGTGGGCAAATTCTTCCCCTCTCTGCCTCACCCACCTCACCTTTAGAATGAGGACAACAATACCTACCAATTAGACTTGTGAGAATGAAATGAAACCCCACCGAAGTCTTTCGAACAGTGCTTGCCACATAGTCATAAACGTTCACTAATACTATTTCACAACTTAAAAAAAGAGCCACTCTCAAATCTAGGATGGCTATTGGGCCACCAACCCAACAGAAAGCTAAGCCTACAATGGGAGGACTGAAAATGTTCGGATCTACAGCTCTGCTGCAGCAAGACTCTGCTTTTTCTGGCCAAGCCAGCTGAAATCTCTGCTTCAAGGGAAAATGTAAAGACTCTCTAGCAATGGCCACGAGTTCTATTTGGTAACTCAAACTCAAAGAAGGTTCGAGCTCTGAGAGCATCCTGAGAGCTGAGTCAGCAGGGAAGTGCAGGAGGCTCCCTAGGGAGGGTAGGACCTGCTGCAGAGGCTGATCCCAGAGATCCCAGGGAGGCAGCCCATGGCGGAGCATTCAAGGTCAGGGCGGGTTCTAGAACCAAAGAACAGTCAAATCAGTGGGCAGGACAGAGCAAGGGAAATCCCGACCACTGCCAGCTTCTGAAATCCGAGATGGTGACAATATGGCCCTGGGCGATCTGTCACTAGCAGCAAGACTCTAGGCCTGAGGCCCAGGATATGAAGGAGGGACAGCTCTCAGGGGAGATGGCTGGCAACAGTTAGTCGGGATTCCCTAAGCATGTGCACTTGGATTAAGAACAGTCCTAGCAGGAACCAGGGCAGTAAGCAAGTAAGTCAAGGAAAACTACTTGAATTACCCTAGCTGATATGACAGGTGAGTGGGAGAAGGTACACAAAGGAAGAAAAAGGGAAAGGGAATGAGTGATAAGACCCAGAGACTGTGAGTCACTCGGGGCTCACCCCTGACATGTCAGAAGCCAAGTCTACAGCAACAAAAACTTGATCCCAAGCTCCTCCAACAGTGCCACTTCCTTTCACAGCGGATCTGCTGACCCAGCTGTGGGCACCTGTACAGAGCAAAGGCAGGAGAAAATGATAGAGTAGGGCCAGAAGGCAAACCCAAAACCAAAATATTATCAGAGGCAAGCATTCCAGATGAAATCAAGGATCTAAGTGTCCATATGTAGGCTTCATCCTGCAAACCCAGCCCTTCAGATGAAAGGAATCAACAGATGGGTTATCAGAGATGTGAGGTGACACATGGGGCACAGTCCTATTTAGAGTGAAGTCTTTCCTGGAGAAGGTGACTACTGGCAGCTAACCCGAGTATGTTTTCTATGGCTATACTCTTTTCTCCCAGCCATCAAATCCGGAGGACAAAATGCCAAAGGCCTCTAGAGGTTAGTTCACAGATAATGACCTAGAGGCTCAAGGTAATCTTTTTCCACTGCTCATCTTAAAGCACAAATCCGTCCCCTGATACTCAGACTTTCCTCCTCCCAAGTCTCCCAACCAGAGCCAGATCTGAGCCCCATGACCCTCCCAGCCGCAACATGGCTGTGACACATGAACTTGACATTCGGGGCCATGCCAGTCTTTGGGGCCTCGGTCCACCAAACTGCTCCAAGGCAGTGGGAAGGAAAGAGCCAGCAGAAAAAAAAGACTTGAGACTTCCTCCCATACCAGTGACAACTCCAGGGGTCCCCAGACCCAGTAACAGAAAGTGGGGGGCCCCTGTCTTTGTGCCTGGCTGCCACAAAACGCTAGGCAAGTCACCTAATTCTGGCCATGTCCTTGATGAAGTCAATTCTAGTGTCTGAGACTCAGCTTCTCACCTGTAACACGAAGAAGCAAAACTAGGTGACCACCAAGGTCACCTCCAACCCAGGATTCTAGGACTCCCTGGTGCAGGAGACCAAAGTAGTCCAACATCTGTCCAGCTCAGGGAACCAGGCCACATTCTCTGCCAGGGAGGGGCCCCAGACTGGAAGAACAGGAGTGGCCACAAGGCCACAGTCATAACAAGGTTGGTGAAAGCAAGCAGGCCTTGCCTTGGAGCTTGGAACCAGCCAGGCCGCCTCCCCTGGCCTTCTGCGAGTGTTCAGTTCCTGAGTGCAAGAAAAGATCCTGGATCGCCAGGGTCAGGAGAGATGAGCTTCTTTTTCCTCAAGCTAGTATCTGGGATGGTTCCCTGTGTGTGTGTATGTGTTTGCTGTGCGTTTTTTCCCCTCCTCACTCTCAGTTTGATGCTGCCCACAGGAGCTGAGGCGGCTTCCCCCCACCCCACCGCCTTCCCATGCAGCCTCTCACCTGGGGGTTGTCCATGTACCAGAGAAGGCAATTGGCCTGGGTGTCCAGAATAAAGTACCTCCGCAGAAACTTGCCGCTGTTCTCATGCTCCTCGATGTCCAGAAACCCACAGATTCGGTTCTGTCGATCCACATAAGGCATTCCTGGGCTCTGCTCACATCACCCTGTGTGGCAGGAGGAAGGGAGGTGAGGATGAGCGGGGTGAAGCGCTCCCGGACTCAGGACCTGTAGAAACTTCACTCTGGCTTGACTCACCGCTGTGAGAAGCTAGACTAGCTCTCTCATCCGCCCTCCTTCCCCAGAGCACCAAATGTTCCACCCCAGCCAGACCCCGGAAATCTCCGTCAGTTCTGTTCCACACGTAGCCAGCGAAACGCGTGAGCAGGGACTCGGCTGCTTCCTGAGCTCCGCTGTGTGCTGACGAGAGCCTCTGGCAACTTTACTATGAAGGGGAAGTAAGCCTAGATCAGGGGCCTCGGTTCTAATTCCAGCTTTAGCCCCTTAGTAAGTGTGTGACTGCAAGCTATTTAATCTCTCCGCACCTCAGTTTCTGCACCTGTAAAATGGGGATAATTGTGGTACTTACACCTCCTAAGATTTTGGTGAGAATTAAGTGCCTGGCACACATTAAGCATTTCATACACATGAGGTATTATTATTGCCCGTCACAAAAGCCTTGTAAAGTAAGCCATAACCCAATTTTTTAAAGATTTTATTTATTTATTTGACAAACGGAGATCACAAGTAGGCAGAGAGGCAGGCAGAGAGAGAGGAGGAAGCAGGCTCTCCGCCAAGCAGAGAGCCCAATGCGGAGCTCAATCCCAGGACCCTGGGATCATGACCTGAGCTGAAGGCAGAGGCTTTAACCCACTGAGCCACCCAGGCGCCCCATAACCTAATTTTATACATAAAGAAACTCAGAGAAGATTTAAGCCCCAACCCAAATTCTCACATAAAACTTTGCCAGAAATTCAGTCACCAGGAGCAAACCTCCAGCTTCATGAAGGAATTAAATCTGAGGGCCACATCCCTCAGCACTAGCTTCACTTACTTTACTTTGCTGTTACCCGAAAGCCATTTATGACTGGAAGGTTGAACACTTCCACTGACTCCAAAGGGTCTCTGGTGATGAGAGACAAGCTTTACCTTCAAGCCAGCCTCCTTTCTCCTCGTGATTTCCTTCTGACTCTCTGAAGAGCCAAACAAAGGGCAGGGGCTCTATTCTCTCAAGGAGGATGAGCACTTTCCAATAAGCAACACATAGAACAGGTGGAACATGGGCCCACAAGGGTCAGAAAACACCACATGACATTCTGACTTTCAAGGACTAACACCACCCACCACTGGGCCCTACTCGACTTCAACAGGCAAAACTCACTATGACCCAAGCCCACCAAAGCCCTAAGCAAAGTGGGGAGCTGGCTGGCTTGAGGCCATGCCTGTACCACAATGCTGGGTCAGCAAGTAAGATACCAAGATGCCCCACCCAGAGCCGTCCAGGCCCAGGGCAGGCCAGTCCCACATTCCCAAAGTGTGGCGACTGGTGGCATGGTCTGTTCTCTCCCAGCTCCATGGAGGCCTGGCAGTGTAGAGAGGCTGCCCCAAGGAAAAAAGTGCCCCTTCCACTATGCGTGTGTGCGTGTGCACGCACACACAAACACACACAGGTACCAGTGAACAATGAATCCTTGATTGCAGGTTAAGATCAGGCCAGATTCCTGATGGGGACAGAGGACAGTCAGAAGGAACTGGGCCGGGGGCCCACAGCTACTTGCTGGGTAATGATGGGGGACAAAAGAATACAAATACGGGATAAAGGTGACACAGCACAGTTAAAAGGAAGGAAAGAAGTAAAAGGTGAGAAAAGTCTTCTAGCAGACACTGGGTCAAAGAGAAGAAGGCAGGAAGACTGGCGCTGGTTGGGAAGGAGCATACCCCTGAGAAAGGATGTAGCTTCCCCACTCAGAGAATCAGGGGGAAATCGGAGTCCCATGCAGAAAGGCTGGAATGACCCACGCATCCCATGCACGGTCCCATGCATAAGTGCCCTTCTGAGATGAGGGAGCTCACCCATCCCCCAAGAAAACCAGACAAATTCCCTTGATGCCAGCCCAGCTACAGAGACAGAATTTCCAGAAGTTTCAGGACCGCAGCCACTCCTGGGACATCTCTACGAGAAAGCATCTAAACTGCAGTAACCAAGCCGACTGTCTCTAGACCCAGCTGGTAAGCATGGCATCCAGCTTACTGCTGGCTTGCAAATGTTCCCTTTTCAGCCTACAGGACTAATCAGTGCCAGCCTTTCTGTCAGGTCCCAGGCTAGAGAAGGCACTGTCTACAATCCCCCAAGAGTCTACTTTCGTGGAGGGTGCTTCCCATCTCCACGGATCCCGGTTGGGGGAGAATCTTCTTGTTTCAAAAGGAAGGAGAATAAAAAGAATTCTGGTTACTTCTCCTGACTGTGGTTCTAGCCCCAGGGGAAAAAAAAAAAAAAAAGCTGCTCGGATGTCCTGGGAAGCAGCTGAGTCACGGATCTCATCAAGAATGTGGGAGGCAGGGGAGAAAGATGGGCCACAGGAGAACCAAGCATCACAGGGAAACGCTGTTATGCCTAGCCAGCCCACACAGAAGCAGTATACTCAAAAGATGGCGCACGAAACACAAACCTGACGTCCTAACCCCCAATCCTCTGTCAGTTCATTCTGACCCCACTTTTCATCTCTTGTCAGAACAGAGGCTTAGCTTTGGTACAGGGAGCCTGCTTCTCCCAATCCCCCAACCCCCCATCTCTGCTCTTCAGCCTGCCACCACCATCCTCTAAGTTCCTCTGGTTCCTCATCTTTTTCCTGGAAAGGCCCCCCCTAATCCAGTGATTTCTGCCACCCCATGCCCAACCCCAACAACTGGGTGGTGAGGGGAGAAAGAGAAGTGCTCGTAACTGAGTCATAAGGGAAGAGAAACACCTTGATGCAAGCATACACACAGTCACCCCAAACACCCCTACTAAGACCCAGGCAAAGCTCTGAACCATTCTTTCTACGTCCCTCCAATTATATAGTTTTAGCCTGTTTTCTGACTCTTTAAAACCACTTGTTATATTAAATTTCATTTTAATCCAAGTTTCACAGTGTAAAGCTACTGAGTGGAGGGTGACATAGCATGCTCTATCCCAGGACTTGTCCCCAACCCATGTCCTAAGCGCCATCCCTGACAATGACTCTCTCCCCATCTCCTGGGACAACAAGCAAGTGTTCTCGCTGAGATGCAGCATCAGGAGCTCCTGTCCCAGGCGAACCCCTTCTCCTCTGCCCTAAGAGTGTGATGAAACCTCCTGGCAAGTAACTGTGGAGTCTTCACAACATACTGGTGACAAAGAGCACAGAAGATTTGTACAGAAAAGGACCCTGGTCTACCCCACTCAGTACCCTCTTTCCAAAGTTTGCCAAACCTCCCTAGAATTTTCCATTTTTGTGTGCAGAAATCACGGTATAACAATGCTGGAGTTTTTTTTGAATTCACTCTAGCCAGTCGTTTTCATTTTTGCATGCTTTTTCATGCCCCTGTCCACATAATTGGCCTTTTTAAATTTTTAAATTATATCATAAACATGTTCCATGTTGCTACATAGTCTTTATAATCATTGCTTTTAATGGTTGCATAACATTACTGAACTGCATTTACTATAATTTACTTAACAATTTCTCTATGATTAGACAGTTAGATTATATTCAATTTTTCACTATTATAAATAATGTTATGTAAATTCTTATTTTCATGCTTTATTTCCTCTTTCACATGGAAACAGAATACACAAATTCCAAGCAATTATATGACTAGATCATAGGTAATGATCTTTTACAATTCTTGAGACCTATTTAAAAACTGCTTGCTAAAAGTATTATCTGATTACATCACAGTCAGCAATATATTGTTACAATCTCTATAATCTTGTGTACATTGAATGTTCTCATTTTCAGCTGTTGCTAGTTTTAAACATACAATGATGCCTAGTGAGGCTGAACATTTTTTCACGTTTGCTTCCTGCTTCATCTTCTTCCTGGACGTTGTAAAATGCAAATCAAATTATGTGCACATACAGTAATGCATATTCTCTCTCTCTCTCTCTCACAAACACACACACACACACACACACCCCAAACTAAACCAAAACATGGCCTCACATAATTTAAATAATTGAAGAATGTATTTTAATGAAGAGTAAAATAGAAAAGAGGAAAGTTTTATATGATTCAGATTTCTTCAGTGTATAGTTCCTAAGTATGTACTGCACTTGAAAATATGTTAAATATTTAACTTATGGTAGAAGGGAGACTGAGTAAAAAGTGAGTTTGCATTGGGTTACCCACTGATCAGCAGCAGAAAATGGATTAAATGTCAGTTAAACCAAGATTCCCAGCCAACATTTGCCAGTTAGCCAGATGAAGCTCTTGGGAAGAGTCAAGGGCTTCCCACCTTAGAATGAGGTGAAGGGCACTGGGATGTATCTGTCCAAAATGTCTCCCTGACTGCCCATTTCAATGTCTTAGCTTCCCTCATTGGAGATTTAAGCCAAGGAAAAAAAATAATAAAACTCTCCTATAGGATTTGAGGCAATTGACATTTTCATCAGGCTAATTATATAAAAGAGAGAGCTGGGACCAAGACCCAGAGGAAATATGCACCAATGGGAGACAGAGGCACTAGAGGGTCAAGAATATAAAGAGAAGATTGCTGCTTGAAACAAATGTCATCTACTTGGAAAGATGTGTTAGGATTCTTACACACCTGGGACAGGAACATGAACCTTTGTGGAAAGCAATTTGGCAATAGGTAACAAGAGAGCTAAAAAAGTTCATACCCTTTGACCCAGTAATTCTACTTCTAGGATTCCATCCAAATAAATAAACTAAGATGCAAATAAAGATTAAAATTTTTAAAAAGGCATCTCCAGTAGAATTCATAACAACAAGGTGGAAATGACCTGAATGTCCCAATGATTAGAGGATAATTAAATAAATTATGATATATTTACATAAGGAAATGTTACACGATCATTTAAAAATTATGTTTTCAAAGAATTTTAAATGAATTAAGGAGAAACTCACTCTATCATAAGTTTTTTTTAAATATGACTTACAATATGATCTCAATCCCCTAAATATTATTTTTGTATTTCCAAATACATTTGAATAGTAAAAGACTGACATACAGACACCAAAATATTGACTACAGGTTATGGGTGAAATTTTATTTGTTTCTGTATATTTTCCAAATTTTCTGAATGTTCTACAGGGAATGTGTGTTCCTTTATTCAGCAGGTGGGAGAGCTATTTAACTGCACACACACCCTGCCCCAGTGTATAAATTCTGAAGCTGAGAATAAATTTGTCAAGTCTCCAGAGTCCACAAACAAGCAAAACCTTGCCTCAATTATAGCTCTCTTGGGACTTCTTGGTGTTTCAAAGTCTCTCTCTTTTTTTTTTTTTTTTTTTAAAGTAAGCTCTATGTCTGACATAGGGCTTGAACTCACGACCCCAACATCAAGACTTGCTCCACTGACCGAGCCAGCCAGGCGCCCCAAAGTCTTAAACCTCATAAAGTATCCTCCCATCCTTCAGTATTGACCAAGAGCCAGGTACCTACCCAGAGGGCTTTGGCACTCTCCAATCTAGTGCGGTTTGTGTTTCTTACTTCTAGTTGCAACATCCTCTTAAGACAAGCTCATTCTTTCTGCTGCAGGTTTGGTTCCTTACTCTCTAGTCTTCATAAGAGGAGCCCCTGTCCTGGAGGCCCAGTCAATATTCACACCCACGTCGATCATTATATTCCTCAACTGCTATAGCGCCTAAGCCACACCATGCCCAATACTCTGGGGAAACAAGGCAGGAACACTGACCGAGACACCCAGTGGAATTTTCCTTCCTGAAATTTTGGAGACAGGGCTGGCATTTTTTAAAAATAAATGGCTGAATAGTGGAATAATAGATTTTTTTTTTTAAAGAAAAGCTTTAGAGTTATTACATCATTAATGTCTTTTTTTTTTTTTTAAGATTTTATTTTTAAGTCATCTCTACACCCATCGTGGGGGTCAAACTCACAACCCCGAGATCAAAAGTCGCATACCCCACCAACGGAGCCTGCCAGGTACTAGTAGTATAGTTTGGAGATACAGGAAAAAAATTGAGTGAAATAAGGGAGGTTCATCTGCTTGGCCATTCTGACACTTCTGAGGTAAATAAAAAGGAAAGTGATAACACAGAGATAAAGCCTGAAGTGGTACTGGCCCCATTATGAAACCATCTACTGGAACCTCTGATGGCTCAAGTACGAAAAAAGAATTAGTCCATTTTTTACATTTGGAGATTTTTCTTTCATGTTACTTTGCCTTGGCAGGACAGGGAACTTCAGGGATTTTGCTCCAGAAAAAGTCAGGAAGATGTTTCTCGGCATGTGATGGGATGCGCAGGAACCCATCTCCTGTCTTGTTACCCCGCTGGGGTTGAGGCTGGAGACAACAGCGTCCTTGGTGAGTGAGAGGGATACCCGCAGGAAATTGCTAAACTTCGACAGGAGAAAGTTTATCGGGAAATGACATCAGAGGTCTCAGAGGACTGTGATACAGCAGACAGGAACCGGGGTGTGCAGGTGAGGGGCAGCCACTCTGCTATTGCTAGAATATGCACCCACCATGTGAGCACACTTCACCCAAGTTTAAATCTGCAACATACGTAAGTGTGTAGTGTGGAGTTTCAACCACGCCAAAGGCCCAGGAAAAACCACAAGACACAGGCATAGCTATTTCAAAACACATCCTTGGGCATGGACCAAAGATTATAACTTAGAAAGTGTGGGAGCGTCTATCTCCTACTGTTACACTATCACTGCATTTTGAAAGTGTCATAAGAACAAATGCCAAATAGTCTTAAGGCAGGAGAATAATGTGAGAGAGAGCTTGTTGCCAATGGAAGTGCAGAGTGAAGAATGCAAACATTTACAGCAATGGGGAGGTTAAGAAAAGGTGCCCCCATGACACCGACAGCCCAAACCCCACTGGACCCTAGAACTTGGAGGGGAGGGCAAAAGACACTAGAGAAGGAATTTTTAAGGGGACACATTTCAGGGAAAAGGCTGGAGAAACTGAACATTGATCCACTGCAATAAAGACACCAAAAGCAACAAAAACATTTTAAACAGTCATGACCTCTCTTAACAGCGGGTTCATCTATGGTCCCAGAAAAGGTGGCAGTTGGAGGCTCAAGGCTCCACCAGAGATCACAAGCATAGACGAGCAGCCTCACCTGGTTTATAAATTAGCCTATAAACACTGAGATCTCCAACTTTCAGAATTATGGCAGTCCCCGCCCCCAAGTTGGGAAACCCAATGAATTCCGTTTCCCTGCAGGGCTTCCTAATAGGAACCCACAGCAATGATCTTCTTTTAAAACTTGACCTGCTAAAACACGGACAGCAGAAAATTGAAAAGATAACATCATGGCTTCTCCTATCTACTAACCTTTTGCAAAGTGCAGGGGGAAACTGTTAAGTGGCTTAAGTGTGTCTGTCTCAGGAGGAGGGGTGGGGGGAGGGGCTGGGTGTGGCGAGGAGGAGGTGCAGGTGACAGCTACCAGCGTGACTGCATTGGTCAAAACTCTTGCAAGAAGACGACCATGGAAAGGGCGTGCTGATTTCGGTGCCCGTCCGTGTGGCGGACTGAAGTCAAAGATAATGAGTTTTCGAGTCAGAAGCCACTGAACTCTCCTGGGATTTGCACAGTGGAGGGGAGTCACTTTACCTACTTCCAAGGTGGCTGCAAAAATTAAATGAAATAATGTATGAAAAGTGCTTAACAGGAGGTCTGGTGAAGAGGAAGCACTGGGGAAATGTTGTGACATGTGTGTGTGTGCATGTGTGGAAGCGCCTCACCAGGAGTACGTGATTATCATTAACACGACCGCAAAGCAGCTTCTTATAGGGCAGGGAGCCGCACGGCTGTCTCTACCCCTCAAATATCAATAAGCACACGTCAAGAGAAAAGGCTGGAACACTGGAATCCCTCACAGGGAGAGGCATAAACTTCCCTTACTCTTCCCTCTACTCCGAGAACCATCATAGTTTACATCTCTGAAATTCTCCAGGAGGTTGGAAAAAAAAGCAATCCGAGCACTCCCAGACTCCATGCTGGCCAGGCTATCCTGAAAGTAAGCAGAAGCCAGGCACGCAGATCAGGCTCCAGGGAAGGAACTCGCCCACTGAAGCATCCCAACGCGGAAGAACCCCTTTGCAAGTGGCACAGCGAATCCTAGCCTTTGCCCTTTAACTACGGTGTTTCTCAAGAGTGTAAAGGACAAGCAGACCTAGCGTCACACCCTCTTTATCTCAGCTGCCAGCCTCTGTGGGCAGAAAGGCACCCCACAGGGGCCAGGCTGAAAGCCTTGGGCCAGACACTGGGCAGTGTCAGGAGCTCCCGCCTCAGCAGCTCCACAACCTCCACCGTGAAAGTGTACAATTCAGCTTTCAATCCTCTACAGAAAGGAGATAAATTATAAAGCCAAAAGGTTGGATGGGCTTAAAAGCAGGGGTCAGGGGGATGTGAGGGCAGAGCAACCCAAGATTCAGAACAAAGGTCAACAGAGTCTTCCAGTTACAGTCCCACTGCACCAACCACAGGCCTCCTAAGAACAGGAAGGAAGGGACCCCATCCCTCCCACCTCTCAGCTGCCCTATCTCCCCACCCTGTCCAATTCCCTGGCTCAGTGATGGGCTTATACTGGGCAGGGCTAGGATTCTTCTCTCCCCATAGGCTGTCACACTATAATATTTGCTCTGCTTCCTTCCTTTCCAAAGCCTAACAGATTAGATTGCAGGAGTCCTATCCAGCTTACTAAGACAGATGGAAAACCGAAAGCAAGGCAACTCAAACTGCTCAGGGTAGAAAGAAAAGGCGGGGCAGTCCAATGTGCCAGCACGTAGACCCTCTTTTCCAAGCCCTGGGTCCACCTGCCTCATGAAGAACACAGGAAATCAATGAAGTACCAGCTAGATGCACACCATGAAAACCGTGATCCTGCTATCTGGGTCTTCATAGCATTCCAGCACTTTCAGGAAACACCCAGCAAGCAAGCAAGAGAGCTGGTTGTTCAGGAGGATTTGACTGACAGAGCCAATGCTTCTCCCTTCCCACTTCTGCAGATTTTCTCCATAAGTAGGCACCAACCAAAACCTACATGTCTTCAGGATTTATTGTAACCTTAGTAAAATATAGAGCTCAATGCGGTTCAGCTCACTAGGAAGACAAGATGGGACATGCAGGCCCTACTTCCTTTTACAGAAGAGAAAAGAAAGCACCAATAAGGGAAAAGAAGGGCTTGCAAACTCTACCCAAGAGCAGGTGGTTTGCAAATCAATACCCAGGTGATCACCCTCATCTGTAAGGTGAGCAAGGCGCCCATCATGAACTAGCTGAAATACCACCAGGGGTGCCACAGACACTTTGTAAAAAGTGGGGCTTACAAAAGGGAGACAAGGTCTAAAAGCAACATCCAGAGGAAACCCGCATGCACCAGCTCAGTGAACCGGATTTCTATATGCTTGGGGTACTGCCACACTGCTCCTTGCCCTTCCATCCGGACAGATGCCAACAATCTGTGTACCTGCAGCCATTCATTCATTCATTCTCCCCTTCAACAAATACCTGCCTAACACCTAGGCGATGTCCTACATCACAGTGGCCATACAGTCTAGACTACAAGCTAGACTTTTGCTATGCCAAAAGTCATTACTCTCAAGCGGCACACAAGGAAAAGAGAAATAGCTGAAATGATGGCGCTTTCCAAAAAGCCTCTCCTGGTTTCTTAAAGCATGCCGGATCTGTATTTTAGCAATCCACTTTGTGTCTGAGGCACTCGTGGACAGCCTGTGTCTGCCATCGGATGTAAGCTCCCTGAAGACAGAGGCTGGCCTTACTTCATCACTGCCTTTCACATCCTTGTTATCCATGACATGTCAACCGAATGCAACTGTGGAACAGAAAACAAACCCTCCTATTCTCTCCAGACCTTTGGTTTCACCGTTTCTGAAGGCTTTGCCACCAAACAAAGAAAAACGATGGAGCTCCAAAAAGGAAAAGAAAGGGGACTAAGATATATTAAGAACATGAGTACAATTTTGGAACTTCAGCCCAAGTGCAACCACCGCTCAGCGGGCTGAGAGCCACAGCTGGCATCCTGGTAGAACGCTTTTCCCCTCCCTCTTTTCTGCTTCTCACGCTCCTCTGGAAAACCCCATTTGAAGTCCTAAAGAAAGAAAAGAGGAGGAGCGGGAGAAGGAGTTAGAAGGGGAAGATTCAGCTAGAACCCAAACTCACGAAGAAGGAAGGAAACCTTAGGCGAAAGGCTGGGTAGGGGGGAGGGTTGGCCTCGGGGGAGGAGATGTGTGAGGCCCCAGTGGAGGTGGCCACGCCGCGCCTCCTCTCTGGAGGTGCCTGTACACTTCTTCCTGCACGGCCTCTTCTGCCCCTTTTCTTCCCTTCTTCTTCTTTTTTTTTTTTTTAATCTATTTATTTTTTGCTTTTTTGTTAGTTTGATGAAGTAACAGTCTTCAGAACTAGAGCAGAAAAGGGAAGCGTGTAAGGTGAGGAAGAAGTTGGTGAGAGCGAAGACAGCTCTCTCAAGGGTGCTTTCCCAATCTGGCACCGAACCTGCGTTTTAGGACAGTTTTCCTACAAGTCACCCCCCACCCCCAGCTCGGAGTTCCAGAAGCCCCAAGGGCCCGGTCTGCACCCAGGGGAAAAGAAGGGATCTGCCTAGGGGAGCCCTGTAGGCCTGTCACGTAGTAAGGTTAACAGGGGAAGAGGAAAACGAGGCTCCATGGCCCAATCCGAGCCCGAGGGACTTGCCTGGGACGCTCTCCGCTCTCCTCCCCTACCCGCAGCCCGGGCAGTCGTCGCGAGGCCGGTGCTCCAGCGCCAGAACCCGCAGCGAAGTTTCGCTGCTGCAAACGTGAGAAAATGCAGCTCAGCAGAACACCCGCCCCCCGCTCCCGCGGCCCCACCCCCGCAGCCCGACCCCTGGCGGTGGCGACCTTGGCCACCCCGGACGCTCCAGAAGACTGGAGGAGGGGCTGCCCTCCGGGATTTCCCGGGGGCTACGGGAGGCGCCCAGGGGCTGCGGCGACCTTTCCCTTCGCCGTCCGCCGCCAGGGCAGGCGCACCCGGCCCCGCCTGCGCGCCCTCGGCGCCCCCGCCCGGGCTCCCCTGCTCCCTCTGCTCCCCAGCCTCGCCTGCCCCCGCACGCCCCTCCGCGCCTCGCTGCGCCCGGACCCGCGAGGGCGCCCCACTTACCCCGCCGTGCGGCGGCCGGGGCTCGGGCAGGGTGGGTTACATCGGGGTGGGACGCGCGTCTCCGGCCGGCCGGGCCGCCGCTCTCGGGGGATTTCTTTATCTCGCCGCCAAACTCTCGGTGCTTCTCGCTCCTCTCGCTCTCCTCCCCGCACCCCCACCCCTCCTTCTCTCTTGTCTCTCGGCTCTTTTTTCCGGGTTAATTACGTTTCGCATTAAAGCAAAACCCAGCCCCGGATGTGAGTACAATGCTCCGCCGAGCCCGCCGGGGGAGGAGAGGGGTGCCGGGGCGCCGCGGGGTGGGAGGGGGCGCGGCCGGGCGCCGCGGGCTGCGCGGAGGAGGCGGGGGCGGGGCGCCCGGGAGGCTGCCCCGGTGGCGGCGGGCCAGGCGCGGGCCCGGACCACCTCGCCGGCGTCGGCGGCCGCGCAGGTGGGACTGGGGCCGCCGAGACTGCCGCGCGGAGGAGGCCCGCCTCGGACGCCGGGCCGGGCAGCAGGTGTCCGCGGCCGGAAAGGGGCCCGGGGCTGAGGGCATCCTGGAGCGAGGGAGGCGAGCCGGAGCGCGGGCTCCCTCTTGAAGCCCATTTCTGTTTCCCAGAGCCCCACCCAGCGACTTCAGCCGGGCCTCCCTCGGGTCCTGAGCCCTTGGCCTTTCTAGGGCCGCGGGGTAAAAGTTCAGGGTTGGGGTCTGAAGAAGGAACGTTTTTCAGGGGTTGTCGTCAATGTGCCAGAAGAGTCCGCGGGCGCCGGACGTTTTAACGAGGGGTAGAGGGACTTTCTCAGTGTGACGCAAAGACGCCTTTCCTGCGCTCAGGGCAGAGGGTGCGCTGGAAAAAAATGGGAAACGGACAAGCATACATGAAGTAAATAATGCCAAGGGGGACCTAAGAGAATTACTGCGTGCCGGGGCAGCCCCTGCAGGATCTCGTTCGGATTCACACAGCAACCGAACGGGTATCAAGCCCGTTCACGATGAAGAAACCGAGACTCAGAGACGTTAAGTAATTTGCCCTGGGTCCCACAGTCAGTCAATGGCAGGTCTGTCAGGTTCTGAGGCCGGCCTCCCACGTGTGGAGATAATTTAAATATCCATAAAGTCAGCCACAAAACCTCCGAAACAGGGACGCATAGTGGATTCACCAGTGGGATGGAGGACGGAGAGATGCTGTGTCTGGGGACTCTGACGCAAATGTCTTGAGGCTTTGAGGGACAGGAGGACAAAGGAAGATGCTTGGGGCTCTAGGACTGGGACTGGCTGTGTGAGAGTGATGGAAACGCTGTTCCAAATCCCACTATTGTCGGGGAAAGGCACGCTAAAAAGTCTCCAGGACCTGAGGCAACACAGCTGGGGATTAGGGGACCGTGAGCACCGAGGGGGGCAGCAGGACGACACGCTGCGTGCAGCACACACCCCGAAAGCACCAGTGATGAAACCACACAAGTTTCCTCTTCCATTTTGATTGCCAAAGCAAAACTGAGCCATCAGTTCTCTCAGGTGTGAAACTAAGGCTCTTTGCTCTAGAACAATTTGCTTCGAATGAGGAAGGAAAGGGGAACGCAAGAAAAAAAAAAAATTCCTTTGAAATACATACATCAACCTCAGGTTTTTTTCCGCTTATGAAGATTTTTGCGACTCATAAGTTTCAGGCAACATAACGTCTTAAAGGAGAGTGTTCTCTGGAACCAGAAGGACTGGGTTTGAATCCCAGCTCTGCCAATTATTAGCTTTGATCCCTGCACAAAGGACAACATTTTTGTGCCTCAATTTCTATCTGGGTCGTTATGAAAAGTAAATGAGTTAACATTTGTAGTGTTTAGATTACTGTGGAGCATGAAGTAGGTGTTACTTAAATGTGTTTTAATTTTAAAATTAGATTATGGGTTTCATCGTGAAAAGGAGCAAAATTCCACCCGGCTCCAAGCAAATCTGACTGGAACTGACGGATTCCAGTGTGAGCAATGAGGTAAAAGTCTCAGATTTCATGGTATGGTTCAGATTAAAACCCATAAAAGTCTACTCCCCATGGGGCCTGCCTGAGTCACTCACAGAGCCACAAATATTTCCTGAGCACTACTGTATTGGATGCCTGGGAAGTGAAAGGAGCCAAAGGCCTTGGGTCTCATTAGGAGGATACAAGTGTCACTAGAAGGTTGAGGCAGCCTTGTATTCCTCTTGGAAATGCTGTGAAAATAGCACAGAGGATAAGTACAGTTAGCCTTTAGAGGAACAGGACATCTGGAAGGAGAGGTAGAGGGGAGCTTGTATCAGAAAGGAAATGGACTTTGAAATGAACCTGAGAAGATGGGTACAATTTTACTGGAGGGGGGCTAGGAAGAGGGTCATCAGTTAACTTTGGATGATGCTCATATTTCGCTGGGAGCCCCGTTTACAGTCCCATTTGCCCCTGCCCAGGACCTGGATCCAGTTAGACTACAATCTCTGCCCTGATTCCACTCCCCTATCCCCAGACTTCTGGTGTTCCTCAGTGGACTCCCCCCCATCCCCTCCTGTAGGGGACACCACAAAGCAGGTGTCAGTTGGGCCTGCACCCTGCTGTGTAGCCCCTTCGCTATCTCTTCATCTGGACATTTTGAAAATACTTCCATTACCTGATTTTATGCATTCATTATTTTCAGTGCAATAAATAGCTCTGGTGTCTGAAAATGTAACTGCCTGTGGAGAAAGGAATGTCAAGAAAGGGCCTTTCAGGGCACCTGGGTGACTCAGTCAGTTGAGCATCCGCCTATTGATTTCAGCTCAGGTCATGATCTCAGGGTCAGGGGATCAAGTCCCGCATCGGGCTCTTGTTCAGATTCTTTCTCTCCCTCTGCCCTCCTCCCTGTGCTCCCTTGTGAGTGTTCTCTCACTCTCTCTCTCAAATAAATAAATAAATCTTTTTTTAAAACCGGGGAGAGCCTTTCACATCACGTATTTCAGTCCCCTCATTGTGTCTGCAAGATGAGGTTCAATTTTGCTCAAGGTTTTGCAGCTAATTAAGGGCAGAGTTGGTTCTAGAACCCAGGATTGACTTTCCCCAGAATATTCCAGTACTGACTTCCCCAGAATATTCTGGTATTCTAGTTTTGGTATAGGAATCTTTCTATGAAGGTGGAGACTTCTTACCCAGAACCTAAGAATCTAGACAGTAGTCTATACGCTAGCCATTTATTTGTGTACTTTCTATTTATTTCCAACATTAATGGCTGGGTAACTAGACGGCCTAATAACCTTAGATGGGGAGCCAGTGCGTCCTCTGGGCAAATGCATTGTTCTCTCTCCTTAAAGATACCCATTGTATAAGGTACCAGGCAGCAGTCAGGGCCCATTAGTTCCACTGGGGAAAGTGTGAGACTCAAGAGCTCATTGGCTGATCCTGGTTCAGGCCAGTTAATTTCACACAGAGAGAAATTGCTCCATGGCCATTGCACCTCTAACGCTAGCTGGTCATTTCATACTTCCTGTCGGTTTCCATAACAAAGTACCCTCCATTTCCAGAAAGATTACTCAAATTACTGTTCTCTTCAGTCCTATTCATTCAACAATTATGTGAACCTATTACCATTTTTCCTCCCACCAGGTATCTTGCATTTACTTATTATCCACGTGCTTGCTAAATGCTAATTGTACGTGGATTATCTCACTTAAGTCTTAACTGGGAGCAAAATACTATTATGTTCTCATAGATAAGACAATTAAGGAATAGAGACTGAGCCTAGATACAAACCAGTGCAACCAGCACAGCCTGATGCCGGAAACTTCTCTCTTAATCACTGACTTTGTGAAGGATACAGAA
This sequence comes from Lutra lutra, assembly GCF_902655055.1. Classification (NCBI taxonomy): domain Eukaryota; kingdom Metazoa; phylum Chordata; class Mammalia; order Carnivora; family Mustelidae; genus Lutra; species Lutra lutra. Next base: position 36,222,623 of record NC_062279.1, on the reverse strand, counting down.
AGACCTAACACAGGGCTCCTTCCCATCCACATTTTCCATAATTGTCATCATTTAGTATTTCCATTTCATCTCACCTGGTAATTTCATGTCCAAGGATATGTGCTCCAGATAGTCGTCTGGAGACATACGCAGTATATATGGAGTATATGTGTCTGTGCACACATGCAGTGTATACATATGGAATATATACACACATACTCACTGCGGTGTTGTTCATAACGTTGAAAATTATTCCCGTAAATAAAAATTATACATTTTTACTATATGCAGAAAGAGTAGAAGACTACATGCCAAACTGTTAACCACAGTTCTCTTATGGTGAGAAGGAGGGGTTATAATGGCGTATCTCACTTTCTAAGAGATGTATTTCTGTGATGTTTCATTTTTTGCCATAAGCATGCCTATATCTGGTTTTCAAAAAACAATAATGGTTGAAATTTTTAATTAAAAAAATTTTAGGTTCTATTAGAAAGCATATTTTAGCCCTCAAGGAGCCCATCCTTGAGGCTGGGAGGGAATATAACATATACAGAAATAACTATCATAAAAGCCAGAAACTCATAACACAGATTGATGGACAGAGATACAATTCTGTGGGAGTCAAACCAGCTCAGTTTGAGAGGTGCAGGAGAAAATGTGTAAAGGAGATGGCACTTTGGGAGGACCTTTGCAGGAAAGGTAAGATGTAGATGGTGGGGGAGTGAGTGAGAACACACCGCCTCCCAGTGCAAGACCGCATCAAGAAGAAAGTGTAGAGGCAGGAACGCATGGGATCCATTTGGGGAAGTGTGGCCAGTACAGTTCAGTTGGAGCCCGGGAGAGTAGATGGAGGACTGTGATGGGGAACAAAATAGGAAAGAAAGGTCGCTGGAGGGTCTTTGTTGCTAAGCTAATGACTTGTATTTATTATTTTAGGCTTCAAGAGCCCCTGAAGGTTTTGAGCAAGGAAGTGACACAATTTGTCATGAATAAGCAGTGATTTCATGGTGACGGCTTAGTGACTGGACTCTAGCGCCAAGCAGTCAGGATTTGCATCCTGACTGTCACTAATTAGCTGCATAGTCATGGACCAGTTATTTTACTTCTTTGTGTTTCCATAAAACCGGGAAGGTCGTGATAACAGATAACCTATCTCATACCATTGTCTTTGAGATTGAGTGAATTAGTGTTTTTCAAGACACATGACAAGTGCTGAGATTGTTAAAAAAAAAAAATAGCATGATACCTTTGGATTGAGAGCTTTGCATTTCGTTTTGAAACTTTTATTACAAAGAGCTAACATTACATGGTAAATTATTAACTGTTCCTTCTTTTCCCTCACACAGGTTTAGAGATTATTAATCTCCTTTTACAGATGGAAGAATTTAGGTTTTAAGGAGAGAGATACAACGTTGGCATCACACGGCCAGGCGTGAGATGAATCCACACATTCTGAATCCTCATTCAGTGACCCTGGCCAACACCCAGGGTTATCTCTTAGCTCAAACTCTCAGAACCTGAAGAATAGGAAAAATGGGGAGTGGAAGAAACTGACAAATCTCTTTATCTGATGAGGGAAATAGCAGTAAGGGACAGTAATTAAGGTAAAATCAAAAAAGATACAACTTTGGAGGAACCTTTAAAAGTCTGTATATAGAATCAAATTTGTAAAATATAAATACATATGTTGATAATGCCCCCAACCAGAAATCATATGCTGAAGACCAAACACTTGGAGATAAGGCTTCTAGGAGGTAATTAAGGTTAAATGAGGTGGTAAGGTGAGGCCCAAATCTGATAAGATTGGTCACTGTATAAGAAGAGGAAGAGATCTGGGCACCTGGGTGGCTCAGTGGGTTAAAGCCTCTGGTTTCGGCTCAGGTCATGATCCCAGGTCCTGGGATCGAGCCCTGCATTGGTCTCTCTGCTCCGCAGGGAGCCTGCTTCCCCCTCTCTCTCTGCCTGCCTCTCTGCCTACTTGTGATCTCTGTCTGTCAAATAAATAAATAAAATTAAAAAAAAAAATGAAGAGGAAGAGATCTCTACCTCTGTCCATGTGCATCAAGGAAAGGCCACAGGAATGCCCAGTAAGAAAGGGACCACCTGGGGCACCTGGGTGGCTCAGTCCTTAAGCATCTGACTTTGGCTTAGGTCATGACCTGGGGTCCTGGGATCAAGCCCCGCATTGGGCTCCTACCTTAATGGGGAGGCTGCTTCTCCCTCTCTTACTCTCCCTGCTCTCTCTCGCCGTCTCTCTCTCTCTCTCTCTCTCTCTCTCTGTCAAATACATAAATAAAATCTTAAAAAAAAAAAAAAAAAAAAAAAAAAAAACATTTTAAGAAGGTGGCCACCTGTATGCAAGCCAGGAGGAGAGCTCTCCCCAGAACCCAGCCATGCTGGCAAACTGATCTCGGACTCCAGCCTCCAGAACAGTGAGAAAATACATTTCTGTTGTTTAAGCCATCCAGTCTGTAGTATTTTTTATACACATGTGTACACATACACATATACATGCATTGCATACACATGCCAAAAATTATCTCCTAGTAACAAAGTTTGGAAAATATTGCTATACAGCTAAATCTGACATGAATAAACCTCAAAACTGAGTGCACATCCTGTCCCCAGAAATAACAGTCTGCTGGCCAAATGCACCATTACTATTGATTCATGCTGATGGCATTGTTTTTCCGTCAGTTTGAATAAGTACAGTGCTCCGCTCGGATTCCTGCCTCTCCAGCAATGCCCTGTGATTACACGGGAAGGATTGGGCCTGTGGAATCAGAGAGAGAGGATGAATAGATAGATATCTTAGCTTTGGATCCATGACCACATTTTAGCACTAAGTTAACTTCAGAGTTGCTTAGACTAGTTACATAATTCATTCCTCAGCAGTGATCCTAGAAGTTCTTGTGGGTGAATACAGTCAAAGTCATTAACTAGAATAAACTCTGTCCAGTTCATTCCAAGAGATGTCTGTGGTAGTCGGTGAAGTGAGTTCATTTTTATATCAGTGGTTCTTAACCCAAACTGATTATTAGAAAACAACAAAAAAGCACCAAGGATATTTGGACATAGATGTATGTCCTTCCATTATTTTGTTAATAGGAAATATACACACAATACAATGACCAAAAGGGGCAAAAGAGTAAGATTGAACAAGAATTTCTTCCACTCACATTTCCCAAACACTGCTGTCCTCCCCAGAGAGAACCAATGTGTGTGTGTGTTTAATAGTAAAAAAAAAAAATCCAGATTTGCAAAGATATACTTAAAAAGTTATTACCTATAACTGAGTTAGGTTTACAGATGATTCTTTAAAATTGTTATGTTTCTGAATTTTCCAAGTATTCCTTAATAGGCTTGTCGTATTTTGTGATTAGAAAAAAATGTTAATTTTAAAGTAAATAAAAAGATTTTAATTTAAAAGTATCTCAGAGATCTCATAGCTGCTTTGTGATTTAAAAAAAAAATACAACTAAATTTATCCACAGATTGTCAGTCTATTGATATATTTCTCAAAATAATTTAACCAACTTGTTTCCATGCACATAAAATTCCTGCCACTGGAAAAGATATACAGAACCTGATTACCAACTTGAACCCTGAGATCTAGTGAAACTCATTATGACTCACTGGAAACAGGTAATTGGCTCAGGAATCTTCTTTCAAATTTCATCATAATTTGTATGATGACTCCACATATCTATCAAACTATATTAAAAGTATAACACTATATTAAAAGTGTAACACTAGACTGGAGAATTAAGCCCAATCCAGGCTAACACCTTTATTTAGTAATTAAATAATAACGAGCTAAATTTATCCTTACATCTAATCCTTAATGATGCTCTGAATGTTCTAATTGGATAAATAGCCAAATGCACCCTCCAGCATCTGAGGTCAAAAGATGTCATAGTTCTGGCTTGCTGAAAAGATGTATAGGGATTGTGGCACTGATCTAGAAGTCACCCTTCTGGAAACTTGAATCTCTGGAATGGAATTCCAAACACAGAAGACAAGAGGGAAAGGGCCACTGAGTAGCCGAAGTCCCTCATTAAGGAGAGCCTTTCTTAGCCTTTCTTCCTGCTCCTGACGGAATACCTAATTTCCAAAGGTCCAGTTATGTGGTTTTCTTGTCCTCACTAGATTAGAAACAGTTAGGAAATGGAGATGATATTAGAGATGGAGGAGGGGCGGGATGGAGGAGGAAATTATTTTATTCCATTCATTCCTATGTCTGTAAATGGATTAGCTGACAACAAAAGAGGGGAAAGAAAAGAAAAGTTAAAAATTCCCAGAGGTTGGGCGCCTGGGTGGCTCAGTGGGTTAAAGCCTCTGCCTTCGGCTCAGGTCATGATCCCAGAGTCCTGGGATCGAGGCCCACATCGGGCTCTCTGCTCAGTGGAGAGCCTGCTTCCTCCTCTCTCTCTGACTGCCTTTCTGTCTACTTGTGATCTATCTCTCTGTCAAATAAATAAACAAAATCTTTAAAAAAAAAAAAAATTCCCAGAGGTTATATGTGCTCATATAACGATGACGACCTTTGTCATTCCTGGCGCTGACCTTGAGGTAGGAAAAAGTGGTTGAACTGTGATGGGTGCCTTTATCTTAGGTGGGAAGTTCCATGTGGTTTTGCTGCTAGGAGTGGTGGCCTGTGCAGAGGAGACCATCTCTGAGAGCAGCAGTAGGAGAAAATAGGATTCACTTACACTCTTTTACCTTTTAAAGTAATATATCACGTACATTATGTATCTTTTGTTTAATAATAAAAATTCTAAAAAAAAAACCTCGATGCCCATACAAAAGATTTTACAAATAAAAAGTTAGTGAAAATAAAACTGTAGAACTAAAAATATTGAAGTCTTGAAACCATAAAACTCCCAGAAGAAAACATAATGGGTAAGCTCTTGGCACCACTCTTGGCAATGATGCTTTTAGATTTAACTCCAACTAAAAGCAAAAATGAACAAATGGGACTACATCAAACTAAAAATCTTTTGCACAGCAAAGTAATAAAATGAAATGGCAACCTACTGAATGTGAGAACATATTTGCTAATCATGTATTTGATAAAAAGCTAATATCCAAAATATGTGAAGAATATATATATATATAATGTCATATATATTTATATATAAAATATCATATGTATATAAAATATCATGTGTGTCTGTCTGTGTGTGTGTGTGTATAAGCAACTTGGTAGCAAAACCAAAAATCTGAAAAATTAGACATTTTTCAAAAAAAGACATGCAAATAGCCAAGAGGTATATGAAAATATGCTCAACATTATTCATCAGCAGGGAAATACACATCAGAACGACAATGAGACGTCACCTCACACCTGTCAGAAGGGCTATTATCAAAAACACAAAAGATAACTATTGTTAGTAAGGATGTGGAGCAAAAGGAAGCTTTGTGCACTGTTAGTGGGAATGTAAATTGCAGCAGCCACTATGAAAAATAATACGGAGATACCTCAAAAAATTAAGAATAGAACTACTATACAATCCAGCAATTCCACTTCTGGGTATATAGCCAAAGGAAGCAAAATCACTACTTCAAAGAGATACCCACATGAGCTATTCCACAAGAAAATGTAATACACACACACACACACAGAATACTGCTCAGCCAATAAAAAGAGGGAAATCTTTACATTTGTGACAACATGAATGGACCTTGGGGGCATTATGCTAAGTGAAGTAAGTCAGACAGAGAAAGATAAATACTGTATGAACTTACTTATACGTGGAATCTAAAACCAAACAAACATAGAAACAGAGAACAGATTAGTGATTCCAGAGACAGAGTAGGAGGGGTGGGTGGAAAATGGGTGAAGGTGGTCAAAAGGTACAAACTTCCAGTTGCAAGACAAATCAGTTCTGGGAATATAAAGTATAGCATAGTGACTATATCTAACAACACTGTATTGTATATTTGAAAGTTGCCAGGAGAATAGATCTTAAAAGTTCTCATCACAGAAAAAAAAACTGTAGCTACGTGAGGTGATGGATGTTAACTAAATTTATTGTGGTGACCGTTTGGCAATATATATTGATTTGGTCATTATATTCATCAATTTATTTGATCAAATTTTGTATATTATATGTATATATATTATATTTATATATTATATATAAATATTATACATATATATTATATTATAAATATACATATATTTAATATAAGCATATATATTAAAGTGTACAAGTACATTGTACACTTTAAATTTTTTATTTTTATTTTTTTAGAGAGAGAGCATGCAGGCACATTCCCACTACAGGGTGGGGGGGAGGGGCACAGGGAGAAGGGGAGATTCTCAAGAAGACTCCCCGATGAGCCCGCAGCTCAATGCAGGGCTCTATCCCAGGACCCTGAGATCATGACCTGAGCCAAAATCAAGAGTCAGACAAATGCTTAACCCAAGCGCCCATTGTACACTTTAAACTAATACAGTGTTACATGTCAATTATATCTCAATAAAAATGGAAAAAGTACAAAAAGATACAAAAGATACAAAAAAATTGTATGCAGTGAGATACCACTACACACCTATCAGAATGGCTAAAATAAAAAATAGCCACAATGTCATATGCTGGTAAGGATGAAGAAAAACTGGATCATGATACATCGCTGGTAGAAATGTAAAATGGTACAGCTCCTCTAGAAAACAGTTCGGACATTTCTTTAAAAAGTAAACATGCGACTATCATATGATCCAGTAATTGCTCTCCTGGGCACTCATCCTAGAGAGAGAAGACATGAGGGACACCTGGGTGGCTCAGCCAGTTAAGCATCTGCCTTTGGCTCAGGTCATGATCCCAGGGTCCTGGAATCGAGTCCCATGTCGGGCTCCCTGCTCAGCGGGGAGTCTGCTTCTCCCTCTCCCTCTGCCTCTGCCCCCCACTCATGCTCTTGCACACACACTCTCTCTCTCAAATAAATAAACAAAATCTTTAATTAAAAAAAAAAGAAATGAAGACATGATCACACAAAAACCTATACGTGAATGATTATAGCCCTTTTATTGATAACAGCCAAAAATGAAACAACCCAGCTGTCCTTCAACTGGTGAATAATTAAACTGTGGTAGATCCCTACCATGGAATACTATTTGGCAAGAAAAGGGACCAAGCTACTGATAGACCCAACAACAAGGATGAATATGCAGAAAAGTTTATGAGTGAAAAGAGCCAGTCCCTAAATTTTACATGCTGTGTATTGACTCCATTTGTATAACATTCTCAAAGTGAGGACACTATAGAAATGGTGAACCCGTAAATGATTGTCAAGGTTAAGAAGGGTACAGGGTAGGAGGGAATTGGGTGTGGCTATAAAAGGGCAGCTGGTGGGGGCGGGGGGGCTTGTGCTGATGGAAATCTTACTCTTGTCAGTGCCAGTGTCAGTATTCCGGTTGTGATAGCGGACTGTGGTTTACAAGACGCCACCACCAGAGGAAACATGATCTCTCTGAACTATTCCTTACAACTGCATGTGAATCCACAGTTATCTCAAAATAAAACATTTAAGCAAGGAGAAAAATGTTAAACTAAAAAAATATTATGAGAGTCTCGTGCTTAAATAGATACTATCTATTTTTAAAAATCACTTGGGACGCAACATATCCCTCTTGACCCTCGCTGAACAAAGCCCACATGCTGGTTAAGCACACTTTCACATATTGTGGCTGACAGGACTCAATTTGTGGTGAGCTAACATTTAGTTTTTAGTTCTGATATGAAAAGCAGGGCTGCATCGCTCTCCTACCTCCACTGCTACAATCCCTAGGACAGAGCTTCCCCCGAGTGCATTTCCTCTGCCATTGAGGCATGGGGTTCCTTCCATCCACTTTTCTGCCTTCCTTAAAAAGCAGGCTTCTGATACTTGGAGTAAGTCCAGAACTTCGCTGGTATTCAAGAGAGTCACTCTCCTATGACAGGGTGCACAGAAGGGTTGGTGAGATCATTTTAATTCGTTACCATAAAATGCTGCTGTGGCTCCCCCATATTCAGAAGGTGAGAAGCAAGCATTACAGCAAAAGTCTGTTGAACGCAGCTTCTAATTACATGTCACTGAGTATGCCGGGAGTCAAATCATGGCCACTGAAATGGAACTGCGTGTTCTCGAAATAGTTCAGCCATGAGGTCTAGGGGCTGACTTATTTCTGGTTTCTCCAACTTAAGCCCTTGTTCATGACCCTGTAACTACCACCCAGTTGAGAGAAGATGGGCAGCACGGTGAGGGGCACAGAATTTGGACTAGGGCACCTCAGTGGGTAGAACGTAGATAGAATGATGCCTATAATTTTTATTGTGCAAAGTTGTAAAGGACCTAGAAATCTAAGTACTATATTTTGAACAGAAATGCTAGTAAGAGAATGATATAAAGCAGAGATCTGCAAAGTTTTCTGCACTTACACCCCTAAAAAATGCTGAAGACCGTGCATCCCTTCACACATTTTAAGACGTCTCTAACTCTTCATCACAGGTTGGAGTGCTCACAGAGGATGTAGTCTGCAGATTGTTTTCGTCAGATGTTTTAAAATAAAACTGTTATATCACCCTTTTAAATGCATCCAATAGGATCTAAGTACCATAATAAATTGACACCACTGTTCCTTTCTCAAGATGAACATGAAGTTCTTTAACAGAAATGCTCAATCATTCCCTTTCCTCCATGACTATATTTTCCTTCCACTTCCCTTAAAGATTTTTCTCCAAATGTCATATATCTCTATGACATCTTTTATTATTTGAAAATCTATCATTTGGGGATCTTTTACTGATTACTTTATCATATATTTTGAAAGAAACATGCATGTGTAAATTGATTTTATAATTTCAAAGACTATCCTGTGACCAGAAGGTATTAAACCATTTCCTGAGACTAGGACATTATTATAATTATTAGTAACACAATGGATATGTATTTTATTGATCATTAAACAGAAAATAGTAAAATGTTGGAAATTACCCTCCTAATGAGAATTATCTCTCCTAATAGAGGAGGATGGATTTTTACAGATATGTATTTGTATATATTTACATTTACATGTAACTAGTTCAAATATCCATCCATTAATATTACTTATTGCAAGAGTGAATAGGTTTGGGGCGCCTGGGTGGCTCAGTGGGTTAAGCCTCTGCCTTCGGCTCAGGTCATGATATCAGGGTCCTGGGATCGAGCCCTGTGTCAGGCTCTCTGCTCAGCAGGGAGCCTGCTTCCCTCTCTCTCTCTTCCTGCTTGTGATCACTGTCTGTCAAATAAATAAATAAAATCTTTTTTTTAATTAAAAAAAGAATGAACAAGAACTTAGCAAACTCAACACCCAAAGAACAAATAATCCAATCAAGAAATGGGCAGAGGACATGAACAGACATTTCTGCAAAGAAGACATCCAGATGGCCAACAGACACATGAAAAAGTGCTCCATATCACTCGGCATCAGGGAAATACAAATCAAAACCACTATGAGATATCACCTCACACCAGTCAGAATGGCTAAAATTAACAAGTCAGGAAATGACAGATGCTGGCGAGGATGCGGAGAAAGGGGAACCCTCCTACACTGTTGGTGGGAATGCAAGCTGGTGCAACCACTCTGGAAAACAGCATGGAGGTTCCTCAAAATGTTGAAAATAGAACTACACTATGACCCTGCAATTGCACTGCTGGGTATTTACCCTAAAGATACAAACATAGTGATCCGAAGGGGCACGTGTACCAGAATGTTTATAGCAGCAATGTCTACAATAGCCAAACTATGGAAAGAACCTAGATGTCCATCTACAGACGAATGGATAAAGAAGATGTGGTATATATACACAATGGAATACTATGCAGCCATCAAAAGAAATGAAATCTTGCCATTTGCGATGACGTGGATGGAACTAGAGGGTATCATGCTTAGCGAAATAAGTCAATCGGAGAAAGACAACTATCATATGATCTCCCTGATATGAGGGAGAGGAGATGCAACATGGGGGGTTGAGGGGGTAGGAGAAGAGTAAATGAAACAAGATGGGATTGGGAGGGAGACAAACCATAAGTGACTCTTAATCTCACAAAACAAACTGAGGGTTGATGGGGGGAGGGGGTTGGGAGAGGGGGGTGGGGTTATGGATATTGGGGAGGGTATGTGCTATGGTGAGTGCTGTGAAGTGTGTAAACCTGGCGATTCGCAGACCTGTACCCCTGGGGATAAAAATATATGTTTATAAAGCTGTAAAAAAAAAAAAAAAAGAAAAAAGAAAGGATGAATACTCAAGCTTTGTAGCAACATGGACGGGACTGGAAGAGATTATGCTGAGTGAAATAAGTCAAGCAGAGAGAGTCAATTATCATATGGTTTCACTTATTTGTGGAGCATAACAAATAGCATGGAGGACAAGGGGAGATGGAGAGGAGAAGGGAGTTGAGGGAAATTGGAAGGGGAGGTGAACCATGAGAGACTATGGACTCTGAAAAACGATCTGAGAATTTTGAAGGGGTGGGGGGTGGGAGGTTGGGGGCACCAGGTGGTGGGTATTGTAGAGGGCACGGATTGCATGGAGCACTGGGTGTGGTGCAAAAATAATGAATACTGTTATGCTGAAAAATAAAAAATTAATTAAAAAAAAAAGAATGAACAGGTTTAGCACCAATATTATCTTTATTTCTCATTTTTATGAATGTAAGCACTGAGAAAACTTGTCTCGCATTACTAGGTAGATGGGGCCACAAGGAGTTTTGTTATGACAATGTCCATCCAGGGCTGAGGAGAAGAAAAGAAACTAGGGACATATTTCTGGGTTTCTGGCTTCAGAGGCACACCTGGAATGACTCAATCACTTACAAATACAAACCCTATATAAAGATTTGTAGCTGGTCCACCTTTGCCGGAGAACTTGAGATTTGTTTTTCAGCAGTGCCAAACTGGCGATGTCATTCAATTCTTTGGACTCCTTCACATTATAGGTCAGATACCACTTAGAGACCTTCCTTCAGAAATTACAGTGGAGGTTGTGCCTGCGTGGGGCAGAGAGCATGTGGGATCTGTCTGTACTTTCTGCTTCATTTTGCTGTGAACCTAAAACTTGCTCTAAAAAATAAAGTCTATTTTTTAAAAATTATTTTAATGTTCTATCCATGGTTGACTCAATTGGGTTTTCCTCCAAAGTTTTATGGAAAACAAGACATTGGAAACCATCTAATTTGTATTTCACAAATTGGTATCTCAGTCGTAAAAGCTTTTGCTTTCTCAACACAAACACAAATATTTCTAATTGTTCCTTGTCTTGGCCCTAGAGGTTTTTACAATCTAGGACAATGGCTTTCTTTCCTTTTTTGAGAAGGGAGGAAGGGCTGATGTGTCAGGACGGTGGGAGCAGAGAAGACCCAGCGTGACACCCCACTCTCATTTTACCTCAGGTGGATCCAGACGCTGAATCCCTTGAAACCATCTACCCTGTGGGCACCCACCATTTACACACCACTGGAGTAAGGGGACTTAAGAACTACTTCTACAGCACCATAAAGTCAGCTTTGGGGGTATTGTTTTGTTTTTTATCTGAAATTCAGATTTCACTGGGTATCCCATATCTATCCCTTTGGCAATCCTATCCAACCCAAATCATTCTCTTCAGGAAATGGCAAACACGAAGACCTGGCAAGACTCCACAAAGCTCTCGACTGGGGAGCAAGGTTCTTTCATTTCTCCATCTATCTACTTCTCAAATAGAATTACTGTTTTCTCATCTCTCATCTTGGCGTCCATCTTTCTCTCCCCAGCCCCGGTCCCCGACCTTATTTCCATCCTTTGAATCCAAAGCAAAAATGTCAGCAGAAACAACAGCAATGACAACAATCATGAAAGCAGGAAAGCTTTTGGAGGAAACCAGGCCAGTGAAATGCATTTGAGAGGAGCAGACAGTGTGTGGGTACAGTGTGGGCAAAACATCTCTGTCCTGTCCTCTCAAAAGCAGAGGCTGAACACAGGAGGGAGGGAGCAGTCTCTTCTTTCAGACAGAAACCACATATATAAAATTTGTGACGATTCTCCTTTCCAGTCTTGCCCGTGGACACATAATAAAAAATATTATTCGAGTCCAGTTGCATTTCCTATACTCTTTGGTGCTCTCCTGAGCTGTTCCTTAGGAAAAATACCAGCAAGCCTTCCCATTTTTTTCTTCCCCCTTCTGTTCCTATTTACTACCACTGCCTTCTCACCCTCCCCTCTCATCTCCCAAGCACCAAAAATAATTTGAATTTCAAACTTTTTTTTCTTGGCCTTCCTGTGGGTGTGGGAGGACCTCCTTTGGGAATTGTTCTGGATCTAGTCGGCTCCATCTGTAATTTGGCAAAATCTCTGTCTGCACCCCGCCCCCACTTCCTTTTCTTGATACATGGGAGTCCGGGTGTCCCCCACCCCACAAAGAACCTCCTCGATCTAATCCTTAGGGAACCAAATGAGAGGAGACCCCAGGGAGGCCTGGTGGGTCTGCAGCCTTCACTTACCCGGCCCCTGGTTTTGGAAGGGCAAGATCTCTCTGCACAAAAGAGCCAGCTTCTCACCAGCCAGAGGAAGCCACCTCCTGCAGGCCGACGGCTCCAAAGGACAAGGTGACTTCCAGGAGGAAGGCAAGATCTGTGCTTTTCGGTTCAGGAGACCCAAGGCAAGTTCCTGTTTCAAAGACAGAGTTTAAAAAACTGATTACGTTCAGAGAGTTTTGTGTGTGTGAATGTGTGTCCCTCTCCCCAATTCACCCACGTGATCCCCTTGATTTTCCTAAGGGGGACAGCTGAGCTGCCTTTTCAAACAATCTCTCTGGACCTCCCTCCGCCACCTTCCCCATCAGCTGTCATCATGGCCATTCCTGAGCTAGTGTCTCAATACTCTGGTGAATGTTTGTTACTGACAAAAAAAGAAAAGGGGAAAAAATGAGAGCAAGAAAAAGGACCTCACATCTAAGAGTTTCCTGTGGTTTGGGACAGTTTTAGTTCAAGGCTTTCGAGATTTATTTTTCCCTCACTTTTTCCACGCTGAAGACAGGGGTCAGAAATGCTGCTGATGACCTGTAGAGCTTGTTTTCTTTCTTAGGTCCTATAGGAGACACTCTCCTTGGAAGAGTTGGAAGTTGAAAGGGAGTTGGAAGGGAGCAGCAAAGTAGTTGATGCCCAAGGCTGAAGACCCAGTTAGGTGCAGGCGGATCTTTGGGGCTCCCCAGAGCCTCTGGGAGGGGGCACCCCTGGTTGCCTGGCCAAGAGGCACCAAAGACAGGTTTCGCGCCTCTGTCTTCATAGCTACTTGTATATTCCTCTACTTTGGCAATTTCCTTAGCGTAAAATAGGTATAATAATGCCTAACACACAATGATAGTGTGAGGAATTAATAAAATGAGGGTGTCTAGTACAGTACCTGACATACAGTAGGTAGACCAAGAATTAATGTTGGTTGAGCATGAAGTGCACTTATCACATTCTATTCTGTTCATTCACTTATTTGTCTTATCACCAGACTCTGAATGTCTTACTCATTCTTACATCCCCTCTACCTATGACAGTGCCTGTAATATAGTAGACACTCAATACATATTTTTAAATTAATTCATCAAGTAATTAATACCTGTTCCAACCCTCACCCTGGCCCCATTTTTTCTTGCTGGTCAAGAGTATACTCTTTGCCCTCTCCTGTGTTTCCTGGACAAGGTTCTGGAACTCAAGATATGAACAAAAAATTGCCACACTTGAAATGGATGAAATGATAACAGTCCATTTCCTAGAAATACCAAAGGGAGTTTTCTCAGCAACCACACTGAAGGGAAGAGATTAAGAAGCACAGATTCTGTGGGATATTATTATTTCGAAGTCCACTGCAGAAAAATGATGTGTTCGAATTAAAGCCTGAGTCCAGGATGCTCTTTATATTCAAAGTATTTCAAAGAGCAGAAAATAGCAGACTCCCCAAGGCCCTTCAAAGAGGGAAGAACAGCATTCTGAAAGAAATAAAGAGAGGAAAGAAGGAAGGGAGAGAGGAAGGGAGGGAGGGAGGGAGGAAGGAAGAAAGGAGGGAGGGAAGAAGGAAAAGTAGAAAGGGAGAGAGGAGAGGGAAGGAAAGAAGAGAGAGAAAATGGGCCAGGGAGAAAAGGAGGAAAGCTAGAAGAGTGGATTTCACAGCAGACACATGGAAATCACAGTAAAGCATGGTCTACTGAACACAGAATTTTATTAAACCCTCACTAAAATGACAATAAATATAGGAAAGGAACATAAAGGTTCAAGGACAAAGAGAATGGGAAAGCATCAACAACCAAATATAAATTTTAAAACCTTAAGAAACACAAAAGCTGTGAGAAGTAGAAACTAAGCTACCATACCAGAAAAACCTAGACTTGCAGGTGTTGGAAGCCAACAAAAAATCAGCTCTTTGGCCATCTCCAAGCCCTAGACAGGCTGAGGGCTTAGATGATCAGGTACTTCTGAAAAGGGTAGCAGGGCAGGTGTTGGTTTGGGTGCGGCAGAAAACAGGAAGATTGGCTGAAAGTTTGTGTGAGGAGGAAGAAGACTGAGAAGTTAAACAAGACAGACTCAAGGCTTAGGAGCTAGAATCCACTGAGGACAGAAATAAATTTACTAACGAGGGGCAGATTCATTGAAACTTGTATTCTGAAGGGTAATGCCACAACTTGTGCCCCATCTCCCTTATCCAACTTGGCTGGAAGAATGCTGGAAAAGGCTTACACCTCCCCAATTCCCACCCTCCCACCACAAGGCAGGAGTGTGGAGGAGTAATCTCATTGGGAAACTGTCCATCTCAAGAGAAAAACTCTACAGAATCTGTTATTTTTCTCACAGAGCAATGGCTTTGGTACAGCCCACCTGTCCTCAAACCTCCCACATATGCTCAACACTTTCAGATAGATTTTTAGTGCCTCGCTTATAACTATAAACCAACCATCAAGGACCATCAAATATTTGAGGGAATCCTCCAGCATCAAAGATAGACCTAGGATAGACCAAAACAACAAATGAGGGAAAACCAGGGGAAACTTGGAAGAAACAGAGATAATGCAGGGAGAGAGAAAAAAAAATACTTTCATATTGAAGTAAAAAGAGATGCTGTGTTCTCTGATGCTTTTTAAAGAAAGAGAGAGAGAGCATTCAGAGAACAGAAAGACTCATGGAGTTAACAAATATGACAGGAAAAGAAAATTGAATAGGAGAGTTGAAAAATAAATTGAGGAAATCTACCAGAAAGTAAAACAGAAAGACCAAAAAAAAAAAAAAAATTAGGAAGTAGGAAAGATGAAAACAATCAGATACAAATCCAAGAGGCTTAATAGCTTCTTAATAAGAGTTGCAAAAGAGGGGCACCTGGGTGGCTCAGTGGGCTAAAGCCTCTGCCTTTGGCTCAGGTCATGATCTCAGGGTCCTGGGATCGAGCCCTGCACTGGGCTCTCTGCTTGGCAAGGAGCCTGCTTCCTCCTCTCTCTCTCTGCCTGCCTCTCTGCCTACTTGTGATCTCTGTCTGTCAAATAAATAAATAAAATCATTAAAAAAAAAGAGTTGCAAAAGAAAAAAAACAGAGAAATTAATTCATGATAGAATCCCAGAACTGAAGTACATTTGTTTCCAAATTATAAGGGCCAATGGGTACTCAACAGAGTGAACGAAAACATCACGGTGAAATTCCAGAACTTCAGGGATAAAGAGAAGATCCTAAAAGGTTCCAGAGAGAAAGAAACAGGTCATACTCAGAAAAGTCAAGGAATCAGAATAGCACCAGACTTCTGAACAGGAGTACTGGACAGTAATGGACAAAGACATCAAGGCCTTTAAAAAGCCTTGAAAAATGAAAAATGATTTACAACTGTGACCCTTATATTCAACCAAAGTAAAATTAAACATGAAGATAGAATAAAGGTATTTTTCAGGCATACATTGTCTAAAAAATTCACTTCTCATTCACCCATTCTCTAGAAAATACAAACCAGATTCCTGAAAAAATGTAGGCCTAACATATGAGGGAGGTAGAGGGAATTCTCAGGATGAAGATGAAGGAAAGTTTCAGGATAGTTGCTGTGCACCAATCCCAAGGAAAAAGCAGTCCATATCAGAGCTGGCAGACAGAGAAATACAGGATTGCTGGATATGGAGACATCCAAATAAAAAAAAGAAAGAAACTGGGAGATCACCTGTTGTGTTTGAATGTCTTAGAAAGAATTTTATAATTCTATGAGAAAGTTGGAAGAAGAATTAATGACAGATACATGGAAAACCAATTAAACAACAAGAAAAAGGTAATTATTAATGCCAGGAAAAACTAAAAGTTATACAGGAAAGAAAAAGTAATCACAATGTACTACATGACTCTTCTCTGAACAAAGTTTACATAAATACTAATGTGAACATTAATATTGATTTGATAAAAACTGTTATGTAACTAGAAAGGGGAGGAGTAAGAGAGCTAAAATCTGATATTCCATAGTAAGATGTCCACAGAAAGAAAAATCAAGAACTCGCCTCATAAGAATGACCTATGAAACTAAGATGGTAAAGAGCATGAGAAACTTCTAGGCTAAAAGTCTAAGTGATTGCCTCTCAGGTAAGGGCAGCAAGTAAAGCAAGGCACTATTTTTTATTATAAGCCTTGTAGTACTATTTGATTTTTTAAATGGTGGCAACTTTTATTTCCATAATGATAACCTGAAAATTGAGAAAACAAGCATTCTGAGTTCGGGTCCTAGTTCCCTCCCATGCTATGGGATCTCTGTTTCCTGTATGTCAAACGAGGGGCTGATGACCTCTGTCTTTTCCTTTCCCATAATGGGGCAAAAGTCAGAGCCCAGTCAGTAGAGTCTCCCCCAAACACTCTTATCCTCTGAACTCCTGACACTTGATGTCCCTCTCTTTTCCACAATAATTATATTTACTTACCCGGTAAACTGGAGATTCTGGGGCATCTTTATGCAGCTTGGAGAAGTTTCTACTACATTTTCTTTCATATCAGATGATTGTCAGATGCAAAGAATAAGGGCAGTATTGGGAAATCTGGTCTCTCTTGTTTGATGACATCATGTCCTGCTCTCCGACACAGTCCTTGTATCCTAAATCTGATCAAGTATTTTTGGCCTTTCTCCCCAAACCAGTTGAAAACTTTCAGATGGTAAGGACCATAATTAATGGGTTTTTTGTTTGGTTGGTTGGTTGGGGTTTGTTTTCTGTTTTTTGTTTTCGCATTCCACATTGAGCATGATAGTGGTTTGATAGCTATCTGCTGAGCAAGCAGACAGGGGTCTGCCCTCTCTTGGTGAGAGTTCCTGCAGTGCACGTGACTGGAAAGTGGACATATTTATTTTAAAAGAGTATAAAAACAGCAGGATGACGGTGGGGGATTTTGGCCTAAGAGCCCGAGACGCTGCTTGAGTGGTTTTCTGTACCAACTCTGTTTCTAATTTCTGCTGGTTGCTTTGTCCAGTTCTTGGATGCATCACTGGGTTAGGAACTAGAAAACACCAAGACTGGGGCGCCTGGGTGGCTCATTGGGCTAAAGCCTCTGCCTTCGGCTCAGGTCATGGTCCCAGGGTCCTGGGATCGAGCCCCACATCGGGCTCTCTGCTCAGCGGGGAGCCTGCTTCCTCCTCTCTCGCTGCCTGTCCCTCTGCCTACTTGTGATCTCTATCTGTCAAATGAATAAATAAAAAAATTAAAAAAAAAAAAAAAAGAAAACACCAAGACTTTAACTATACTTTGCCACTAATACACTGGGTGACCTTGAGAAAGTCGGATGTGGTCATTTGGCCTCATTTCTGCCCACGTAGGATGAAAGGATTGGACCCGATGCTGCAGGCCCTTCTGGTGCTGACCGTTGTGGGAATCAAGACTGTTTACAAGTAGGTAGACACAGGGATGGGACTGCGCGGGGGGGCCCCGTGCTGCCCTGCGGGAGGACGATGGCCTGAGTGGCAATGGCATTGTGGAATACGGGGGAGAGGAGGAATAACAGGCAGCACCAGGTGGCAGAGGGCTGAGCCAGGCGACAGATGTGAAAAGGGAAGTAAAATAATGTGCAAGCAAGCTGCAGGTGGAATTATTCATGAAGAAAAGAGCACCTCCACCCGCTTCACCTCAGGTGACCCCGGGAAGAAGGCGCCATTGGCCTGCACGGTCTGTGCCCACTGTGTCGCTCAGTAATTCCAGAAAATTGTGATGATACTATTTCCATCAAAGTCGCTGATTTTGAAGAGACTTGGTGGTAACCACATGGGGAAGAAAGCCAGTGAGCATTTGGGGTGAGGGTTGGGAGGGGCTGAGGTGGGGGGCAGGGAAATCTGGGAAGCAGTTGTGTAAACACACGTTATGGAGAATGGACGACAGTGCTGTGTCTGGCCCTGCACTCGCACACAACTTACGGTTGAGAAGGCCCCTCCCCACGCCACGGCTCTTCTCAGAAATGCTCCTTCTCCCTCCATCCCAACTCCGGTTTCAGAGGGGGAGTCTCCATGTTCTTCTGCATGTTCTCCGCCTTCCCGGTGTAGTCATTTGGTTGCCGATGGATACTTCCTCTCACTTGAACCCATCACGGTGTCTCACTCACCTGGCTCGGTTGATAAATCTGTGACGCACTTCGGGCCCATCAGTCAATTGAATTGGGATATTTCAAATCACAGCTGCGTGAGAAAAATCCAGATCCTTTTGTGTGTGTCAAAGCTTGGTGTGAGCCAGAGTATGGCTGGTGGAAAGAGCTGTTCTGAGAGGATGAAGCTCTTGGGAAGGAAAAAACAAAATAGTAAGAGTTCTAGGAGCTACTGAGCAAGTGGTTCCCTACAGCCCTAGGGTAGCTGACATCTGAAAAAGTAAAAGCCCCATTTGAGGTAAAACCCTCCTCTCACGGAGTTACCCCTTTCCCTTAAGGTACATTGAGTTGTTTCTGTTGCTTGGAACCAAGAGTCCCATCTAACACTCCAAATCTAGTTGAATATTTAAAAATCCAGACTTTCTCCTGTATTGGACTACTGCAGTTTTTAATTTTAAATACGTTCCTAGAATTAGTAAGAACTCATGATCTGAAATACAATTTCTACCAAATTTTGGAGCTAATCAAATAATTCTGCTTAAAAATAAATTAATGTTGGGGCACCTTTATGGCTCAGTCGATTAAGCAGCTGCCTTCAGCTCAGGTCATGGTCCCAGGGTCTGGGATTAAGCCCTGAGTCAGGCTCCCTGCTCAGTGGGGAGTCTGCTTCTCCCCCTCGCTCTTCCCCTTGGCTTTTATATTCTCTCTCGCTTTCTCTCTTTCCCTTGCTAAAATAAATAAATAAAACCTTTTAAAAAGTACTAATTAATGTTTGACTTTTCCGAACATTTGATCTGGACTCTTCAACAGTGAACCTTCCAGCAGTGACTAATGCAGTCTGGCAAAAGTATGACATGTGAAACAAGGCCATTGTCTTGCTGTCTGTTTGACATAGTCATGTTTTTCGAGTTCATTCTTCAAAATGAACATCTGACCTTAAATGCTTTTGATATGGCTGCTGTTCCTTTAGCCAAGCCTACCAGACACACCTGGGTTATTGCCCATGGTGGGCACTGCGAAAAGACCACAGTGCTCTCATCACCTACACTGGAATCTCCAAGGTGTCTCAGCACAGAGTTCCAAGCATCTCCATGAGCTGACCGGAGGTGGAGAAAGAATGAAAACCCCCTGCCCTTCCTGAGCTAGAAAGTATGAGTACCAGCTTGCATTAAGGTCCTCGATGGAATCTATTCATGCACTTACTAATTCACTCAGAAAATGTTCACTAAGTGCCTTTTCTAGGTGCTCAGGGCACAGTGGTGAAGAAAACAGGGACTGTTTTTGTAGAGCTTATATGAACAAGGAATGAGTGACCTAAGTGTGGCGAGCACTAGGAGTAAAGTGGAACGAAGGAGCAGAGAGTAAGGAAGATCGAGGAACACTCAAAACAGAGGAGGTGACATTTGAGCAGAGATCTGAGTGAGGTTGAGGAGTGAGCCATGAGAGATGAGGGGGAGAGGGTTCCTGGTAAAAGGAGCACAAGTCGGAGGCCCTGCAGCTCCGAGTTCTGCTTGTTCAAGGACGAGCAAGGCCATTGCTGCTGGAGCAGAGTGTATGGGGGAACGTAGAGGAGACAAGGTTGGGAAGATCATATGAGGACATGGTAGCGTGTATGACCAGTAGCATGGCACATCTGAAACAGTGAGTAGTTCATACTTGGAACAATGAGTTGACATGAAGAGTTTGTTTCTTCTGCTTATTTTGTCTTTTTGCAATCATTTTCAAAAGTATAATTGGGTCTCATGGTAACTAGTCCCTTCTCCAACCTCTGTCCCTAGCCCCTTTACTTCTCCTCCCCAAAAGACTCTTATTTCTCCCTGTGCCTCCTTATCCCCTTTGCTATGGCCATGCAATGTGACTTCTGGATCCCCTGAAAGTGTTTGCTATTTTACCACCGTGTCTTTACTCATGATTCGTCTCTTCTGAGCACAGTGCTGCTTACCCCATCATCTATCTACTCATCTTTCAAGACAAACATCAAATGTCACCTCACCTGTGCAATCTTTCCTGATCACCGCCTCCAAACAGAATGGACCATTCCCTCCTGTGGGTCCTCGGAGCACCCTGGGCAAACTTCTAGCATAAGCCATTTATCACTTAATGGCACTTGTTAGTTTGTCTGCTTCTTTTCCTGTTTACATGTGAGCCTCTTTTACTCATATTTATTTCCTACCGCTTAGCATAGATCTTGGAATACTTTATTGTATAAAGAGAATGAGTTTCCCTCTGTTGTGCATATTTAAATTAAACACGATAGTTCTGCCAAAGTAGTAGGAGCCCAGATGCTTACAGTCATACACATACAGTAAGAATGTTAATGAAAATGTCAGATGAGACTTATAGCAGATCTACCTGACTTTGAGCTATTAGTGCCCCCACCATCAGCTGCATCCCAAGGTTGATTCTCATAGGGAAGGATGGAGCTGGGAAAGAGTTTGAGCAGGCACAATTATCTAGGGGGTGCAGGCTGTTTCGAAACCTGTTTCTGTGTCAGGCATCTCTCGCCATACTGCTGTGGCCACATCATCTGACACGTCTGTAGCTCTCACTCAGTAACAGGTGGCACAAGGGACCCATTAGCTGGTGGGCACGGGACTGTTGGAGACTGAGCCCCTTGCTCTATACCTTCCTGTGACATGGTCAGCACCGTGGAGCGAACACTGGAGAGAATAAAAAGCAAATATCTTGGTCCCTATGTTTGGGGAAGGGAGAGCATGCATGATTCTATCTATAGAAGGCATTAACTGTATTTGTCAATCGATGTGTTAATATGTGAGACGTAGCTAGTACATTACAGAGGACTGTATCATCAAGAGCTGGATGGCATGTTCCAGATGGTCCCTGTTATGGATTTTTTCCAGGGTCTCTTGACCTTGAGGTTGAAGGCCAATATGTGGCTTCTATCAGCTTGTCTGCCTCTCATGCCCTGGGCCACATGCAGAGGAACGTAAAGAGAATCCAGAAATGCCTTTGCCAGGTGCTCCAAGTAGTTTCTCTGCTGCTTATTCCAAGTGCCTGCCGTGTCCTAAGAACACATTTGGAACGTGTGCCTGCCCTCCCTCTGCATCTCAGAGGAAGGTGACTCGAAACTGACCTGGAAGAGTGAAGGGGTGGCAGGTTTGCCGAGCCCTGGGAAATACATATGGGACGATCGTGGTCTGAGCCTGCTGCCGCCCAGGGTTGGAAGAACTGTTGTCACCAGTTACTTTTTTATGAGTTCTCATTGAAAAAAGTCACAATTGGACACCAAAGGCAAGTGTGCTCCTGGTGAAGAAGACCAATGGCAGTAAATTCTGCTGCTCCCCAGACACCTCCCGCTGCAGCAGCTGACCTAGCCGCTTTGCCAAGAAGACGTCGTTGCCTGAGACGGGATCCCAAGTAGCCTTCCTTAGGAGAGAGCAGCTGGCGGGAGCTCAGATGAGATGTAACCATTACCAGTTCCTGAAGCAAGATTTGAAACCCTGAACTACAAATGCTGACAGTTTATCCTTCCATAAATCCACGGTGCTGACTTCATTTGGTCTCAAGCAGCCAGCTACATGCACCTCCTGGGGGAAGCAGTAGAGTTAGTGTATGTCCTCACTTAAAGGTACAAAGTTTCAGTTGACTTTTAATTTTTTTTTTTTAAGCCTTTGCTGCCTTAACTTCCGGAGTCAGGGGTCGAATTTGATACATACGGTGTGGTGTCTTTGGAGCCAGGGCCCAGGGCAGTTCATTGCACCTAAAAAACTGATACTAAATATCTATTGTGTGTCGGACATACTGCGTTTTAGCTTTTTAGATCCCAGCAAGACATTTTGTATTGATTAAATATCAACTAACATTGAGTCCATATTCACAGAGCTCCATTGCACACAAAAAGTCCTTCGTAGCTATTGTTAACTAGCTTTTAACCTCTGAACCTCTGAGGACAGAGTGTTTTTGTATTCCCATTTGCTGGGAAGCTTCTTTAATTGAAATTTAATTGCTGGGAATCTTCTTTAATATTTACCAATATTAATATTAACATTAAATGTATATGCTTAAATTATATATAATAATATAATGTATAATAGAATTAATATGGTAATATTTAATATTAATCTTTCGTTAATATTATTAACATTTATTTTCTGCCGAGGTAGAACCTGTGCCCTTGGAGGGAGAACTGAGGTCTCTACCTCTCCTCTGTGGATAGGAACTGGCACAATGTGTCAGACCTCTTGTGCGCCCAATGCGACACTCTGTCTCCAAGCAGGTCCCAAGGGAAGTGTGGGCAAGGGCGCGTGGTGTTCCAAATCTGTCCTCTGAGCATCAGCTGTAAACACACACTCACTCTGGAACAAAGAACCTAAAGCTCGGTTTTAAAAAGTAAAGCAAAAATGTCAATAGCTTTTGATGTCAATAAAATGTGTGACCACGTCCCAATGAGCTCACTCGTTTTTTGATGAGCTGTTCATATTAACTACACTGCCCTGTGTAGCTTGGGTCCTTGCCTTCTGTCATAAGTTCAGCCGTAGTCTGTCTTTAGGTAAGTCACTCAAAAGGTTCCCTTAAAAGGAACCCAAAGATTCATTCACGGAAGACAGAATTAGACACACCTGGTATAAAAATCACGTACCCCCCAATTCAGCTTTTGATAGTTAACGGCTCCCCACCCCCTCGTCCATATGTACCAGTTTTAGCGTGCCTGGTCGCCCGATGATTCATCCAAGCTGCTCTGGAAGTCGGCACTGCTGGTGACAGTAAGGCTGATCCGCTCTCTGCCTTCCCCTCTAGCTGGTGAACACGCCCCATGTCATCTGGGCCACTGCTACCAGCACACTGGAGCCTTCTTAATTTAGGTGCAGGCGGCTGAGGCAACTGGCTCCCACACAGAGCTTTCCATCTCTCCATCACTCCCCCCCACCCGATCGTTTCCATCTGCCACCAGAAGTGCACGAGCCCTCAAAGAGGGTAAGGACCCAAGGATCCCTCACAGTCCTCAGGACCCTCAGCACCTCGACAAATGATCTTGCTCAATGGCTGCTTCGCCCAGGAGCCTCGACGCCAACCCGTTTCCCAGCTCTGTCGGCGGAGGAGTCTTGCTCTTGCTTTCTGCTTCTCAGAGATTCTCCACGGCGAAGGTGCCAAAAACTCATTTTCTTTGAACTTTCAGTAATTCTGATGCTGACAATATTAACAGAGATTCCGAAACTTCTGGTAGTTCCAGCTCTTGGGGTTCTTTTTCCGATGTTTGGGGGACAGATCTGTGTTCAGAGGCTCAGGCTATGCACCCTAAAGCCAAGAGTCCTTTGTGGAATTGCCCTTCTCCCCTCCCTGCTCCACTCTCTATAGATTCTCACATTCTGGAGCAAAGCCTGGCTTTTTGCTTTTTTTTTTTTTTAACTGTAGATTTTCAAGCTAGCCCTAGCAGGTTTCCAGCTCTCTCTCCCTCTTTCCTCTTCTTTCGTTCCCCTCCTGGCCCCCATTCAATGACTAAAGCTCTCCAGGAGTATTTCTGGACCAGGATATCTACTGTGACCTTGTGATTGCACTAATCCTCTGGCTTGAGGCTGCTCTGCTCCGAGAATTACAAGGATGATTGTGGGTGGGAGTGGGGAGGAGGACAGTGCACCCTCCAGGAGTGCTGTTTATTTATAGAACAGGCCTTTCCCTTTCCCACCTTGAGTTCTCTGCTAATCCAGCAATCCCCATATCCTCAAAAACTCCCTTCGGGAGGTAGGGGATGGGGGACCTGTGCTGCCAAGGTCAAGACCAGAGTTCTTATAGTCAGCACCAAAAGTCTGCCCCCCCACCACTGCCATGTCCATGGGACAAACCCGAGGAGGCCCCAGTTCCTAGGAATGGTTGACCATCGAGCATTGTAACTTCCGCACAGCCCAGAGGGGCA
Organism: Lutra lutra; assembly: GCF_902655055.1. Taxonomy (NCBI): domain Eukaryota; kingdom Metazoa; phylum Chordata; class Mammalia; order Carnivora; family Mustelidae; genus Lutra; species Lutra lutra. Next base: position 36,198,213 of record NC_062279.1, on the reverse strand, counting down.
GCCGGCTTCTCCTGCCTGGGCCAGCTGACTCAGCAGCCCTGGGGAGTGTGAGTCAAAATTCCCGGGGAAGTCTGGCCTCATTCTGGTGCTGTTTGAGGGCTGGTAGGCCTGGCGATCACTTTGGGGTCTTTGAGGAGCAGCCTGGGAAGTTGCTGTTGGAGTAAGAGTGACAAAGGACAAAAGAGGACTGACTTGGTTTGTCTTGTGGGATGGAATCGCTCCCATCTGGATTAAGGAGAAAGAAGAAAACCAGGACTCTGGGGAAAGAGTGAGAATGAAGGCCACCTGAGTAAACGGACAAGACCAACCTCGCCTCACCCCCATTTAACACATGACTTTATGCTACTGTGGGTGACCGATGGTTCAAGTTCCAACTCAAGTGGATAGTAAATCACCCTGGGGGGCAGGAACCGGAAGGCACAGAGCTGAGTGCAAAACTCGTGCTCAGTAAGCCTCAGGGGATCTGACACAGATTCCTATTATGTGACTCTTACCAGTACTAGGAAAAGTTTTTGGAAGATGAGGAGGAAGAGGGAGAGGATGGCAAAATTCTACAGTGGGCAGGGAACCTGCACCTTTTCTATTCACTCTTCCTTCTGCCCGGAGAGTACAGGGCACATAGTAATTTGCAAAACCATTTGCTATTTTTTTATTAAATAAATGATGATTATCATAGTTCCATATTTGTCACCTAGTACATGTAACCTGTTTGGCAGTGATCTGACCTGGGCCTTGAGCTTTTCTCTCTCTCTTAAAAAACCAAGAAGAGGATTTGCTGAGCTTGGTGGTCTGGTCTCCCATGCAGCTCCTTGAAGTGTGTGCTACAGTGGGGTAGTGGTTTTCCAGAGTTGGTCTTGCCTCAGAGCTACCTGGAGAGCTCGTGATGACCTGGAAGCTGGGCCCTGGGGTCTTTGAGTCAGTAGCTAGGGGATGGGGCTCAAGAAGGCAGGTTCTGCTGCTCTCCTGTAATGGTGCTGCCACAGAGGGACCCCACTTTGAGAACCACTGCCATCAGGGTGTGTTCAAAGTGTCTCAGGTTTTCTCACCTGGCACTTGAGGATTCAAGAACAGCCCTAGGAGTTTGTGGCGAGAACGGTAGAGAGGCCCTCTATAGGATTCTCAGAGGGATCGCTGCTCCCTCTCTGCCCAGGATCCACCTTCTCTAGAATTTGGAAATTGCCAAAGTGGGACAAAGGTTGATGAGAAACCGTATGGGGATTCCAATCTAATTTGCCTCCAGGCTCACCTCTGCACCAAACTGTTCTCATCCAGCTCAGGTAACTTTCCTAAATCAGAAATCTGATCATCTCAGTCTCTCCTGCTTGAAAGACTTCCATGGTTCCCTAATTCCTCCAGCACGAGGTCCACACTCCAGGGTGCCTTAGCCTGGTTGGCAAACCCGTCATGGTTTGAGCCCTGCCTATCTCTTCAACTTGGTGTGCAGCCTCTCCCCAACTACCATGGTTCCTAGAGATGAGCTCTCTCACCCCATACCTCTGCACAAGATTTTCCTGGTGCCCTCTCTGCTGCGTCCTCCCCGAAGGGCTCTCCCCTACCCCGCCTCCAAGTGAAGCATGCCCCCCCACCCCTCCTCCCTGTTCTTCCCTCCTGATTAGGCACCCCTCCTTCAGAGCCCTCATCGCCAGAGCTGTTGTCCTAGAGCTTTGCTCTCTGACTCATCCTGCCCAGTTATGGAGGGCCCAAGACTGGCCTTTCGAATCTTCAACATGGAGCGTTCTACTCTGGGTGGCAGAAGGAGCTCAGAGAAGGTTTGTTGAATGAATGCAACTGGCCAAGGACTCAGCACTCACAGACCATACAAGGGAGCAGTAATTAACCTTGGGCACTTTTTTTATACAATGTGGGGGCTGGGATTGGGCGGGGGGCACGTTTTGCAGGTAAAGATAAGAGGAGGGAACTAAGACGGGGGCAGAGGGCATAATTACCAGCGTTGCCCTTAAATTATCCACAGTAAAATGCACTCCACCAGCCTTTTTTTTTTTTTCCCAAGGCGCAGTGACAAAGGTGTGTTCAGAGGCAAGCAAACCAAGCTTTAGAGGTAGCACTGCAGGCAGAGGGGGAGGAAGTTGGAGGTTTTGTGGAAGAGGAAGTAGGAGCCTCCTGAAAGTATAGCGTCTGTAAGAGGGGCCTACCCGCCCTGGCCCTTACCCCCTCACCCCAGCTCCCCCTGCTTTCAGGACCGGGGGGCAGCCTCTTTCTCCTTCCCTTTTGATTTGATGGCCGTAGATGGTGAGGAGTGCCCGGAGCCTGCGGACATCTGGCTTCTCTCCGTGCACTTAGTGTTATCAATCAACTTCATTTCTGAAGCTATTTTTATACTTATGAGGTTGACTTCGATAGCACAGGATCAAGTTTATAATAAAAGAAGTAGACTGGGAATCAGGAAACCTGGTTCCTCTTTCTCCTCCAGTGACCGGCTAGCTGCCTGCAGTTGTTTTTCCGCTTCCTTCCCTACCAGGGGGTGCTTGCTGGGACTGCCCACTCGGGTTTATTTATGACCCTCTCAAGCTGACCACAGAGCTGTGTTCCATTCCTGAGATTGTGCCTTCGAAAACTTGGACCCATTTTCTAAGTTCTTCCAGTGATATTACTCTTTGTGAACTCCAAGAGCCAAGAAAGTATGATAAACAAAAGCAACCCCAGAGGGAGCTTCTCAAGTTCCAAATGTTTGATCTCCAAATCTGGCTGAATTTATCGGCTGAAACCACCATTGACAGAATATTTCTGGCTGACCTTTCTGCCCTCTGCACCAGCCACCCCCATTCTGAATGATGAGCTTCTCAGCCCTTCTATTAGCCTCTGCACAGATACCTCCCCTGGGATAAGAGCTTGTGTTCTTCCTGGAACCAATTTAAACCCAACTGAGACTTTAAAAAATACATTTAATAGTTGGAGAGGCTCCCTCTCCTTTTAGCTTCTGAGCTCATTCCCTCTGGGAACCAAGTGACATTTAGATTCCGGTGTGTAAGTTGTTTTTTCTTTAGATTCATTATTGTGTAAACATTCCTCTGCAAATTATTTTCACATTGTAAGGCGACTTCTTTCAAGTGTCCAGTCAGACCGAGTCCTACTCTGTTCCCCTCACTATCCTCAGCTTGACTCTGTCTCACTCACCAACTTCCCCATTTCTCAGCAACTCAAATTCAAACTAATTCTGCTGCTCATTAAAATATTTTCCCAACTTTCTGGAATTTCCATTTCTCAAGGTTATCTCCCCTGGGCTGCAGCCAAAGCAAGGCCCACTAAGATGAATGAAGGCAGCGCGGGTCAGGAAGGGCGAGCCATCATTGTTCCATCCAGGCACAGTCAGCGGGAGGGCCAGAGCTGCCCTGAGAAGGTGACTCACGACCAACAAGACAGGCTTAGGGTGAAGGCAGAGCATTAGCGCCAAGACCAAGCAAACGGGGGTGGGGGGTGGGGGGGGGGGCAGCTGTCTAAATGTGACCCTTACAGCAGGCTGGCAGTCACAGATAGAAAAGCAGGCAAATTACACCTCCTTCTACTAAGAACCCAACTCTTGTAACAGGCCCACAAGTGTAACTTCTCCTCACGCCTTTCCTTCTAACGTTGCCGTCGAAAGCTTTGTCTAATTTCCTTGTACCCGCTCTTCATCTCTCAGTTTTAAAAATGTGTCCCCTTATCAGGGCTGTTATGCACAGCCACTTGGGCTGGTCACGACTCCGGGGAATGCCATTCACAGAAACTACAATATAATTTTCAAAAGCACATCTTTTATTTTTCTTCTATTCGGTAAGAAAGGGAAAGTGGTTTCGTGGAAGGATACCTCAGTAGTCCTACCACTGCTACAAGGTTACTGTGCGGCCTTGGACAGGTCACCGTGCCCTCCATGTCTCTCGACTCTAAAATAAGGGAGGGGGATGAGATCATCTCTGGGGTCTTGCCCTTGGGCAATACTCTTTTCTGATCAGCAGAAAGTGACATCGTTTTGATCAGTAAGTTACATGATGGGGAGCTTTTGATTAATTATTTTCCTTTATTACCACTGGCATTTCAACTTGCTCATCTGACCATAGGTATCTCCTTGAGACGCTAAGAATGTTGAAGCCCAGCGAAGGTGGGCTCCCTGTGCCAATTCTCTTCCTCGACTTTTTGAGCTTGGATCTTTTTTGCACCATTAAAATCAGAGGCACTCATTTGAGGTGGTCACTTGGGGTCATACAGCAGCTGTGGCCCTTCAGGGTCTCACTTTTGCAAAGAAAATCAAAACAAAGTGAGGCAAGAAAGTTGACCAGATAACTTCTTAAGTTCAGGAAACAGCATTCCATTCTAAGTTTCTCCCCGTGGGGGCTGAATCATGGCGCCTCCTGGAGTTTGTTTCCTATGGAATCACAGCGTGGCCAACGTTTTCTGGCAAAGGTCATAAACCAGGACTGTGGAGAACACTGGAGAAACACTTGTTCGACCAGTCCTAGGGTAATTCCGTGTTACCAAGTCCCAGAAAGGAGGTTCGGGAGAGAAGGTTTTCTTTAGTCAGCTGCATCCAACAAGGCTTTGTCTGGAGCTCTGTGAGGAGACAAGAGCAGACACACTACTCCTGAACCTTGAAATCAATTTGTAATCAAACACTTGTGAAAAATTAGAAAATTTGAGCAGCACTTCTCAGTCACTCAGTCTACTTTGCAAGTAAATTCACTATTAATATTGAGGCCACTACCGTTTGGAAGTGATTGTTTTGAAAAATATAAATTAGAGTTGATTCAAGGTTGTCTTTCAATACTGAACTTCAAAAAAGCAAGTCCACTGCAGGACTGCTCGTTCTTTCTGAAGGAGAGAATTATTTTTGTTCAGGAAAATACCTTGTAGGGACCTTTAGATTTTAAAGGAGGGGACGAAGAACAGAGCCTGAAAAGACAGAGCCAGTAGAGGAATTACTGAACTGTTCTGCTTAATAAAGAGGGTGGAATCTAATCCCTCCTCCTTGCTGCGTTGTTCTTGAAAATAGGGAAAATAGACAAACCAAGAGGCTGAATGGTAGCGTGGTCCTGGCCCCATGACTGAAAATGGGGGCTCTAGAGTTAGAGCTCTTGGGCTCACATCTACAAAACCCAACATGATACACCTTGCAATAAAGCAAATTTAGACAGAAGAGAATTGGCTTCCATCCTCTGCCCACCTCCCATTCTCTATCAGAGCTGGGCTAAGGTTCTTATTTTAATTGTGGTAAAATACATGTAACATAGAACTTCTTATTCTTTTAAGATTTTATTTATTTATCTGAGAGAGAGAGAGAGAGTGCGAGTGCACATGAGCAGGTTGAAGGGGCAGAGAGAGAGGGAAGGGGAGAAGCAGGCTCCCTGCTGAGCAAAACTCCCTGAGATCATGACTCATGACCTGAGCCCAAGGCGGATGCTTAACCGACTGAGCCACCCAGGTACCCTAGAATTGACTATTTTATTCATTTTTAAGGGCACAGTTCAGTAGCATTAAGGACATTTGCAGTGTTGTGCCGGCCTAAGGTTCTTATTTTCTCTGGGGGAGGGGAGAGTGTGAGGGAAGGGAGACACAGCCTCAAGAGACAGAAGGAATGTTTGGCATCCGTCATGTTCTCCCAGCCCATCTCCTTGGCACCATCTAACCAAGAGATTCCTGAAATTGCTACCACCATCCTGGGAAGTCCAGCTAACCATGGGACCAGAGACTGACCCCACTGACTATTTAATCCAGAGCACTCAGTCCCCAGTAGGTGGTTAGTGCCAGACTATAGGATGGAATCAGATAACACAGCTGGACCTCTGGAATGCCAGGCCGGCAACTAGCAAAGCTCACCGAAGTCCTATCATTAAGCTCACAATAATGCAATCCTGCCTTTTTGGAACTGAAAAATAGGGGCCCCAAATATTCCTTATGGAGAGGTTTACTGCAGTAATAATAAGCATAATTAGCACTCAATCCATACAAGATATTACTGGGCATGTCTCATATTCAGATTTAAGCTGTTGCCTTCCTATTCTGCAGTAGATCTACATCCACAAGATTTTTTTTTTAAGATTTTATTTATTTGAGAAAGTGAGTGAGAGCACGAGGAAGGGGATGGGAGAATGCTAGAGGGAGAAGCAGACTCCCCACTGAGCAGGGAGCCTGATACAGGGCTCGATCCTGGGACTCCAGGATCACGAACCTGAGCCAAAAGGCAGATGCCTAACTCACTGAGCCACCCAGGTGCCCCATCCACAAGATTTCTTAATTATTATTATTGTTGTTATGACTTTGGTGAAGATTAAAAAAGAAGGTAAGGTACATTTTTGAGTCCACGCAAGAATAGAGATACAGAAATAGCCATTAGATTCAGGATGAAGAACAAGAATTCACTGAAGGAAGGAAGCTAGATCCAAGCTCAGCATAAGAAGGTAGGCCTCTAGAATTCTCAGTAACTTGGGGGAAGGCATTGGACTTTCCAAAAGGCAGGGAATGGAGAGTCAAGTCGATCCTGCCTATCTCAGCGAGGAGACTCTTAGGTAATAACTAAGTCACTCATGGAGTCATCCCATTCAATGCTTTCTTTTATGGAAGAGAAGGGAGTGCCCACTGGGGATTGTGCAGATTCTAGGAGTTCTGCCCAAGGAGTCTATGGTGCCAGCAAGCATCACTCATGACGTGCGTAGGGCATAGACATGCTGAGCCGACCCATCTGGCTTTTAACTCTGATTCTGCCACATGCTAGCTTGGGACATTGGACGAGTTTACTGGAGGTAGATTCCCATCTGTAAAACGGGGATAATTATTAGAAGGTGTCCATGCAGTCTGGAAACAGAGAAAATATACATAGTGGCATCAAGGACATCTTCAATCTATAAAAAATATATTTTATGGACCCTGTAGTACTAAATGTAGTACTAAATTCTGTACTTCTTTGAAATAGGCAAAGAAAAGCTCAGTGATTAGCTGTGTTTTCTCCTTCTATCATCTTTGAGCCTCTTTTCAACTCTGTAAATTGTAAGAAACCAATACCAATGAAAATGATTTTTGTCTGTAGAAACGCAAATGAACTGTGTCAGATAGAATGTGATTGGCTACTGCCTTGAGATATACCCGCTTTTGTATGTGTTTATAAATTTATTTCAGAATTCCTTATTCTCTGTATATGTTTAAGATCCTTGTGTTCCCTTTCAAGCCAGTTAAAACATTTTATAAGTTCCCTCACTAATTAATTAGTTTAATCAAATCTTTGACATGTGTTCATTTTATCTATCTGAGCAAAAGTCATAATTACACCCTCTTCTAAAAGTTCTTCTAGCCCTTCATAGGGTTATAGTGAAGAGGAAGTGGGTTAATGCATATACAATCCTGAGAGTAGGGCTTGGCACACACAAAGCGCTAAATGTGAATGAGGACATTTACTATCTATAATATGAACCCCTGTCCCTGGTAAGGGCTGTGATATCACTGTGAAGGTCTCTCTTCTGCTCCCTGAGAGGGGACTCCACTTCTCTCTTAGGACAGGACCTTTGTGACTCTGGCATGGAGAACAGTAGAACCAAGCTCCAAGAAAGAACACAGTGGACAGTCGCTAGATTGGTTGAATATAACATAGGTTGGCAATTTTTTTTTTTTAAACGACCAGATGGTTAATACCATAGGCTTTGCAGGTCAAACAGTCTCTGTCACACCTACTCTGCTCTGCTGTCGTGATGTGAAAGTGTCACAGATGTTACATAAGAAAATGTGTGTGGGGGCACTTGGGTGGCTCAGTTGGTTGGGCGACTGCCTTCACCTCAGGTCATGATCCTGGAGTACCCCTAATCAAGTCCCACATCGGGGTCCCTGCTCGGTGGGGAGTCTGCTTCTCCTTCTGACCCCTCCCCTCTCATTCTCTCTCTCTCTCTCAAATAAATAAATAAAATCTTTAAAAAAAGAAAGTGTTCAAAAAAGAAAAAAAAAAAAAGAAAGGAAGAAAGAAAAAGAAAACGTGTGTGGCCCCTGCTGCAATTAAACTTTATCTACAGACACTGGAATTTGAATTTAATTTTCACTTGACATGAAGTATTCTTCTTTTGATTTTTTCGAACACTTAAAAATACAAAAACCATGCTTAGCTTGGAGAGTCATATGAAAACAGACAGTAGACTCAATCTCAGGAAACAAACTGAGGGTTGCTGGAGGAGAGGGGTGATGGGAGGGTTGGGGCGACTGGGTGATGAACATTGGGGAGGGTATGGGCTATGGTGAGTGCTGTGAGTTGTGTAAGACTGATGAATCACAGACCTATACCCCTGAAACAAATAATACATTATATGTTAATAAAAAATAGAAAAGAACGAAAACAGGCAGTAGGGTAGATCGGGCCCCCGGCCGTCATTTGCTGACCCCTGAATTAGATAACAGGTACATTAAAGGTCAGAATTATGCCTTCTTCATATGACCTTTAACCTGGTCCTTCTCATGCAGTAGATGTTTGAGGGATATTGAATTAAGCAGCAACCAGTGAAAGGCAAAAGGGAGGCATTTTAGAAGAGTAACTTGCTAAATCATTTCAGAAAGATTCAATCTGTGTGATGACAGGTTGATGGCTGGCGTGGCCAAGCCTGTCATGTGGGTGGGGTGGCAGGGACTGGTCCCAACTGCACCAACCAAGTCCTTTATCATAATCAGTCTTAACTGAAATCTTAAGTGAAGCCAATGGTTTTACACCCTGCCTGCAAACTGCCTTAAATCCTTTTTTAGAACAAAATGGAAATATAAATAAGTCTAAATAATATCTACTGATCAAAAAATGTGACCAGAATCACATTATAGGATGCCTTCTCCAAGAAGCCAGAAAAACGGTCAGGTTATCTTATATTGGCATTGGTCAAGGTCAGAGACCAGCATTAGGAATTTTCCAGAACTAGGAAAATGGCAGATCGGTGTCCAAAAGCACAGATAGGCCCAGAATCTGATCCACCTACGGAAATGAAGTGGACCCAGTTGGAATCTCCAGCTGCTGCCTGCTTTGCCTCCTGGTGCACACGCCTCCCTCCCCCTCACTAATCTTGTCTCCCAGACAGAACAAAAGCATTTGCCTCCAGCCGAGTGAACCCTGTCCTCCCTGAAGTTCAGGGATCCGTGGACACTGAGGTACTAAATTTGGACGCACACAGGTACAGCTGTGTTTTTGTTTGTGACTTGATTTCATCTAGGGATCTGGCAAGTGTTCATTTGGATGGGGGACTCTTAAGCAAGAATGCCATAAATAGCATTTTCAGTGCAGAACTATGACCAAAAGAATTAGGAGAACAGCTATCAGGAGAACATATCTGGGATATGAAGGAAACCTGAACAGAGATTAGAAAAGAGCTCAAGTTTGAATGACACATTGAAAATGTTCGTATACCTGCACACATATGTAGTTTTAAAAAGAACACAGAGTCACAGAGCAAGCCCAAACTCCGGAAGGAGGTCTGTGGTATTACAGCGGCTGCCCAGAGCCCCAGTGTGGAGGCCAGGCCTGGCACCCAGCTCTCTTCTCAACCCAACACACATGCTTTGAAAGATGATGCAGGGAGGAGAAGGAAAGAGGCCTTCCTCTCATCTATGGTGAATTATCATACCCAGCTTTAAAAAAATTTATCAGGGTGCCTGGGTGGCTCAGTCTGTTAAGCGTCAGACTCTTGGTTTTGGCTCAGGTGATGATTTCAGGGTCCTGAGATCGAGCCCTGCATCGGTGCTCTGTGCTCAGCAGGGAGTCTGCTGGAGATTCTCTTCTCTCCCCCTGCCCCTCCCCGCTCCCCGCTCTCTCTCTCTCTCTCTCTCAAATAAATGTCTTTAAAAATGTATTAAGGTAACATATCCTATTGGAAAAGAGATTGCCCAGCTAACCACAGTAGCGCTTAATTCTAAGATGGGGTGAGCCAACAGCTCACAGTCCTTCCTTGTCCCTTTGTGGCACATCCCACAAAAGTTCAATGAGGCTTGAAAAAGGAGGGGAAAACACTGGGGGAAAAAAGGGACAAGAAAATGGATAAAGCTTTCCCCCATCAGCACTTCCCCAGGACTTGGCACATAGTAAATGCTCAGTAAATACTCAGATTTTGGAACACTGTTCACGGTGAGATAAGAAACAGGGAAGGGCAGATGTACAGAGCTAACCACAAAAGAGGGAAGCAAAGTCTACAGAATCCTAGCAACTGGCCTGTAAATCTAAAATTATTCTAAAATGTGTTTAAAATATTTAGAGAAGCTGGTGCTTATTTCAACAGACACTCCAGTAGACCAATTATTTCACCAGACCCCTGGAGTTCTCTGATTTCCCCCTGTGTAACATTGCGGTGAAACATTCTTTTTTGCCCTTAGGTTTATTTCATTGGCTCAAACTCTTGGATTCAGCTTCACATTTTATCACACTTCTAAAAATGCGTGGTAACCGCATGATTTCGTCACTTTCTTCATTTAACACAAGTATCCTAACTGCTCGAGGTTACCCACTTGAAGAATGGCATTCGTGGTAACAATCACCAGCATCTAGGGAAGATTTTCGGTAATTTACTGCGTATACACACATTTATCATTTAGAACTGAACTGCGCAAAGGGAGTTTAGGAAAAGAATCTGTCATCAAGGAGTAGTCTTGCTTCTTATAGACGAGGTTTCGTTTTCTCGAATGGGAGTCAGGTTAGCTTTTAGCGGTGGCAGCAAAGCTGAAATGGGGCTTTGGACCTAAGTAGCCCGCCCTCTGCTGCCACCGGGAGGAGGGAGCTTTCAGTACGGTGGGGACCCAGGAAGGAAAGAATTTTGCTTTTTCTCTTATAAAACAGAAGTTTATCTTTTAGAGCACTTTTGGGCTCACAAGCTCTTATTCTTCATATGCTCTCCCCTAACTTCCTCTTTTCTCTTTCCCTCTCAACTGACCATTAGGAATTTTTATTATGTCCTGTTTTCTGAATGCAGCTTCATGTTCCTGTTCTAAAGTGTTGATTTCTTCAAGTTACTGTGAACTGTGGCTATTGGTTACTAAGTGTCCTAACTCCACAGTTTAAGAGATGGGCGTTGCAACCGAAAGTTCTTTTTCTCTCCCATAAAACACTGTGACTGATTCCACAACCATAACCTGCAGTCAGTGGCTTTCAAGCTTTTTATTTTTTAAGATTTTATTTATTTATTTGACACAGAGAAAGAGAGTGAGAAAGGGAATACAAGCAGGGGGAGTGGGAAAGGAAGAAGTAGGCTTCCCGCAGAGCAGGGAAACTATCGCTGGCCTCGATTCTGTGAGCCAAGGGCAGACGCTTAACCACTGAGCCATCCAGGAGCCCCGCAAACCTCTGCTTTTTTTTTTTTTTTTTAAACTTTTAAAAACTAAGACATTTAAAATTGTGACCCAGTGCACACATGTACATGTGAGATAACAGTTCCACAACCCAGTGATTTCCCTTGACTGGTCCTTCTGACCACCAGCCTGTACCAGAGACTCCCAGATGGGAGCTGACCTGGTTTGAGTGGCGCCCCCCAGTGATCACTCACACACATTTCACAGTGATAGTCATACATTTGCTGCAGGAAACACTCGAATTAGACCTCTCATTTTGGCCAAAAACAGATGATGTTACAAAGACCAACTGAAAGGGAGAAAGAAAAAAAAAGTTGTCTGGAAAAATCAGGACTCCATAAAAGGCGAATTACACTAAGTGCCACCCTTTCGGGGGAATCTGAGGTATGAGCTTTATTGCACAGCACCTCCAGGTCTGAACAGGTCTGGCCGGACTCTACCAAGATTTTAGTAAAATATGGTGCTTATGCCGAACACACCATGTTAGCTTACTGTTCTGTCATTTTTGATGTCTGGAACAAAAAAGGCAGAAGTCTACAAATGTCTTATGGTTGAATATTTGTGATTATGTAAGTTTGCACATCTTAAGAACTCAACATGTTTTGTCAAAGTAATTTATTCTCAGAAAGGCAGACAAGACAGGCTGGCCATCTCAGCAGGGTGTGCAACCAAAGGCCTGAGTCTGTGAGCATAGGGCCTTGGGACTGTTGGGCACATGTCAGCTTGAGTCATGGGAGTGTTGGGGACAGTGGCTGTCATGACACAATCGAGAGAGGCTTAGAGATAAAGCCTGACCTCGTCCTCCAGACAAAACGGAGGCCTAGATGGGAGCAGTGAAAACGAGCACGAACCTGGACGTTGGCTTGGGGCCCGGCCCAGGCCTTTTCCCTTCCTGTGTGACAATGGGCTGCCATTTGCCCCTCTGAATGCTGCAGCCACAGTGGATGCTGCAGAAAGCCCTGTGGACCCACTGTCTTCCAGCAAGTCCACTCCTGTCAAGACATGCCAAGATAGGCCTTTCCAGAATTATTTTGAAAGGGAAACCAGGGGACCTTTTGCCTTACAGTCAGCACTCTGGCCAGACCTGTAAAATCACAAATCCGAGGAAGGGATCTGCTAGCATTCTCAGTCCAAATGAAGGGGTTGGGGCCTGACCAAATGGAGGTGACTTGAACCCATGGCTCAGCTTCCCATGCCAAGCTCTCTGCAAAGCCAGAATGCCCGAGAGGTAGAAAGGAGTTTTATTTTCCCTTTACAGTGCCTTTCCAACACAGTCACCAATTATGTAGCTCTGAGGTTTCATGCTCTCACGCTCTTGAACTGTAGAGACGTCACGCAATGGCCTCTCTGCTCTCCACTGAAATATTCCCATGTGAGGTAAGAGAAGAGCAAGACAATTCATTTATTGAATAAAAAGTTGTCCTCCACACGCTCAAAGGACATGTTCCAAAGTGCCCCAAGATGGAGTGGCCTTAAGGGGAAGGGGTTTGAGATCAAACACCTGGGTTCACACGCCAGCTCCACCCTCCAGGCAACCAATTCATGTTCAGTGTTTTTTAACCTCATTTCCCCCCATCAGTTAAAAAAAAAAAAATTCCACTCATGGAATTGCTCACATGACCAAAGGCACCTGGCACAGAGAGGACTCAAATGTCATTTACCATTTCTTTTAAAGGAACTAATTTAGTCATTTCTGTTAGTTCTGTTCTAGTTGGTTCTGTTCTAGTCAGTTCTGTTAACTGAATTACATCTTGTCTGTTCCTGCATATATGTTCCCTTGGAGACCTATACATTTTGGCAAAGGAAAACCTGAAATCATAGACACCAAGGATCTCATGGCTGGTACAGGTCTGGGGGTCTTGGAATGGTCTGTGGCACACAAACAGGGACGTTCATCCCATTTAACTGCTCGATCACCCTAACTTTGGGATCTGTCTTCAGCTAATCCTCCACACTTCTACTTCCTATTAACCTCAAATAAAAGAACAAAGTTAGGTTCACTCTTAAGTTTCCAAAGCTTTGTTATTTTGAGATGTCTCATCTCAAAACTAACAGCAAAATCACTGGAACTCTAAGAGGGAGTCTCCATTTGAAACTCTGATGAACTCCAAGTTTTAGGTGATGATAATCACTGTCCCATTAAGGAGCTAAGGGCCAGGCGCCACACACGCATTCCCACACGGAGCCCTCCCAACCCCTTCCTGAGGTGGGAACTATTATCCCTCGTTAGGAAAACTGAAGCTCAAGCAGATGCTCAGGCAGAAGAAACAACAGAAAGGCTGGATCTGAAGCCAGTCTGAGCCAAGCGCTGGGCTACACGGCCTGGCGCTCTGCTGGCTTTGTGTGTCCTCCCTCATTGCACTGCCTCCTTCCGGACCCCGCCAGCACTCAGTGCTTGCTACAGAACTGACAGCTTGATGCCATCTTGTCCTGCGTGGGGGTTCGATTTATCTCATGTTGAAACTGTAAGCACCACTGGGTCCCCATCCTCAAGCACATAACTTACAACCTATAAGTCACAACTGAGCAAAGACTTGTAGATCAGGAATGGCTTTTTACTGGGAAAGAACTTTAATTAGCATACCATTGATATTTCAGCGACGGTTCCATCGAAGTTGAAAACAATTTCTTTCACTAAGCCTCAGAAACTTTGCACGTCTCACTTTAGATTCTGCAGATGCCTACAAACTTGGAAAATGCCTACAATATTATCCAAAATTGAGACAACCTGGATATAAAGAGCTTGAAAAGGAAGGAGGATAAAGTAACAATTTTGCTGCCCCTTTTTGAGGGAGGGCAACAATGTTCACTAATATGCAAGCTATGCCTGCCGTCTTGGCCACATTTCTCTCCCCGCCTCACTTTCTATAGCTGGAAAAGGACTTAAATAGATAGACTGTTGTTTTTTTTTTTTCATACTTTGACCACTGGCCGTAGCAAGAAATTAATTTCTCGTCATGATCTAGTACATACACACTTCTATCTGCAACAGATTTCATGAATCACTACTCATCGTTAACTTGTGCAATACTTTACCCCGTCAAGGCTTCTCTTAGGAAAATACTGCTTGCCACTCACTAAAATTATCACATAGTCCCCTATTTGCTACGTGTGAAAATCACCTTTGGTCTCATACTATCTAAGAATAATACTTTAAGAGTAGGAAGGTACTTTCCATCATCTTCTTCCCAATAGTGCTTAGAAAGTGATGCTATTTCTACCACTGTGTGCACATAGCAATGATCAGTGCCACCTCCTCTATCGTTTCCCAGGACTCCTCCTGCAGGTTCAGGAGCACACTAGTGAGAAACTGTTTTTAGGAACTTTGCAGGCTGCAGCATCTTATGATGCGGCCAACGGTGCTCTGACTCTCCTTAGTGGGTCTCCCACCAAGCTGTGAAGTGGAGCCATAGCTACTCTTTTAATTGATCCTTTCCTGCAATAAAACTCATTAAGTCTCCTGCCCAGGCCCCTCTCCCCTTAAGCACAGAGATGGCTGGGCCAGTACTGAAAAAGGTTTTACTGGTGTTAACCTAGAAGAAACACAAAACATGAACTCTTTTCTGTGGGCTGTTCTGCAATGTTTGCACAGTCTGGGCTTATCCTGTGTCTGTCACCAAGTCCGAGAGCTTGAACGGACTTAGGTTCCCAGGACTTGAAAAATGCCAGGGCAGACATGCAGTCTCTAAGCAAAACCAAGAAGCACGCAATTAAAAACTTTGTTTGCACAGATGCGAAGGCATGGAAATTTATACAGCAAGGTCTGAATTCCAAAGTTTGTTTGTTTTAATTACACACACAACCAAAT
The DNA here is from genome assembly GCF_902655055.1 of Lutra lutra. NCBI lineage: Eukaryota > Metazoa > Chordata > Mammalia > Carnivora > Mustelidae > Lutra > Lutra lutra. Next base: position 36,183,125 of record NC_062279.1, on the reverse strand, counting down.
GCATAAAATTTCACAAAATGAGTGTCATGAAAATGTCATCTGTTCTATTTTTGGCCTGAAATATGGAGCTCTGAAAAGCAGGGCTGTCATAAATTTTCACACTTGGGGATAAGATGACTTCTAACCAGGGGGAAAAACACTCCCACACCCAGATCTAACAGTGGTAAACAGTTTTTATTCAGGCAATGAAACATGGAAAAAATATATTAGTAATCATTATAATAATTTCATTTGTGTGAGTATAACTTTTACAAATATTTACCTGACATATAAAAGGGAAAGTACTGTGCATATAAAATTTATGTAGATGATTATTCCACACAACACAATCCTGATAGCAGTAGTCGGTACAGCGTTCGCTCCTTGGGATGACAGGCTCCTTGCACGTGGCTCGGCGCCTGCGGGGACACGGCAGAAGCACGTGTGCGGCTGACATTGACTTGTTGGCACATGAGTACAAATGGGCATCTACTGGCAAACACACACTTGCTAACAGCAACACTGAAAGGTTTACTGCTGCCTCTGAGGTTTAAAGGAATGCCTGGATCCTGTCCCCCTGGGTGACCAGGATAGCGTGGAAGCCGTGCATGTGGCCGGTGACCCGCAGGTGGCCCTGCATCTGGACTGGGCGCGGTCCCGGAGTTCACATCTGTCCACGTCCACGTGGAAATTACTGACAGAGCATCTGCTAACAATGGGACCAGGACGCACTCTGTGTAGGTTTCAGATACCACGGAAAGGCAGAGGGGGACAAAGTGACACCTTCACGGCCCTACGGTGAAGAGTGGATACAGGGGGAGTTCGAGCCACACCTCAGCTCTGTGCCTGGCCTCCTCCACACGAGTTGGAACCATTACTTGGACTGCCACAGGCCAGCGTCACACGTGACACCTCCATGTTAGAACTATAACCAGAATATATATATATATATATACGTAATAGCTGTAACCATATTACAGTTAATAAAGTCATTCCTTAGGAATCTTGTTTGTCCAAATCTAACTGCATGCTAAGAGGCACAGAAATGGGATCGCATTTGGACGAAGAACTACGGAAAGTGCAATCTTTAGTCTCCGGAATGCCGGCTCTGGGCACGAGGGCGTGGGTCTTCCCTGGAAATGCTGCCATTGACATCATCTTCCAGGGAGACCCTTAGAGAGAAGTGTGTAGTGTATCAGTTCCTTTACCTGTACTAGGCAGGAGACTCAAGGTTTGAGAGATACATTGCTCTTCCAAAGCCACTGGAATGTGGAGGCCAGTCAAACCTTTTTGGAAGAAGTCTCCTCAAAATGCTACTTCTTTAAAAATCTTTGAAGAAGATGACTTCTTAGACCTTTGGCTTGGCATTCTGGGATTCCCAGACTATATTTTATTCTTTAATAAGCAAATAATAATCTGTTATCTTTTAAATTCTTTAGAATATATACATCTCTCCTTTGCCTAAATCATTTACTCTTTCAACACCTAGTTTCTCTCTTCCCGACAAGAGGATAAAATAAGAAACCCACATCATCCGAGAGCAAGCTCGCACGGTCACAGACTACAGAGGAACGACAGTCGTGTGTACGACTTGGGAGACGGCTACCAGTTGTAGTGGAGAACCAGAGGAAATAAACAGGGAGCATTAGAGCTTCTGCCCCACCCAAAAAGGGCGTGCTGAATCATCTCCGACCACAGCACACCAGACTTACCAATGCCAGCTCTTTAAAACTCTATTCTGAGCTGCAAAGCCACCACTGGGTCCTCCGCTACCTGCCTTGACTGAAAATGTGTGCTTCACTCTGGCTGCTTAGTCAGCCCAGGAATGTTCTGGGCACTTGATGCTCCCCATGTATAAACAGTGCTAATGCAGGGCTGTCTAATAAATAGCTAAGTATCTGTGTGAGGGTTGCACAAAGTGTGGGACAGGAAGGAAGGCTAACTGGCTGGAAAGAAAATTCAGCCTGAGCTAGCCTCCAAAATGAAACGTAAATCTCCCCTTAGATTCCATATCATTCTGGAAGGCTGCCAGAGCCTCAGAGTTTTTCACCATCATGTGCTTCTGCACTTCCTAATTTGGGCTGGGTCTGAAGAAGCTAGAAACCACGTGAGAAAAATGGGCTTCTCAATATTTCCAGAACACTTTTACAGAACAAAAGGTTTGGACAGGTCACTGGGTTCCAGGAGCTTCTCCAAATAAAGTAAATCTCAGGAGGGCTGACCAACCAAGTGACAAACTGTTGGATCTGTCTTATACTAAATCTTCCCATTAAAATACTTTTAGATAAAGACTATCTATCTACACTTTGGCAAAGTCAAAAACTTGAGAAATAGCTCTGGGTTCAGAGTCTCAACAAGACTGATCACCTAATACCCCTAAACCTATCTGGGACAGCAGCTTCCTTTCACCTTCCCTTCCCACTCTTGTTAATGGGGTTTATTACCGCCCACCTAACAACTCAAGAGCCCTCACATGCTTTGAAGCAAAATTCTAGGCTATGTTCTTACTCTTTAGAATTTTGTAAGTTTTTTTTTTTTTTCTCTTGCTTATTTTTAAAGAAAAACAAACATACTTCTTTCTGCCCAGGATATTCTCTTGATGTACCAGCTGAACAAGCTACATTTTTCTTCTTGTTGGAGAATATCCACCTATTAAGTGAGAAGGAAGAACATTCCCTTGTAATGGCCGTTGGCTGAGAAGCCACTGGCAAACTTGGCTTAACCAGGGCCCTTTCGTGGTCCTTGGGCAGCAACCTCACTTACTGGGGTCTTTTTAGGGGGCATCTTCCACCAGCATGCTAGGGAAGGATTGTCGTCACCTTGGTTTTAACACACAGCTACTTTTTTTATATACATAAGAAGCCTAAATGGAGGACTATGGATTTAGAATGGAGACCACTATAAAAGCCTTTCATGCTTAAAACAGATCAATATAAAACAAACATGGGTATCTCAGCAAAACACAGCAGCAAAAAAGTTTAGCAACACTTCTTTCTGCAAAATGCAAAGTGAATTTCCCTAGTAGTGGAGGACTGAGAGACATCAGTTCCACCAACTGGAGACACTCGTACATCGTGGACACTGTGACTACAGCATCGCTCTCACACTGAAGCACAGCGACTGCTTTCAACGCCCAAATGATTGTCAAGTCACTTCTCCAACCACAGATCATTTCAGTTGTTCTTTTTTTGTACAAAATATTAAGACAGTAGGCTTTAAAATACAGCCTAAGCACCAATTACGATAAATGCATATTGGTAAGACGTGACTTCTAGCTTTAAAAGACATTATGGACCTCTCTGGGGCTAACGATTGCACCATGTGAATAGTACACTGCTAAAGAAAAATGCATTTTTCAAGATCTACAGAGGTTCTCCACTAGGCACAATTCATTGCTGAAGTTGGATCATGCAAGAGTTTTTACAAGAAAGGTACGAAAACTTACATGTACTGAATATAGTGCATATCACCATGAAGACTTTCAGGGTGTAAGATTAAGACAAAAGAGTGCTTTCAAACACTGCATGGATTTGGTTCTGCCCACCAAATGGAAGGGAGTTCACTTGTGTTACATCGAAATGTCCATCTTGGGGCTAATAGTCCCATCACCCTGACCCATGTCCAGGAAGAACTTGAGAAATTTGGTTTTGTGAGTATGGTTTTGCTCCCTGCGCTCCTCTCCTCCAGGATCCAAATGCTCTTTGTTTAACAATATTCAAAATGTGCTGATTTTTGGAGTGGCTCACAGGATTTTTATAGCCCATTTTATTAAACACTCTATTAAGTTTGAAAGGATGTTTTGCCTTAAAAAAAAAATCTGAAGAACAATGCATCACACTCATAAAAACTCAACTGTTTCCTCACCTAACAATCACTAGTAGGGTTACAGTTACCTTCTAACTCAATGAGATTGCCTAAGCCTTTTACAAGTAGATTTTCTTTGCATATTTCAAATAGAAAGATGATGAAGAGTCAATGCTGATTTTGTAGCAACAAACAGAAGCAGAGGAGATAGAACGGCTCTGGGACAGACTTGCCAAACCTTGGCTTGGAGGGAGTCCCGCCAGTGCTGCCCTTCATGCAGTCTGGGGACTGACCCCAAAGGGGCCACACATGTCAGGGCTGAGGAGTGTTCAAATACCCGGGCAACGAAACACTGTGGCAAAAAGTCTTCCCCAGATGTAAAACCCGAGTCTGGGGTCTTCACACCTTCAATTCCCAAATTCTGAGGATGGCATTCTGGGCCACAACTCTATTTCAAAACAGGGTTTTACATCTATGGAAATATACTCTTGTGTGGAGAAGCTCTTATTTGACTCTGCTTCAGAGGAAAAAAACAACAGCTTATATATAAGCATATATGTGTATGTGTACGTGTGTGTAGAAACAGGTACTAGTCCCTTCTTGTTTATAAACTAGAAGTAACAATAGGCCAAATTATTTCCTCCCTCAAATAAAACTACCAATGCTGAACACTAAATTTAAAAGATGAAATAAATAGGTCACCAAAAAATTCAGACAGCTGGTGGACAGATGATCCCAAACAGGAGCCACAAAATCCCAAATTTAACGTGCTTGGAAAAGAAAAGACGACTTTTAGAAATGGACTAAAGATAGAGAAATCACGACCCCAAACTTAGCAGCCTGACCAAACCTGTCCGCGCGGACAATGCTCAGATGCCACTCCTCCCGGGACCGTGCGATGTTCTAGGGTTCCTTCCAGGGCTGTTGTGTTGGCAGCAAAGCGGGACAGGCAGCAGTAGGCATGTGCTTTTTAAAGTTTTTTTTTTTTCTCTGCAAAGGGACAATTATTTCTGGATAAGGCAAGATAACTGTGGTTAATAGAAAAGCAGCCAAATGCAGATCTGCTGAGCTAATGGGGGGAACTCAGTCTGTCTTCCCCAGCTTTGCAATCAGCTCGTCGCAGATTTTCGTTAGTTCCTCGATTTCTTGGTTCTGAAAGACAAACGACATGGTTATGTCGGCCACTCCGCATCCTGAGATCAAGGCAATGACAACTAGTCCCAAGACCCGCTATGCTCTGCCTAGACATCCTAGCTCGGTGGTTCGTAACTTTTCTATATCAGAGACCCTTTAAAGAAAGGGACCCTTATCCCCTGAAAAACGTTCATGAGTTCACAACGTCATGCTTCAGTTGAGCAGGGGATGAGGGTAACCACTGGCCCTCTGCAGCTTGCCCGTGAACCTCTTAGTTCTCAAATTTTCTTGTTATCACAGGAATCATCTACGATATTTGTTACAAACACATGTACCTGGGACCTCACCCAGCCCATCAGCACCTCCAGGGACCTGGGATTCTGCAGTCTGAGTATGCCAGGGAACAATGACCCCATGACAGAAACCCTTGCTTTAGCTAAAGGGATGCCATAGGCATGAGTACATAATTGAAGATACAGTAAGAAAAACACCAGAGGCACACAAAAAAATGAAGTCTAAGAATCAATGAATAGTGAGAAATAGGGACCTGATTTTTATCTGCCTGCAGCAGAATTTCTCAACCACGGCACCGCTAACATTTTGGGCTGGGTCAGTGTTTGTAGTAGGGACTGTCCTGTGCATTGTTACATGTTGAGGGGCGCCAGCTGTGACAACTTAACATGCCTCCAGACACTGCCAGTGTCCCCAGGAGGGTAAATTGCAGTGAAGGGGCAAGATGCCTTCATGTATTACGCAAAAAAAAAAAAAAAAAAAAAAGAAAGAAAGAAAGAAAGAAAGAAGAAAAGATAGCTTCACGCCTAAGAAATGTCTGGTCCCCTAAACTTTAGTTAATGCAATTTCCTCTCTGCATCCTGTCTGGGGATGTTTCCGATTCATATGCTTGGGAATTAACGGTCTCCTTGTTTGTGTCCACCTGAATCAGTTCCCAGGGGAGCTGTATCAAAGTGTCTGGGCAAAAAGACAAGGCTTCTCTTTCATCCAAATCCACTACAAGCTAGCCACTGCCAAGGAGGAAAACCAAGTGCCTCTCTGGTTGTCACACCATACCCCTCTGCGTACCTTCTGCTGAAGGGCTCTTTCCAGGGACTCCACCTTCATCTGCTCCTTCCGGAGTCCGGCATGGAGAGCTGCACTCTCAGCCTTTGCTTTTGTTCGAACCTGAGCAATCTCTTCATTGGCTCTGTTTGTGGCGTTTTGTTTGCAGAATAAAGGGACAAGAAGCACCTGGTTAGTCATCAGCCATAGCTAAGGAGTCAAGATGCTAACCGCTGACATTTGTGAGACACAGACTAAAAGAAATGACAACACAAGGGAAACATCGGTAACTTAAACCATTCAGTTTAAATTTATAAATATTCAATTGACACACAACTGCTAAGGACATTTCCAAGGTGCAAACCAGTGGTGGAATTAATCTCATAGGCCATAGTGAGTTCAAAATTTATGTCATTAGAAAATGGAATCATGTGACAGTTTCTACAGCAATCTTAGATTTTTTTTTTTTAGCTTAGGACAATAGCAGGCAGGGTCATCTGTGGGACTGTCACAGCTAGAGAGTCAGGACATGAACCACTGACATCTATGACACTAGAATTTAAAGTGACTTTATTAATGAGATACAAAAGAAATTTTAAAAACTATATGTCAATTGATAAATAGCCAATTAACTGATGACAGGATACTAAGAATGCATTAGTCAGAAGCATGAAAATTTAAATGATAAACTTTTAAATTTATCAGCTTGGCAAATTAACCAGGATGATCTTATTCTGTGATGGCCGAGGTGCCAGGAAACAGGTTCACCAGCTGCTGGAGGAAGTGAAAGCTGGTGCTGTCTTTGTGGAGGGGATATGGTTGCAACCATTATGATTTAAAATGCATACATCTTCTGACCCAGCAATTCCCTTGAAGTAACATATCCACAGCGATACTCCCACTTTGCACAATTGTGTACACAAGGATGTTCACATTTCATTGTTTGCAATGGAAAAAAGTGTGAAACTATCTAAACGCCCATTGGTAAAGGAATGGGATCATCCTACAACCTAATAAAAATAACTAGATGGAACTGCATGTTTTGAGATGGAAAATGGTCATGACATACTATTAAGTGAAAAAGGAAATGTGTATTTTATGACTCCGATATTATGAAAAAAAGTCTAAAGCCATTTTGTATACTATTTGGAAAGGCACAAAGAAAAAACTGGAAGAATACATTATAAACCTTTGGTAGCAGCACCTCTGGGAGCAAGAAGGAAAGAAGGGAACTTGAAATGATTTACAAATATGAAGAGAGAGAGGAAAATGTACAAGTAGGTATTACTTTTTAGTTAAAAAATAAAGTTGGAAGCATTCTTGAGACTATTCCTCAGGACAAATTCCAAACGTGCTGGACTTAAGGGTTAAAAAAAAATAAATGAAGTCATAAAAGTGTCAGAAGGAAAACATGGGAGAATATTTCATATTCAGCCCAGAGAAGATCTTTGTTACCACAACAGAAAATCCTGAGTAAAAGAAGTGACTGACAAATTTCACTACAGAAAAATAAATTCCTGCACATCAAAAAACACTAGAAGGCAAGAGACAAATTAGAAAAATCATTTACAACTCATATCACAAAGGGCTGGCCTCCTTAGTGTATAAATGTAATGATATATTTATATATATAATATATAAACTGACACTAGAAAACCGGGCAAAGAATAGAATCATTCACGGTAAGGCTAGGATAGGTATAGACAGTTGCTAAAATATGTTCAATTTTACTCATAAGATAAACACAATCAAAACTACATTGAATAAAATAAATGCTCCATTTGCTTATCAAAAAAAGAACCCCCCCAACTAAACTGAAATACCACCTTTATCAATTGGATTTGCAGAAAACCGAAAATGTGGTCTGTTGGCTAAGCCGTAGGGGGAAGAGAAGCTCTCATACTTCACATAGGGATAAACTGATGAAAGGTGAATGAGGGGAATTTGACAACACTTATCATAATTACAAATTCGTATATTCTTTGGCCCAGTAATTCCTTTTCCAGCATACAGATAGCTCACCAAATGCATGCCAAATGATAATAATCCAAGGTTCCTTATAGCAGCCCTGTTTGTAGTGGATGGGAAATAACCTGAGTGTCCCATAGAAGAGGGGTTTGGTTAAAGAAATGACACATTTCAACACTGGCACACCATATGGCTGTTAAGAAAAATATGGAAGTTCTTCATGGATTGCTATGGAAGGATTTCCAAAATGCACTGTTAAATGAAAAAAACAAAGTATGCTGTCATTTGTATAGCAAAGGGAGAGTCTTACCACAGTAAAAAAAAAAACCAACAATGGTGATCACATGGTGTGTTGGAGGTGTTAGTTAAGGCTACTGTTGTGCGATATATAGAGCAAATCAACAGGTTGTACACCTTAAACTTGCACAACCATTTATGTTCATTATACCTCCATAAAGCTGGAGGAGAGGGAGGCCAGAGGAAAAGGGATGGGGTGAGAGAGAGATAATGTGTACCTTTTTATTCTTTTTTTTTAATTTTGAACCATGTGAAGATTCTACCTATTCAAAAAATTAAATAATAAAGCGCGCGCGCGCACACACACACACACACACACACACACACACAACCAATGCAACCTGGAGTTGCCAAACAAGGTTGAGGGCTTTTTTGGCCTTTTTCAATCTTCCCACCACACCATGAACCGTGAAACAGATTTATTGCAAGCTCTCACTTGTCTAGTTTTTCTTCTGCGTGGATCTTCAGAGCCTGGTATCGCTGTTCCTCCTGTTTAACTCTGGCTAAGTAATCCTGAGCACATTTTTTCAAGGCTTCTTCATTCTGTTCCAAAGTGACAATTTAAAATAAAAGGAACTGGTCATTTTATTTTTCTCCTACTCAGTGACAAATCATGTACCAGAGTTTTTATAAAAACGAGAAAAGCTAATTAATTCAGATGCCTTTAGGTTATACTCCATGATAATTCAAAACAGGCACAACTTGGGGCGCCTGGGTGGCTCAGTGGGTTAAAGCCTCTGCCTTCGGCTCAGGTCATGATCTCGGGGTCCTGGGATCGAGCCCCGCATCGGGCTTTCTGCTCAGCGGGGAGCCTGCTTCCTCCTTCTCTCTCTCTCTCTCTCTCTGCCTGCCTCTCTGACTACTTGTGATCTCTATCAAATAAATAAAATCTTTAAAAAAAAAAAAAACAGGCACAACTAATTCTTACTGAAGAAATTCTAGATAATTTCTTCATGTATAAATTTTCAAAACATAGTAAGTTTCAGTTATACCAATACACCCAGTTTAGGGAGGCTGTCATTCAAAAGTGAATGGCAGGGGTGCCTGGCTGGCTTAGTCAGTAGACCACATGACTCTTGACCTTGGGGTTGTGAATTCAAGCCCCATGTTGGCTATAGAGATTATTTTAAAAAATAAATCTTATAAAAAGAAAGAGCTCAAAAAAAAAAAAAAAAAAAAAAAGAAAGCAAGCTCAAAAGTGAATGTCAATCTCAGTCCCCTTTTAAGTAAGTTGGCCGTTTTCATTTTCATTTTACTATGAAGAAAAAAAGAATGTTCACTGCTATAAATGTGTCTTATTGATGGCATGTAAATAAGGTGAATCAATATGCCCACTTACATGTAAATTTAAAACATTACACTTATTTTCCTCTAGAATATGTAGTCTGAATTTTTCAGTGCAAATATTCCCTTTTCTTATTTAAATTAAATTGGTAAATTATCAAAACAATTTCTAGAATTCTCCTAAGGTCTGAGGGTTCTACTTCTACTACACTCCATGCCACACTCTGGCTATGGCCTGACCCAGGAGGGGAATGACCAAGACAGGCCACCTAGTGGGCCAGATGCCTGAACCACCACAGAAAGAGAAAAGGGGACAGAAAAAACAGCCTTCCCTGGAACAGAAGATACAAAGCCAATGAAATACAGACCCCAATCACCTATAGGCTAGCCACACGTTTGGCATATATGTTTAAAGTTCCATTACTGAGAAAATACACTACTAAGGAGACAAAACGAAAAGGACATGCTACCTTCTTGAACCCTTCCAGAACACCTTTCAGGTTCTCGTATCTCCTGAAGAGATCAGAAAGGGACCTTTCCACAGAATTAAGGTCAGCCAGGGCCTGCTCCTTCTCCATGGTCAGTTGCTGGAAGCTTTTCTGAGAGGTCATAGTTGTCCTCTGTTCATCTTCTGTGAACCACAATCAAAAGTAAAGGCAGATTCACACAACAGATGGTTATCAGCTGCTCTCTGTGAGCTAAGCCGTATTCTTGGTGGGGGGACCCAGCAGTGGACATAACAAAGTTCCTCTCAAGGACTTAACGTTAGTGGCAGATTCAGATAGTGACAAGTGATGGGGGAAAACCAAAGCAGAAAAAGAGAGGTGGGGTTTCTTTTTCAAATAGAGTGACCTCTCTCAGAGGAAGGATTTGAACAGGGATGCAAAGAAGCCGAGGGTGGGAGCCATGCAGCTACCCAGGAGGAGAATATCCCAGAAGGGGAACAGGTGTGGCAAAGGACATATGCTCGGAGGCATGAGGTGAAATGGACTGTAGAGAGTATGATTTCAGTGCTTAAGTAGAGAAAGATTCAGGTAGTCAGTCAGTCCTGACAATACTGGCTACAGAGTTATCTCTAAATTCAATGCAGGAGCACCGACCATCATCATTTTGTAAAAGGTATCCGTGCATTAGATACAGAGAAAAAGTACAACTTGCAGCAGAGTAAGGACTGCACCCAAACGAAGACCCTATCCAGGAGTACTGTGATGTGGGTTGGCCATCAACCTTCTGGGGGCCAGGTGGAAGGGTTTTCACAAAATTCAAGCATTTGCTAGTCTCTACAATGAACCTAACCATGGCTGACACTCATTACCTGTGGACTGTGTACTTGTGAATTCATCTACTTGCTACAATTTATATGTAAACCCAAAACCAGTCCTTCTGCTACATTTCTGGTCATGCGCAGAGGGGCAGAAAGTGTCAAGTCACTTGATGTGCACAATCTTGTCTAAGGCTAAACTGGCCGACGTGCTGCCTCCTTGTTTCATACTGTAACAAGTGTCCTTTTCAGTCTATTTAGTGTCATGATTTTGTATTTTTGTGCTTCCTGTGGGTGATTCTGTTGCCAAAAATGGTCCCTGAGTCTACGTGGTGCTGAGGTGCTGTCAAGGGCTTTGAAGAGCTAGAAGGCTGTGATGTGCCATATGCAGAAAATACCTTCATGAGATCATCTTCATTCAGGGATGATCTATAGCACTGCAGGCCATGAGTTCAATGTTAATGAATCAGCATTAAATCAAATGTCTTCAAACAGAAATATACATGAGACAAGGTTATGTACTGACAACGATGTTGTGACCTGAGGCCCACAGGAACCTCACCTGTACTTCCCCTAAAGCAATAGCTCAGTATTTGCTAACTCAGTGTTTGTGGGAACTTTGTATGACAGAACCACTGCAAACAGTGAGAATCAAGTGAATCTAAAGGATGGACAAGTGGAAGCTTGTGTTCTGATCTGAAGATCACCTATGCAGGGACGCCTGGGTGGCTCAGTTGGTTAAGCCACCACCTTTGGCTCAGGTCATGATCCCAGCATCCTGAGATGGGGTCCCATATTGGGCTTCTCCTCCTCTGCAGGGAGCCTGCTTCTCCCTCTCCCTCAGCCTCTCCCCCGCTTGTGTTCTCCCTCTCTCTCTCTCTGTCAAAGAAATAAGGAAAATCTTTAAAAAAAAGAAAGAAAGAAAGAAAGAAAGAAAGAAAGAAAGGAAGAAAGAAAGAAAGGAAGAAAGAAAGAAAGAAAATCATCTACGGAACCTATGGCTCACACCACAGGAAAAAAGTCCGGGGTGCCTGGGTGGCTCAGTTGGCTAAGTGTCCACCTCCTAGCTTTGGCTTAGGTCATGATCTCAGGGTCATGAGATTGAGCCCCAAGTCCGGCTTCCCAGTCAGTGGGAGTCTGCTTGAAATTCTCTCTCCCTCTCCCTCTGTTCCCCCAGTCACGCGTATGCACATACTCGCTCTCAAATAATCAAATAAAATCTTTTAAAAAAAATGTTCTTACCAATCATTTGAGCAATGGTCTTTTCATATTCAGCCACAATTTTCCTTAAAAAAAAAAAATTATCAGAAGAGAATTTTCAATGGAAATTTGAGAAATGCTGCTCTAAACAATTAAACACATTAACAAACATGTGAACATCATATATGATGTTCAATGAATATCTGAGCGATGTTCAAATGACCAAATTTATATAACCCAGTTATCTGCTTTGGGGCTTTTAATGTTAATGTAAGATTTGTTCATTATTGTTCAAAAAAGATCTTTCTGAAGATTTTATGTTAACAAGCCCTTCATTCCAGTTATTTTATTCTATCTATAGAAAATGCCCTCAATTTCTTTTTGCACCTCATGTAAATGATCTCAAGGCGATACATTGATTCTGCCTAGACAAATCAATCTTTCACTAAATAAGGGGATTCCCATTCTTGGGGTTTTTCCTAAAAACCCTGATCTGAGTTCAGGCTTTCCTGGCCTCCATCCACTCTTTTGGGCAGTCAGTCTCAAGTTCTATTTTACTGTCCTAGTTCCAAAAGCATTTCAATTATTCAAAGACTTTAAAGATCACCCTGTCACATTAATAACCTTTCTTTTGGGCGAAGTGCAATGAAGTTTCCCTGGCCCTGTCCAGTGAGATAAGGGCTCTTCCTTGTGACCCCTCACTGAAAAATGATGGCTCCCCTGCCTGTCGCTGGTGGTGCCCATCACGTTGGTCCAAGTTTCTTCCGACGGCTGCTGTAAGCTAAGGGCAGGGGCTGTCCCCTCCTCTCCACTACACACAGCACAGGACCTCACACCCAGTAAATACTCACAAAGCAAGTAATACAAGAGCTACAAATTCGATTGGGCATAATTAAAATGTTTCTTCATCATTCAAGTGCTGACTGTACAAGTATATAAATTATGCTTTTTCTTCTTTTTCCATACTATCTTTAGTTATTTCATAGCTTATAACTCTCCTTTCTAGAGAATGAACAGCAAAAAATAAAAAAGATTTCAATTTAAGATCAACCAATTTTGTTTCCCCTTAACATGCTTTTTATAATCTATTTGGTAGTTATGAAATTTGAAGCCATCATGCATAACTGATTTTTAAAAAGTGTAACAAATCATATTGCCTCCATAACTGAATATGTCAATAAATCTTATTATTCTGTAGTTTAAGTGGATTTTTCACACAAATTGATGTCTCTTCAAAAGCTAAGAATTATGTGGGTTCTGCTTACTCGCAATGTTCTCGACAACCCATAAGAGGCTACAGTATTTGAATAACTGGTCAGCAACACTCATGAAATGACATTGCCAATCACAAATTAAGGTGCAAATATCAATGCTGTCTAGTTCTCAACAGTTGGTTCTGTGATAAGCAAATACTGTCATTACTACATTTATATTAAATCTAACAAAGCATAATAAAGGTATCCAACCCCTCCCCCAAACCTCTAGTCTAACCTCATCTCCAAGACTTCTTGTCGGGTTTCTTCGTATTTTTTCTTCCATTCATTTGCTTCAATTTCCTTAGTGATTATCTAAATTATAACAGAGATAAAGCTTGGTTTACCTACTGAATCTATTACAGTTTGAATTTAAGATTGGAAACTGAAAACACACAACCTGATCCATCCCAAGACATTCAAGCTACACTGGGAATATCAACCGTCAACATCCGTGTATAATGCGCACAAGCATTTGGAAAAATGTCCTCTCTGCCCCATAGGATGGTGGAAATGTAGGCACCAAAGTAAAGGTGAACAGAACATCTCCCAGGAAAGTTCCAAGTGATAATCACCATCTCTAGGAATTTTTACCCAGGTCCAGGGTCCAGGGTCTGCCTCCCAGCTCTGCAGGCCCAGAACCTTGATTCGGACAGGACACCAAAAGAAGAGCCATCAGCCTGGCCGAGACTCACCTTAATCAAATACTAGTTTTACTTGGGATAAGAAACAGAACTATGACAGCATCGGAGCATGACCAGCACATTCTCCTTTACATAGATTTCTGAGCATGGGCAATAATGGAGTCATAACTAGGGGCTCAGAAGTTCAAAGCCTCTAGCCAGATGCACCTGTACCTCACTGCAGGAGGGCTCTTGCTCCTCAGACCAGCACCCAAATCCCTGTTTGGGACGCCCTTACTAAATCATTACCTCAAACTCCATGTGCCTGGACAGAGCCTCGAGGGGCATCACTGTTCTTTTATTATACTTCTCCATGCTTCTTTCTTCCTAATTGATACATTCTTTATTTTGGTGCCTTTAATCAGAATCTCAATCACCTAGTAGCCAGCCCATCTGCTTCAGGTGTCAAGGCACATTCTTGCTCTGCTCCATTAAGCAGTCATCCCATTGTTTCACTCTTGGGAGGAAGATGAGGTCATTTTTCTCATTGACAAGATTTTGGTAGGACTTCCTCACCACTGCTCCCAAGTTTTGACTATAGGATCAGCTAACATCCCTCCTTATCAAACTAATGCTATTTTGTGAGGTTCTTAACTACTCTTATTGTATTATAAAAATAACATCGCTACACTAAGGGAATTTCCCTTCTTAAAAAAAAAAGGGTGAAATCATCAAGAGACACATAAGGCAAACACATAAAATACAGCACAGAAACATAATGCGAGAGGGTAGTAACTGACTGAGAGCACAGGATTGTGTCTTTCATTTTTTTCTGATCACCCAGGAAAGGCCTAGCAGTAATCTATTTTGAACAGAGGCTGTTCAAGAGACAGGAAAGGAATTTAAGAGTGATCTGTTTAATTAAAGAATGGATCAAAGTGGGAAGCAATTTTATATTATTGCAAGTCTGTTAAATGAAGGCACTGATTTAGTTACATATGTGGGAAGAGTTGGCAGAATTCATCATTTAAAAAACTTCAAGGCTGAAAGAAAGAAGTGTGGTTAGCTTTCTCCCTGGGACTACTGCACTGATGAGAGTTTTACAGGGAGCCCTTTCTGTGAGCTACACAAGCTGAGGAAATAAGAACTTCCAGCTGGGGATAACTCGAGCCAAACAGAGATGGGATCTCTCTGTGGACGCATGGGTTTCACAAAGACAGGGAGTGATAAGTGGACAGAACACGAGGACCTTTACCTCTTCTCTGATGAGGGTGAGCACAGCTGTCTTATCTGATTCACTGAGGCAGATGCCATCCAAGGGGCTCTCTCCTCCACAGGCCACAGACACGGGGGCCTTCTCCAAAGAGGACTCCAACAGTCCCTGAGGGAGCAAGAAGTCATGTAATACCTCCAGTTTTCAGGTTCCCAGCCCCAAGCATCCTTCAATAACTTCCTCGTTACTCAGTTGATTACAATGTTTAAAAACATCTTTGAAGACAAAAACACAGCAGGGGAAGCTTTCAAGAAAAAACAATAAAATAAAACCTAGTTACAGTACTACCTAAAGGAAAAAGTACTCAAATGAATATGAGGATGAGGGGAGCAAGTTAACTTCCATTTAACAGAGGGCCCAGTGAAGTTTTCTTCTTATCCAAAAAGGAGAAAGTGCAATTATCACAGTGACCAGTCACCGAAGAATCACATGCATGAAAAGAAAAATGTCTCATTTTTCAGGGGGTTTCTGGGGATGATGCATTCCATGTAACTTTTCCCAAACTATGTATCAACTTTCAAACACTGAAATAGCAACTTTTAAACATACTGATACTTTCATGTACCTCTTTAGTCACTCTGGATGGAAATGTTTCTAAAATGGACTAGTAACTTTCAGGCCTCAGGAAGTAGAGATGGTGCACACATCTGAAGGCTGCCTCCCCCGCCCCAGCCCCGGAATGATTCAGGACCACCAGGAACTTCAATTGCTCTGCAGTGACGTCTGGCCCTGACCAAGCGATGCTGTCGGGTGGGCAGCGTGAGTGGTCCCTGTACAAAGTGGCCACAGGTAAAGCCCAGATCTATGCCTGCACTTCCACTTTTTTGGATTTTCCCTGGCTGTTAAATTTTTGATGTCCTTCTGATGCAGCAGCTTGCTTTTATGGTAAACTCAGGTTCCAGAAAGCCACAGTGGTGACTATTTTTTCACATGAACGTGGACTTCATTATCTGCTCTTTCATACAAGGCATTTGGGGGGGGCTACTTCCTCCCATCTGTGTAAGTAAACTTTTTTTGCATAAATAGGAAAAAAGCTGTTCTAGTAACATCAAAAATGCCAATCCAAGTGACCTGTCAATAATCTTAACACTTTTAACAGTCTGTACCACCAATCAGTTAGTGATTGATTATAATTAATCAGTTCCCTGGTGTCTTGTTTCAACCAAGACGGAACAGAAAGTCCAAAGCCAACTTAGACCAGCAGTTTTTTAAACTTTTCATGGTCACTACAACTCACTGTTTCCCTAGAAAATGCTAAAAAAATTCACACATAATTTTTGCATTTAGCTTCATGTAGAGGGGCCTGATACAGAAGACCTTGGCTCAGGCCACGGAAACAGGAATGCGAAAGCCACAAGATGGCAGCCCCCGTTTCAAGCAGCATCTGCAGGAAAGCAGCCCACCCTGCTGACAGGAGTTCATGGTCCCCCCCCAGAAACACTATCTTGGGGTAGATTCATCATTCATCATTCAAAAGCCACTTGTGGGCAGCATCAAACATGGCCCCTGATGATGCCACCGTCCTGGTACTCATCCTCTCATGTCATCTCGTCGCCTTGAGTCTAGGCTGGACCTGGGGACTCACTTCTAAAGGGACTATGGTAAAAGCCATGGGTTGTCACTTTTGAGATTAGTTTACAAAAAGACTCCAGCTTCCACATTGTGAAGAACTCTCTGTGGAGAGGCCCATGTGGCAAGGAATTATGTCTCTGCCAATGGCAAGCGAGGACCTGAGACATGCCGACAGCCTTCTGAGTGAGCTTGGAAGTGGCTTCACCCCAAACTGAGCCTGGAGGTGACCACTGCTCTGGTCAATACCTTGACTGCAGCCTGTGTAAGGTCAGAGGCACCCACCAGAACCGCCCCAGGATTCCAGAGCCAGAAAGGAGGACATCAGAAACGGTCTTGTGGATAATGAATAAACCTCTGGACATCTGAGTCAGCCCATTAACGTCCTGTGCCATGCTTCTCCTCAAGAAACTTTCTCATACTCTTGCTTCCCATGTAACTGGCCTACAGGGAGGTAACGCTCTAGGTCAAGCTGACACATTTGGTTCACTTTGTTGTTGAATTTCTGATTCTAAGTTAACACATTTTAAAATCACTCTTTTGTGTTTTTATTAGTTGAAACCAGAATCCACAAGTCAAATCAATTCTAGGAAACAGCTCTCCTATGACCCTCAAGTTAGCAAGATTTTTTATTTTGGGAAATAAGCCAAAAGAGTTTTCTTAGTAAGGAAAATATCAGTCTGTTCTTAGAGGTTGGCATCTCATTCATTTGTTGAGGGGACAAAGGAGTTGTCTGCCCACTTGCTCAACAATTTAATGTGTCTGGAAGAGGCAGCATTCTGAGTGGAGGCAGGTGCTCAGAACTTAGATGGGGGCAGATACATCCAGATGAGGTCTATCTGCAGCTTGCGGCCCTCCCCTGGTCAATCCCTTCCTGGCCATGTGCCACTCCCCTCATGGCTCAAAATGCAACAGTTCTTACGAGATGGCCATGGCCTATTTTACATATCTTACCTATCTTACATAGGCCATGGCCTATTTTAGCCACCTTTTTCAAGAACCCTAGGATTTACCTTTTTACCTTCTTTAGTCCTTTATATTGCTTATCAAACAGCATAGAAAGCCTACAGAATCTACCATCACAAAGAACCGACCAGATCATCTCATCCTGGGCCAGGCAGTCTATTATGTTTAATAAAGATGCTAACCTGATCAAGGAGTCCCAGCCTTCCAAGTGGTCTTGTTTCATGTCCCCTAATCCTGTTCCCTGTTCCCAAAGCATTCACAATTGAGGGCCAAGAAAGACCTGTCTCCAGGGAGCCTGCTTCTGCTGCTGCCCCTGCTTGTGTGCTCTTGCTCTGTCAAATAAATAAATAAAAATCGTAAAAAAAAGAAAGAAAGAAAGGAAGGAAGGAAGAAGAAAGAAGGACCTGTCTCTAGACAGTGAAACTCAATGCAGTCCTGGTTGCAGACTGGCAGTGAGCACAGATGCCACCAAGGAAACCTCTCTGCTCATGTCCTTGCAGTGGAAAAAAGAGCACCATTAGTCTCTCACAGCAAGCTGAGCTCATCCCATCTTTTGTCCTTGAACCCACTTGAGTAGCACCATGCCAGCCACAGCACTCTAACAGAGACATCCTTGGAAAAACCAAAAGAACTCAACTTTTAAGAAGTTTAAGGCTTCCTAAAAAAAAAAAAAATAATAAATTGATGGGCACCTAGGTGCCTCAATTTAAGCCTCTGCCTTTGGCTCAGGTCATGATCTCAGGGTCCTGGGATCGAGCCCGCATTGGGCTCTCTGCTCCAAGCTCCGCATCAGGAGCCTGCTTCCCCCCCTCTCTCTGCCTGCCTCTCTGCCTACTTGTGATCTCTTTCTCTCTCTGTTAAATAAATAAATGAAATCTTTAAAAAATAAACATAAAAATAAATTGACCTAACGGAAAAATGCTGCAGACCAATAGCCAATACGCAAGATGAGACTGCCCACCCACCATTGATTACTCTGGCCTTAATCCCTTTGCTGTGGCTGCCACCGACTGCTGGCAACGAGACTGCAGCAGGAATGCACTTCCAAGAAACAGAGAGGCTTAAACAAGTGAATGCTAGATTAACCAGATTTCTTTTTCAACGTTTTGAACACTGCAATTTCTTTATATGATGCTTATTCCACATTCTAGGAAGTAGAAATTCATAGATTTTGGGAAATTCCACTGGGATTACTTTTAAAAGATCACAACAAAAGATATGTTCTTCAGCAGGTGGCTCCAAAGACAAGTATTCCCCATTTCTCTTTCTTGTTCGGTCTCCCCCCCGCTCTTCCTGGCAGCGTCACCCCACCTGACAGTGGCCTAGCACTTTGAGCTCCCATTTGTGACGTCAGCACTGCCTTTCACCCCATGACCACTGGACCGTAGGTGCTCTCATTTTACGGATGAAGCAGCTGGGCAGCTGGAGGCTGAACCAGGCTGTTCACAATGCTGGGGAAGCCACCTAGATCTGCAGCTGCACAGACCAAGGCTTGGTCCACTCGGCACAACCCGCTCCCATCATGCTTTTGCTATTTTTACAAACTGAAAATACAAGAAACCACTCCCTTGTACTTACAAAACTTCTAAAGACACTGGTTTCCCCAAGCACATAAGCAGGCTCTCTTGGTAGTGGTGTGTGTAGTGTCAGCCACTGGTGGGTGGGGACAGCAGGCATCCCTCCCACCCACAGATGAGGAAAGACAGGCAGAAGCCCATGAGTGGCTACGCTGGGATTAGACGACCTGGCTCGCAAAAGAGTGATTTTTGTCCAGAAACAAACGTCACTGATGTGTGAGGCCCTTGCGGGAGGACAATGCTCCCGAGACCCTATGTGCTTTGTGTATATCTTCCTTCTACCCATGTTTCCACAGCTGCCCCCATCTACCTTCACATTTGCTCTTCATGTCCTCTAGGGAATCACTATGGGTCTTGGCCTAAGAGTGAGTCCTGAAAACAATTTACTAGGACATACAATCTGCGTTAAAAAATGAAATAGAGTTTAAAAAATGAAATAGAGGGGGCGCATCAGTGTCTCAGTCAATAAAAGTGTCTGTTTTTGGCTCATGTCATGATCCCACGGTTCTGGGATGGAGCCCTGAGTCAGGATCCTGGCTCAGTAGGGAGTCTGCTTCTCCCTCTGTCCCTACCTCTTTCCCTGCTCATGCTCTCTATCTCAAATAAATAAAAAAAATCTTTTTAAAAAATGAAATAGAAAAGAAAAATATCAGAATGAATCACATGAAGAAAGGTAGATAGTGTTTTGTGCAATTTGTTTTATATATATATATATATGCACATATGTTGTGATGTGTCATTCATATATACATATTAGTCAAGATGCAAAATATATTTTTACTGTGAATTAAGTAAAGGATGTTTCACTCAGAGCTTCAACTAAATCTTACAGCTTCAACTATCCTGTATCCTAAAGGCCCTCAAATTATTAAAGATTCTATTTATTTTAGAGAGAGAGAGAGAGAGAAAGAGGGAAGGGCAAAGGCAAAGGGAGAGTGTATAAAGCAGACTCTATTTTGAGGTCGGAGTCTAATGCAGAGCTTGATTTCACAACCCTGAGATCACAACCTGAACTGAAACCAAAAATGAGAGGCTTAACCCACTGTAATACCCAGGCGCCCCCTGGGTTGGTTTTAATAGATTTGAAGGCTGGGGCGCCCGGGTGGCTTAGTTAGTTAAGCCTTCGACTCTTGGTTTCAGCTCAGGTGGTGACCTTGGGCCAGGGGATTTAGGCCCAAGTTGGGCTCCGCGTTCAGTGGGGAGTCTGATTAAAGATTCTCTCCCTCTCCCTAACTCGCAAACATGCTCTCTCTAAAATAAGGAAATAAATTTTGGGGCGCCTGGGTGGCTCAATTGGTTAAGCGTCTGACTTTGGCTCAGGGTATGATCTCAAGGCCCTGGATTGAACCCCACCTGGGGCTCCCTGCTCAGCGGGGAGTCTCCTTGTCCCTCCCTCTGCTTATGCTCTCTCTCTCTCAAATAAATAAATAAAATCTTTTTTTTTTTTAAGATTTTATTTATTTGTCAGAGAGAGAGGGAGAGAGAGCGAGCACAGGCAGACAGAATGGCAGGCAGAGGCAGAAGCAGGCTCCCTGCTGAGCAAGGAGCCCGATGCGGGACTCGATCCCAGGATGCCGGGATCATGACCTGAGCCGAAGGCAGCTGCTTAACCAACTGAGCCACCCAGGCGTCCCAATAAATAAAATCTTTAAAAAAAAATGAATATCAATCAATCTTTTTAAAAAATAACAAATAAAGCCAACCCAGGCATTTATTGAACTCATGCTATGTACTTAGAACAGCCTCCTAGGGGAAAAAAAAAAGAACAGCCTCCGAGAAATATGGACTTAGAAACTGGTCCAACAGAGGTCTCAAAGCCACAGATCTAAAAATTAACTTCTACAGTTCTGCTCCTCTTTCTGTATTCTTACTTTACTGATTCCTGTGCTCAGCAGAATTTATTGTGGTAGGTGCTAAGGTAGCAGCAAACTAACAGTCATGGTCCCTATCTCCACCAAGCTTATAGTGTTGGGAGGAAGGAAAGGAGAACAAGAAGTGACTCCAAGGGGTAGGTTCACAGAACTGAAAGGAATTGCATATGGTAAGGCAAGAGTCAGATGTGTGAAGAAGAGAGGAGACAGTAGAGGCTGGGGAGAAAGGCAGAGTCCCGGTGCAGAAAGTCACATCAGCCACTAGAAGAGTCTGAACTTACTCTAAAGACAAGGAAAGCCAACCAAGAGATTTAAGCATAGAGTAACAAGATCAGTTTGGTATTTAAAACATTACCTTGGGTTATGTAAAAGGATGAGAGAACAGCCTGGAAACAGGGAGACTGGTTAGAAAACTACCACCATATTTTAAAAGACTGGGGGTGGCCACAGGCTGGAGAAATGTCAGTGGGTTTAAAATATATGGTTTTTGGACATCAAAACCACAGATTTTGCTGTGGGAATAAGGGGTAGAGAGGAGCCCCTGGGCACCCCAGGTTTATGGGGTGGCTTATCAGTAGCACTGACCACTCAGATATTCAAGAAAGGAACCTTGGGTGGTTTTCACCAACTTTCTCTCACCACCACTCCACCCCAGCTACCATGCACATCTCCCAAGTCACCAAAGAGTGATGGTTCTACCTGATAAATCTCTCTCAGCCTCCACCCCATCCTTTGAACTCTTACCCATCACGATGTTCCTTACTTAAAACCCCACAATAGTTTCCTACTGCTTCTACCATGAATTCCAAGCCTCCTGGCACCATATCAATGCCCCCTGATGATCTGGCCCTCAGCTACTCTATGTAGACTATCCTGCAATCACATGAGATGACTAACACTTCTACCTCCTTATAGAGCCCATGCTTCTCACTCCCTGCCTTTGTGCAGGTCAGCTCTGCTGCCCAGAACACCCCTCACTGCTTTATCTTACAAACCCCACTCTCTCTTTACAACTAAGTTCAAATGGAAGAACCTAAAACAACACTACCTTAACCAAGTGATCAGTTAATTCCACTAATTGTGGAGTAAGTGGGGATCCATAAGGTCACTTCTGATGGCTTTATAACCAAAATGCATAAACTGAATTATGAGAAACACTGGATGAACTCAAAATGAAGGATATTCTATAAAACACTGACCTGTATTCTTCAAAAGTGTCAAGGTCAGGAAAGACAAAGAAAGACTGAAGAACTATCACAGATTACAGGTGACTGAGAACCCGAGAACTAAACGCAACGTGGGGTCCTGGGCCGGATACTGCACCGGAAGAGGACGTTACTGGGACAACCAACATAATTCAAGTATGGCATATAGCTTAGATAATACTGTACCCCAGTATTCACTGATTTTGAGAACTGTACTGTGATTATATAAAATGTTAACATTCAAGGAATATGGGTGAAAGATTTACAGGAATTCTTTGTACTATTTCTGTAAGTCTAAAGAGGCATAACATAATTTTGCTTTTAATGAGCTCAAATCCAGCTTCCCAGACACCTGCTGCACAGGTGGTCAGCCCTGGCTCCCGCAGCCCCCACAACACATTGGATTATACCAGTCACACAGTATCTTTAGTTTCCATTTTGTATCCACTACCCATGCTGTTCAAAAGAAATACAATGCAAGCCATTGGTAATTTTAAATGTTCCTGTAGCCATTTAAAAAGTAAAAAGATACACAAGTGAAATTGATTTTAATAATATAGTTCAGTTAACCTAATATATCTAACATATGATCATCTCAACACGTAATGAATATAAAAAGTTCAAGACATTTTATTTTCCTTTTTTTTTTTTTTTTTTGGTCCTAAGTCTTTAAAGACTAGTCATACTTTACATTTACAAGACATCTCAATTCAGACTAGCTACTGATCAGGTACTCAGTGGCCTCATGAGGCTGGTGGCTACTGGATAGATCTCAGGATAGACTATGAGCTCCTCAAGTGAAGAAACTTTTATTTATATCTCAGTCC
The DNA here is from genome assembly GCF_902655055.1 of Lutra lutra. Taxonomy (NCBI): domain Eukaryota; kingdom Metazoa; phylum Chordata; class Mammalia; order Carnivora; family Mustelidae; genus Lutra; species Lutra lutra. The sequence goes on along the minus strand of NC_062279.1, from coordinate 36,159,978 downwards.
ATCACCAAACAATGACTAGAAGTTATTTAAAGACTTAATGTGGGTTTTAAAATAAATACTAAAAGAAACAACAAACCTGAGCCCCACATTTCCCCAGCCCCCAACAGGAGTAACTTACGGTCATGGCAGATCCATCTTTTTCCATCTTCTGGCAGGTCTCTTTCTCTACGCCTACAACATAGAGAGTCATTTTTACAGTTATCCCAAGAAGTCAGTTCCTGTGTTTCCTGGTGAAAAGACTCTGGACACCCCAGTGCAGGCCCAGAGGGACATCTATGAACCCATGAACAGCATCTCCAGATTTTCAAAGGAGCACTGCCACTTTGTTGACGGATGTGTTGTCTGTGTTAAAAGTCCGAAAACTCAGAAGGGGTGTGTGCCGTTAGCCAGCCATTCACAGGAGCACCATCTTTAGGTGGAAAGAATAGCAAGGCTGCCCCCTTGTGTCCGTGAAAAGTTTTGTAAGTAAGTTGTTACTATAACCACGGGACTATGTCAGAAAGAAGAAACCACAAAGTGAATGTTATTTTTATAAGCAGGTCTGAGTGAATTTAAATTCCAGCCCAGAAGGGTATCCTCAGACTAATTAATGTAGAAGATAAAACAATAAGCTCTAAATTCCAGTGCCTGAAAAACTAAATTCCTTCTCCTCCTCATACGCTTTCAAACTTGTCTCCAGTCTACCTTCCACTCTACAACCACCAAAGGCAACATTTAAGGAAAAAAAAAAAAAAAACACCCATGCTTTTTCTAATTAAAGGAATATGCACTCATTGAAGAAAAATTTAAAATATGAAAAAGCACACAATTTTAATGCTACAATCCATGTAGCAACAATGAATTACTACTTTAGTGCACTATCAACAGTGAATTATTTACAACACAAATGTGACCATCACCACTCTGCTTACAAACCTTCAGTGGCTCCCCTTTACCTACAGGACCAAGTCCAGATTCCTCAGTGTAACCTCGTTTTCCCACTTGTCCTAAATTCAGAGAACTGCTGAGCATTTACCAACATGGCAGGTTCCTTCCACCCCTGGGAGAGATTCTCCTTCCCTGGGGCACATCTATGTATGTATCTAGCAAGACCTGGCACAAAGGGGATTCTCCCCAGGAAGCTGACTCTGATTCCCTTACAGGGCCAGAGCTCCCTTCCCACCTCCACAACGCCTACCACCCCTGCATGACCGCAGCTTCTGCTTGCTCCCAGGACACAGCTCATCAGTCACTTATGCTGAAGCACTAGCTCTTCACTAACTCCGAGGACAGCACTGTGGCTAATGGAACCCCAGCTCTGGAAATTTCCATTGGAGGAATTTCCTCCTAGTGATGAAGAATATAATCCATCAAATATCTACATGCTCCTATACCAGAGGAAATTCAAAGATGAATCACTCATAGTCCTTAACCTCAAGAAGTTCATCAAAGACACCGGCTATACGAAATACATGGAGTACGAGTGGTAGGAAGAAATGTGGTGGTAACATAAAGTATGTGGAAGCCAAGTCACAGTTTTGACAGAAACCTGAAAGAATGGATGGAATTTTTATAGAAGATGGCAAAGAAAGGCATTTCAAATGTAGGAAATAATATAGGTACAAGAGTGCTCAGGATGATCCCTGGGCATGGTGTCAGAGCAGACAGCAGCCTGGGAAGAAACATGGAACGGTGCCTGGCCCGTTTACAGATGGGAGATGAGATGTGGGCAGTGAGGAGAGGCTGAGGGAAGAACTCTTGCAAAGTCTAGACTTCCACCTGCTTCCCTGGTTTGATGACATGTGATTTTTAAAATTCTAAGTACAAAAGTCCCCAGATCAAATTACATTGCTGAAAATCTGAGTTTTTAATAATGTTTACGGTAGTCAGGAACATGGTTCTAAACATCTCACAAGTCAAGTTTAAGGCCACAGATATAACTTGGGACCTGGACAAGGGCCTCAGCTCTAGAATGTTCTTACAAGTTCAACAGTAAGAAGCTTCCGCATAGGTTAATCTAGTTAGTTCTTACTAGAACATTAAGGATTTTTCAGTATATTGGTCAATTTCATTCTACCGCATTGGTGAACAGGAAGATGTATAATACTCTAGTCATGAAAGGAATCTCTTTCCAAGTTAAGCACTGTGGTTATGAGACCGTGAACTAGACTGTTGAGGTTCAAATCCTTGTTCTACAATTTGCTAGTCAAGTGACTTTAGGTGGTTGACTTAACTTCGGATGTCTCACCCTCCTTCTCTGGAAAATGGGGGAAAAAAATAATAGTGACCAAGGAGTAACCAGTTAATAAATGTAAAGCACTTAAAACTTAGTGCCTTTACATGGGAAGGCACTATATGTGTTACTGTTATTTCTCTACGCTGAACCACCACCACCACCACAACATGGCTACAGGCCACTATATTTTGAGATGCAGTCCCATACAATAAATTACTCAAAATGTAAATAGTCTCATACATCAGTGTCTCCCGTGCATTCTGCCACACTCATCCCTAGGTCTCCGGCACTTCGACAAGATACTCTCCTGCGCCTCTTTTCTAAGTACAGGAGACAAGCATAGATCAGCAACCTCCATCTATCCTCCAAGAGACCCAATTCTCTAGTCTCTTTAAAGCACCTCCTGCATTAGGATTTCAGGCATTTCTAGGCTTATGTACATTAGAAAGATGAACATACACTTCCATACCTGCTTCTGAGGATGAAAACGCATGATTTATGGTAGACACAGGAACATTGGAACATTCAAAGTACTCCAGGTCTTCCTCTGGCTCACCTTTCACCTCGGCCCCAGCTGATTTCTGACCAGATGAAGTGGACGCCAGTTTCTCCTCATCAGTAGCATGGCCATCCCTATTAGAAATGTCTGAAATCTGGGAAATCACTGCTCCTTCATCCTGGGAAATGCAACAGATCAGGTGCTACTGTTTAGGCGGATCAACAGTGGGGAAGGTGACATCTCAGCCACCATTCCACACCTGTGTCTGATAAGACTTAACCACAGATTTTGCTACCAATCAAGGAGGAAGCTGGGGTCTCTCAGTCATAGAATACTATGCTTTCGGGGCGCCTGGGTGGTTCAGTCGTTAAGCGTCTGCCTTCAGCTCAGCATAGGTTAGTCTAATTAGTTCTTATTAGATCCCAGAGTCCTGGGATCGAGCCCCGCATCGGACTCCCTGCTCAGCAGGAAGTCTGCTTCTCCCTCTCCCACTCCTCCTGCTTTTGTTCCCTCTCCTGCTGTTTCTCTCTCTCTGTCAAATAAATAAATAAAATCTTAAAAAAGAAAAAAAAGAATACTATGCTTTTTCTAGAACCTAGCTTCTGTTATTCACAATGAGATCTAAAAAATTAACCTTTTCTAGCCTAGATTTATAAGCAAGAGTTTTAAGCAGTCCATAGTGGTTTTCAAATATTTTGCTCATATACCCCCTGAATTGTTTTGGAATACAATGTATCCCACTGTATTTTCAGGTGACAGACAAAAACTTTTCAGCATAAATATTAAAAATTGCAAAGGATATAACACCTGCTATACTTTAAAAATCGGCCTTGCTTAATACAATCTAGTTACTCTAGTGATTTGATGATGCTTTATAATCTATTTAAAATCAAACATGTACACACACTCTTTAATAGCTGTAGTAGTCAGAAATTTGCATCATTGCTTTTCTTCTCTGAATTTTCATTTCCCTCCTACTTCCACCAAGAAATTATCCTTAAAAAAAGCATTTGTATGTTTGAAAGTCTTTTAAAGTTCTCCCTATAATTTTCCTCAGTTAAAAAGTTAAAAATTAAAAAAAAAACTTTTATGACCATAAGTCTCTAAGTATTAACATTTCTTCTGCAGAGTTTATCACTGGAATCAACTAAGGCATAATTTATCCTAAAATTATTACATTTTCATAAGTGCTATCAAATACAAAAGTTTTTTTTTTTTAAAGATGTATTTATTTATTTGACAGAGAGAAATCACAAGTAGGCAGAGAGGCAGGCAGAGAGAGAGGAGGAAGCAGGCTCCCTGCCGAGCAGAAAGCCTGATGCGGGGCTCGAACCCAGGACCCGGGATCATGACCCGAGCCGAAGGCAGCGGCTTAACCCACTGAGCCACCCAGGCGCCCCTAAATACAAAAGTTTTTGCTAAAAACAAATAACGATTACATTTTGTTGTACCAATTATTTAAAACTTTTACAGTGTGGGGGTGCCTGGGTGGCTCAGTTGTTTAGGTGTCTGCCTTCAGCTCAAGTCATGATCGTCAGAGCCCCACATCAGGCTCCCAGCTCAGTGGGAAGCCTGCTTCTCCCTCTCCCACTCCCCCTGCTTTTCTCTCTCTCTCTCTCTGTCAAATAAATATATAAAATCATAAATTTTTAAAAATTAAAAACTTAAAAAAAAAACTTTTGCTGTGTGATACATGTTATTTTTCTGAATTAAACCAAAGGTAAACTTTTCACGGTTCTTATTGCCTGCTTTAGCTGCATTTGAAAGTGGATATTTAACATATTTGTAATGGGTGAAAAAAATAAATGAGAAGGCAAATCATTTTTTCTTAATCTTTAGCCATGTACCAAGTTGCTGGTACAAACTATGTAAAATAAGTCAAATTTAAAATGCATTTTATTAACCAATGAATGTATTTCTGTAATCACAGTTATGCTGAAATAACATTTTTAAAAGGGTCTCATCACAATCAAATGGGTCTGGATTTTTGTTTATTTTGTGTTTCCCAATTCAGAGAGCCATGGACAAATATTTATTGTTAGAAAAAACAAGGATCCCTGTGAATTTTAATTATTTTTCATTTTTATAACTATAAATCAATAAGAAGTCTTAGTTAAGCCTATTTATACAATTAAATGAAACAGAAAGAAGTTTTGTAATAGAAATGTCTCTCAATTCTTGGAACCCCTTTCCAAGTTATGTACCAAAAAATTCTATCATCAAAAATTATTTTGAGGGGGAGCCTGGGTGGCTCAGTGGGTTAAGCCGCTGCCTTCGGCTCAGGTCATGATCTCAGGGTCCTGGGATCGAGTCCCGCATCGGGCTCTCTGCTCGGCAGGGAGCCTGCTTCCCCCTCTCTCTCTCTGCCTGCCTCTCTGTCTACTTGTGATCTCTCTCTGTCAAATCAATAAATAAAAAAATCTTAAAAAAAAAAAATGAACTCCACTAAAAAAAAAAAAAAAAAAAATTATTTTGAGGGAGGCTCCTGGGTGGCTCAGCTCCTTAAGCCATCTATCTGACTTTGCCTCAGGTCAAGGTCTCATGGTCCTGGGACAGAGCCCTGCTCCTGGGATCCCTGCTCAGTGGGGAGTCTGTTTGTCCCTCTGTCCCTACCCTGGTTTGTACTCTCAAATAAACAAAATCTTTAAGAAAAAAACATAATTGTTTTACTGAGATATAATTGACATATAAATTGTGTCAAAGATCATTTTTAATAATCTATCAGATCACAACTCAGATTTTCCTACTTTGCTGAAAGCAATGAATTGGGAAACCGTCTGACTTAAAAAAAATTATTATCCAGTTATTAGAGTCCATCATTTTCTTAAAACATGTACCAATATTTGAAATCTGCCCTTTGTTTTGTGTCCCAGATGTTTCATACCCAGTGAAAATGCACCTTAGTAAGATTTAGAATAAGAGGAAACTATCTAGAAGAAGTAGGACAAGGATTAATGTGAGGCGGCTCCCCTGTTCTCAGGAGCCTTCTCAGGTCACTTGAGCAAGTTAAGGGTCTGGAAATTGGTTTCCTCAAAGTCAGATACTCAGACACCCATTGGAAACTCTTCATTAATCCCCCCAGCTCCCCATGGCCCCCAGGACACAACTCCAGTTTGTGGGACCCATGGTCTAAGAGACATTGGTGATGGGCAAAGACTCACCTGAGAACACCCATCCAAAGCAAGAGACTGTGTTTCATATTTCTTCACCTTACAGCCACTCCTGGAAAGGAAAAAAACAAAAAACAAAAGACAAAAACAGGCCATTTTGGAATCCCATTAACAACTTCCAAGCTATGAGATGGAGCAGATAAAGCAATGTGTGCAGAGAAGCCAAAGCATACAGCACCACACACGTTCTACATCTACACATTAGAGAGGGGAACACCTTTCACGTCTCTGAATCTTCTCCTGGGAAGCAGGGCAAGCAAGGAACTATAGCTCAGCTCATTCTTAGAAAAGACCTCCTCATGGGCTTCTGTGGACATTTAAT